>NC_081189.1:18095122-18744765 GCF_902713425.1 Acipenser ruthenus | reverse complement strand
ATTCCGTTGCAGGAAAGTCATAGTGTTCTTGAGATGTGTGGGTATGATACATCGTACACAAAGTAACTTAAATGTTGAGACAAGTTAGCCCTGCAGATCAACCCAATCCATCTTGACTAACACCACTGCATTACTCTTGGAGAATACAGAGCTCCACCCAGTGATTTCTAGCAACTGCATGCTTGGATAAGGAGTAGCTGGCTCATTCTCCAATAAAAAAAAAAAAACAGGTAAGTCAAACAAATCAGGTGGTAAAGTTTATGTTTCTAACCTTACACTTTAGATGTCTCCTTTTACTAAACTCCAAATACCAGTTGTCCTATAAAATAAACATGGAACCCATTGTATGGTCCTTTTCATATAATGTATTATACTATATTTTGGGAGGGGAAGTGACCTTCAGAATTCTAAATAAGGAAAAAAAAAAGTGGGGAAAACAAATTAGTGCGCAGAATGTGTTTTTAGGGTTTTAAAATGTGCAGAGATTGGAAATCATATGAATTACAAGACAAATGTAATTCTTACATATACTTGAATTAATATGGATTGTTTGTTCTGTATCATGACATTGCCCAATGCTTTGGATGGCAGAAAGACTCATGTTGCAGAGCAGTTGGATCCATTCCTGGTTTTACTGGGAGTGTAATAAGATACCTGATCTTGTTACCTGTACACAATGTGGCTAATCAAGCTAGTAGTTTTATTTCCATCCCCGAGCTTTGAGGCACATCAAATATATAATCAACTTTTGTTCAGTGTCCAAAGTTTTAGGTTGTGGTTCTTTGGCACTATGTGGTGGTTCAAGTACAGCAGATGTTAGTGCATGGGGAGCTTTTTCCACTGCTCTCAGGCGGTGTAATCCCACCAGACCAAGGTGGGTATGGAGGCTGTCACACTTCCTTTCTAATGAAACGGAAGGCAAAAGTTGGTCCTAGATTTGTGGTTTCCTCAGCACATACCAGCATTCAGTCAGTTTATAGTCATTTAGCAGACACTTCTCCAAAGCGACTTGGAGATGAACTACGCAATAGCAGAGTCACTTACAACAGGAGCTCTGTTTCAAGTCTCATCCTTAAACCAAACAAAAGCCACCATTCTAAAAAGATAGAGGGGAGGCCATTCAGCCCATCTAAAATCGGAGGTGGTTCAGAGGAGCCAACTGATCTCAACTTATTTAACCCAGCCCATTTGTTTACTGGGTACATTTAAAACCAATTCAGATGAGGGACAAAATAACTGAAAGTACAAAAAAGGTATAAAAAAATGTCAACACCTTTATTTAGCAGTCATGATAATCCAATAACTAGACAGAACTGCATCTTCAGTTACCACCTGGAGAAAGAAACACGGATGATCAGTATTAGAATTGCATGCAGAACAAGGGCAATGTGGATTTTAAAAGTGCACCACAACTACAGAGTGCTTCATCTCCAAAAACTAAACAATAAAAAAACGTGCCATATCCTCAATAAGACAATTGAAATATTACTTTGCTTCTTCCCATACTCCTCATGGTAGACCCTCCGTACGCCAGTTAAAAGCCACAGAATGTGCAAGAATTAAAAAAGCATACCGGCTTCCTCTGCAGACAGAGCCCTCCACTCATCCGCCTCTTCGAAGTGACCAGGCTCCCCAGCCCCCTCATTAGTTCAGTGTCACTGTGCTCTGGCACCTTGGAGGCATCATAGGTACCTTCCAAATGCTGGTTAGGATCATCAGAATTGTCATGGCCTTCTGCCTCAACATCCAAAAGCCTGTTATAGTCATTCTCGTCAAAGGCATCGACCTCTGGAGACAGTGCCTCCCGATCCCCTTTGGACACGCCTTCGTAAGACAGCAAGTCCTCCTCCAGTTCAAGAATGGCCGCGCCAGTCTTCCTCTCCCCGTCGTCACCTCCCTGCTTTTCAAGGACCAGCAGGGCATCGCTGCTTATGGTGCTCTTAGTAACTGAGGGGATACATTTAAAAATAAATACATTTTAGCGTACAAGCCAAGGTCTTACCACTGCTACAAGAGTCACTCAAGCAGAAGTTACTGGATCTGCAATTTTTACACCCTTCCCCTTGCTTTCTGGGGGTCGTATACATACCGATGGGCAAAGTCACATCTTCATTTATGCACACAGAGTCACAGCAGGAACAGACACTGTGGTTACCTTCAAGTTCCACCCACCTGAACAGAGACATTAGTAGTTATTCACATGGAACTGCCTCAAGTTACATGCTCCTAGAAAGAGCATGGTGCCTCATTGGAATGCCACCCTCCCAGAACTATGGAAACCAAATCTTTAGTTCTAGAAAATTAACACATCATTAATGGTTGCCTTCATCTTGCACTACCCAAGACATGCAATGGAGCGATACCTTTAACCCTTAAATGGAACCTACCTGTTCACGTTCTTATCATAGTGGCAAGATTTGGTACTCTGCGTTACCATGCTGTTGCTCGTTACCACCATTGTGCAGTGCATGTAGTACTTGTTTACCTTGGGAATAGAATGGAGAATTATTTCCTTAGCAATATTAGACAGACTATACACCAGATGACTGGAGAGCAACTTGGTCAACTTCTGCAGCTAACCATTTGTGTTCATGCATGCAAGCAGTGCGCGTCAGACATCTCAACTACATTGAATGAGCGTCAGGCCACACCACCTAAACACGGCACGATCATAGCCATTAACTTTGGGCTGCCATTCACTTCATGCAAAAGTCACACTTCCAACACATGCTGGCAATATCGTTTTACGAAGAGTGAACACGGCACTGGTGTCAGAGTAGCAGAAGAAACTCCAATTGCATTGGAAGAGATCTGGGTGCCAAAGCCCAGTATAGGGATGAGCAGGTACAAAGGGAAACCTACCAGAGGGGACAGCGTGTTGAACTGGAAAGCATCAACAATTAAATTGATTGTATTGTTGGTTCTGGGAGGCTCAAAATGGGAGCTACAGGTTTCATACTTGCTGTCCACCATGCACCTGGAAAGGGAGGAAGTGCAATGAAAAGAGCATGTGGGTTTCAAGCACAGAACAGGATTGCAAAAAGTAATATGTAAGCCCTGGCATATTGAAGATGCAATGTCATTGCTGTGGTGTGGTGAGGTAATGCAACTCCAGTGTCAATAAAGTCACTCCCAAGTCATTACCTTGCAACATGCGACACCAAAGCCATATACTACAACTGCCATAAAGTTGAACATTTGCCTCCATCTAAAATTGTAGTTCATGCAAAGTGAACTGTGAGCACAGGGTTGGAGCATCCCTGTGAAGCATTATCAGTCATGCAGTGGTTTTAGAACAGCTGACCTCCACAGAAAGCCAGGAGAGCAGCATCCAGGTTTTCATAGAATAACCAATAGTCTTACCCATAATTCTCAATCACTGTGTATCTGGGCGTTGAATTTGAAGCTGGAGATGCGGTTGCATAACAGCTGTGGATGAAAAGCTTTGTCCCAGGAATAGTAAGATTTGTAGTAGCTTGAAAGTGTATGGGTTGTCCAAGGTAGAATGTATTCATCATGCGCTCAGGAACCCAGTCACCTAAGGAGTAAAAAAAACCCCACACAAGGTGGGAGGGTGGAACAGACAGTTGAAGCATGCAGTTGGGGGGGGGGGGGGGGGATTAGCATTAAAACGGGACACTATTTTGACATGTGGACTCCCAGGAGAACCACAGTACAGTGTAGCACCCCCGCTTCAACAGTACTTGTCCTCATCTGTATACACCCTATTTAAAATCATAGATAATAGGGAACCCTTAATGATATACAGATCCCAAGACATGCTGTAGGTACTACACTACGCTTTATATAGTTATATAACCGTTGAAGAGTTCTGCTTACCATTAATTATTTTTAGGGCAAAGCCGTATGGGGTCTTGAGACTCTTGAACCGAGTTGGATTCCTCCAAAGCGGACGAATACCGTGCCTGTAGACATGGTGATACCTACAAACAGGAAGAATCAAGCGGACGAGTTTTTCAATGCAATATGACTCTTGGACATTAGCTTTGTTAAACCGCTTTTAAAACCGGGGGGATTTAAAAGAATAAACAAGTCCGCTTTTGCCATGCCGTATAATTAGAAAGAGGTTCCTTACCTATAGTAACGACACTGAAGGGGTACAGTGAATGGCATAGATCTCCGAATTGTACTGTTTTGCACAGATGGAACATATTTAAGGACGTTCTTGTACACCAACTGTCCAGCTTCCACCTTGAAGGTGGTGTAGAAAGAGAATATGAAGTTAAATTGGAGTTAGAACATCAGAAAGCAGGTTTAAAATGACACACAAATAAAAGCACACACTACATATATAGGAATCTTAACGTTACACATTGTGCCTGAAACTACATTGACGTATATTAAAAAAAGCGCCACCCCACACACCCTGATGCATCATCCATTGCTTGTAACAGTCAAGTGAAGCTAGAAATATGTAAAGTCAGAACTCTCTACAGCATGGGATACTCACAGACGCCTGGCTTCCACATTCTTTGAGGCCGTATGTAAAGAGAAGATACCCACCAGAGACTCCATTGCTTCTGCAGCTGGTCCCCAGAGTCAACTGGCCTGCTTTACACTTGAATCCGTACAGGTCAGTCCTTACCCTCACGTACATTTTGTTTTCGCTGCACAACACGCGGACCGCTGCAGCAAGACTAATGGGTAGCGGCCGGGGCATAGGAACAGGCTTGGGATTCATGACCTTTTGGAGCTCAGGCGGCACGGGCGCGTTGACAGGGATCACCCGAGGGCTAAGCAGCTTGAAAGGAAAGGGAGTGACAGGCACTGGGATGCCGTAAGGCGGAATAAACTTCACAGGGTAAGGCCTTGGTTGTATTGGAGGTTGAACCGGAACATTTTCCTCACTGTGTATCTCTGTCTCAACCTGCTGAATGGTATCGTGCTCCTCGCCCTGCACCTGCTCAATGGGGTCGTGCTCCTCGCCCTGCACCTGCACAATGGGATCGTGCTCCTCGCCCTGCTCAATAGGGTCGTGCTCCTCGCCCTGCACAATGGGGTCGTGCTCCTCGCCCTGCACTTGCTCAATAGGGTCGTGCTCCTCGCCCTGCACCTGCTCAATAGGGTCATGCTCCTCGCCCTGCACAATGGGGTCGTGCTCCTCGTCCTGCGCAATGGGGTCGTGCTCCTCGCCCTGCGCAATGGGGTCGTGCTCCTCGCCCTGCACAATGGGGTCGTGCTCCTCGCCCTGCGCAATGGGGTCGTGCTCCTCGCCCTGTACCTGCTCAATAGGGTCATACTCCTCACCCTGTACCTGCTCAATAGGGTCATACTCCTCACCCTGTACCTGCTCAATAGGGTCATACTCCTCACCCTGTACCTGCTCAATAGGGTCATATTCCTCACCCTGTACCTGCTCAATAGGGTCATACTCCTCGCCCTGTACCTGCTCAATAGGGTCATACTCCTCACCCTGTACCTGCTCAATAGGGTCATATTCCTCACCCTGTACCTGCTCAATAGGGTCATACTCCTCGCCCTGTACCTGCTCAATAGGGTCGTACTCCTCCCCTTGCACCTGCTCAATGGGGTCGTGCTCCTCGCCCTGTACCTGCTCAATGGGGTCGTACTCCTCGCCCTGTACTTGCTCAGTAGGATCCTTTCCCTTGCTGCGTAGCTCGCTATACGTCTCTGTTTCGCCGTGCTCCGCAGAGATCTGCGAAGCAAAAATACCTGCAACTAAAAAGCAGGAAAAAAGGAGGAAAAACTGCATCGCCGATGGAACGGATCGGCGCAATGACCGGGACGCGCCACGGCACCCAGCAAACAACTCCATTATACCCATAACAAGAACCGAAGAGATACCTTAGTTCTTCCAGACCACACTTTTATAGCGCTTCCCATTAACAATAATCACCTGTGACCAATGCCAGCTAATTACCCCTGTAGTCAAATGTGACGATCAACTCTAAGACCTTCAATGGACTCCCGTTAAATGACAGTTAAACCAGATGATTCTTCTTTATAACCTCCCATTCAATCGACTGATTCTAGTCAGATCGGGTGTCAAATGTCAGTCTGTCTCTCGTGTGCTGGCAGTTGCTTTTGTTTTTTTCTTTATTTTGATTTGCAAATCTAACCCGTAATCTTTGCAGAAACGCATTTATTTGAGTCGTATTGCGTTGCTAGAACTGCAGGACATAGTAGTAATGCTTGGGATACCACTGCACCTGTATGATTCAAACCACGAGCCAATTTTCTAGCCGCTTTTGTGGTAATCCTACACTATATGTTTATAACATGTAGTTCAAAAATATTAATTAAACGGGAGAGCTATTTCTTATTTAATGTGACGTCACATCCATATGTTATATAATAAATATTCTATATGCTATAGAACCAATGTTACCCTCCCTCACATTCAATCACTTCCAATTATTGGTCCCGACGTTTTTCTCCAAAATTTAAAAAATGTCCCGATTTCCAAGGGCGCCAGATTAGCACTCGTTACTTTAATTACAGAAACACTCGGCAATCATATTCAAAAATATGGTTCCAGAATAATATTTTGAATCTAGGTTCCTGTATGCCTACTAAATAAAAAATATGCAAAATGATCTAAATTAAGGGTAAAAATGCAATACATCTGGCTATAACATCTAGTTGAACCTGGGCACGAACTGGAAATTGAAGGCGGCGTGCTTGTGCCGCAGTCAGAGGTTGTTTTTCTTAGTTTAATGCTAAAGCACTATATTCAAATAAACAGCATGCTTAAAAAAAAATAGGTCAGAATCGCAAAAATAAATAAATAAAGTTATGAGCACTTCTACCTAGAACAGCCAAAAGTAGTCATTTTGACGGCTTGCTACAACTCATGCTTTTATTGTTAGTATAACCTACAATACGCTATGTTTTTTTAAAACGTATACAAGCCTGTTTGTTATCTGTACCTCCGAGTTTACAGCAGTATGTATTTGAATAGAATAGAATATTGCTCTTGACTTCTAGATATGTGTTATCCAAATATCTAGTGTAATCCTATCAATTCCTTGGAGACCTGCCGTCTGGCTGTCTAAGTGGGCATATATAGTCTGCTGTATTATAATATTACTATTATAAGAATTGTTCGATAAATCCTTGATATTTTTGCGTTTTGATTTGAGAGCAACTACAAATATATTTGCCTTGGCATCAAATATTTGGAACGACTTCATTGAAAACAAAAATGCCTGTTTCAAGCTAAACATAAAACATTACATGGACAAGCAGCTGTTTCCGACAAAAGCACGGTGTCGCTGGACAAACAAACCTGTCAAATATGGGATCAGGTTTTGGCTGGCAGCGGACCTGCCCCTACCTGTGCAAAGATAAAACTCGCCCCCCGCTGGTCAGAGACTGGGTGACAGTGTGTTAGGCTGATGTAACCGTGCTTAGGAAAAGAGATGAATGTTACCAATATACATATCTATTATTTCACTGTAATTAGCGAAACAGTTGAAGAAAATACCGGGGAAAATATCAGCAGGATATATCTCTTATAATGCTAGCCACGGTGCTTTGGCAGAAACATTTGGCTCAGAAAACTGCAAAGCTGCAGAGAAACGCAGCTCAAACTGGATACAGTGCGTAGCCATCAAGTGACACACGCATCAGACAACAATGCCAGGTAACTAAATACAATACAAATAAAACTTCTGATAGCTGTGCCGAGTGTGAAAGAGCAGTATGTGGTAAATGCACACAAGTTGATAAGCGTTACATCTGTGTGGATTGTGCTAATATGGGGGCTACTTTGAAGCATGTTTCCCTGAATGCGCATTCCCGTTGCACTTTGGGAACGGAGTTATTTTCTTTTTTATGTTATTTTTTATAAATAATTATTTCGATTTTACAATTGTGTATGTAGGCCTACATATAACCAGTTCGCAGCTGGTTACACAATATTTTCAATACTTCTGATCAGACTGATACTTCTGATCAGACATTATAGTTTTTCATTTTCTGGAAGTCGTGCTATGCAGTAGGGCAATGGTCGGCAACTGTAAAATGCAGCTGTATTTCATTTTTCAAATACATATTTTTCTTTTATCACTTACAATTCATATATATATATATATATATATATATATATATATATATATATATATATATATATATATATATATAATGTTCTAATCTGTATATTTAGTTATCCAGACCACATAATGTACCGTACTGTGCTAAGTACTTTGTGCTGTAAGATTTCTAAGGGATGACAGCCAAACTGGATATGTGAGTGTAAATTTGGTAGTTATATTCATATAAGAATTAGCCAAATAAACATTAATTTGTCAAAATTATGCAGCGTTAAATATATTTTTACTAGTTGATATGTAGTTTTTATAGCCATATAATGGACATAGGTTTAACTTTCTATCATTGTTTCAGGCTACTCTACTTGAAATACTGAGAAATAAATTAAAAAAAGAGAGAAAGTCACTTAGTTCAGTGGAGACTTTAGAAGACATGAAAAAAAGTTTGGTGCTGTGGGTCGAGGAAGGAAGCGTGCTTTAATTGCACCAGAGCAACAGCAACCGCTCATGAAAAAGAGAAGAGAATCTGTAAGCCTAACTCTTGGATCTGCATTGGCCGAAATAGATTGAAACAGTACATTTCAAATTATTTATTTTTAATGTACATATAATTATACTTTATATATGTGCATACATGTGATTGTGTAGTTTATTAGCTAATTGGCTTTCATGGACAGTACTTGATCTTTAGCATTTTCTCAGAGTAAAGAAAAGCACAGAGAATACATGCAGTAAATGTCTGATCAGAAGTATTGAATTACTCAACGTTATGGTAAATATTGCAGATGCAAAGTGAGGAGTTCCCAGGAGAAGACGAGCATAGTATTGCAAAACACTTGGACTCCATAAGAAAAGAAATAACGAAACTGAGGCCGAACATTGAAGCCATATGTGACAGCATGAATAGAATTGTACACACTCGGGAAAGAATGATGGAGAAGAAGTCAACTGAAGAAGTCCTTGGTCTGTTTCCATTCCTAAAGCATCCTAAACTGGTAGGTACTAGTTTTTATTCTACTATGGTGATTGATCAGAAATTAATATTTTTAGTTATAAGCATGTATAATCACTTTAATTAGTCCTCCTAGGTGACCTTTCTGCATCAGCAATCCACCTGCTCCAGCTTTGACAAAACTCCAGTGCTCCTGGTTTTTCCCATGCAACTTCTTTCTGCTCGCGTTCAATTTAGTTTGATTTTGTTTTATTTATTGATTTTTTTAACTACTACATTATTTATAATTATTCAACTCAATTATTCAACTTTTTTACAGCTCTGTAGGGTCGCCTTGGATAAAGGCATCTGATAAATAAATAAATAAATAAATAAATATAATAATAACTTTACCATCTGTATTTTAGCTGTTGCACAAAGTAGAACTACATTTTGGAGTAAACTTGGAACGGAACCTAAAGAGTGGCCTATCCAGAATGGTAGATCCTATTTTCAGACTCTCTAGTGGGCCTCTTCTAACTAATGTGATGTCCTACATTGAAGATGCTTCAGATAAGACACAGGAAAATGGTAATGTATAAGAAATATTTATTGTACATCAAATTGTTTTGACCTATCTCAGAATAGGATCTATAAATAACTATTAAACAGAACATGATGCAACTTCATTTCGTACACTTAGAGCATAATATTTCATGGGGAAGATAGCTGGTATTTAACTCTCACGGGCATAAAAACCAATGTGAAAAACCTGCATAAACAGGTTTTTAGAAACTTTGTTGATACTGTTCTTAACATTTTTTTGCTCCAATCCATAATAACATTTGTATCAGTGGTGGTCAGTCCTGGTCCTGGAGAGCTACAGTCTTGTGTGTTTTTTTAGGTACCTTTAAATCATTTAAACTATTCTTTATCTGTGCAGTTTAGCAAATAATGAATTCATGAATGTAACTGAGAGCACTAGTGGAATTATTAATTATTAATTATTAATTATTATTATTATTATTATTATTTCTTAGGAGACGCCCTTATCCAGGGCGACTTACAATTGTTACAAGATATCACATTATTTTTACATACAATTACCCATTTATACAGTTGGGTTTTTACTGGAGCAATCAAGGTAAAGTACCTTGCTCAAGGGTACAGCAGCAGTGTCCTCCACCTGGGATTGAACCCACCACCCTCCGGTTAAGAGTCCAAAGCCCTAACCACTACTCCACACTGCTGCTTAAGTTAATATTAGTTTCTGGGGAAACATGGATGTGTCTACACAGTACTTCTGTTAATCCAACCGTCTTGTATGTCACATTTTTGCATATATCTGGAGAACTGCTTATTAAACTGTTATTAAACTTTTCACTGCTAATTCTACTCTATTTAGCACATACTGGTAATACACTGGTGATGCAAAGCCACAGATCCTTTACCTCTCAGACCAGAGTTGCTCAACACTCTTCCGTGTGGTTTGTACTTTGTGTTGATCAAGTAAGTTAATTGAGCTCTACTTTTTAAATGTAGCTTAACTGAATTGATGTATTTAATGTTAAGTACAAAGCCAAATTATCATTTAGAGATATCTCAAAATGAGTTTGAGATATCACAAAATTAATTCCAGATATCTGTAAACCATTTTGAGATATCTTAAAATATGTTACGATATCTCGAATTATTTCAAAATATCTTAAAATATTTTAAGATATCTTCAACTGATTTAAGGATATTTTGAAATATTTAAAGATATCTGTTAAATATTTAAAGGTATCTCTTAATTTGGCTTGCCATAAATTTGTACTTAATGAATTATGAGGGAGACTTGTAGGCAATTAACAATCCCTTTAAAGTAGCCGCAGCCCCACCACACGAGCCGCCACTGCTTGTAGGTATGGTGAGATGCTGCTGAAGTACAATTACACATAATTTAAAACAAATATTTTACAAATCATTTAGTTTAGCCAAATATATTAATTGTTGAATAAAGTTATCAATTATTATTATTTTAAAATCTATACATGTACCACCATCACCTACGGCAACTATCGTTTTCAAGGGATCACTGCGATCTGCTGAAAAGAAATGGAAGAGAACCAAACTCCCTGCTGCCCTAGACCTTTACCGCACTCTTCTCTCCTCCTTCTCCTCTACTCTCTCCTCTGCTAAATGTGCTTATTTCCAATCTGTAATCCAAGCCTCCACTAACAACCCACGTAAACTATTCTCTACCTTCTCCTCCCTCCTAAACCCTCCCCCCCTCCTCCTCCCTCCTCTATCTCCCCTGACGACTTTGCCTCCTTCTTCTCTTCTAAAATCTCAGATATCCGCAAACTCTTTAACACCTCTCCCTCCCCCGCACCCCCTCCTGCTCCAACCCCTACACCCACTACATCCCCTACTAACTCGCCCTCCCTCTCCACCTTCTTGCCCCTCTCAGACTCTGACCTCTCCTCCCTGCTCCAGGGTCACAAACCCACCACGTGTGCCTTGGACCCCCTCACCACTCACCTCTTTCAAGCTGCTGCTCCTGCTCTACTCCCCTTCATCTCCTCCCTCCTCAACACCTCTCTACTTTCTGGCATCTTCCCCTCTGCCTTCAAAAAAGCCTCGATCACTCCCCTCCTCAAAAAACCTACCCTCGACCCCACCTCCCTCCAGAGCTACCGTCCTGTCTCCCTCCTACCCTTCCTCTCCAAAACCCTTGAGCGGACTGTACACCGCCAGCTCTCTGCTTTCCTGTCCAACCACTCTCTGCTTGACCCTCTCCAATCTGGCTTCCGCTCTGCTCACTCCACTGAAACCGCCCTTCTGTCTGTCACCAACTCACTTAAGTGTGCCCGAGCTGCCTCTCTCTCCTCTGTCCTAATTCTCCTCGACCTCTCTGCTGCCTTTGACACTGTTGATCACTCTATTCTACTATCATCTCTTGCTGACCTGGGGATCTCTGGCACTGCTCTGGCCTTGTTCTCCTCCTACCTCTCCAACCGCACTTACCAGGTAACCTGGCGTGGAGCAACCTCCACACCTCACCCTCTCTTAACTGGAGTCCCCCAAGGGTCAGTCTTGGGTCCTCTCCTGTTCTCTCTCTACACCCGCTCCCTGGGCCCCCTCATCGCATCCTATGGTTTCTCATACCATTTCTATGCTGATGATGCTCAGATTTTCCTCTCCTTCCCCACCTCTGACTCCACCATCTCCTCCCGTATCTCTACCTGTCTGTCTGCTATTTCCTCCTGGATGCACTCGCATCACCTCAAACTCAACCTCTCTAAATCTGACCTCCTTTTCTTTCCCTCCTCCTCCCCCTCCTCTGATCTCTCTATCTCTGTTCCTCTGGAATCTACCACACTCTCTCCCTCTTCCTCAGCTAAGAACCTTGGAGTCACCCTGGACCCCTGCCTCTCTTATTCCCAGCACATCTCCACTCTGGCACGCACTTGCAGATTCTTCCTGAGCAACATCCGAAGAATCCGACCCTTCCTCACCAACTATGCTACCCAGCTCCTGGTCCAGGCCCTGGTACTCTCCCGCCTAGACTACTGCAACTCCCTCCTGGCTGGCCTCCCTGCGTCCGCCACCCGTCCGCTCCAGCTCATCCAGAACTCTGCTGCTCGCCTGGTGTTCTCTCTACCTCGCTTCGCCCACGCTACTCCACTACTCCGCTCGCTCCACTGGCTCCCGATCACCGCTCGCATCCAGTTCAAGACTCTTGTACTAGCCTATAGATGCCTTGATCAGACTGCACCCAGCTACCTCCAGACCCTCATCTCGCCCTACACCCCCACTCGACCTCTCCGCTCCGCCTGCACTAGAAGACTGGCTCTACCTCCGCTACGCTCCCCTGCCTCCCGAGCCCGCTCCTTCTCCACCCTTGCTCCGCAGTGGTGGAACGACCTTCCTACAGATGTCAGGACTGCCCAGTCCCTGACCACATTCCGGCGCCTCCTTAAGACTCACCTCTTCAAACAGCACCTGTAGAACTCCTCTGTTGTATCCTGGGACACTATCACCCTTCATTTAAATATGCTTTATTTTGCTCTTATCTGCCCCCTATTTTACTGCATTTAATCCTGTACCTCAGAATATTGTAATCTGCCAAGTGTTTAATCTGTAGTATTTTGTACTTAATCATATCCTGATGTAACTATCACTATTTAATCATATCCTGATGTAACTTTCACTATTATCTGCTGTATTATTGAATTGTGATTTGTCACACTTGAGAATTATTGTATTTCTTGTTCTTATTGTATGACTTATATTGTAACACTTGAATGTATTTGTATTTGCTTGCGATTGTAAGTCGCCCTGGATAAGGGCGTCTGCTAAGAAATAAATAATAATAATAATAATAACAACAAGCCCATTGGCAGCAGATGACATCTCTGTTTGTGTTGATGGAATTGAGATACTCAGTGATTATTGTCCAGGAATGGATATCACCCTTGCTGTTGAATGTATTTTTTCTCTTTATTTTTCCTTGGGCATTGAGTATCCTAAAGCTCTAAAAAATGGTCTGACTTTCATGGAAAGGTACTTCATGAAGCTGAGTACCTCTGACAAAGTACCTTTGCCAGTGTTAAAGATGTACAGTCAAATAACTGCACTTTTACTTGGGGAATAATGATATTGATCTGATGGAATGCCATTTTAACATTTAATCTGAAATTAAATGAATTTATTGTATCAACAATTTAATTTGATTACAAAAACAGAATGTTTGATATAAAAATGTAATTGTACATATCAAAAAAATATTTCTTTTAAATGTAAATGGCTGATTAGAAAATTAATTGTTTCTAACAAATGTAAATTGTTTTTAATAGAAGTTTTGATCTACAAAAAACTAATACACTTTCAGTTTTAATTTATAGATATCATAAACTCATAATAAGCTCTGATCTAAATACTGTACTCTATCTCTTCTAATTTGTGCCACCAAAAAATGAATAAGAAAAAAGAAACCCACGTTCATCAGTTTCAATATGCATTTTATCTCAAGTTTTTCAAAGTCTATTACATGTTCTTGAAAATGTATTTTGTGTAAGTTCCAGGAAAATCTGTGGGATGCATAGATTTATTTTCCAGTTTGCTCTGAGACACTTTTTTTTCACTGTGTAAATAATATGGTTTAATTATTAAAAACACACAGGTCGAATAAAACTGTAAAACTCATATATAACTAAACCTGAAACTGAAACTACACTAATGGTTTAACCTGTAAAAACACTAAATTGTTATATAAATGTTTAATAAATAAAAATTGTTGGCATCTTGAATTGAGTGATTTATCAAAGCATTTACACTTCTGAGGTTGGGGGATTCTAAAGGATGTGAAGACCTCTTAAAGGTATACATTTGTTTTTTTCTGAGATGAACCACAAGTTTCTACATATCACTAAACTGGTGTTTCCATATTAACTAAAACAACCCTCCATAGAATGTTGATTGTAATGTTCATTAGAGTAACTCTGATAGTTCTATATTAAACCTCAATACAAGGTTCTTCAGAGGAACCAATATGGTTCTGTATTATACCATTAATATAAAAATCATGGTGGTTCTTTATTAAACCCCTAATGCAGGGTTCTTCCAAAGAACCATTTTAAAAGGTTCCATATGGCACTTCAAAATTGTTCCAAATCTATACCAGCAGATAGAACCTTTTAGTGGCTAATCAAGCTAGTAGTTTTATTTCCATCCCTGAGCTTTGAGGCACATCAAATATATATTCAACTTTTGTTCAGTGTCCAAAGTTTTAGGTTGTGGTTCTTTGGCACTATGTGGTGGTTCAAGTACAGCAGATGTTAGTGCATGGGGAGCTTTTTCCCCTGCTCTCAGGCGGTGTAATCCCACCAGACCAAGGTGGGTATGGAGGCTGTCACACTTCCTTTCTAATGAAACGGAAGGCAAAAGTTGGTCCTAGATTTGTGGTTTCCTCAGCACATACCAGCATTCAGTCAGTTTATAGTCATTTAGCAGACACTTCTCCAAAGCGACTTGGAGATGAACTACGCAATAGCAGAGTCACTTACAACAGGAGCTCCGTTTCAAGTCTCATCCTTAAACCAAACAAAAGCCACCATTCTAAAAAGATAGAGGGGAGGCCATTCAGCCCATCTAAAATCGGAGGTGGTTCAGAGGAGCCAACTGATCTCAACTTATTTAACCCAGCCCATTTGTTTACTGGGTACATTTAAAACCAATTCAGATGAGGGACAAAATAACTGAAAGTACAAAAAAGGTATACAAAAATGTCAACACCTTTATTTAGCAGTCATGATAATCCAACAACTAGACAGAACTGCATCTTCAGTTACCACCTGGAGAAAGAAACACGGATGATCAGTATTAGAATTGCATGCAGAACAAGGGCAATGTGGATTTTAAAAGTGCACCACAACTACAGAGTGCTTCATCTCCAAAAACTAAACAATAAAAAACGTGCCATATCCTCAATAAAGACAATTGTAATATTACTTTGCTTCTTCCCATACTCCTCATGGTAGACCCTCCGTACGCCAGTTAAAAGCCACAGAATGTGCAAGAATTAAAAAAAAGCATACCAGCTTCCTCTGCAGACAGAGCCCTCCACTCATCCGCCTCTTCGAAGTGACCAGGCTCCCCAGCCCCCTCATAGTTCTCAGTGTCACTGTGCTCTGGCACCTTGGAGGCATCATAGGTACCTTCCAAATGCTGGTTAGGATCATCAGAATTGTCATTGCCTTCTGCCTCAACATCCAAAAGCCGGTTATAGTCATTCTCCTCAAAGGCATCGTCCTCTGGAGACAGTGCCTCCCGATCCTCTTTGGACACGCCTTCGGAAGACAGCAAGTCCTCCTCCAGTTCAAGAATGGCCGCGCCAGTCTTCCTCTCCCCGTCGTCACCTCCCTGCTTTTCAAGGACCAGCAGGGCATCGCTGCTTATGGTGCTCTTAGTAACTGAGGGGATACATTTAAAAATAAATACATTTTAGCGTACAAGCCAAGGTCTTACCACTGCTACAAGAGTCACTCAAGCAGAAGTTACTGGATCTGCAATTTTTACACCCTTCCCCTTGCTTTCTGGGGGTCGTATACATACCGATGGGCAAAGTCACATCTTCATTTATGCACACAGAGTCACAGCAGGAACAGACACTGTGGTTACCTTCAAGTTCCACCCACCTGAACAGAGACATTAGTAGTTATTCACATGGAACTGCCTCAAGTTACATGCTCCTAGAAAGAGCATGGTGCCTCATTGGAATGCCACCCTCCCAGAACTATGGAAACCAAATGTTTAGTTCTAGAAAATTGACACATCATTAATGGTTGCCTTCATCTTGCACTACCCAAGACATGCAAGGGAGCGATACCTTTAACCCTTAAATGGAACCTACCTGTTCACGTTCTTATCATAGTGGCAAGATTTGGTACTCTGCGTTACCATGCTGTTGCTCGTTACCACCATTGTGCAGTGCATGTAGTACTTGTTTACCTTGGGAATAGAATGGAGAATTATTTCCTTAGCAATATTAGACAGACTATACACCAGATGACTGGAGAGCAACTTGGTCAACTTCTGCAGCTAACCATTTGTGTTCATGCATGCAAGCAGTGCGCGTCAGACATCTTAACTACATTGAATGAGCGTCAGGCCACACCACCTAAACACGGCACGATCATAGCCATTAACTTTGGGCTGCCATTCACTTCATGCAAAAGTCACACTTCCAACACATGCTGGCAATATCGTTTTACGAAGAGTGAACACGGCACTGGTGTCAGAGTAGCAGAAGAAACTCCAATTGCATTGGAAGAGATCTGGGTGCCAAAGCCCAGTATAGGTACAAAGGGAAACCTACCAGAGGGGACAGCGTGTTGAACTGGAAAGCATCAACAATTAAATTGATTGTATTGTTGGTTCTGGGAGGCACAAAATGGGAGCTACAGGTTTCATACTTGCTGTCCACCATGCACCTGGAAAGGGAGGAAGTGCAATGAAAAGAGCATGTGGGTTTCAAGCACAGAACAGGATTGCAAAAAGTAATTTGTAAGCCCTGGCATATTGAAGATGCAATGTCATTGCTGTGGTGTGGTGAGGTAATGCAACTCCAGTGTCAATAAAGTCACTCCCAAGTCATTACCTTGCAACATGCGACACCAAAGCCATATACTACAACTGCCATAAAGTTGAACATTTGCCTCCATCTAAAATTGTAGTTCATGCAAAGTGAACTGTGAGCACAGGGTTGGAGCATCCCTGTGAAGCATTATCAGTCATGCCGTGGTTTTAGAACAGCTGACCTCCACAGAAAGCCAGGAGAGCAGCATCCAGGTTTTCATAGAATAACTAATAGTCTTACCCATAATTCTCAATCACTGTGTATCTGGGCGTTGAATTTGAAGCTGGAGATGCGGTTGCATAACAGCTGTGGATGAAAAGCTTTGTCCCAGGAATAGTAAGATTTGTAGTAGCTTGAAAGTGTATGGGTTGTCCAAGGTAGAATGTATTCATCATGCGCTCAGGAACCCAGTCACCTAAGGAGTAAAAAAAAAACCCCACACAAGGTGGGAGGGTGGAACAGACAGTTGAAGCATGCAGTTGGGGGGGGATTAGCATTAAAACGGGACACTATTTTGACATGTGGACTCCCAGGAGAACCACAGTACAGTGTAGCACCCCCGCTTCAACAGTACTTGTCCTCATCTGTATACACCCTATTTAAAATCATAGATAATAGGGAACCCTTAATGATATACAGAACAAGACATGCTGTAGGTACTACACTACGCTTTATATAGTTATATAACCGTTGAAGAGTTCTGCTTACCATTAATTATTTTTAGGGCAAAGCCGTATGGGGTCTTGAGACTCTTGAACCGAGTTGGATTCCTCCAAAGCGGACGAATACCGTGCCTGTAGACATGGTGATACCTACAAACAGGAAGAATCAAGCGGACGAGTTTTTCAATGCAATATGACTCTTGGACATTAGCTTTGTTAAACCGCTTTTAAAACCGGGGTGATTTAAAAGAATAAACAAGTCCGCTTTTGCCATGCCGTATAATTAGAAAGAGGTTCCTTACCTATAGTAACGACACTGAAGGGGTACAGTGAATGGCATAGATCTCCGAATTGTACTGTTTTGCACAGATGGAACATATTTAAGGACGTTCTTGTACACCAACTGTCCAGCTTCCACCTTGAAGGTGGTGTAGAAAGAGAATATGAAGTTAGAACATCGGAAAGCAGGTTTAAAATGACACACAAATAAAAGCACACACTACATACATAGGAATCTTAACGTTACACATTGTGCCCGAAACTACATTGACGTATATTAAAAAAAGCGCCACCCCACACACCCTGATGCATCATCCATTGCTTGTAACAGTCAAGTGAAGCTAGAAATATGTAAAGTCAGAACTCTCTACAGCATGGGATACTCACAGACGCCTGGCTTCCACATTCTTTGAGGCCGTATGTAAAGAGAAGATACCCACCAGAGACTCCATTGCTTCTGCAGCTGGTCCCCAGAGTCAACTGGCCTGCTTTACACTTGAATCCGTACAGGTCAGTCCTTACCCTCACGTACATTTTGTTTTCGCTGCACAACACGCGGACCGCTGCAGCAAGACTAATGGGTAGCGGCCGGGGCATAGGAACAGGCTTGGGATTCATGACCTTTTGGAGCGCAGGCGGCACGGGCGCGTTGACAGGGATCACCCGAGGGCTAAGCAGCTTGAAAGGAAAGGGAGTGACAGGCACTGGGATGCCGTAAGGCGGAATAAACTTCACAGGGTAAGGCCTTGGTTGTATTGGAGGTTGAACCGGAACATTTTCCTCACTGTGTATCTCCGTCTCAACCTGCTGAATGGTATCGTGCTCCTCGCCCTGCACCTGCTCAATGGGGTCGTGCTCCTCGCCCTGCACCTGCACAATGGGGTCGTGCTCCTCGCCCTGCACCTGCACAATGGGGTCGTGCTCCTCGCCCTGCACCTGCGCAATGGGGTCGTGCTCCTCGCCCTGCGCAATGGGGTCGTGCTCCTCGCCCTGCGCAATGGGGTCGTGCTCCTCGCCCTGCGCAATGGGGTCGTGCTCCTCGCCCTGCGCAATGGGGTCGTGCTCCTCGCCCTGCGCAATGGGGTCGTGCTCCTCGCCCTGCGCAATGGGGTCGTGCTCCTCGCCCTGCGCAATGGGGTCGTGCTCCTCGCCCTGCGCAATGGGGTCGTGCTCCTCGCCCTGCACAATGGGGTCGTGCTCCTCGCCCTGCACCTGCGCAATGGGGTCGTGCTCCTCGCCATGCGCAATGGGGTCGTGCTCCACGCCCTGCGCAATGGGGTCGTGCTCCTCGCCCTGCGCAATGGGGTCGTGCTCCTCGCCCTGCGCAATGGGGTCGTGCTCCTCGCCCTGCGCAATGGGGTCGTGCTCCTCGCCCTGCGCAATGGGGTCGTGCTCCTCGCCCTGCGCAATGGGGTCGTGCTCCTCGCCCTGCGCAATGGGGTCGTGCTCCTCGCCCTGCACAATGGGGTCGTGCTCCTCGCCCTGCACCTGCACAATGGGGTCGTGCTCCTCGCCCTGCGCAATGGGGTCGTGCTCCTCGCCCTGCGCAATGGGGTCGTGCTCCTCGTTCTGCGCAATGGGGTCGTGCTCCTCGCCCTGCGCAATGGGGTCGTGCTCCTCGCCCTGCGCAATGGGGTCGTGCTCCTCGCCCTGCGCAATGGGGTCGTGCTCCTCGCCCTGCGCAATGGGGTCGTGCTCCTCGCCCTGCGCAATGGGGTCGTGCTCCTCGCCCTGCGCAATGGGGTCGTGCTCCTCGCCCTGCGCAATGGGGTCGTGCTCCTCGCCCTGCGCAATGGGGTCGTGCTCCTCGCCCTGCGCAATGGGGTCGTGCTCCTCGCCCTGCGCAATGGGGTCGTGCTCCTCGCCCTGCGCAATGGGGTCGTGCTCCTCGCCCTGCGCAATGGGGTCGTGCTCCTCGCCCTGCGCAATGGGGTCGTGCTCCTCGCCCTGCGCAATGGGGTCGTGCTCCTCGCCCTGTACCTGCTCAATAGGGTCATACTCCTCGCCCTGTACCTGCTCAATAGGGTCATACTCCTCGCCCTGTACCTGCTCAATAGGGTCGTACTCCTCACCTTGCTCAATAGGGTCGTACTCCTCGCCCTGTACCTGCTCAATAGGGTCGTACTCCTCGCCCTGTACCTGCTCAATGGGGTCGTACTCCTCGCCCTGTACTTGCTCAGTAGGATCATTTCCCTTGCTGCGTAGCTCGCTATACGTCTGTGTTTCGCCGTGCTCCGCAGAGATCTGCGAAGCAAAAATACCTGCAACTAAAAAGCAGGAAAAAAGGAGGAAAAACTGCATCGCCGATGGAACGGAACGGCGCAATGACCGGGACGCGCCACGGCACCCAGCAAACAACTCCATTATACCCATAACAAGAACCGAAGAGATACCTTAGTTCTTCCAGACCACACTTTTATAGCGCTGCCCATTAACAATAATCACCTGTGACCAATGCCAGCTAATTACCCCTGTAGTCAAATGTGACGATCACCTTTAACACCTTCAATGGACTCCAGTTAAATCAGATGATTCTTCTTGATAACCTCCCATTCAATCGACTGATTCTAGTCAGATCGGGTGTCAAATGTCAGTCTGTCTCTCGTGTGCTGGCAGTTGCTTTTGTTTTTTCTTTATTTTGATTTGCAAATCTAACCCGTAATCTTTGCAGAAACGCATTTATTTGAGTCGTATTGCGTTGCTAGAACTGCAGGACATAGTAGTAATGCTTGGGATACCACTGCACCTGTATAATTCAAACCACGAGCCAATTTTCTAGCCGCTTTGGTGGTAATCCTACACTATATGTTTAGAACATGTAGTTCAAAAATAATAATTAAACGGGAGAGCTATTTCTTATTTAATGTGACGCCACTTCCATATGTTATATAAAAAATATTCTATATGCTATAGAACCAATGTTACCCTCCCTCCCATTTAATCACTTCCAATTATTGGTACCGACATTTTTCTCCAAAATTTAAAAAATGTCCCGATTTCCAAGGGCGCCAGATTAGCACTCGTTACTTTAATTACAGAAACACTCGGCAATCATATTCAAAAATATGGTTCCAGAATAATATTTTGAATCTAGGTTCCTGTAGCCCTACTAAATAAAAAAATATGCAAAATGATCTAAATTAAGGGTAAAAAAGCAATACATCTGGCTATAACATCTAGTTGAACCTGGGCACGAACTGGAAATTGAAGGCGGCGTGCTTGTGCCGCAGTCAGAGGTTGTTTTTCTTAGTTTAATGCTAAAGCACTATATTCAAATAAGCAGCATGCTAAAAAAAAAAAAATAGGTCAGAATCGCAAAAATAAATAAATAAAGTTATGAGCACTTCTACCTAGAACAGCCAAAAGTAGTCATTTTGACGGCTTGCTACAACACATGCTTTTATTGTTAGTTTAACCTACAATACGCTATGTTTTTTTTAAACGTATACAAGCCTGTTTGTTATCTGTACCTCCGAGTTTACAGCAGTATGTATTTGAATAGAATAGAATATTGCTCTTGACTTCTAGATGTGTGTTATCCAAATATCTAGTGTAATCCTATCAATTCCTTGGAGAACTGCCGTCTGGCTGTCTAAGTGAGCATATATAGTCTGCTGTATTATAATATTACTATTATAAGAATTGTTCGATAAATCCTTGATATTTTTGCGTTTTGATTTGAGAGCAACTACAAATATATTTGCCTTGGCATCAGAAATTTGGAACGACTTCATTGAAAACAAAAATGCCTGTTTCAAGCTAAACATAAAACATTACATGGACAAGCAGCTGTTTCCGACAAAAGCACGGTGTCGCTGGACAAACAAACCTGTCAAATATGGGATCAGGTTTTGGCTGGCAGCGGACCTGCCCCTACCTGTGCAAAGATAAAACTCGCCCCCCGCTGGTCAGAGACTGGGTGACAGTGTGTTAGGCTGATGTAACCGTGCTTAGGAAAAGAGATGAATGTTACCAATATACATATCTATTATTTCACTGTAATTAGCGAAACAGTTGAAGAAAAAAATACAGCCTGGTTGCAACAGTAAACAAAGAAGAAGAGCGTTTCCACCTTCTGCGCAAAACTAGTACTCACTGAAAGCAATCACCAGTGTCCAGGTGCTGTATTTTACAATGTGCTGGACGTGGCAGCCATCAATTCCTTCGTTTTGTACAATGAATGCACCGGGGGAAATATCAGCAGGATAGATCTCTTATGATCCTAGCCACGGAGCTTTGGCAGAAACATTTGCCAGGTAACTAAATACAATACAAATAAAACTTCTGATAGCTGTGCCGAGTGTGAAAGAGCAGTATGTGGTAAATGCACACAAGTTGATAAGCGTTACATCTGTGTGGATTGTGCTAATATGGGGGCTACTTTGAAGCATGTTTCCCTGAATGCGCATTCCCGTTACACTGTGGGAACGGAGTTATTTTCTTTTTTATGTTATTTTTTATAAATAATTATTTCGATTTTACAATTGTGTATGTAGGCCTACATATAACGAGTTTGCAGCTGGTTACACAATATTTTCTTTTGAAATGTTTATTTAATTATAGCTTTTTATTTTCTGGAAGTCGTGCTATGCAGTAGGGCAATGGTCGGCAACTGTAAAATGCAGCTGTATTTCATTTTTCAAATACATATTTTTCTTTTATCACTTACAATTCATATATATATATATATATATATATATATATATATATATATATATATATATATATATATATATATATATATATAATGTTCTAATCTGTATATTTAGTTATCCAGACCACATAATTTACCGTACTGTGCTAAGTACTTTGTGTAAGTACAGATTTCTAAGGGATGACAGCCAAACTGGATATGTGAGTGTAAATTTGGTAGTTATAGTCATATAAAAATTAGCCAAATTGTAACAGGGGGAGACATGTGCTGACTCTTCTGACGTGTTCATAGTGCTGCAGGGAGAGGGCAGCAGCTCGTCAATATCTGCCTGTCAGTCATGGCGGTGACACGGAGAGGGGGGAGAGGGGGTGTGCGGACTTTCCTTCTCTCTGAGTGGCTGGGAGGCGGGTCTTGGGGGAATTGCTGACCCTATAAGTTTCATTCTGCTGTTCCCTCAGGTCTGCCCACGGAGACGTAAACGGCGTGCGGAAGCGCTGGAGGAAAATCAGCCGGGACGAAAATCCCGGCGAGACAAATAAATAATAAAAGAAAGAAAGAAAGATTTAGCGGTAGCGGCGGAAAAACTCTTGGGCAGCCCCGATAAAGTGGATAGCAGGCTGAGGGAGCCGCTAGGGTGAGGTATGACACAGGCCCGGTTTTTGGGATGGAACCGCATAACAGTCTCGCGTTTTGATTGGTCCATGTCTGTCACATGAATATGTCGTCACACGAGTGGAAAAGCGTGCAGGCATTTTTAACATTGTGATCAGATAGAGAGAGCGATTTGCTTTCCACAACCTTACCATTAAAATATAATGTGGTATTACACTGTACTAATATTACAAACTATGAGGAATTACTTTATATAAATTATCATGTTATGCACGAATGTAAGAATTGGCTTTCTGTGGTGGTGTACTTTTTTCTTTCAAGTAGCATCTATAATCGTTTTTGCGATATATTTTAATATAAAACATATACGCTATTGCAGTTTTGTTACAGGATACATTAGTTTATCTCTAATGTAATCACAGTTTTACATATAGACTGCCCCTGTTTTCATTTACGTCCCAAATTCTGGGCCGCTTTGCTCTTCAGATAATGTCCCAAATTCTGGGCCGCCTTGGTTTTTAGATAACGTCCGAAATTCTGGGCCGCTTTGGTTTTTAGATAACATCCCAAATTCTGGGCCGCTTTGCAGTTCCGAATTCAGCACAGTTTTGGGGAATCAGCTGACAGCCGAGTTTCTAAGGCATGCATGCACAGTTTACCATAAACTGGATCGTGAATTCATTTGAGAGTAACCCTTAGTACATTAATCAAAGTTCATGTATTTTTTACTCTCCCCAGAAATCTTTTTTTTTTTTTTTTTTTTTAATGAAAAAAACAAAAATGTAAATGTTAAAAAACGTATTTCTTATTACATGAAGAAACTACATTGCACTGAAATAGATACATGAAAATTAATTAAAGCAGTCGTTTTCCTTTATTAAAGGCTAATATTAAAACACATTTTTGGGAAGGAACATGGTATTCCGAAAAAAGGACATCTCGTTTTCTTATGTAACGTCCATCAATATATTGTAGTGTTTCAGGTTCTTTTTGGACAGAAATGAGACTGCAACTGTGAGTAGATGAAGGCCGTTTATTTTGACAATAATTAAATAATCACAAAATAAAATCATAAAGTGAGGAAAGGAGACTGGGAGTCGAAAGTGAAAATAAATGATTGTAGTAATTTTTCTTTTACCCTACCCTTCCCAGTCTTTTCCCCGCCCCTCTTGTGCGCAAAACCTGAACTCCAATTCCCCTCCACACACGTGTACCACCATGCAACCCTGGCACGCACATACCACCATGCAACCCCTGCACGCATACACCCACCATGCAACCCCTGCACGCACACAACACCATGCAACCCCTGCACGCACACAACACCATGCAACCCCTGCACGCATACACCACCATGCAACCCCTGCACGCATACACCCACCGTAGCAAAATATAAAATATGCAAAATATATTTTCGGGTATTCAGCCCCATTCATGTCTATGGCAGTGTTATAAAACACATTTTCAGGCATATCTCTCGAACCCGAGCACGTAGAACCACCATTAAAAGTGATATAGACTCAGGGGAGCACACCAAACCACCCCCTAAAAAGTGTGGTGGTTCACCCAAAAACTCATGTCATGACGAAAAAATTCACTTTGCCAAGCCGTCCTGGCATTTGAACCATGAAAACGGTGACTCCTTGTGCGGGGCCCCATGGGGCCCCAACGCAAAAAAAAATCAAGTTCCTAACCCCCACAGAACCAGAGATACGCCCTGTCAAAAATGTCCAAAAACTACCCTTTTCGGGGTCATATCTCCATGACCCCGGGGCCTAGAAACCGGGTTGAACTTCCTAGGGTCATGTCTGGGGGCCCTCCTTCACAGGGAGCCACTCGTTTTCAAATGCTACATTTTCAACAAATTTTCACATTTTTAGCATGATGGCATGTCAAGGTTGCATTTCCAATAGCTTTTGAGCTCCAGGTTGGCAAAAAAAGTCTAAACTGGTGTCCTTTCTAGCTGGGGACACGTCACTTGGAGGGATCGACAGGGGCCCCGAGGTGGACCTCCATACCGATTTTCAAGTCTTGGGGACCCCCGGAACCCGAGATACAGCACCCTGAAAAATGTCTATGGGAAATCCCATTATAAAACCCCTTTGGGGCAACGCCCACCATCTGGCGGTGGGGTGTCGTTTGAACCCGTGGCTGATGTCGTTCTTTAGCTAAGACTCTTGTGCACGCAAAGAATGTCCTCCTGAGTTTGTTGGCCCAGGGGTCGTGGAGATACGGGTACGATAAGAGACTACCCCCTTCCCTATGGCAAATCCCATTATAAAAACACCATCGGGGTAAGGCTCAGCTAATGTCGGTCGTGGGTCTTACGAACTCGAAGGAACCCATTTTCTTTAGCTAAGATTGTTGTGCATCTAAAAAGAGTAGAGAAGCACCAATTTAAGTCCATTCCAAGTGTTTTGTGATCACAGTATCAGCCTGAGTGTATCAGAGCACAGTTTTGCACCAAAAGCGAGGGGAGGCGAAAAAAAGCACTATATACCCTATTCTTTAAGATATCACTTTGCAGTGCAAATTTGAGGAACGCAACCACTTAGCAACTTGCAAATTGGTACTGCAATTTAAAGGCCTGTAGTGTCAGACTGGTAGTGCCTAACTGATTCAAGTGTTTTTGGAATGATTCTTGGAAAGACTGATTTATAAGAAAAAAGAGAGATTGACAAACAGCATTTTGCTTTATATGCAGAAACGGGCAACTACAAGAGGGTGTCAAACAAGCTGTGAATGTCCCAGGAGGCTACAGAGTATCTCTGAGTATAAATCCAGATGCTCGCAGTACCTGTTCTTAGATGTCCGAAACCACTGTATCGCTGTATAACTGTATACCCTATAAATATCACTTTTTATTGTGTATTTGAGGAACACAACCAATTACAAACTTCATTTGAATTGCTGTGCTATCAGAATATCAGTGTATAACTTTGCTGGGTATTGCAGTGTATGCTGGGCATCAGATTATTCTCCATTTTATTGTAACTGAGGTACCGTTCAGTTGAGCGAAAATTGTAAAGGGGTACTCGAGCTGAAACCTCCAGATAGAAGGGGTACAGTTTCAAAAAAAGGTTGAAAACCCCTGACCTACAGTATAAATGATCAGGAATAGATAAGGGAAATGCTGACTAATACAATACAATAAGATTTATTTGAAGTTGTTTAAGGGCACCGGTCTCTTAAACCCAGAAGTTCTGATAAACCCCTATGCCTCATTATATATTGATGGACATTACATAAGCAAATGAGATGTCCTTTTTTTTTTTTTTGGTATACCATGTTCCTAAATGTTTTCTGAGGAGAGTAAAAAATACATTAACTTTGAATCATGTACTAAGGGTTACTCTTAAATGAATTAACGGTCCAGTTTATGGTAAACTGTGCATGCATGATTTAGAAACTCGGCTGTCAGCTAAGCAGAATATCTCAAAAACTCCTGAATTCGAAAATGCAGAATTCGGAACGTTATCTGAAAACCAGAGCAGCCCAGAAATTGGGATGTTATCAAAGCGGCCCAGAATTTGGGACGTTATCTAAAAACCAAAGCGGCCCAGAATTTGGGACGTTATCTAAAAACCAAAGCGGCCCAGAATTTGGGATGTTATCTGCAAACCAAATCGGCCCAGAATTTGGTACATTATCTGAAAAGTAAAGGGGCCCAGAATTTGCGACGTAAATGAAAACAGGGGCAGTCTATATGTAAAACTGTGATTACATTAGAGATAAACTAATGTATCTTTTGTAACAAAACTGCAATAGTGTATATGTTTTATATTAAAATATATCGCAAACACGATAATAGATATATGCTACTTGAAAGAAAAAAAGTACACCACCACAGAAAGCCAATTCATACATTCGTGCATGACATGATAATTCATATAAAGTAATCACCCATAGTTTGTTATATCAGTACAGCGTAATACCACATTATATTTTAATGGTAAGGTTGTGGAAATCGGATATCGCTCTTTCTGATCACAATGTTAAAAATGCCTGCACGCTTTTCCACTCGTGTGACGACATATTCATGTGACAGACATGGACCAATCAAAACGCGAGACTGTTATGCGGTTCCATCCCAAAAAACGGGCTTGTGTCATACCTCTTCTTTTCTGTTGAGCACTACTGACACCGTTGAAACGGTGAGTCTTAGGTCGCCTGCGGATACATTAGTCCAATCAATGCGTCTGAACCTGGTGTGTAATCCCAAGGTAACTGCTCACTGTTAACACGTTTTAAGACGTTAATTCACGTTTTAAGTAATACATTGTCCCCTTCAGACATGTTAAAGGAGAGATTCGGAAATAACATTCAAAACTATGCGCGAGTAAATACCACCCTAACTCCTAACATCCAAAAAAAAAAAAAATAAATAAATAAATAACAATAATAAAAATTATATATATATATATATATATATATATATATATATATATATTTGCATGCCCCGGTAGCTAAATGCTTAGTTACGGCTCTGGGCAAAACCAAAGCCCATGGCTAGTATACAATATTCTTCTGTATGCATTCTTTTCTGTTGAGCTCTACTGACACCGTTGAAACGGTGAGTCTTAGGTCGCCTGCGGATACATTAGTCCAATCAATGCGTCTGAACCTGGTGTGTAATCCCAAGGTAACTGCTCGCTGTTGACACGTTTTAAGACTTTAATTCACGTTTTACGTAATACAGTGTCCCCTTCAGACATGTTAAAGGAGAGATTCGAAAATAACATTCAAAACTATGCGCGAGTAAACATAACTCGAAACATCCAAAAAATAAAAAATAAAAAATAAAAAATAACAATAATAATAATAATTATATATATATATATATATATATATATATATATATATATATATATATATATATATATATATATATATATTGCATGCCCCAATAGCTACGATATGAAGTCTTTCCATCCACCTCCGGTTTCTTCAACCGGAGGTGCATGCAATTTATATATATATATATATATATATATATATATATATATATATATATATATATATATATATATTTACATGCCCCGGTAGCTAAATGCTTAGTTACGGCTCTGGGCAAAACCAAAGCCCATGGCCAATTCTATTGTTGTGTATGCATTCTTTTCTGTTGAGCACTACTGACACCGTTGAAACGGTGAGTCTTAGGTCGCCTGCGGATACATTAGCCCAATCAATGCGTCTGAACCTGGTCTGTAATCTCAAGGTAACTGCTCACTGTTAACACGTTTTAAGTAATACAGTGTCCCCTTCAAACATGTTAAAGGAGAGATCCGTAAATAACATTCAAAACTATGCGCGAGTAAATACCACCCTAACTCCTAACATCCAAAAAAAAAAAAGAAAAAAAAATAACAATAATAAAAATTATATATATATATATAAATATATAATTGCATGCCCCGGTAGCTATGATATGGAGTCTTTCCATCCACCTCCGGTTGCTTCAATCGGAGGTGCATGCAATATATATATATATATATATATATATATATATATATATATATATATATATATATATATATATATATATATATATATATTTGCATGCCCCGGTAGCTAAATGCTTAGTTACGGGTCTGGGCAAAACCAAAGCCCATTGCCAGTATACAATATTCTTCTGTATGCATTCTTTTCTGTTGAGCACTACTGACACCGTTGAAACGGTGAGTCTTAGGTCGCCTGCGGATACATTAGTCCAATCAATGCGTCTGAACCTGGTGTGTAATCCCAAGGTAACTGCTCACTATTAACACGTTTTAAGTAATACAGTGTCCCCTTAAGACATGTTAAAGGAGAGATTCGGAAATAACATTAAAAACTATGCGCGAGTAAATACCACCCTAACTCCTAACATCCAAAAAAAAAAAAAAATAACAATAATAATTATATATATATATATATATATATATATATATATATATATATATATATATATATATATATATATATATATAATTGCATGCCCCGGTAGCTACGATATGGAGTCTTTCCATCCACCTCCGGTTTCTTCAACCAGAGGTGCATGCATATATATATATATATATATATATATAATTGCATGCCCCGGTAGCTAAATGCTTAGTTACGGCTCTGGGCAAAACCAAAGCCCATGGCCAGTATACAATATTTTCTGATGCATCCTTTTCTGTTGAGCACTATAGTTTAATGTGAAAAAAAGCCTTTTGTGTTATTTTTGTAAATAATGACTTTGTTTTCACAATTTCGTATGTACATATAGCAGTTTACACCTGTTTACACAATATCTTCTTTTGAAATGTTTATTTTATTAGTTTTTCATTTTTTTTACGTCATGCATTATATGCGCTAATTCCGAAAATAAAGCCTTTTATATGATTTATATATATATATATATATATATATATATATATATATATATATATATACACGTTATTTAATGTTCTAGCTGTAGTTCATCAGCACCAGGTATTGCAAAGTATAACCTAGGAAGTGCGTTACACTGTTTACTTTTATGGTCAAGAGAGGCCCCTAGTGCGTTTAATACAGTGCTGTGTTTTGTCTGTGATTGGTACAGTAACATACGTTTTTTTGTTTGTTTTTTTTTTTAAACCTTGGTAATATTAATAGTTGCGTCCCTGCAGCGCTTATTCCTTACACAGCTGCAGAGTTCTAGCATCAAGGGTTACCTGTTTCACACTGCAAGCACCAGATCCTTTCAGTGCCATTCATATAAATATACAGTACTGTTAGAAAGAAAGGTACACATCTGTACTTAAAAAGGTAGAAATGCTTGTCTCTGTAGTGGTACCTTTCAAGGTACAATATATGTACTTTTTTGGAGGGTGCAAATTTGTACCATTTCGTTTTGTACCTCATATGTCAGTTATGTACCTATTAATGGTACTAATGTCTTGGTACTTATAAGTACCCATCGTGACCAAATTGTAGCGCTTGCTAATTTACCATGACGGGTACAAACACTTGTATTTGTACCTTTAAGGGAACTTTAATTAAAATGTACCCCATAAAAAATGATACAGATTTGTCACTTTATGGTACCACTACAGTGACAAAGCAGTTGTACCATTATAGGTACAGCGGCAAGGCTCCACATTTCACTATGTTCTTTAAGTACAGGCATTTGAATTGGTAGTAAACATAAAGCATGTTTCAAAAACAGTCATAGCTGGTAAGTAGTTTAAAAATGAACAAAGTTAAAAATAATGAAATTGGATGCATAAAAGTATATGTAAAATGAATGGCAGCCAATCTTTTTAACACCTCTGCAAAAATCATTCACTCAAGGACCAATAAAACAGGAATTTCACCTTTTATTAATCATGTATGTAAACAATTACAAAATTATTTTTCATTACAATTCATAGTTATAATATGGGGACAAACATTGGAAATTAAAATAAAGAGCACAATTTCTGGGTGTGTAGTCAAACTCAATTGCCTTTAAAAATAGGTTATATAAGCAGCAGCTTTTCTTAACTTACATTTCTTATTGAATGTTAGGTAATACTTTGAGTATTGTAAAGGTACAGAGGATATGTATTACCAATACATATGTGTTAACCAAATTAATTGCCAAGTCCAGTTGCTGGACAGAGCATAGTAGTCACAGTTGAAAACAAAAAGGAACCTTAATATTCTACAAAAAACACATATACATAAAGCCACATATACATATTAAAAACAACTCCAGTTCATAAGAAATTAATGCAATCCAAGTATTATGTTCTGACGACGTAGTTCAGAGGGAGTATTTACAAAGCTTCTAGTGTGCTTTACTATAGGCTACAATTTTTAGTAATGAGTGACAGTGAATTAAATTGAAATTCATATATTAGTGTCTCTTTAGAATGCATGCTAAAATTGCCTTGCAATGAAATGATCATGCTGATTGCTAATTTGTGCAGCATCTTGTTGCTACACAAAGATTATCATCAACTGAATACATGTCAAGTGCCTGAAAATCTATTTCATCTCCTGGTTTTACCACAGTCCAGTCATTATCAAATATTACCCGATAAGCATGGTAGTGTTTCTTATAGGCAACTGGTACTAACATTTTCCCACACAAAAGCCACCGAGTATCCATGTTCAATATGTACTTTATTTGAAAAAATAATGGGATTTCTTCTGCATGTAACAATCCAATAAACACATCCCTTGTAGCATATTTAACACAGTTAATATTAGGATCTGTCATATCAAGTTTTGATTTACAGTATTATTGTAACATGTGCTGAGAACGAATTACTTCTGCACCCTCAAAAAAAGTTAGGTGTCTGAACTAACTGTTCAAGTTCAGGACATTCTGAAATATTGAAACCACTCTGTTGGAGATGATACACAATTAAGGAGTCATAGTTCTCTTTGAAAAATGTGAACAGGAAATTTACATCAAGAATGTCCTGCTGAACAGACCGTGGAAGAATGTTCTTTTCTCTGCACTTCAGGATAAAGCTACATACATTTTCTCTGAAATTTTCCATCAACTGACCTAAACTCAAAGGATGACTATGAACATCCACTGCATTAACATGCTCATATTCCTCCTGACTGATGACTTCTTGAACTACATTTTCATGCGTAACTGTTGTACTATGTTTTCGATAAACATGTCATCTGTAGGATTCATATTTAAAGAAAGTACACCGACAGTTGTTTAGGCCACACATTATAGTAAAACTTGGTTCATGGGCATGGATTAAGCCAACATGTTATATTAATTTAACCAATGTATAAGTACTAAATGCACATTTTGGGCAATGGTAATGTGTTCTAAAAGACATTGTTGGTGAAAATTTAATTAAGGAAGTTAGTAATTCGTGCCAGTGTTGTCGGTAGTGGTTTGTCCTGATCTAGTTTCAACTGTAGAACATTCCGTTGCAGGAAAGTCATAGTGTTCTTGAGATGTGTGGGTATGATACATCGTACACAAAGTAACTTAAATGTTGAGACAAGTTAGCCCTGCAGATCAACCCAATCCATCTTGACTAACACCACTGCATTACTCTTGGAGAATACAGAGCTCCACCCAGTGATTTCTAGCAACTGCATGCTTGGATAAGGAGTAGCTGGCTCATTCTCCAATAAAAAAAAAAAAAACAGGTAAGTCAAACAAATCAGGTGGTAAAGTTTATGTTTCTAACCTTACACTTTAGATGTCTCCTTTTACTAAACTCCAAATACCAGTTGTCCTATAAAATAAACATGGAACCCATTGTATGGTCCTTTTCATATAATGTATTATACTATATTTTGGGAGGGGAAGTGACCTTCAGAATTCTAAATAAGGAAAAAAAAAAGTGGGGAAAACAAATTAGTGCGCAGAATGTGTTTTTAGGGTTTTAAAATGTGCAGAGATTGGAAATCATATAAATTACAAGACAAATGTAATTCTTACATATACTTGAATTAATATGGATTGTTTGTTCTGTATCATGACATTGCCCAATGCTTTGGATGGCAGAAAGACTCATGTTGCAGAGCAGTTGGATCCATTCCTGGTTTTACTGGGAGTGTAATAAGATACCTGATCTTGTTACCTGTACACAATGTGGCTAATCAAGCTAGTAGTTTTATTTCCATCCCTGAGCTTTGAGGCACATCAAATATATATTCAACTTTTGTTCAGTGTCCAAAGTTTTAGGTTGTGGTTCTTTGGCACTATGTGGTGGTTCAAGTACAGCAGATGTTAGTGCATGGGGAGCTTTTTCCCCTGCTCTCAGGCGGTGTAATCCCACCAGACCAAGGTGGGTATGGAGGCTGTCACACTTCCTTTCTAATGAAACGGAAGGCGAAAGTTGGTCCTAGATTTGTGGTTTCCTCAGCACATACCAGCATTCAGTCAGTTTATAGTCATTTAGCAGACACTTCTCCAAAGCGACTTGGAGATGAACTACGCAATAGCAGAGTCACTTACAACAGGAGCTCTGTTTCAAGTCTCATCCTTAAACCAAACAAAAGCCACCATTCTAAAAAGATAGAGGGGAGGCCATTCAGCCCATCTAAAATCGGAGGTGGTTCAGAGGAGCCAACTGATCTCAACTTATTTAACCCAGCCCATTTGTTTACTGGGTACATTTAAACCAATTCAGATGAGGGACAAAATAACTGAAAGTACAAAAAAGGTATAAAAAAATGTCAACACCTTTATTTAGCAGTCATGATAATCCAATAACTAGACAGAACTGCATCTTCAGTTACCACCTGGAGAAAGAAACACGGATGATCAGTATTAGAATTGCATGCAGAACAAGGGCAATGTGTATTTTAAAAGTGCACCACAACTACAGAGTGCTTCATCTCCAAAAACTAAACAATAAAAAAACGTGCCATATCCTCAATAAGACAATCGAAATATTACTTTGCTTCTTCCCATACTCCTCATGGTAGACCCTCCGTACGCCAGTTAAAAGCCACAGAATGTGCAAGAATTAAAAAAACATACCGGCTTCCTCTGCAGACAGAGCCCTCCACTCATCCGCCTCTTCGAAGGGACCAGGCTCCCCAGCCCCCTCATAGTTCTCAGTGTCACTGTGCTCTGGCACCTTGGAGGCATCATAGGTACCTTCCAAATGCTGGTTAGGATCATCAGAATTGTCATTGCCTTCTGCCTCAACATCCAAAAGCCGGTTATAGTCATTCTCGTCAAAGGCATCGTCCTCTGGAGACAGTGCCTCCCGATCCTCTTTGGACACGCCTTCGTAAGACAGCAAGTCCTCCTCCAGTTCAAGAATGGCCGCGCCAGTCTTCCTCTCCCCGTCGTCACCTCCCTGCTTTTCAAGGACCAGCAGGGCATCGCTGCTTATGGTGCTTTTAGTAACTGAGGGGATACATTTAAAAATAAATACATTTTAGCGTACAAGCCAAGGTCTTACCACTGCTACAAGAGTCACTCAAGCAGAAGTTACTGGATCTGCAATTTTTACACCCTTCCCCTTGCTTTCTGGGGGTCGTATACATACCGATGGGCAAAGTCACATCTTCATTTATGCACACAGAGTCACAGCAGGAACAGACACTGTGGTTACCTTCAAGTTCCACCCACCTGAACAGAGACATTAGTAGTTATTCACATGGAACTGCCTCAAGTTACATGCTCCTAGAAAGAGCATGGTGCCTCATTGGAATGCCACCCTCCCAGAACTATGGAAACCAAATTTTTAGTTCTAGAAAATTAACACATCATTAATGGTTGCCTTCATCTTGCACTACCCAAGACATGCAAGGGAGCGATACCTTTAACCCTTAAATGGAACCTACCTGTTCACGTTCTTATCATAGTGGCAAGATTTGGTACTCTGCGTTACCATGCTGTTGCTCGTTACCACCATTGTGCAGTGCATGTAGTACTGGTTTACCTTGGGAATAGAATGGAGAATTATTTCCTTAGCAATATTAGACAGACTATACACCAGATGACTGGAGAGCAACTTGGTCAACTTCTGCAGCTAACCATTTGTGTTCATGCATGCAAGCAGTGCGCGTCAGACATCTTAACTACATTGAATGAGCGTCAGGCCACACCACCTAAACACGGCACGATCATAGCCATTAACTTTGGGCTGCCATTCACTTCATGCAAAAGTCACACTTCCAACACATGCTGGCAATATCGTTTTACGAAGAGTGAACACGGCACTGGTGTCAGAGTAGCAGAAGAAACTCCAATTGCATTGGAAGAGATCTGGGTGCCAAAGCCCAGTATAGGGATGAGCAGGTACAAAGGGAAACCTACCAGAGGGGACAGCGTGTTGAACTGGAAAGCATCAACAATTAAATTGATTGTATTGTTGGTTCTGGGAGGCACAAAATGGGAGCTACAGGTTTCATACTTGCTGTCCACCATGCACCTGGAAAGGGAGGAAGTGCAATGAAAAGAGCATGTGGGTTTCAAGCACAGAACAGGATTGCAAAAAGTAATTTGTAAGCCCTGGCATATTTAAGATGCAATGTCATTGCTGTGGTGTGGTGAGGTAATGCAACTCCAGTGTCAATAAAGTCACTCCCAAGTCATTACCTTGCAACATGCAACACCAAAGCCATATACTACAACTGCCATAAAGTTGAACATTTGCCTCCATCTAAAATTGTAGTTCATGCAAAGTGAACTGTGAGCACAGGGTTGGAGCATCCCTGTGAAGCATTATCAGTCATGCAGTGGTTTTAGAACAGCTGACCTCCACAGAAAGCCAGGAGAGCAGCATCCAGGTTTTCATAGAATAACCAATAGTCTTACCCATAAATTCTCAATCACTGTGTATCTGGGCGTTGAATTTGAAGCTGGAGATGCGGTTGCATAACAGCTGTGGATGAAAAGCTTTGTCCCAGGAATAGTAAGATTTGTAGTAGCTTGAAAGTGTATGGGTTGTCCAAGGTAGAATGTATTCATCATGCGCTCAGGAACCCAGTCACCTAAGGAGTAAAAAAAAAAAAACACACAAGGGGGGGGGGGGGGGAAACAGACAGTTGAAGCATGCAGTTGGGGGGATTAGCATTAAAACGGGACACTATTTTGACATGTGGACTCCCAGGAGAACCACAGTACAGTGTAGCACCCCCGCTTCAACAGTACTTGTCCTCATCTGTATACACCCTATTTAAAATCATAGATAATAGGGAACCCTTAATGATATACAGATCCCAAGACATGCTGTAGGTACTACACTACGCTTTATATAGTTATATAACCGTTGAAGAGTTCTGCTTACCATTAATTATTTTTAGGGCAAAGCCGTATGGGGTCTTGAGACTCTTGAACCGAGTTGGATTCCTCCAAAGCGGACGAATACCGTGCCTGTAGACATGGTGATACCTACAAACAGGAAGAATCAAGCGGACGAGTTTTTCAATGCAATATGACTCTTGGACATTAGCTTTGTTAAACCGCTTTTAAAACCGGGGTGATTTAAAAGAATAAACAAGTCCGCTTTTGCCATGCCGTATAATTAGAAAGAGGTTCCTTACCTATAGTAACGACACTGAAGGGGTACAGTGAATGGCATAGATCTCCGAATTGTACTGTTTTGCACAGATGGAACATATTTAAGGACGTTCTTGTACACCAACTGTCCAGCTTCCACCTTGAAGGTGGTGTAGAAAGAGAATATGAAGTTAGAACATCAGAAAGCAGGTTTAAAATGACACACAAATAAAAGCACACACTACATACATAGGAATCGTAACGTTACACATTGTGCCTGAAACTACAATGACGTATATTTAAAAAAGCGCCACCCCACACACCCTGATGCATCATCCATTGCTTGTAACAGTCAAGTGAAGCTAGAAATATGTAAAGTCAGAACTCTCTACAGCATGGGATACTCACAGACGCCTGGCTTCCACATTCTTTGAGGCCGTATGTAAAGAGAAGATACCCACCAGAGACTCCATTGCTTCTGCAGCTGGTCCCCAGAGTCAACTGGCCTGCTTTACACTTGAATCCGTACAGGTCAGTCCTTACCCTCACGTACATTTTGTTTTCGCTGCACAACACCCGGACCGCTGCAGCAAGACTAATGGGTAGCGGCCAGGGCATAGGAACAGGCTTGGGATTCATGACCTTTTGGAGCTCAGGCGGCACGGGCGCATTGACAGGGATCACCCGAGGGCTAAGCAGCTTGAAAGGAAAGGGAGTGACAGGCACTGGGATGCCGTAAGGTGGAATAAACTTCACAGGGTAAGGCCTTGGTTGTATTGGAGGTTGAACCGGAACATTTTCCTCACTGTGTATCTCCGTCTCAACCTGCTGAATGGTATCGTGCTCCTCGCCCTGCACCTGCACAATGGGGTCGTGCTCCTCGCCCTGCACCTGCACAATGGGGTCGTGCTCCTCGCCCTGCACCTGCACAATGGGGTCGTGCTCCTCGCCCTGCTCAATGGGGTCGTGCTCCTCGCCCTGCACCTGCTCAATGGGGTCGTGCTCCTCGCCCTGCACAATGGGGTCGTGCTCCTCGCCCTGCACCTGCACAATGGGGTCGTGCTCCTCGCCCTGCGCAATGGGGTCGTGCGCCTCGCCCTGCGCAATGGGGTCGTGCGCCTCGCCCTGCGCAATGGGGTCGTGCTCCTCGCCCTGCGCAATGGGGTCGTGCTCCTCGCCCTGCGCAATGGGGTCGTGCTCCTCGCCCTGCGCAATGGGGTCGTGCTCCTCGCCCTGCGCAATGGGGTCGTGCTCCTCGCCCTGCGCAATGGGGTCGTGCTCCTCGCCCTGTACCTGCTCAATAGGGTCATACTCCTCGCCCTGTACCTGCTCAATAGGGTCATACCCCCTGCCCTGTACCTGCTCAATAGGGTCATACTCCTCACCTTGCTCAATAGGGTCGTTCTCCTCGCCTTGCACCTGCTCAATAGGGTCGTACTCCTCCCCTTGCACCTGCTCAATGGGGTCGTGCTCCTCACCCTGTACCTGCTCAATGGGGGCATACTCCTCTCCCTGTACCTGCTCAATGGGGTCGTACTCCTCACCCTGTACCTGCTCAATGGGGTCGTACTCCTCACCCTGTACCTGCTCAATGGGGTCGTACTCCTCGCCTTGCTCAATAGGGTCGTTCTCCTCCCCTTGCACCTGCTCAATGGGGTCGTGCTCCTCGCCCTGTACCTGCTCAATGGGGTCGTACTCCTCGCCCTGTACCTGCTCAATGGGGTCGTACTCCTCGCCCTGTACCTGCTCAATGGGGTCGTACTCCTCGCCCTGTACTTGCTCAGTAGGATCATTTCCCTTGCTGCGTAGCTCGCTATACGTCTCTGTTTCGCCGTGCTCCGCAGAGATCTGCGAAGCAAAAATACCTGCAACTAAAAAGCAGGAAAAAAGGAGGAAAAACTGCATCGCCGATGGAACGGAACGGCGCAATGACCGGGACGCTCCACGGCACCCAGCAAACAACTCCATTATACCCTTAACAAGAACCGAAGAGATACCATAGTTTTTCCAGACCACACTTTTATAGCGCGTCCCATTGACAATAATCACCTGTGACCAATGCCAGCTAATTACCCCTGTAGTCAAATGTGACGATCACCTTTAACACCTTCAATGGACTCCAGTTAAATCAGATGATTCTTCTTGATAACCTCCCATTCAATCGACTGATTCTAGTCAGATCGGGTGTGAAATGTCAGTCTGTCTCTCGTGTGCTGGCAGTTGCTTTTGTTTTTTCTTTATTTTGATTTGCAAATCTAACCCGTAATCTTTGCAGAAACGCATTTATTTGAGTCGTATTGCGTTGCTAGAACTGCAGTACCTAGTAGTAATGCTTGGGATACCACTGCACCTGTATGATTCAAACCACGAGCCATTTTTCTAGCCGCTTTGGTGGTAATCCTACACTATATGTTTAGAACATGTAGTTCAAAAATAATAATTAAACGGGAGAGCTATTTCTTATTTAATGTGACGTCACTTCCATATGTTATATAATAAATATTCTATATGCTATAGAACCAATGTTACCCTCCCTTCCATTCAATCACTTCCAATTATTGGTCCCGACATTTTTCTCCAAAATTTAAAAAATGTCCCGATTTCCAAGGGCGCCAGATTAGCACTCGTTACTTTAATTACAGAAACACTCGGCAATCATATTCAAAAATATGGTTCCAGAATAATATTTTGAATCTAGGTTCCTGTATGCCTACTAAATAAAAAATATTCAAAATGATCTAAATTAAGGGTAGAAATGCAATACATCTGGCTATAACATCTAGTTGAACCTGTGCACGAACTGGAAATTGAAGGCGGCGTGCTTGTGCCGCAGTCAGAGGTTGTTTTTCTTAGTTTAATGCTAAAGCACTATATTCAAATAAGCAGCATGCTTAAAAAAAATAGGTCAGAATCGCAAAAATAAATAAATAAAGTTATGAGCACTTCTACCTAGAACAGCCAAAAGTAGTCATTTTGACGGCTTGCTACAACACATGCTTTTATTGTTAGTTTAACCTACAATACGCTATGTTTTTTTAAAACGTATACAAGCCTGTTTGTTATCTGTACCTCCGAGTTTACAGCAGTATGTATTTGAATAGAATAGAATATTGCTCTTGACTTCTAGATATGTGTTATCCAAATATCTAGTGTAATCCTATCAATTCCTTGGAGACCTGCCGTCTGGCTGTCTAAGTGAGCATATATAGTCTGCTGTATTATAATATTACTGTTACAAGAATTGTTCGATAAATCCTTGATATTTTTGCGTTTTGATCTGAGAGCAACTACAAATATATTTGCCTTGGCATCAAATATTTGGAACGACTTCATTGAAAACAAAAATGCCTGTTTCAAGCTAAACATAAAACATTACATGGACAAGCAGCTGTTTCCGACAAAAGCACGGTGTCGCTGGACAAACAAACCTGTCAAATATGGGATCAGGTTTTGGCTGGCAGCGGACCTGCCCCTACCTGTGCAAAGATAAAACTCGCCCCCCGCTGGTCAGAGACTGGGTGACAGTGTGTTAGGCTGATGTAACCGTGCTTAGGAAAAGAGATGGATGTTACCAATATACATATCTATTATTTCACTGTAATTAGCGAAACAGTTGAAGAAAATACCGGGGAAAATATCAGCAGGATATATCTCTTATAATGCTAGCCACGGTGCTTTGGCAGAAACATTTGGCTCAGAAAACTGCAAAGCTGCAGAGAAACGCAGCTCAAACTGGATACAGTGCGTAGCCATCAAGTGACACACGCATCAGACAACAATGCCAGGTAACTAAATACAATACAAATAAAACTTCTGATAGCTGTGCCGAGTGTGAAAGAGCAGTATGTGGTAAATGCACACAAGTTGATAAGCGTTACATCTGTGTGGATTGTGCTAATATGGGGGCTACTTTGAAGCATGTTTCCCTGAATGCGCATTCCCGTTACACTTTGGGAACGGAGTTATTTTCTTTTTTTATGTTATTTTTTATAAATAATTATTTCGATTTTACAATTGTGTATGTAGGCCTACATATAACCAGTTCGCAGCTGGTTACACAATATTTTCAATACTTCTGATCAGACTGATACTTCTGATCAGACATTATAGTTTTTCATTTTCTGGAAGTCGTGCTATGCAGTAGGGCAATGGTCGGCAACTGTAAAATGCAGCTGTATTTCATTTTTCAAATACATATTTTTCTTTTATCACTTACAATTCATATATATATATATATATATATAAATATATATATATATATATATATATATATATATATATATATATATATATATATATATATATAATGTTCTAATCTGTACATTTAGTTATCCAGACCACATAATGTACCGTACTGTGCTAAGTACTTTGTGCTGTAAGATTTCTAAGGGATGACAGCCAAACTGGATATGTGAGTGTAAATTTGGTAGTTATATTCATATAAGAATTAGCCAAATAAACATTAATTTGTCAAAATTATGCAGCGTTAAATATATTTTTACTAGTTGATATGTAGTTTTTATAGCCATATAATGGACATAGGTTTAACTTTCTATCATTGTTTCAGGCTACTCTACTTGAAATACTGAGAAATAAATTCAAAAAAGAGAGAAAGTCACTTAGTTCAGTGGAGACTTTAGAAGACATGAAAAAAAGTTTGGTGCTGTGGGTCAAGGAAGGAAGCGTGCTTTAATTGCACCAGAGCAACAGCAACCGCTCATGAAAAAGAGAAGAGAATCTGTAAGCCTAACTCTTGGATCTGCATTGACAGAAATAGATTGAAACAGTACATTTCAAATTATTTATTTTTAATTTACATATAATTATACTTTATATATGTGCATACATGTGATTGTGTAGTTTATTAGCTAATTGGCTTTCATGGACAGTACTTGATCTTTAGCATTTTCTCAGAGTAAAGAAAAGCACAGAGAATACATGCAGTAAATGTCTGATCAGAAGTATTGAATTACTCAACGTTATGGTAAATATTGCACATGCAAAGTGAGGAGTTCCCAGGAGAAGACGAGCATAGTATTGCAAAACACTTGGACTCCATAAGAAAAGAAATAACGAAACTGAGGCCGAACATTGAAGCCATATGTGACAGCATGAATAGAATTGTACACACTCGGGAAAGAATGATGGAGAAGAAGTCAACTGAAGAAGTCCTTGGTCTGTTTCCATTCCTAAAGCATCCTAAACTGGTAGGTACTAGTTTTTATTCTACTATGGTGATTGATCAGAAATTAATATTTTTAGTTATAAGCATGTATAATCACTTTAATTAGTCCTCCTAGGTGACCTTTCTGCATCAGCAATCCACCTGCTCCAGCTCTGACAAAACTCCAGTGCTCCTGGTTTTTCCCATGCAACTTCTTTCTGCTCGCGTTCAATTTAGTTTGATTTTGTTTTATTTATTGATTTTTTTTAACTACTACATTATTTATAATTATTCAACTCAATTATTCAACTTTTTTACAGCTCTGTAGGGTCGCCTTGGATAAAGGCATCTGATAAATAAATAAATAAATAAATATAATAATAACTTTACCATCTGTATTTTAGCTGTTGCACAAAGTAGAACTACATTTTGGAGTAAACTTGGAACGGAACCTAAAGAGTGGCCTATCCAGAATGGTAGATCCTATTTTCAGACTCTCTAGTGGGCCTCTTCTAACTAATGTGATGTCCTACATTGAAGATGCTTCAGATAAGACACAGGAAAATGGTAATGTATAAGAAATATTTATTGTACATCAAATTGTTTTGACCTATCTCAGAATAGGATCTATAAATAACTATTAAACAGAACATGATGCAACTTCATTTCGTACACTTAGAGCATAATATTTCATGGGGAAGATAGCTGGTATTTAACTCTCACGGGCATAAAAACCAATGTGAAAAACCTGCATAAACAGGTTTTTAGAAACTTTGTTGATACTGTTCTTAACATTTTTTTGCTCCAATCCATAATAACATTTGTATCAGTGGTGGTCAGTCCTGGTCCTGGAGAGCTACAGTCTTGTGTGTTTTTTTAGGTACCTTTAAATCATTTAAACTATTCTTTATCTGTGCAGTTTAGCAAATAATGAATTCATGAATGTAACTGAGAGCACTGGTGGAATTATTAATTATTAATTATTATTATTATTATTATTATTATTTCTTAGGAGACGCCCTTATCCAGGGCGACTTACAATTGTTACAAGATATCACATTATTTTTACATACAATTACCCATTTATACAGTTGGGTTTTTACTGGAGCAATCAAGGTAAAGTACCTTGCTCAAGGGTACAGCAGCAGTGTCCTCCACCTGGGATTGAACCCACCACCCTCCGGTTAAGAGTCCAAAGCCCTAACCACTACTCCACACTGCTGCTTAAGTTAATATTAGTTTCTGGGGAAACATGGATGTGTCTACACAGTACTTCTGTTAATCCAACCGTCTTGTATGTCACTTACATTTTTGCATATATCTGGAGAACTGCTTATTAAACTGTTATTAAACTTTTCACTGCTAATTCTACTCTATTTAGCACATACTGGTAATACACTGGTGATGCAAAGCCACAGATCCTTTACCTCTCAGACCAGAGTTGCTCAACACTCTTCCGTGTGGTTTGTACTTTGTGTTGACCAAGTAAGTTAATTGAGCTCTACTTTTTAAATGTAGCTTAACTGAATTGATGTATTTAATGTTAAGTACAAAGCCAAATTATCATTTAGAGATATCTCAAAATGAGTTTGAGATATCACAAAATTAATTCCAGATATCTGTAAACCATTTTGAGATATCTTAAAATATGTTACGATATCTCGAATTATTTCAAAATATCTTAAAATATTTTAAGATATCTTCAACTGATTTAAGGATATTTTGAAATATTTAAAAATATCTGTTAAATATTTAAAGGTATCTCTTAATTTGGCTTGCCATAAATTTGTACTTAATGAATTATGAGGGAGACTTGTAGGCAATTAACAATCCCTTTAAAGTAGCCGCAGCCCCACCACACGAGCCGCCACTGCTTGTAGGTATGGTGAGATGCTGCTGAAGTACAATTACACATAATTTAAAACAAATATTTTACAAATCATTTAGTTTAGCCAAATATATTAATTGTTGAATAAAGTTATTAATTATTATTTTAAAATCTATACATGTACCACCATCACCTACGGCAACTATCGTTTTCAAGGGAACAACAAGCCCATTGGCAGCAGATGACATCTCTGTTTGTGTTGATGGAATTGAGATACTCAGTGATTATTGTCCAGGAATGGATATCACCCTTGCTGTTGAATGTATTTTTTCTCTTTATTTTTCCTTGGGCATTGAGTATCCTAAAGCTCTAAAAAATGGTCTGACTTTCATGGAAAGGTACTTCATGAAGCTGAGTACCTCTGACAAAGTACCTTTGCCAGTGTTAAAGATGTACAGTCAAATAACTGCACTTTTACTTGGGGAATAATGATATTGATCTGATGGAATGCCATTTTAACATTTAATCTGAAATTAAATGAATTTATTGTATCAACAATTTAATTTGATTACAAAAACAGAATGTTTGATATAAAAATGTAATTGTACATATCAAAAAAATATTTCTTTTAAATGTAAATGGCTGATTAGAAAATTAATTGTTTCTAACAAATGTAAATTGTTTTTAATAGAAGTTTTGATCTAAAAAAAACTAATACACTTTCAGTTTTAATTTATAGATATCATAAACTCATAATAAGCTCTGATCTAAATACTGTACTCTATCTCTTCTAATTTGTGCCACCAAAAAATGAATAAGAAAAAAGAAACCCACGTTCATCAGTTTCAATATGCATTTTATCTCAAGTTTTTCAAAGTCTATTACATGTTCTTGAAAATGTATTTTGTGTAAGTTCCAGGAAAATCTGTGGGATGCATAGATTTATTTTCCAGTTTGCTCTGAGACACTTTTTTTCACTGTGTAAATAATATGGCTTAATTACTAAAAACACACAGGTCGAATAAAACTGTAAAACTCATATATAACTAAACCTGAAACTGAAACTACACTAATGGTTTAACCTGTAAAAACACTAAATTGTTATATAAATGTTTAATAAATAAAAATTGTTGGCATCTTGAATTGAGTGATTTATCAAAGCATTTACACTTCTGAGGTTGGGGGATTCTAAAGGATGTGAAGACCTCTTAAAGGTATACATTTGTTTTTTTCTCAGATGAACCACAAGTTTCTACATATCACTAAACTGGTGTTTCCATATTAACTAAAACAACCCTCCATAGAATGTTTATTGTAATGTTCATTAGAGTAACTCTGATAGTTCTATATTAAACCTCAATACAAGGTTCTTCAGAGGAACCAATATGGTTCTGTATTATACCATTAATATAAAAATCATGGTGGTTCTTTATTAAACCCCTAATGCAGGGTTCTTCCAAAGAACCATTTTAAAAGGTTCCATATGGCACTTCAAAATTGTTCCAAATCTATACCAGCAGATAGAACCTTTTAGTGGCTAATCAAGCTAGTAGTTTTATTTCCATCCCTGAGCTTTGAGGCACATCAAATATATATTCAACTTTTGTTCAGTGTCCAAAGTTTTAGGTTGTGGTTCTTTGGCACTATGTGGTGGTTCAAGTACAGCAGATGTTAGTGCATGGGGAGCTTTTTCCCCACTGCTCTCAGGCGGTGTAATCCCACCAGACCAAGGTGGGTATGGAGGCTGTCACACTTCCTTTCTAATGAAACGGAAGGCAAAAGTTGGTCCTAGATTTGTGGTTTCCTCAGCACATACCAGCATTCAGTCAGTTTATAGTCATTTAGCAGACACTTCTCCAAAGCGACTTGGAGATGAACTACGCAATAGCAGAGTCACTTACAACAGGAGCTCTGTTTCAAGTCTCATCCTTAAACCAAACAAAAGCCACCATTCTAAAAAGATAGAGGGGAGGCCATTCAGCCCATCTAAAATCGGAGGTGGTTCAGAGGAGCCAACTGATCTCAACTTATTTAACCCAGCCCATTTGTTTACTGGGTACATTTAAAACCAATTCAGATGAGGGACAAAATAACTGAAAGTACAAAAAAGGTATAAAAAAATGTCAACACCTTTATTTAGCAGTCATGATAATCCAATAACTAGACAGAACTGCATCTTCAGTTACCACCTGGAGAAAGAAACACGGATGATCAGTATTAGAATTGCATGCAGAACAAGGGCAATGTGGATATTAAAAGTGCCACAATAAACACACACCACAACTACAGAGTGCTTCATCTCCAAAAACTAAACAATAAAAAACGTGCCATATCCTCAATAAAGACAATTGAAATATTACTTTGCTTCTTCCCATACTCCTCATGGTAGACCCTCCGTACGCCAGTTAAAAGCCACAGAATGTGCAAGAATTAAAAAAAGCATACCAGCTTCCTCTGCAGACAGAGCCCTCCACTCATCCGCCTCTTCGAAGTGACCAGGCTCCCCAGCCCCCTCATAGTTCTCAGTGTCACTGTGCTCTGGCACCTTGGAGGCATCATAGGTACCTTCCAAATGCTGGTTAGGATCATCAGAATTGTCATTGCCTTCTGCCTCAACATCCAAAAGCCTTTTATACTCATTCTCGTCAAAGGCATCGTCCTCTGGAGACAGTGCCTCCCGATCCTCTTTGGACACGCCTTCGGAAGACAGCAAGTCCTCCTCCAGTTCAAGAATGGCCGCGCCAGTCTTCCTCTCCCCGTCGTCACCTCCCTGCTTTTCAAGGACCAGCAGGGCATCGCTGCTTATGGTGCTCTTAGTAACTGAGGGGATACATTTAAAAATAAATACATTTTAGCGTACAAGCCAAGGTCTTACCACTGCTACAAGAGTCACTCAAGCAGAAGTTACTGGATCTGCAATTTTTACACCCTTCCCCTTGCTTTCTGGGGGTCGTATACATACCGATGGGCAAAGTCACATCTTCATTTATGCACAGAGTCACAGCAGGAACAGACACTGTGGTTACCTTCAAGTTCCACCCACCTGAACAGAGACATTAGTAGTTATTCACATGGAACTGCCTCAAGTTACATGCTCCTAGAAAGAGCATGGTGCCTCATTGGAATGCCACCCTCCCAGAACTATGGAAACCAAATCTTTAGTTCTAGAAAATTGACACATCATTAATGGTTGCCTTCATCTTGCACTACCCAAGACATGCAATGGAGCGATACCTTTAACCCTTAAATGGAACCTACCTGTTCACGTTCTTATCATAGTGGCAAGATTTGGTACTCTGCGTTACCATGCTGTTGCTCGTTACCACCATTGTGCAGTGCATGTAGTACTTGTTTACCTTGGGAATACAATTGAGAATTATTTCCTTAGCAATATTAGACAGACTATACACCAGATGACTGGAGAGCAACTTGGTCAACTTCTGCAGCTAACCATTTGTGTTCATGCATGCAAGCAGTGCGCGTCAGACATCTCAACTACATTGAATGAGCGTCAGGCCACACCACCTAAACACGGCACGATCATAGCCATTAACTTTGGGCTGCCATTCACTTCATGCAAAAGTCACACTTCCAACACATGCTGGCAATATCGTTTTACGAAGAGTGAACACGGCACTGGTGTCAGAGTAGCAGAAGAAACTCCAATTGCATTGGAAGAGATCTGGGTGCCAAAGCCCAGTATAGGGATGAGCAGGTACAAAGGGAAACCTACCAGAGGGGACAGCGTGTTGAACTGGAAAGCATCAACAATTAAATTGATTGTATTGTTGGTTCTGGGAGGCACAAAATGGGAGCTACAGGTTTCATACTTGCTGTCCACCATGCACCTGGAAAGGGAGGAAGTGCAATGAAAAGAGCATGTGGGTTTCAAGCACAGAACAGGATTGCAAAAAGTAATTTGTAAGCCCTGGCATATTGAAGATGCAATGTCATTGCTGTGGTGTGGTGAGGTAATGCAACTCCAGTGTCAATAAAGTCACTCCCAAGTCATTACCTTGCAACATGCGACACCAAAGCCATATACTACAACTGCCATAAAGTTGAACATTTGCCTCCATCTAAAATTGTAGTTCATGCAAAGTGAACTGTGAGCACAGGGTTGGAGCATCCCTGTGAAGCATTATCAGTCATGCCGTGGTTTTAGAACAGCTGACCTCCACAGAAAGCCAGGAGAGCAGCATCCAGGTTTTCATAGAATAACCAATAGTCTTACCCATAATTCTCAATCACTGTGTATCTGGGCGTTGAATTTGAAGCTGGAGATGCGGTTGCATAACAGCTGTGGATGAAAAGCTTTGTCCCAGAAATAGTAAGATTTGTAGTAGCTTGAAAGTGTATGGGTTGTCCAAGGTAGAATGTATTCATCATGCGCTCAGGAACCCAGTCACCTAAGGAGTAAAAAAAAAACCCACACAAGGTGGGAGGGTGGAACAGACAGTTGAAGCATGCAGTTGGGGGGGGGGGATTAGCATTAAAACGGGACACTATTTTGACATGTGGACTCCCAGGAGAACCACAGTACAGTGTAGCACCCCCGCTTCAACAGTACTTGTCCTCATCTGTATACACCCTATTTAAAATCATAGATAATAGGGAACCCTTAATGATATACAGATCCCAAGACATGCTGTAGGTACTACACTACGCTTTATATAGTTATATAACCGTTGAAGAGTTCTGCTTACCATTAATTATTTTTAGGGCAAAGCCGTATGGGGTCTTGAGACTCTTGAACCGAGTTGGATTCCTCCAAAGCGGACGAATACCGTGCCTGTAGACATGGTGATACCTACAAACAGGAAGAATCAAGCGGACGAGTTTTTCAATGCAATATGACTCTTGGACATTAGCTTTGTTAAACCGCTTTTAAAACCGGGGTGATTTAAAAGAATAAACAAGTCCGCTTTTGCCATGCCGTACAATTAGAAAGAGGTTCCTTACCTATAGTAACGACACTGAAGGGGTACAGTGAATGGCATAGATCTCCGAATTGTACTGTTTTGCACAGATGGAACATATTTAAGGACGTTCTTGTACACCAACTGTCCAGCTTCCACCTTGAAGGTGGTGTAGAAAGAGAATATGAAGTTAGAACATCGGAAAGCAGGTTTAAAATGACACACAAATAAAAGCACACACTACATACATAGGAATCGTAACGTTACACATTGTGCCTGAAACTACATTGACGTATATTAAAAAAAGCGCCACCCCACACACCCTGATGCATCATCCATTGCTTGTAACAGTCAAGTGAAGCTAGAAATATGTAAAGTCAGAACTCTCTACAGCATGGGATACTCACAGACGCCTGGCTTCCACATTCTTTGAGGCCGTATGTAAAGAGAAGATACCCACCAGAGACTCCATTGCTTCTGCAGCTGGTCCCCAGAGTCAACTGGCCTGCTTTACACTTGAATCCGTACAGGTCAGTCCTTACCCTCACGTACATTTTGTTTTCGCTGCACAACACGCGGACCGCTGCAGCAAGACTAATGGGTAGCGGCCGGGGCATAGGAACAGGCTTGGGATTCATGACCTTTTGGAGCTCAGGCGGCACGGGCGCGTTGACAGGGATCACCCGAGGGCTAAGCAGCTTGAAAGGAAAGGGAGTGACAGGCACTGGGATGCCGTAAGGCGGAATAAACTTCACAGGGTAAGGCCTTGGTTGTATTGGAGGTTGAACCGGAACATTTTCCTCACTGTGTATCTCCGTCTCAACCTGCTGAATGGTATCGTGCTCCTCGCCCTGCACCTGCTCAATGGGGTCGTGCTCCTCGCCCTGCACCTGCACAATGGGGTCGCGCTCCTCGCCCTGCACCTGCACAATGGGGTCGTGCTCCTCGCCCTGCTCAATGGGGTCGTGCTCCTCGCCCTGCACCTGCTCAATGGGGTCGTGCTCCTCGCCCTGCACAATGGGGTCGTGCTCCTCGCCCTGCACCTGCACAATGGGGTCGTGCTCCTCGCCCTGCGCAATGGGGTCGTGCTCCTCGCCCTGCGCAATGGGGTCGTGCTCCTCGCCCTGCGCAATGGGGTCGTGCTCCTCGCCCTGTACCTGCTCAATAGGGTCATACCCCCTGCCCTGTACCTGCTCAATGGGGTCGTGCTCCTCCCCTTGCACCTGCTCAATGGGGTCATACTCCTCGCCTTGCACCTGCTCAATAGGGTCGTACTCCTCCCCTTGCACCTGCTCAATGGGGTCGTGCTCCTCGCCCTGTACCTGCTCAATGGGGTCATACTCCTCTCCCTGTACCTGCTCAATGGGGTCGTACTCCTCACCCTGTACCTGCTCAATGGGGTCGTACTCCTCACCCTGTACCTGCTCAATGGGGTCGTACTCCTCGCCTTGCTCAATAGGGTCGTTCTCCCCTTGCACCTGCTCAATGGGGTCGTGCTCCTCGCCCTGTACCTGCTCAATGGGGTCGTACTCCTCGCCCTGTACCTGCTCAATGGGGTCGTACTCCTCGCCCTGTACCTGCTCAATGGGGTCGTACTCCTCGCCCTGTACCTGCTCAATGGGGTCGTACTCCTCGCCCTGTACCTGCTCAATGGGGTCGTACTCCTCGCCCTGTACCTGCTCAATGGGGTCGTACTCCTCCCCTTGCACCTGCACAATGGGGTCGTGCTCCTCGCCCTGCACAATGGGGTCGTGCTCCTCGCCCTGCACAATGGGGTCGTGCTCCTCGCCCTGCACAATGGGGTCGTGCTCCTCGCCCTGCACAATGGGGTCGTGCTCCTCGCCCTGCACAAAGGGGTCGTGCTCCTCGCCCTGCACAAAGGGGTTGTGCTCCTCGCCCTGCACCTGCTCAATAGGGTCGTGCTCCTCGCCCTGCACAATGGGGTCGTGCTCCTCGCCCTGCACAATGGGGTCATGCTCCTCGCCCTGCACCTGCACAATGGGGTCATGCTCCTCGCCCTGTACCTGCTCAATGGGGTCGTACTCCTCGCCCTGTACCTGCTCAATGGGGTCGTACTCCTCGCCCTGTACTTGCTCAGTAGGATCCTTTCCCTTGCTGCGTAGCTCGCTATACGTCTCTGTTTCGCCGTGCTCCGCAGAGATCTGCGAAGCAAAAATACCTGCAACTAAAAAGCAGGAAAAAAGGAGGAAAAACTGCATCGCCGATGGACCGGGACACGCCACGGCACCCAGCAAACAACTCCATTATACCCATAACAAGAACCAAAGAGATACCTTAGTTCTTCCAGACCACACTTTTATAGCGCTGCCCATTAACAATAATCACCTGTGACCAATGCCAGCTAATTACCCCTGTAGTCAAATGTGACGATCACCTTTAACACCTTCAATGGACTCCAGTTAAATCAGATGATTCTTCTTGATAACCTCCCATTCAATCGACTGATTCTAGTCAGATCGGGTGTCAAATGTCAGTCTGTCTCTCGTGTGCTGGCAGTTGCTTTTGTTTTTTCTTTATTTTGATTTGCAAATCTAACCCGTAATCTTTGCAGAAACGCATTTATTTGAGTCGTATTGCGTTGCTAGAACTGCAGGACATAGTAGTAATGCTTGGGATACCACTGCACCTGTATGATTCAAACCACGAGCCAATTTTCTAGCCGCTTTGGTGGTAATCCTACACTATATGTTTAGAACATGTAGTTCAAAAATAATAATTAAACGGGAGAGCTATTTCTTATTTAATGTGACGTCACTTCCATATGTTATATAATAAATATTCTATATGCTATAGAACCAATGTTACCCTCCCTCCCATTCAATCACTTCCAATTATTGGTCCCGACATTTTTCTCCAAAACTTAAAAAATGTCCCGATTTCCAAGGGCGCCAGATTAGCACTCGTTACTTTAATTACAGAAACACTCGGCAATCATATTCAAAAATATGGTTCCAGAATAATATTTTGAATCTAGGTTCCTGTAGGCCTACTAAATAAAAAATATGCAAAATGATCTAAATTAAGGGTAAAAAAGCAATACATCTGGCTATAACATCTAGTTGAACCTGGGCACGAACTGGAAATTGAAGGCGGCGTGCTTGTGCCGCAGTCAGAGGTTGTTTTTCTTAGTTTAATGTTAAAGCACTATATTCAAATAAGCAGCATGCTTAAAAAAAAAAAAAAAAAAGGTCAGAATCGCAAAAATAAATAAATAAAGTTATGAGCACTTCTACCTAGAGCAGCCAAAAGTAGTCATTTTGATGGCTTGTTACAACACATGCTTTTATTGTTAGTTTAACCTACAATACGCTATGTTTTTTTAAAACGTATACAAGCCTGTTTGTTATCTGTACCTCCGAGTTTACAGCAGTATGTATTTGAATAGAATAGAATATTACTCTTGACTTCTAGATATGTGTTATCCAAATATCTAGTGTAATCCTATCAATTCCTTGGAGACCTGCCGTCTGGCTGTCTAAGTGAGCATATATAGTCTGCTGTATTATAATATTACTATTATAAGAATTGTTCGATAAATCCTTGATATTTTTGCGTTTTGATTTGAGAGCAACTACAAATATATTTGCCTTGGCATCAAATATTTGGAACGACTTCATTCAAAACAAAAATGCCTGCTTCAAGCTAAACATAAAACATTACATGGACAAGCAGCTGTTTCCGACAAAAGCACGGTGTCGCTGGACAAACAAACCTGTCAAATATGGGATCAGGTTTTGGCTGGCAGCGGACCTGCCCCTACCTGTGCAAAGATAAAACTCGCCCCCCGCTGGTCAGAGACTGGGTGACAGTGTGTTAGGCTGATGTAACCGTGCTTAGGAAAAGAGATGAATGTTACCAATATACATATCTATTATTTCACTGTAATTAGCGAAACATTTGAAGAAAAAAATACAGCCTGGTTGTAACAGTAAACAAAGAAGAAGAGCGTTTCCACCTTCTGAGCAAAACTAGTACTCACTGAAAGCAATCACCAGTGTCCAGGTGCTGTATTTTACAATGTGCTGGACGTGGCAGCCATCAATTCCTTCGTTTTGTACAATGAATGCACCGGGGAAAATATCAGGAAGGATAGATCTCTTATGATGCTAGCCACGGTGCTTTGGCAGAAACATTTGGCTCAGAAAACTGCAAAGCTGCAGGGAAACGCAGCTCAAACTGGATACAGTGCGTAGCCATCAAGTGACACACGCATCAGACAACAATGCCAGGTAACTAAATACAATACAAATAAAACTTCTGATCTGGTAAATGCACACAAGTTGATAAGCGTTACATCTGTGTGGATTGTGCTATTTTACAATTGTGTATGTAGGCCTACATATAACCAGTTCGCAGCTGGTTACACAATATTTTCTTTTGAAATGTTTATTTTATTATAGTTTTTCATTTTCTGGAAGTCGTGCTATGCAGTAGGGCAATGGTCGGCCACTGTAAAATGCAGCTGTATTTCATTTTTGAAATACATATTTTTCTTTTATCACTTACAATTCATATATATATATATATATATATATATATATATATATATATATATATATATGTTCTAATCTGCAACAGCAACCGCTCATGAAAAAGAGAAGAGAATCTGTAAGCCTAACTCTTGGATCTGCATTGACAGAAATAGATTGAAACAGTACATTTCAAATTATTTATTTTTAATTTACATATAATTATACTTTATATATGTGCATACATGTGATTGTGTAGTTTATTAGCTAATTGGCTTTCATGGACAGTACTTGATCTTTAGCATTTTCTCAGAGTAAAGAAAAGCACAGAGAATACATGCAGGACTATACATTTTATAAAAAACATTGCTAATAGTGAAATTGTTTTAGTTTATTGTATTTTGGTGTGCTTTACATCACTATGACAGACTGCTCATTTAAAGCAAAGGTGTGCAACCAAATGTGTACAGCGGGCCGCACATTACTAAAGAATAATCCGAGTTTAACCCTTAGCTGCAATATACATAGGCATATAAATGTATATAGGCAATTTCCCTTTTATTTCGTACTGCACGATTCACATCACAAACAAAAATATACAAAACATTAATATTCTTCTGTTATCATATACACACTCATTGCATAATAATACGAAACGGTTTTTGTTTTGCAGACGAGTTGTTCAGTTGTAGCAGCCAGCAGTGTAACAAAAGGCACAAGGCAGTGACGTCAGCTCCCTAGCAACAATCTTCTACAAAGAAACAGACTCTCATTCATATCTAAGATACGACTCCTCACATCCCAAAGCTTGTCGCAACTCCATTCCATACTCCCAATTAGTAAGACTGACGCATTTGCAGTGATGATAGTGATTTTTTGAATAAAACAAAAGACATGTGTGCATTTTTCAGAAACTGTGGTTTTCCAGACACTGTACTTAGAGAAGCTGAGTTAAGAGTATCGACAATAAACAGAAAGGATGCCTTGTACAAAACCAAAACACATATCATCCTATGACCAAAAAAGTACAACACATCATACAAAGAAATTTTAGCATTCTTCAAGATGATCCTTCTACAGCTCCTATTTTCAATAACCCTCCTCTAATGCCATACAGAAGAGACAAAAAGAGAGCATCTGGTCCACAGTAACATTCGACCCAATCTGGACAGTCTCAAGCCGGGTACGTTTCCATGCAATAGGTCACGTTGTGCAACTTGTAAATACATTCACAGCAACACAGTAGTTAAGGGATCAAAATCCTCATTTACTATCCATGATACTTTTACTTGCATTAGTAAAGGAATAGTATATTGCATTGGCTGCATCAAATGTAACAAGCTATATATGGTGAAACAAAACGACGCTTGGCTGATCGCTTCGTGGAACATCTGAGAAATATTATTATTATTATTATTATTATTATTATTATTATTATTATTATTATTATTATTATTATTATTATTTATTTCTTAGCAGACGCCCTTATCCAGGGCGACTTACAATCGTAAGCAAATACATTTCAAGTGTTACAGTACAAGTAATACAATAAGAGCAAGATAAATACAATGACTATAGTTCAAGCAAGTACAAGTGTGACAAAATACAATTCAATAATACAGCAGATAATAGTGATAGTTACATCAAGATATGATTAAATACCAAACACTACAGATTAAACACTTGGCAGATTACAGTACTCTGAAGTACAGGATTAAATGCAGTAAAATAGGGAGCAGATAAGAGCAAATAAAGCGCATTTAAGGAAGGGTGATAAAGTGTCCCAGGGAAAAAACAGAGGAGTTATACAGGTGCTGTCTGAAGAGGTGAGTCTTAAGGAGGCGCCGGAAGGTGGTCAGGGACTGGGCGGTCCTGACATCTGTAGGTAGGTCATTCCACCACTGCGGAGCGAGGGTGGAGAAGGAGCGGGCTCTGGAGGCAGGGGAGCGTAAAGGAGGTAGAGCCAGTCTTCTAGTGCAGGCGGAGCGGAGAGGTCGAGTGGGGGTGTAGGGAGAGATGAGGTTCTGGAGGTAGCTGGGTGCAGTCTGGTCAAGGCATCTGTAGGCTAGTACAAGAGTCTTGAACTGGATGCGAGCGGTGATCGGTAGCCAGTGGAGTGAGCGGAGTAGTGGAGTTGCGTGGGAGAAGCGAGGCAGAGAGAACACCAGGCGGGCAGCAGAGTTCTGGATGAGCTGGAGCGGAAGGGTGGCGGACGCAGGGAGGCCAGCCAGGAGGGAGTTGCAGTAGTCTAGGCGGGAGAGTACCAGGGCCTGGACCAGGAGCTGGGTAGCATAGTTGGTGAGGAAGGGTCGGATTCTTCGGATGTTACTCAGGAAGAATCGGCAAGTGCGTGCCAGAGTGGAGATGAACTGGGAATAAGAGAGGCAGGGGTCCAGGGTGACTCCGAGGTTCTTAGCGGAGGAAGAGGGAGAGAGTGTGGTAGATTCCAGAGGAACAGAGATAGAGAGATCAGAGGAGGGGGAGGAGAAGGGAAAGAAAATGAGGTCAGATTTAGAGAGGTTGAGTATACGAATATATACGAATTAACACCTCTACCTTTCCTGTCGCCAGACACTTTAACAGAAATGACCACACTATAGAAGACATCCCAATTTGTGGGATGGTTCAATGCTATGGAACTAATGCTGTCAGGAAACAATATGTGAACTTATTTTCAAACTAGGCACTTTGGAGCCATTTGGAATGCATATTCTATTCTGAGGTCATCATCATCACCATCAGCATCATCAACATTCTGGAATTTTGTTTAAAAGACTACTTGTTTTTTTTATTTTTTTTTATCAACTTCGTAAAGCACTGTTTTTTTGTATTCAGCCGATGAAGGACTTGTAGTCCAAAACGTCCTGATAATTGATTTTTTAATCAATTATTCTACCTTTTTAAGTACCTGAAATATCTTTTTCTTTTTTTCTTTTTTCTTATTGATCATTTTGGTACACAGCAGTTTTCCTTTTTCTCAAACTTTATATATATATATATATATATATATATATATATATATATATATATATATATATATATATATATATATATTTATATATATATTTTAGCTCAAAGAGCCAGCTGCCCATATATATTTTTATGGGTGCTACACTATATTTACAGTATAACCGAATTTGTACGTTAATAAAATATAAACACAATACGCTGTTCTAAAATAATTGTCAAAATAGAGATCATGTTTTAATGTTTAATATTTACGCGCTCTTATATTGGAATTGGAGTCGATACAAAAAGTTACAAATTTCTAGTTAAATACTCTTTCAGGCAAATGGCACACCTTTTAGAAATTAAATTCCCCTGTCCTGTTCCTCTGCTGGTTAGTTAAAATATTCCCCCTTATGTTATTTCACCAGGAAACATTTTTTTAAAATACATTTTCATCTAATTTTGCTATCAGGTCATCTGTTGACAGCGAATGTCAGAATGACATTTTCACGAATTTCAACTGCCAAAACAAAGTTCTTGATCGAGCTCTACAAAAATCACGTGCGCATGCGCAGATTCATTTTCTCCTTTCTGGGACGTAAACAGGAAGGTATTGTACCTTAGTTATTTGTAGGACAAATTTGTACATTTGACTTATATTTTTATATGTTGTACCTTTTTATTAATTGAAAAGTACAAAAATGTACCAACAAGGATCTTAAGCGTACCTTAAAGGGAATATGGTATTGTTTGTTCTTTGGGGCACATAAAAGTACTCCAGTTGTACCCTTTTTTCTAACAGTGATCTATCTATCTGTCTATCTATCTATCTATCTATCTATCTAGATATAATATATTTCAGTAACAAATCACTTAAATGGTTTGAATGTTCTCAAAACTACCCGTTTTTATATGTTCTTGGATGTGCAAGCATACCAGTTACATGTGGACAATTATTAAGGATTACAGGTTTATTATGATTTAGATGAATGCTTTGTGCCACGGTACAGTCATTACAATGTTTGTTATTATGCCTGATTTTTTTGCAGCACTGCATTGTGGTAGCATCGTATTATTAATTTCTTCAAATATCATGTCCTCCTTCCTTTAAATAATTATTTATAACAGATCCTTAAACTAACATTAAAAGCCTTAGAAAAACTATATATATATATATATATATATATATATATATATATATATATATATATATATATATATAACGCTGTTATTGTAGGTCAGCAAGACTGGAAGACAAAAGAAGCCATTAAGAAAATGAAAATGAGATACTTTACCATCATATCTGTAGCAGGTAATATATACATGTTATAAATCGCTCCCTACATTTTTGTACATACAAATAATTTGTTGTTTCAGACACAACCTTGTACGGCGATGGATCCAATGGTTACTGGCCTAAGAGTGAAAAAACAAAAAAGTATGTGTACATAAACAAATAAATACAAAAATTGCCACCTGAATTTACCAGTATATGCCCAAACGAAAATGTATCTAATCCCTCATTCCCATTCCCAATGGCAGCTGAGCTGTATTGGAAACTTGTGAACACGTTTGATTATTAGGCTGTTATGTTGTTCATCCTTGCCAAAATAAACCACTAGTTGTGATTATCTTTTGGTTAGGTGTAAACAAATACATATCCCAGCATCGCAGAGACGTGCTGCATCTATCATAAAATTGTAAAATGCATAAAAATGGTTAAATCATTGTGCTGTTAAATGCTCTAAAGTCCATCTGCGCCTTTTCGAAGTCGATTAGGTTGATCACATCAGTCCCTTCGCCAATTTTCCAAACATTAATGGCCTCATTATTATATACTTACAACCTGTTGGTGTTATGCCATGAGTTACCACATTGGACTTCGCTATTCGTTACCATGTTTTCAAAGTGAGTTATTACATTAAATAAGCCATGGCCCAGGTGTCCATTCAATAATGTATAGATCTGCTTGGATTTGATGTCAGTAATTCTGCCAGACCCTTTTTTTTAGTCTAATTAACGGTCTTGTACATATATTTTTCTTTAGTGTTCTTAACTTCAGAAACTGTCCAAGCAGCAAGTATCACTGTAAGTATACACGATGCAGTGATTATTTTATTATATGTTTTCTGTATTGAGATCTAATAACCACATTATATAATTAGAATTGAATTGCATGCCAAGTATTGAACCTTACAAAGTAAACAAAAATACTGAATATAGTATAGTACAAAGCTGTTAAAACTGTTCCAGGTGCCTGCCAGTATCTGTTTTCATATTGTTTTTTTTATTTACACAAAATGATAATAATAATGAAAAGAAAAAATAGTGTACCTGTTTATTACACAGATACCTGTTTTGGAACTATTCCTTGGTTGCACATAATGTTGAAATTGTTATCAATGTGTATTGTATTTTGTACAGTGATGTAAATGCAAATTTCAGTTAATAATGCATTTGTATGCCAATGACGTCTGTTGTGTTTTTGTTTTTTTTAGCCGTCTTGCTTGAAATACCATAAGAATAAAGAATGTCATCGGGTTTATAAACCTGTTTGTGGAGATGATGAGACCACCTACTCCAATGAATGCATGCTGTGTCTGTTAAATGGGTAAAATACATACCTCCCTTTTAATACTTTCATAAATCTGTTTTTACCATGCATTAATTTATTTAAAAAAAAATCAACTGCATTTTCTGAACACGCACAAAAAAATGATTCCAAACACTAAAGCTACCTTTTCCTTTTTCTTTTTTTGTATCAGAGAAAGAGTGAGAATTGTCAAGGAAGGAGCTTGCTAAAACAACCTGAAAGATGTTCTGCGGCAGTGTCCTGAGAAAAGTTTATATATTACAAGACCTCTATTAATCAGAAATGCAATAGGATACAGGTTGTAGTTACCAGTTCACTGTCAATGTTATAGTCTTAATATATTGCATTGTTAATATAATTATTTATGATATAGGCTTCCGTTTTATTAACAAACCGACCTGTATTTGTTTTGAATAAAACCTGTTTAAAAGGGAAATGCTATACAGAAGTTGTAGTGTACTCTGTTTACAGTTTTACTTGGAAGTTAATTAATTGAATTCAATAAAAGAGAAACCCCAGTAAAGAGACATTCAGAGTCATTGACGCACCCAGTGGTCCCTACTTGACCATCTCAGACTTACAGACTGGTCTACATCCTATACATATACTAATGCAAAATATGTTTACCCTACTTCAGTTAACTGGGGACCAGTGTGCTCTCATCCTTCCAACCTGCTATGTTTTGTAACCTGCATCAATTTTGCCCTTATAAAAGTTTCCCATAGCAAAAGCATAGCAAAGTTTAATAATGCACAGTGAAAGCACGGTGAAGAATCGGTAAGCATTCTAAAGAACAGTGGGGTATAATAAAGCATATTAATAAACATGGAAAATCAGGGTGGTAAATGTATAGCATAACCATGGGAAAACTGCAAAAATAACATGCAAAAACAGCAAAAAAAACTTTATAAGGGTGGCTTCCTCATATCTGTATCATTTGCACCATTTCACAAATATAAAAGTAGAATATAAATGCCATGATAACTGATTTACAATATGCTCACCTAACATTTTGCAGTATTTACTTGCATTTTTCTTGATTTATGAAAGGATTTGTCAGCAAACATAACAAATCTGTTGGTGTAAAGTACATTTGTTTATAATTCTGTATACAAAACCTTGCACTGGAAACCAAATATAACGCAGCATATTTAGAATTTATATACTAAACACTTTATGCTTATTTGGGTAAATAATTTTTTTTGTCTTCAAATTATTATTGTTTTTAACGCATTTAGGTTTAATTCTTAAACAGTCATACTGTGTGCAAACAGATTTTACAGCCACATCCACCCACTTATTTAGTTTGGCAATACTGTACTTGTTTCAGAAGTGCTAGACACAAATAGCAGAGCGAACTATCAAAATGAATCCAAGTTTTGTCCTTGTTTTTCTGATCTTCATTTGTTTCTCTGGTAAGAAGTTTTTTTCTTCTTTTTATTAGTTTGTGAGCAGTCTGGTTTCCATTTCTTCTCAATGGTACTTGGTTAAAGTTTTGAATTCATTTAAATTGCATAAATGGAATCAAATGTACTGTATTTATGTTGCATGTTTTTGTGTTCTTTTTTTAAACTACAAAAACGCTAAGAGCAAGACATTCAAGTATCCAATGGCAGTAATATACAGAAATTGTGGTGCTTAATTTTACTAGATGGTTTATATATATATGGTTTATGTTTTTTTGTATGAAAGGCACTGATTCATACACAATTAATCAGATAAATCTATAAACAGAAATGTACTTGTGAAGCTGCCAATTTTGGCTTGTAAATTATTAAAGTGCAGTACACCAGCAGTACAAAGTTAGAGGAAAACAAATCAAAGTCCATATAATGGATTTATACAGAGAGCCTACCCCTCTTATTACATTTTGAACTATGGTGCCACACTATCCTTCTGGTTTACAGCCCAACATACAATACACAGTATGTTTTTATCCGTGCCATTTAAATAATAGAAGTATCCTGATAATAAGTGAACGGTTCATTCACCCCCTACTGGGACTGTACTGGATACAAATCCAACCTCAAAACCGATTAAGTTATCAGCAAAGATGTCAGTTATTTTTCTTTAATGCATCACAATAGCAATGGTTTAAACAACAGATACCATTTATAACCTGCAACTCATACATATAGCAGGGGTATTCCTATCTGCCATACCTGTTCCTCTGTGGTTTCAAGCAGGATATAGGTTTGTGTCCTACAAACAACATTCACTGTTAACAAGGTCTGGAGTGGAGAGATGACTAAACTGAGAAATGTAAAAAATAGACACAAATGATTATGCATTAGTATTAATTGAACATGGTTCAGGGACACTGGACCTGTGGTTACTTAGGTAAAATGAAAGAATACAATGGGCCTGATTGTAAACTGTGGGCAAATTACCACATAACAGATTCACTATCAGATGAGAAACTTGCCTGCAATTTGCACACAGTGGAATGTATATCCCAATGTAATTTGTGGTTGATGTTTGTTAATATGTACCAGCGATTTCGATTTACTTCAGGCATTTTCTAGGAATACTAATACTTTTTTCTTTCTTTATTATAGACTCAGAAGCAAAACCTTACAGAACTGTAAATACAATTACGATTTTCTTATTTTTATCACTGGATAAAACCTCATATTTGAATCATAAATGTCATACTCTTTGTTTATCACAATGCAATGCACTGCTTGAAGTGATCAAAATGAGATTAGTTATACAAACAAGATTACATTAAAGACCATATTTACCATTGTGCCTCAAATTATTATTATTATTATTATTATTATTATTATTAATATTATTATTATGTAAGTTAGCAAAAAACAAACAAACAAACAAACCAAAAACATCTAAAGACCCCAGCTCCCCACAAAGTTATTTATTTGGTAGCTTTTTAACATCAGTCAACAAATTGGTGGTAAATGCCTTGGGAATATGTAACATGGTCAGGAAGGCCAACTAAAGCAGTGTTAACAAACACTCAATTAATTTGATTAGTTAGCACAGGTACATCACAAATACAAATTGTGCTAAAGAAACACTATTACTGAACTCCTGATTTTAACAATTTGTTTTTAATTGTTATTTATGAAACCACTCACTCTGTATTCACTGGTTTGTGTTTTTTTCCTAGCCTGCCTGTTACAAATACCCACTCGAGGGATGCCCTTTCATTTTCTCACCAGTTTGTGGCACAGATGGCAACAGCTATGCAAATGAATGTGTTCTGTGCCACACAATAAGGTGAGAAAAACAAAAACTATCTACCGATAGATACACACAGCTATTTGTGTATGCACATACACCAATTAATATGCTTACGTTAAATGTTAGCTCTGATTGTTAGCAACACCCACTTTGAGCTCTACTGTCAGTATTTAAAAGAATGCAAAACAATCCTTTAAAATCTTTTTTTCTTCTAATACATCCAACTGGATCTTTACCCATGTCATTGTTCTCTATTATTAAAAATACATCATTTTATTTTCATTCTTTTGTATTTTATATATCGAACAGCCTTAAGAATCTGTTATGAACACAACCTCACGCTCTGTATTGATATTTCAGTTTTAAAATATTCTTCACTAAATTTTCAGAAAAACCAAGATGATGATCCAGATTGTCAAAACCAGACAGTGCTGAGCAAGTTTCCCTTCAACCCAGTTATGCTTCTCATCTTACTGATGTGCACAAACAAGATTGCTGGACAGACACTAGAGGAAATTTTTACTTCTCAATAATACAACTGTTTTATTTCCTGTTTTGACAATGTAATGTGAGAGCTTTTCTTTGTATTTAGCAGTCAGGTACCACATTCTTGATTTTGAGATAAAAGGCCATCTTTTTAGGGTTGTTTTAAGGAATTGTTGTTTTGAAGTAATGCACTTAAACAGTTTCTTAAGTTAAACAGTTCTTTGAAAAATGAGAATGAACTTCTAAACCTGTCTAAAAAAGTTAGGATGTTTCTTTAACTGTTAACTTGATTTAATTAATTAAAAATAGATTTTAAAAAAAGCAGTCCTTATGTTTTGTGAATACATTATAATTACAAATCTGACTTGTACTGTTTTTTTTTTTTTTTTAATTCAGTAGCTCAGGTTGTTTTAAATTCAAATTGGTGCCTGAGCAATCAATAAAATATTTAAATAATTGTACAGAATGTGTCTTGATATCCAGGTTAGACTGAAAAATCTTTTCCAGCAACCATCATATACTTTATTACAAAATGTTCTTTCTGCTTTTATTGTTTATTAACAATTTAACTAAGACGATTATTCATTTATAGCTAAGTAGTGACTGGCTCTCAAACATAACCCCACAAGAAACGTTTTATTGAGTGTCAAATATACATTCCTTTTATGTGTAATTAAAATATCAACACTGGTAAGTTACATCTCACCTGTTACCAGTGGATTACTTATGTTCCATAGGCTGTACAGCTGGGGGGGACAGGCACAAGGATAAGAGAGTAAGATGTTTAGCGTTCCCCGCATCATTCAGCTTTCACAGCAGAGCAAAGTGTTCAAGAGAGGGGCGACACAGTAACAAGACAATCTGATCATTTATCAGTAGGCTGTGATTTATTCATTTATTTATTAAATAAAACAAACAACAATTAAAATCCCATGTTGTTCACATAACCTTTGAACAGCAAGGAATATTCTTCTTGTGTTGACATCTAGAAGATCACAGCAGTGAAGGGAAATAAAGAATGCACTGTTTTTATGCAATCATATTTCTTGACTTGCAGGACACTGAGCGGTGCCTATTCAGAATCCTTAAGATACATTGAAGTGCAATTGATTCAGCATTTCCCATCTTCATACTAACTTAGGGAAGCCAAACTGCTGTCCAATCAATTTTTAATAGGATATATTTACCTTCATAGATATAAATAATCCCCCCCCAAAAAAACAATGAACTTTAAATGGTCTATCCCCTTTGAAGCAACTTTGTTGCACCATAGCACTGCTCAGTGTGGGATTCTGGCACCCTTGGCAAAAATCAGGAAGGACATTCATAAGAAACAGGAGCAGCAATAGTGCTGCTAAATAGAGGGAAATTAAAATCCCCTGAAATGAGACTGCAGTGAGTTTATCCAGATACGTATTGTTATTAATTTGGGGTGGGGGTGTAAAGGAGATCTTCCTTGGTAAATTATCACTTGTCCCAATTTATTATCTTTTGGTTCTTTACGTGTTTTGTAGCAGTAAGTCAGGATATGCAAATATTTCAAATGCAACACCACAGCTCAACTGCAGTTAACGTCGCAGCTATACCCTTGGAGTGAGTTTGAACATACTGTAAAAGCATTAAGTGCCAGGAAGCAACAGCAACTGTTTATCTATAGCATTGTATTTTTTATACATATACTATTTGTATATTCCAAATTCAAGTTTAAAAAACAGTAAAGAAATAAATGCTCTTCAAGAAACACCAGTGATAGTGTTTCTAGTGACAATTAGAGGGAAGAAAAAAGTTACAATTTTACAATTACAGCTTAGTAAAATAATGCTCTGCCAATTAGCGACTGCTGTGATTCTCTCACACCCAGGTGTGGCTAACTAAACCAGATGGATTTACTGAGCCCTAGGATGGGACAAGAGGCAAAAAAGAGGAAACTCTGTTAATATTTCTAAATTTAGAAATAGCCTAAAACACAGAAATGTTCCCCCCCGAAACAAAACAACTGTATTTTTGCAATCGTTAAATAGAATATGATCTTGAACAAAGGGTCTGCTGTTCTCTCGCAGTGCAAGGGAATGGAGAGAAGACAATGTCCAAACTACAGGCTGAGAGAGAGTTACTGGGTCATCTGTGCTTCCATTGCTTGCGCTGTCCACTCGGGCGCTGCCTGGCTGATCTTCTCCAGGAGGTTATTGACTTGGAAACACAGCGACTGGATCTGCTTGTCCCAGGTGGGCAAAGGCTCACGAGCTGAAAGCAGAGAAGGCAACACGATATTTACTGCCGAGTAACTTCTTTGGACCTTGTGTTTGACAGTCGTATGCTATTCACTCTATAGGACTCCTCTGGAAAAGGTATTCCACTGGGAAAATATTTCAGTAACCATGTCCATGTCATTCTATATTACCTTTCGAAGCCAATACAAGTATCAAGTAATATTCAGAGGAGTTACACAAGCTCAACATCTTTCTTGGACTGTGTGCCGAAGGGAATCACATCTGTTTCACAGTTTCACAAAAGTAGCCACTGTAGGGTTTCTTACTAATTGTGCATGTAAGTGAGACACCTAGTGGTGATGTTTAAAGAATACAGCATACCGTACTTACTTTCAAAATGAACAATGCCATCTATCTGATCGATGAAGCCATTCATTCGACCCTCGGTTATCATTTGGGAGGCTATCTTTTCTGCCTGTCCACAGAAACAGAGATCTTTATTGACATGTTTTATTGGGAGAAACTGTTTTAAAAACAATTTCACTAAAACCCTTGACAATTTTACACAGTCACATGAGGTTAACAACTTAGTTTTACTGGTAATAATTAAATATATAACAAAATAATAACAGTTCGGCAACTTAATTTATATTCTGGTATTTTTATTATACAACTACAATAGCTTCACAATAAACACAGGATAAGAACAAAGTTTTTTTTATTATTTTATATTAAAAAAAGCTTTCTTCAGCCCAAATTGGATTCACAACTTATTTCAAATTAAAGTGGAAAACATTTTGTCAGGGTTAGTCAATACATTCAAAACAGTAGTACTGCTTATGGTAAGTCAGTACTAAAGATGCCATGAAATGCTTTAAAAAAATATTTTTTTAATGTACTTTAGTAAGACCAAATTGTTATTTAATGAAGTGCACTCCCGTTATAATGCGGGATTAGGGGCCCAAGCTTGCCCCTACGTTATTTAGTGCCCATTATGTAAAAGCAGCAGCAGATAATGGACATTGCTCAAATCAATTGTCTTATTATAGTAGCAGCACTGTGTTTTTGTATCGGGTTTTGTCAATAAACTACTGTACTACATCTTATTACACTTTATGTACATGTATTCTGTTCACAGTCCTCAGAACACAGGCGGAAGAGAAACCGAACCCTGGATTGAGTAACTGAAAATGCTGCATTACTTGTCAAGGCTATAACGCCAACATAAAAAAAAATAAGAGAAACTATGCAGTCATGACCGGTGAAGATGGGTGTGGATTGTGGTGGCCTCCTTTCATTTATAAAAGCACAAGGATAGAAACCTTAGGAATTAAGAACTAACTTAAAACAGTTATGGTATTGAAGGGAGAACAGTCAAATAAAAACACTTTTTATAGACTAACTGACCTTAGCGCCTGAAACTAGTCAGGAACCACAAAACACAGCTTTCAAGTATGACTTGCTTTTTTAAGACTTACCTAATCTTCTGGTATATCTGTATAACTTTCTTTTAAAATTGACAGTTTTCCAATCTTATTGTTATTTACCAATATAGAATGATTTTTGTTTATACCTAGCTAGCAGCCCCTCTTCGTTTCTGTTGCTTCAGCATTACAATATTAATGTGGCGTAGAAGGCAGCAAATTTAAAGGCCTCTAACAATCACACTTGCTCTCCCAACATGCTTTAATAATCTCTTGAATCAGTGCACAACCTCATCTGAACACAATTAATAAACACGTTTCGCTTTTTACAAGCAATTTTTACGTCAAACCATTCCTGCATAGTATAGTTTATTCACTGCAATGTATTTGTGTCAAAAGGTATAGCGGTATTAAAATGCTTTAAGTAAAATGTGCTTGACGATGTACATTCTGGTGAGTAAGCGGTTCTGCTTTGCTAAAATGCTTTTAGTTAATAAATTATGGTAGCCAAGGTCATATTCACCTTTTAACCCTCTGGCCGCATTATAATGGGTGTGCACTGCAGCTTGTCATGCTCTCCATTGTCTTTCTCTAAGAGACTTTGAGAGTATGATTTGATAGTCTGCATTTTGTCTGAAAAAACTTTGTTTGAAAAACTTTTCAAGCGTCATTATTAGTATAAGTAGTTTATTTGTTCCCTACCAAGTCGCATCTGTAACCAGGGGCTTCAACAGCGGGAAAAGAGCCCTGCACAACAACACAGATATATTCAAAATAATCCAGAACATTCCATCTACAGATGGTGACAGTGTGGCCCTTCTAAGACAACAGATACAACAATCTCTCGCTCAAATATATATATATATTTTCTTCAGATTCTCCATTTATCTTTTAAACATAATTAAAGTTCACAAACAAGGGTCTTATCATTTTCTGTTGTACTGTCCAAATGCTTTCATTTCAAGGACCAAACATATACTGAAGACTCACTGAACTAGTTTCATTCTTATTTAATGCACATTTTGTTTCTATAGTACTTGTTGAAACAATTTAAAAAGTATGATTTATCAGGCAAATAAAAAGTTGGGAACTGTAGTTCTGGCTTGCCAAGTTGCATTCACCTTTATGTAGATGTTCTTTTCAATAAAGATGGTAAATGTGTGGACTGACTTGTTCCACTTCTTAAAGTAGGCTTTAATATCCTAAAAACTACATTCAGTAACTTGGTCGTAAAGAATTCAAATGATGTGACTATGTTTTGGGGTCTTTGCCAGACGGGTTTTTTTTTACCAGATGGAACAATGGCTTAATTTGAGCTGATCAACACTTGTTTTTATCACAAATAATACCTAGGAAGCTCTCTAATTGGACTTCTTCATACAAGTAAGAACAACATGCCCTGTAACTTGATGTTACATTACAATTGTATTGAACACATGTCTGAATTTCTGAGTGCCCAAATATTTAACCTCAATAGGATCGATTTATAAAAGGGGCTTGCTCCAAAGTGCAATTTGCATAATATTCTGCAAGAGGCAAATAATAATGTTAACAAACAACTAGAATGATTCAAAAAGTGCACTATGTGTGTAACAGACCCATATTGATATACATGGTTTCTGGTAATGTTCCTGTTAATAACATGCATTCTTATCGCACTATTTTTTGCTTTCCAGCTGGAATGTACCCTGTCTGCTTTAAACTAGCCGTTACGTTTGAAAGTTGTAGAATTAAAATTAAACACATTTTTCTTTTCATTGTTAACATCCTGACAACTTTTTACATTTATAACTTTAAAGTCAGTTTCAAAGCTCTTTTCAAAATGTCCGCTCTATTGCAGATAGTATTATGCAGCAATAATGATCCATGATGTGGTACGGAAGAGAAAAGCCAGAGCACTTTTATTTTTATTTTTAAATCGCTCTTCCTGCAGTCATTCAGAGGACAGATCTCAAACCCCAGTGCACTAGAGCGGACATTTTGAAACTGACTTTAAAAAGTTAGAAGTGTAAAACGTTATCAGGATGTTAACAATAAAAAGAAATTTACAGGTCTGTTATTTAAACAGTTGTAGCAACACGTGGGGACGTATCACACATTTCTCAGAACCCCGCTACTTACTCTAATGTATTTTATCGTTGGCTTAATAAATAAACATTAACTGACATAACAGAACTATTTCAACAGCACCAGGGAATTCTTTTGATCATTTCTGCTGGTTAAAAGTATGAAATAATAATATTCAAAAATATATGTTGACTGATTATAAATTTATCTGGTATAAAAATATATGGTTTTAATTTTCTAATGTAAGACCCAAAAAGAAGACTAGAGCATTTTAAAATAAGCACAGTCCAAAAAACAACTTGTTTGACTGAAGTGCTACAAAAGGGTTGTGCGCTACAGCTCTGTTTGGTGAAAACAACCTCTTACCTTGGCTGGTGGGATCTCCAGTAGGGCCCCCAGCTCTTCAAATGTAATATTATTGTAGAGCTTGCTGGCAGAAAGCAGGTTGTGCTCAATGACTGCTCTGTCCAGGATACTTGAACCTACAGTGGAAAAGAGAGAAGCTGTCACAGCACTGACTTTTTTCTAATACACTTTCTGTGAAGTAATGGGACAAATAAAACACATACTATATTAAAACACACCTTTACAGGCCCTGTTTTTAGATAATTCTTTTGGTAACAAAATCATTTTAAACAACCCTTTGACTTTTGGTTCCAGTCCTTAATTCCTGATAATAATAATAAAATTATGATTTTTTTTTTTTTATTTCCTAGCAGATGCCCTTATCCAGGGTAAGAATTGTTACAAGATATCACATTATTTTTACATACAATTACATTATTTTTTACACATTATTTTTTAGATACAATTACCCATTTATACAGCTGGGTTTTTCACTGGAGCAATCTAGGTAAAGTACCTTGCTCAAGGGTACAGCAGCAGTGTCCCCCCACCTGGGATTGAACCCACAACCCTCCCGTCAAGAGTCCAGAGCCCTAACCACTACTCCACACTGCTGCCTTATGAGGACTCATTCCAATTAGCCTTAAGCTGGGAGCCTATTAGTGACTAAAACTACTCCATCAGGGAATTCCCCAGGCATCACCATATATTAAATAGGTTAAATATTTGCAAGTCCTAATCACAACTGCTCAGTATTTTTTTTTCTTTCCATGGGCAAACATCTTTCCTGTATTTATTGCCTTTTCATTGTCCTTCTTATAGCCAGCCCAGCCACCCTCACTCCATCTCAAGAAGTAGGTTTGTGTAGACCTAGCTCTGGTCTAAATGTGTTCTGACCATCTGCTGTGGTTGCTTTCTGATGAGGCATTAGCATGGCAGCAAACTCCTGCAGCTGGTTCCCCCGAATGATCCTGTCTAGATACATCTTCTCCAGGATCCCATAGGCAGCCAGCTGCTGACAACGCTCGTCCTTAAACAGAGTCGCCAGCATGCGAGAGCGCTGCTGTCCTGCAAAACCAACAAAACAAAAGGTTATACGCCCCACTGCCTTCCTCTGTCGTCTGTTATAACGCCACACTCAGACCGACAGCAAGGATTACATCACTGTATACGTTTCCCACTGAAAAAGCACCACAGGCCCCAGTTGGAAATTACATCATGGGAGCCCAAAGGATTGTAACCATTGAAGATGTCCTTCTACACAGACTGCAACATATGGATCTAGCTGCTGCTTTTAGTTAATGCATCCTTTAGTTTTTAAGCCTGACACAAGCTTGGACCACAAATCAAATCTGTGTTGCTCACCAGTTGCTGCCTACTTGTCTGAGCTCATGGTGCAAGAGAAATATAATCCAATGTCATACTTGTTTTCACTACAATACGAACTCTACAGTAAAAACATGAAGAGGTACCTGCCGATGCCAGGATTGTGCAGTGCAGGGCGTGCTTCAGGGCTTCCAGCCGCTCACTTTCATGTACAATAGATTTATATGAGAGCTCGTTGTATCTCTGTGCCGCTTCTATAAATTTCCTTTTGTAGTCCAGGACCCTGGCATAGCACACCTACAAGTTTCAAGGGAAAGAACTTGTGTATGTGGGAAATGTGTGTACTGATCTTGTAGTATCAACATTGTTACCACCATACAATACATCATTCTGGTTCAGCAATTTCCAACAGAAGACATTTTACACACGACTAAGCTATTACAATATATATTTTTGAAATATTTCAATGTCCTGTAGGAAAGCTTCAGTTACCTTGTAGTGTATTTGCAGCTGTTCGTTGGTGGACTCGTTTTGAAGCAGAGAGGCTCGATTAATGTAAGCTTCAGCTTGGACTGGATCATCATCCTCAAGGTATAGACGAGCGATTTTCAAATAGGTGTCTAGTTTGTAATCCACATTGTACTGCCTATTAAATATAGAACACATAATGGATAAAGGACATACAGTGCAAGTGATTCTACGATTAGAGATGTCACCCTGCAACCCCAGGGATGGAAATAAGACTCCTTTTGCATAGAAGTTTTACCCACTCCAGGTTTTACTACAAGCTTGATTAGCCACAGTGTTTAGGTAACAAGCTCATGTGTGTCTTATTAAACTCGAAGTAAAACCAGGAATGGATCAAACTGCTATGCAATTGGAGTCTTATTTCCATCCCTGAACCCTACTGCAGATCAAGTTAAATCACACACAGGTTAGATATTTGCCTCTTTGCAATTTTCTTAATTAGAATTTGAAAGCGTCTTTCTTTTCCTTTTTTTTTTTTTTACATTGAGATCCCAGATATTGGGCCATGATGACAATAGATTACTAACCAATAGCGGCCTTATATTTGAGTTTGATCGCAGTGGACATGGTTTGAAGGTCTAATATAAAGATTACAGTAAACCAATACTTTAATTTCTAGTTTGAATAATGTTAGGTTTTACTTTTGTTTCATCTCATCCGTGTGTTTATCCCACTAACAAAACTTTACACTTGACTAATTACATTTAGGCTGTAGTATTAACTCTGAAATGTGGCAGTAAGAAACAAAGCTACCGTATTTTGGTGCAAGTTAGAAATGGATAACTTAAGGTTTTTAGCAAAGTATACTTTTAAGAGGTGTATCTTTAAGAGAATAAATCTCAGTCATATCCAGTGGTGAGCAAAACGGCCCAGCGTAATGATACAACTTATGCTGGACCAATGTTAATTTTGCTGTCTGGAGATCCTGAAGTAGCATTTATAATGAGTTTAATAACTGGTTAAAACTTACTTCAGTAGACCAAAAAAAGAGGAATCTGCATTATCACTGAACTGAAAAAAAAAAAAAAAAAAACACATGGTAGTTGCTGCTTACTTTTGTCCCGTCTCCAAAGGAATGCCCACTAGGACTAGAGCAGCATTCCTCCAGTCCTCCTCTTTCTCGTAGATGGTTGCAAGGTGCTGTCGGATTGAAGCCACCTGAGAAACCATTTAAAACCAATTAAGACAGGCCTGCCGAGACACTGCTATGTTGTTCGGCCAGGAGAGGACCACACTTTATAGGTTTTAAAAATGACTAATACCATTGATTGAATGACCACAGTTTGACACAATAGTATGATTTGTCAAGGCCTTGAAACCAAAATGCTTTTTCTATTATTTATTTTTATTTTTTTGAAAGGAAAATTGTTAATATACAAAAACTGCTAAAATGAACCAGGCTTGTAACTTTTTTGTAACCATAAAAGTTTGACTTTTCTTTCTCTAAAACAGTGCAAATCTCTTATAAATAAGGCTTAATATTTCTAATCCTAAATGACACAAAAAACAACATTAGGAACTCAAATTGTTTTATAAAAGTATGAAAGTAAAATAAGTATAGACCTAGCCTAATCAGTAGAGACACCAGAAAAATAATTTTCAAATCTAAACAGACCCTCGTGAGGCATATTGTGCCTCAAGTTTCATCCATGATGACGCAACTAGTTTTTCAGCAGGTCTGATTCATAACAGCTCTACCTCACCTGCTCTTCAAATGAAATGACCCTGGGCTGGATCTTCTCCAGTGTGAAGTGGTATATCTCCTTGGCGGTGCCGTCGGGAAGATTGGGAAGGTGAGTGCAGAAGTCAGTCAGCAGCTGCCTTGAGATCACTAAACTGACATTTTCATTCACCACTAAGGCAGGTGAAAACAACAAACAGAAAAAAAAAGACACTTCAGACATCAATGAATTTAATAAGAACAAACTGCTAAGTAATATTTTATAGGCGACATGAAAAAGCAATATTGTAAATAAATCAGCAACATTAGACTTGTGGGGATGGGTCTGCCAGTCTATCCTAGTTTGAAGGCTATCAGGATTACAAAAAACATGTGGGGAAAATAGGTGATCCTGTTTTTTAAATGGACTGTACTGTACACCTTGCTTCACGAGCTTCAAGATGCCATTTATAACATTCAACAGCTGAAAGTAATAAGAGCCTGTCTATTTCTCACAGTGCAATGCATGCAGGTTTCAAGGAAGAAAAAAGGATTTTCTCACCAACAGCTGGAACGACTGTGCATTTGGGAAAGGTGAACTGTGGGAGAATGCTTTAACCACACACCAAAGAATGTGTAAAATGAAACATGCGGGACACTGTAGAATCCTGTTTATATTGACACTGGGTAACAAATATACCAGAAAAAGATGAATCTGAGGTAACAAAACAAAAATACAAAATACACTTACTGGCTTCCACAAAAGCCTTCAAAGCCTCGAGCTGCTCTGCACCACTAAACTGAACGGCCTTTTCAAGGATCTGTCGATACCTACAAGAAAAGTTCATTTGAATAACGAGATTTGTTATTTTAATTTTATTTTTTTCATAAAAAGCTTTTTATGTCTTGAAAGTTTTAGAAAAGATGAGAAACGTCACCAGGAATACATGCAATATAATATTGCAGCTAATTATTAAAACAGTGAGTTTTCAATTTATAAATTACTTTTCTTCATTAAGTAGGCTAGGCTACTTCTAGTGATTGAGGGGTATCCTGTTGGCTCCTAATTCTCCGTGGATATACAGCTGTTTGCTGTTTTTCAATTCGCTCTATTTACATATACAGAGTAATTAGAAAGTAAGTTACCACACCAAAGAGTGCGTTGATGTGGTCAATTTACTCTCTAATCACCCTGTATATGTGTGTGTGTGTGTGTGTGTGTAATATATATATATGTATGGAGCACACAAATTGTAATTACAATCATATAATGGGAATATTGTTTAGGGTAATGCAGAATTTTGTTAGGCTCAGAATGTTTATTCTCAGTGCATACTCGTAACAAATATCGTTATCACAGATGATGAGCTGCAGGGCCGGGGTGCCACTGTCTGTAATATAAATGATGCAGTGTTATATGGTTAGTGCCATGGCACTATCCTGCTTTGCAGCACACAGAACAGATCTACGTTGTTGCCCGCATTATTGGTGAATGGTTTTCTTCTGCTACTTCTAGCTACTATGGCTGTACTGAACTGTTAAGCACCGTTGTGTTTATGATGTTTATGCGGAAGAGGTCTAGTTATGTAACAGAATAATGAATGACTCATAAAAAGCATCTTTCTCGTCGACTGTAATCGTTGATATTTGATAACACAAGTCCCTAATATCAATGCGAGTACTGCGATGAGATTGTGTGACTGCGGCAGTCACTACTGCTATACCGGCAAAAAGAAACTGAGCTATTCTTTAAAAAAAAATGCGTTTCAACAAAATTTTAGCGTTTCTTTAAAGACGTGCACATCCCACCAGTGTCGTATTAGTGTACTTACTTCCCAGCCAGATCTTTGTGCGATCCACTAGAATTCATGAGTTGGGCCAACTCCTGTCTCACCGCCGCCGCCATCTTCCTTTCTAGATTAAATTAAACAGTTACAACCAACAACTGTCTGCTGCAGGAAAGCAAGAGGGAACGCCCCCAGCCTGGTAAGTGGTAGCAAAAATAAACCGCCTGGTTTTGAGAAACGACGACTTGGTCCTCCAGCAGTGTTATATGAACCGGTGATAACGAGATGAGACGATAACCAAAAATATATATATATATACGACGTCACTATAGTTCACGTTGATTTTTACTGTTCACCTGGAAGTTCGGGGAACGTGTCATCTGCATGCAATTCTATGCCTTCTAACACTCTGCTTTTCCCGAAACCTGACGTTGTTGGCTAACCAGTTTGTTTATATTACCTGCAGTCGTTTTTTTTAAATAAATATTTTTATTAAAATGTTAAATAACATACATGCAATCTTGTAGTAATGCAAAGATACTCTGAAATATATAATTTAAGCATTCACACGTGTATAAACCTAAACCCCAAACCCATACCCATAGCTTCAGTTATAATCGGAATGGTAATGTTACAATCATATATCTATTTTTGTAATTCATGTATACATGGCCCCCACATTTTAAGCAAGTATTTTAATTTTCCTTTTTATCTGTCTGGTAGAGCCTGTCCAGCAGTAATACGGCTGCAGTCTCACAAGCTTCCTCCTTGAATCTTTCCATCTGTGAACCAAACACAGTGCCGCTCCTGCTGTACTGCCTACAGCAGCACGGGGCAAGAATGCAACACGCAAACTCAGAACATGTATTTACTTTGTTTGCGTTTTTTGACATAGACTTGTGAAGTAAATACCTTACCGCAAATAAGTCAATATTCTTAAAACATTATGGGAAACTTCAATTTTGAAGCGAATGAACATGAGATTACTTTTCACGTTAATTTTAATAAATGTGGGATTGGCTTTGTCCACTGTGTCATGCAATCCAAGATTATTATTATTATTTTAATGTAAACCCAATTTGTTTTATTTAAGCACAATGAGCATCTGCCCTACCGTTTTTCCTCTTTATGAAGACAGTTTTGCTGTACACCTACGCATACTTAACTTATCAGTGTGTATTTGCTTTATTTAAATAATCATTCTTAATAATGACGCATACTTACGCGGACATTAAAAAGTAAAATCAACTGTTTATTAGTGGCTGTACTTTTACATGAATTAAACACACAGTTTAATCATTTCACGTATCCTGAAAGTGTTACAATATGTTCGAATTGTACTAGGGAGGGGGGCTGATAACAGTATAACACTGTGTGGTATAGCTTGGGATAAACATAATAGGTAAAACACAATATAAACAAAACAAAGAGGGGGAATTGACAGATATGCCATTCATTTCAACCTCTAAAAAAACGACGGATATTTACGTACCGTCATGACGCATTACGTGGTTTCCAAGGAGGGCGCGGCATTATTATGGGATGGTAGAGGTGGAATGGCGCTCGGCGCGTGATTTTGAACAAACGTCTCAGTTTCTTTGCGATCGAGATGCAGCAGTAAAGAGAAGGGCTGAGAGCCAGAGTGTAATACAGTAAATATCAACGCACGAAGCTAGACCCATTTGAATAAAACACAAGGAGGATCCGGATCAGGAATTCATGTAAGAGACAGTGGCAGCAAAACATAGCCATACACCGAACGAGAGACTGGTGAGTGAGCTAGTATTATAAACACACCACCACACCGTGACTACGTACTATGAGCGACGACGGTAGTCAGTCGCAGTAGCTTTCCTGCATTGGATCGGAGACACACAAATGACCTGGGCTGACACATGTAGCCATTTGGTACACTGGTCTGGGAAAGTGCTTCAAATCATGACAGTTTTGCTTGGTCAGCTGTTGTTTACAACGAAATGATAGTTTGCAGAATGTAATGTCATGTTTTGCTGACGCAGAGTGGATTACCTGCTCCTTAAAGCAAATATAGTCAAGCTGCACTTGTCATTGTAAAATCGGACTTTTCTGACACATTTCCAAAATGTGCTGACTGGAATATCACACGCAACACACACTGCACTAATAGCTGTCAACACACCCGTCATTATATTACTTTATTTGACCCAGCAGACTGTTGCCAAGACTTTGTGTGTAGGTGACATAATTACTCAGTACCGGCAGAGTGAGTTAGTTTAACCATGTGTTGGATGATGAAAATGCAGAAAGTGTCATTTTCTATCTTGTTTTAAGTTCTAGAGTTTTAGGTTTGTTTGTTTATTTTAATTATCGGTAATTGCCGTCTGTAAGAAAAGCGCTGGAGTTAACGTGCTTACATTTTTGTATTTTTTTTTTTTTAATATATAGTACGTGGGTGTTTTGACGTGTAAACTCGGAGCTTGTTGTAACACAGTGGGGCTCAAGCCCATGCTGACTCGGGAGGGTCTCTGCTGCTAGTACAGCTGTTCCTCTGGTGTCAGTGAGTGACATTCATTTAGTTTGTGGTTCAATGGAATTGTACATCTCAAAACACTCATGCAAACAAAATGGGATTAGTTATGTTGCTTCTGTTAAGATCAGGTTTGTTTAAAGCGATCACTCTGAGTAGATTTTCATTCAGTTGCCCTACTTTTTAGTGTCCAAAGCAAAGATGCATTTAGATAAGTGCGACATATAGCTAAACACACATTCATATATTACATTATGTTACGGTGTTTAATGTTTTGTGTGCAGATTTACAAACGCATAGCTTTTGAAACAGTTGTTTGTGATTATACTGATTGTTTTTTTTTAAATAAATTATATCCCCTTTTCTTCCCTGTTCGTGGTCTTCGTGTGTGTGAGTGTGCGGAAGATACTCGTGTTTTTTCTTGCATTTTGGAGCACTTCTGTTAGGTTTTGTGTTTTGTTTCAGTTTTCTGTCTTCCTGTCTGGTAGTTTGTAGTTATTTATTTAGTTGATTTGGTTGTTTATAAACTTTAAACATGTTTGTATTACTTATAAACTGTACGGTAACATTCTACATATCATGTGTATTATTGTCTCTTATATAGTGAGGTTTGATGGGCGTTTTTTCTCTTTGCTCTTGTTTTCGTGGGCTTGGTGATGAGGTTCTTCCTTTGCTGCCCAGTGAAGTTGAACTGATGACGAGGTGAAAATGGCGGATCTTTCGAAATCCAATCCCAGCCCTGAAATAGAAACACAACACATTCACAGCAGGCTGGTCTTTGCTCAAATTTTATACAGACGCAAAACCAGCCTACACATTTAAATACCTTTCGACTAAGAAAATAAAAATATGTGTTTGAAATTATACCGATTTATAAACGCGGCGATTAATTTGGCGGATTGTTGAGGTAAGGACAAATATTTTGTTTAAGGATCTTCAAAGGCCTAGCAGCCGCCTCATAATGTTTGAAAAAAAAAAGTTATTTATTTTTTTTGGATTATATGAGCATGTTGTCGTTAAAGCATTACTATGACAACGTCCGTGTCTGGTTTGCAATGTGCGCACAGACGTCGGATTTATCAGGCTCAGTTAAGGACGTAAAAAAAAAAAAAAAAAAATCGATGTGATTGCCGGCGGATTTAATTTATCTCGATGTACTATAGACAAAAGATTGATGTTTTCATTTTCTTTTCTTAAACGATGTTAATTAATAAATGATAAAACTGTTATTCTAAGGTGTATGTTGGATTTGAGTCACTTGCTATGTTGTCTAATTTATGGGTTGTCTATTGTAGAACTACATGTTTCAAATGATTTAGGACGTAGCAACTGGACGCATACAAAGAAAATAAGGTAGATCATTTACAGTAATGTAGTTTTCTTAAAGGTTCTGGTGTTTAAAAAATGCATTAGGTTTGCGAACTTGGTACTGACAGCACTACTAAGTAGCAGGTGACAATGCCGTTTATACCGATACAAGTGTCATTCTCTAGGCATGTTAAACAATTATGTATTCCTGTGTCTGCATCCTCCAAGATTTGAAGTCATTAGCACTGATCTGTTCCCTTTGCAAATGCAATAGACTTAAACCTGCTAGAAAAATACCCACGAGAAAATATTTTCACTTGCCTGGGATATGATGTAAAAAAAAAAAGGTATTTAACTGCTTTTTGTCACGTTTTTGCAGCTTACTATAATACAATTATTTTGCATAGCGGCTTTTGAAAGGCCTGTGGTGTTATATTGTTACTCCCATGTATTTACAAGCCTGCCCTGGATGAACCATTGTCTTCACCATTGAGGGTGCAGTTCTATTCTTGTACGCATCCATTCCACCATGAAGGGTACTTTTATTCTGCGGACGCTCAAATCATAATAGCTAATGTTGGCTGGACAGTACTGTATGGCACACAAGGTTACTTTTAAAATAAAACATTTCGGTGATAAATAACATCGTAAAGCCCCAATATGAAAAAATTGCAATCTGAAAATCGTTTTAAAAAAAATTTAATCCAAGCACAGTACTCAAAAGCAACTGATTTTGATTTTCATTGTTTTCTGTTTTTGTGTGTGTGGTGGATGCAACGGGATAACTGTGATGGTCTGAAAATGCCACAATGTTTTTTTTGTCAACTATTGACAGATTTAAACTGGGTGGTTATTCTGCTGTACATGTTATACTACTGTTACATTTGATTGTAGTGGAAGTTGTAAACAATACTAGTGGTGTATACATGTGGGTACCAGTTTTTTAAAGAAAGAAACTGAGTCATATTGATAGTGATTGAGAATGATAAATGCACGTTCAACTCAGACTTAAAATAAAGTTGCATGTTGAATAATTGCATAGTGGTATTTAACATTTCTTAAGATGTTTTGATAGATTTTCTCATTTCTAGCCATTCTATAGTGTGACTGAGACGTATAGCTAAAATCCTGACTGTAAATCCTCTTCAGAATCCAGATTGTTTTCCTGCATGAGTGATTGGCTGTGATATAAAATCCCTGAAAATGTTGCCCTTCTGTTTTTTTTTACCAAAATGAGACGCTCCAGGCATTGTTGCAGAGCTGTGTATTATGCCTGGTAGATAGGGTTGGTACCTCTGGGACATTCCCCATGTGGTCAGCTGTGTGCAGACTCAATGGCAGCCTTGTCACTGGAGTGGCTCCCGAGGCTGAGAGGACTTCCAATTTGGTTATCAAAGCAAGGGAAAGAGGAGGTTCATTTCCAGCTAATGAAGAGTTTTCTTGACAAAGGGGGGTTTTCAGTTCACTTTACCACAATTCCTTGGTGATTTTAAATACAGAGAAGACAGACGGTCGAAGACATTACAAGAGTAAAATACATCATTCTATATCGATTTTAATTGATTGCGCTCTTTTAAGTAAATTTTTCAGTTGTTTACTTCAGCCTACAGATTGAGCTTCAGAATTGAGCTGAGAAAAAACGAGAGAGAAGGTCCGTGTCACTACCGTATACTTCAGGACGTCCTGAGAACTGTTGTTGGCTTCAGCCGCTTTGACTAAACAGGTAATATTCCCTGACTTCAGCAGATCAAACTATAGTAGGGATGGGAATAAAAAACATATTTGAGTACTCGAGCACTACACATTTCTGCGTTGCCTACTAAATTAATTTGGGACTCATGGTTCCCGTCTTCAGAGACGGCATTGGTGGAGTAGATGGAAGTCTGATTATTACATAGTTTTCTAAGATTTTAATTACTCATAACAATGACTTTGGTCTGTGGTCAAGAAAATAATTAGTTTGGCTTTGCATTCTTGTGATAAAATGTGGGCCAGTACTGATCGGCTTTCAGCAATCGGCCAGTTCTGTATTTGATGACCACAACAGGCTCTACAGAATAGGATCATTCTGTGTCAAATCAACCAAAATCCAGGAAAATTCTTGCCTCAACATTTAGATTTTGCTTATATTTTGTGTAGTGGAAGATACAGGTCAGATATTTAAGCTCAATTAAGATTTCACCCCCTTTTGAGGGATATTTGAGAATGTAAAAATGATATTTAGAATGTCAGTAGCCCTATGAATGCTTCTGTACAGATAGCCAGGTAGGTCTTCTGTATAATTCATGCAAAATAAGTACCACCACTTTAGTATTTCTGTGTTGTGGTAGCCTTAAAATTGAAACATTGTCCAGTTGTCAAATTCCTGAGTGATTTTTAAGTTCATGTTCCTTCTAAAGTAGAAGAGATATCGCTTTCAAATTGATTAGGTGTGCTCATAATTTAACCGACTTTCTATATGCAGCTCTGCTACTGTCTACCTACTTTACTGTCTGATTTAATGACCCACAAAAAGGCTTCAGGATGAAAGTATTGAAAATTGCCCCATATTTTAAGGGCTGAAACCTCTTGTGGGACACGAGTTAACAAACTGACCTTTGGTGAGCTTATAGTTGAGGATTTGAAGCACTTGTGGTAAAATAATTGACTTGGTAATCTGTGTCCTTCACAGTTTAATAAATGTACAAACATGAACAACACGCATTTATGTTGTTTTGGGTTATATTGTATAATATTAGCAAATAGTTTGAATTTAACCCAAGAGAAGCCATAAAACGTATAAATAAATAAATCCATTGAACTAAAACCACAAAATGTGTATAACCATTATATGCAAGTGGTTTGTCATAGGGCAACAGAGGTACTGTTGACCTCGTATTTGTTCTTTGTTGCCATCTTTAAAAATGGATTCTTGCAGTTGAAGTTCTGAAACAAGCATTCATGGGTTATAGATGAGCGTTTGAAGGACTTGTGGTGAAATAATTAACTTGTTAATCTGTCTCCTCCTTCACAGTTTAATAATTCTCTCTCCAGGTGGGGCACCACCACTATATAAAGACTTTAATCAGTCGACAGCAAGTCACAATCCATCACAGGACTCATTCAGAAACATGTCATAAAACCGATATCTGTTCTGCCATATAATTAAGACGGATTTCAAGAACTTTGTGTCAAACGTAGTTGTACCTGTAATTTAGATATCCGAAAATGCATAAAATACCTTTTTCTATACCACTGGAAAAAACAGGTGGCGACCGATTACCAAGTCAATTATTTCACCACAAGTCCTTCAAACGCTTATCTATAATTATATTTCTAGTAGAAGAATGTAAACTGACAAATATTTATTTGTTTCTTAAATCAATTGATGTCACATATTCAAATAAACAGAAGACTTTCTTTAGATTCTACGTCTCTGGTTAATCAGTGCTGTAATAACAGGGTTTTGCTGTTTAGAATACAAATGGAAATTATATTTGATTAATGCTGGTAAATCAGACCTTTGCTTACAAAACTTGTTGAGGTCACTGGTGCCACCTAGATTGGGATCTGAGGTCTAGAAATCTGAGTAGTTTCATTGTAACAGCTGTGTGTCTGCTGATCTGGAGATCTGATCTTGAATAAAGATCCTGATAGAAACTTGGGTTGACAGTGGTGCCCGGCATTACAAGTGTCAATGGCTTGTTAAAAATAAAATCCCCCACATGAAGCCCTTTTTTGAAGTTTTGCTTCCAGAGTTAAAATGAAGCCAGTCGGTGACACACCCAACATCCCACTAAGTATCCCCTGCCAAACATATAAAAAACATGACAAGGTGTCCAACTTCACAAAATGAAATATATTGTTAGCAGTAAGAAGCACCTCCTGCACATTTGGATGCATGGAACGATAGTCATCTACAGATATACCCAGATTCTGGTACTCAACAATTTTTGCTAAAGGACGTCCTGAACACATTTCCTCACTGTCGTCTAACCAGTTCTCTAAATTAAAAATGGAATTGTGACATACAGGTGTAAGACGCATGGGCACCTCCACTCTTATCTCCATTGCAGGGAATAACTTTTGCTTTGTTACTCGTGGTATATGTGGCTGATGTGGGAGAATTACTGCACTTCCACTTTTCTACATGTGTCTAGACTTTGGAGGAGTCACTATAACATGGTGTCGGTCATGTGATTTCTTCTGAGCCAGAATGCAGTGTGTCAGTTGGACAGACACCTGTCTGCGCTTGGCATTTTAATGTTGAGCATTGAGTAAAGGTTGCCAAAAAAAGGGTCAGCTATAGGCCAGCTGGTGAAGCGCATGTGCGCAGGACTGAGAATAGCTGTCGTGTTTGGAATGTTTGGATACACTTCTTTGTGATGGCTGTCTCTGAGTTGGAGGAAGAGGTGTTGAATAGCAGTTCTTGGATTGTAATTGTAGAATATTGTATAGGGCGATTTCAAGCTGATTTCCATCATGGATGAGGGCAGAGCATGCAAAGTGGATGTAGCCTAGTTGAGGCGGTCGTGTGTATGTACTTCACACATTTAAATGGATGTATTAATCCTAATGTAGAAATAAATCAGTACGACAGTTGTTATCGTCTCTTTATGTGTTTACAGAGAGGGAAAAAATCCAGTGTACTACACTGAAGTTCCACTTCTTTGCTTCTGCAGACAGAGCAATGATGCATTGATTTAAATTAACTACAGCTTACACCAGCAATCATTCAATCATTGCATCCGATAGACATAACTTCACTCGTGAAATGGTATGAAACTCGAAATCCTAAAATGTCCATATAAGTGAAGAAACAGAAATGCTTTCCAATTATGAAGACACTTGGTAAGGACATTCTTTATTGAGTTATATATATTTTTACTTAAGCAGATTTGTTTTTAAAATGTAACACAATAAGAATAAATTAGCCGTTTCCTCCTGGTACCGAATAACATCCTGTGTTAGTCTACCTCAGCAACTATATTCAATGAGTGTGCCTTAACACGCTCCCATTATAAAATGGCAGCAATCCTAGAGTGCAGACGTTAGCCTTCCTCCATTGACTAAACATTGGTACCGTAATGTGTTCTGGATCATACAATGGTAACAAGGAAGCATAGAATGTTGAACAGTACGCTGCATAGATTGCAAAGGGATGCTGTGTTTTGGTTATTTTTTTGTGACTTCATCATGGGAGCACTTGGTTAGTTTTTTAATGGTGATACAGTGTGTCTTATGCAGCAGTTTTAAAGTTGTCTTAATATGAATAGAATATTGGTGATGATGGGATTTCTGCAAGTTCTTTATTTGTTCCTCAGCCAACCTGCTGTCCTAAAGAATGTTTATAGTAAGAGGCGTGTTATGGCAGCACCTGAGGAATACATTTCTCAACTTTTACTGAGGAACATTTAGCCAGGAGACAGGTGTTTGTTTGTTCCCCCCCCCCTCCTGCTAGTTTTCTGTTCCCACAATATCCCACTTATTCAGAGCCAGAGCACCAGCATTGTTGCAGTAGAGGGATAATCTGGATACGCTACAATGCGTTTCTTGTAAACCCTGGAGGGTGTTCTGTAACCAGTTAATATTTACACATTAGAGTTACGGTCTTAGTTGCACAGTGTGCTGTTAACAAGCTAACCAAGGCTTTAAAAAACAGTTGCCCAGTTAAAATGTTAAGGGATTTGCAAGAATGTTGTGCAGAATAATTTAATTCACATTTCAATACAGATTTTACAATAGATATATTAACAGTACAAATGTGCATACTGTAAATACTTTATTCTGTATTCAAATACTGTAAGGCCTTGCATAGTTTGGCTCCTGCTTCTCATTACCTTGTCAATGATCAAAAATAACTAATAGTTATAATACTACAGTAATCTATGGATTCTGAATGTATTCTCAGTGTTTACTTCCTTATGCCAAGCAGAAGTCTTAAATTACACAACCAGTGTCTTGTAACAGGTTTTTATCATGCATGCATTAGATAAGGGTTACCCCCACTGTCTGCTGGTTTTCATTCCAACTGAGTTATCAATTACTTAATTAAACCCTTAATTGAACTGATAATTTGCTTAATTAAACCGTTTTACTTGTTTTCAGCTCTTATAATGGGTGCATTCACAGAGATCATTCTGCGCAGATTCTGTGCAGAATCTGACCCTTTTAGCCAATGATCTTCTAGGAATGATCTCCATGAACGCACCCATTGGCTAAATTGGTCAGATTCTGCACAGAATCTGCGCAGAATGATCTCAGTGAATGCACCCACAGTTGTAGATTTCGTTAGCTCTAACATTTTATAAGTAACTTGAACTCTGCTACTGTTTAAGAGCTGAAAACAATTAAAATGGTCTAATTAAGCAAATTATCATTTCATTTAAGGGTCTACTTAAGTAACAGAGAGCTCAGTTGGAATGAAAACCAGCAGACACGGTGGGTCGCCAGGACCAGGATTGAGAAATCCTGCATTAGATAACAGTGTACAACATTTTACAGCTATTTTCCCTCACCTAGCATCTTGTCCCATGATGGTTAACTGGAACACTGCTGCAACAGGGGGATCCTGGTTTCATAACTGGATGGCTTTTTTTTTTTTTGAGAGAGAGAGAGCGCAACATTCTTTCCCGGCACTACTCCCACTGAAATATAAATTCATAAATGAATTAATACATACACATTGCCATGAGATTTACAGTCTATTTTTTTTAATAATAAAATATCGTACAGAATCTCATAAGCATTTCATTGCTATCATTATAAAGATATTTGTCAATCTTCATGTTTTAATAGTTTCATAAATCGATGGGTTTTTTTTTTGGTTTTTTTTTTTTTTTTAAATATCCCAACAAGTACACGCTTGACCATGAACTGTTAAGTTACACAACACGATTTTTTTCTAATCCGCTATTACCTTAGCGACTGCTGTAGTTGTGTGTTTTTTGTTTTGTTTTGGTTTTTTTTAACCTTTACTAGACTGCTGCATTTAAATGTCAGGTTCATGTATTAAAAGCAGTATCACTGATTTGCTAATTTTTCAAAAAACATAAATAATACCTTATGTTTAAAAGATTAGTCAGTGCTTTGCCACAGGCTCTCAGGCAGCCATTTCTGGGTTTCTTTGTAACCAATAGAAGATCAGCTTCTTCCACAGCTAGCCAATCAAAATTGATAAGGATGGTACGTAAACACTTTTTAAAACCATTTTGTGCTTGGGTGCTAGATTAACGCAGTTCAGTTTTCCAAAACTTGCGTGGCTCTCTAGAAATATACCTGGAATGTCTTTCTTGCAACAGAACAAACATAGGAAAAATGAATAAATAAAAACGGCAAAACTTGTTGTCCTTCACACAAATCTTGTTTCCCGGACATCGAGTGATACGAATTTGCACACCCCTGCCACACCATACATCACACAACCTGTTGCATGAGGTTCCCTTATTGATGGCTAAGCTACTGAACGCTACCTCTTAGCTGAAATGTTAATTGAACTGGCTCTTCCATTCACAGTTAATGAATTCCTAATGATTATTGCTGCTGGTTGTTTTGCAGTGGCTAAGTCTTGGAGTAGCAGCAGTGGCAGTGTGTGAGGATGGAGGTGGTGTCGGCGGAGGTGAACAGCCTGCTCCCCGAGGAGATCATGGACACAGAGGCCATTGTGCTGGTGGAGGACGACCACGTGGGCGCCGTGGACGACTCAGAGTTGGAAGAAGAGGTTCCCATGGAGACAGAGCTTGCAGGGATCGTCAACCTCGACACTGCAGTGCCTCAGTCTGTCCAGGTCTCTGAATCAAAGACCACCAGCAGCATAGGCAGCCAGCTGTTATTGACCAGCTCCACCACTGCCACAACCACCAGCATGACAGGGCTCAAAGCAGCAGCACCCATGCCAGTCAGCACGCAGCCTAGCAGCAGTGTTAGTGGAGGGCTGCAGAAACTCAATACCCCTGTCACCATCACGGCCAACCAGGTCATCCTCAACAAAGTCTCACAGTCCCCCTCGTCTGACCTCAAGCCCACCACCACGCAGGTGTTCAAACAGGACGGACAAAAGCTGTTTGTCACCACCATCGGCAAGTCCGGGCAGCCCATTGTGCTGACACTGCCCCACACCAGCCATCTCGCCCAGTCCCCTAAGGCTGGTCAAGGCCAGGGTATGGGGCTAGACACCAAGATACAGCCCCAACAGTTTAAGGTGGTGACCATTGGGAGCAGGACCGACCTTAAGCCTGTGATTGGTGTGCAGGCCATGGGCTCTGGGAATCAGCTGATTAGCACATCCCAGCATTCAACACTGCAGGCCCAGCAATTAAAAACAATACAGGTAAAGAAATAAGACAAATGTAGGTGTAGTAACACAGAATGAATGAACTGAAATACAGACTGGTAGAAAGTACAGTTTGTGGTAACTGCTTTTCTAGTCTTGATTGTTATACACACAACATATGTTTCTAAATGCATGATCATATGTTATGATGATTACACAACACACTCAAGGATCTATCAAAAATGCCTGCAGTACAGACATTACTGTCAAACCAAAATTAACAGAAAGTAGTCCCTTTTAACAAAATACAGAATATTTTATTGTGTGAATGATTTCTTATGGAAGGTAAATGCCAGTATGGTTATATAAAAGTACTAAAAAGAAACTGCTACGAAGAGTCTCTATCAACAACAAATGTTTATTTTTTGAAATTATGATTTGGTGTTTTAACTTTCAGATAAACTACAATTAAAGGCATCTGTACTCCAATTACATTTTTAATTAATTGACTGTTTTTACAATGCAGTAATTGGCATGGTTACTCCATAGTTCTTAACGGTGGCAAATAGTGATAATGTACCTTTTTGACTAAGTTTGATTAAAGTAGTTACTGGCTGATTGTGTCTACCCTGTCCTGTTCAGAGGATAAGTACTGTAGATTACTGGCATCAATTATTATGTTAGTGGGCAGCATTTGGAAAGTAAAGTGTAAAAATTTATGAATGGCCCCAGCCCCAACCAAATCAAAGAGATCACAATTTGCTTTGTACAGTACCACTTGCTCTAGTTATTTATAGTCAAGAAGCATGTTTACTATTGAATATCAAGGACTCTTCACCTCTGAACCCCCTTCATGTAGTGTATAATTAGGGCTCCTGATTTTCGTTTTTAACCAATAAAACACGATAAAACATGAAATCGGTGGATAGCCAATAAACACCGGAAAAACTGTGGAAATGGTTAATCAAATTCACGTTGACTTTACCCTATTCTCATTAAAATAAAACCTACTACAAAAATAATAAATACATTTCCCAGTGCTTCTGGGCAATGTTCTGCCTTCCTGACTTGCATTTATCATTGATTCGTTCTCAATACTTTAAACCCGCCCCAACTACTGAGTGACAGCACATTCCTACATTTCTATTGGAGACTCCACTTGCGAGATTTAAAACGAGATTACAATCAGGTTGGAGGCTTGTTAGCGGGATTTCAAGCTGTATTACAGTTAAGATACGGAGGATTTAAAACAGAATTATGGCGAAATGTACAAAAATGCCTGCAAACAAAAACCCCAGAAGAATGTGCTCATGACTATAGGTATTTCGTTGTGGAAGACAGCAAAGGAAAGAAGGTACAACTTAAGTGTGCAAGTACTGTTGAGTTACTACTATACATATTTTGACAGAAAAAAAAAAAACGCTCAAGCATTTTGGAAAGTAACCGAAAACACTAATTTCGTACAGTATATCAAAAACAAAAGCCCAAAAAAAAACAATTTACATAAAAACTCGAAAATAGCTAAAGAATAAGCACTGAAAAATACAATTAATAAAACCTGAAAAACAGAAGCCCTATGTATAATACTTGGATGATATTCCTGTTATTTTATTTTTTTATGTTTTATCAAAATGGTGTTGTGGGACAGTTTTTCCAAAACTAGTCCACGTAGAACAAAAAAAATGAATCTAAAATTTATGAAGGAACTACTGATTTGTAACTATTCATATCTCATATTTATTTATTTATTTATTTATTTATTTTTTGGGTGAAAGCTGAATCATTTTATTATTATTTTTTTTAATTTAGTCATTGCCAGTGGTTTTCACCCCAGTTTTCTCCCCAATTTGGAATGCCCAATTATTAATTTTTTATCCCGGTTCAACGCTGCAACCCCCCAGTGACTCGGGGAACGGAGGCTGAAACACGCGTCCTCCGAAACGTGTTCCTGCCAATCTGTCATTTTTCGCACCCGCAGGCGCCCTATCAGCCACAGGGGTCGCTGGTGCACGGTGGACCGTGGATTGCCCTACAGACCTAAGCCCTCCCTACCTGGGCAGCTTTCGGCCAATTGTGCGCCGCCCACTAGGAACCCCCGGTCACGGTCGGCAATGACATAGCCTGGATTTGAATCTGCGCTCTCCAGGCTATAGGGCGCATCCTGCACGCCACGCCTTTACTGGATGCGCCACTCGGGAGCCCCCGTGAATCATTTTTAAAGATTGCTGTTTTGTTGTTAGCATTACTCAGATAGTAGTTGAACATACTGTACTGCTAGTTTATTTGATCTTTTATAATAGTTGGGCATCAAGGGTGAATATCTTTTCCTCTTCTGCATTTATTTTTTATTGATTGAATGATTACTAAACTGCAGGTTCCCTTTGGGTAGGACTCAGTAATTCATGGGTCTGTTAACTGATTCCAGCAATTAGTTTATACATTAACATTTTTAATATAAAAATGGGTGTTGCAAATGTTTTAACATTTTCAAATTGCATTTATTTGATTACCTGTAAAAACTTAATGTTGCAGATTGCTAAGAAAACACAGACGTCTTCAGCAGGACCAATGATCACAAAATTTATCATCACAAAGCCATTGAACAGTAAAGCAATGTCTGGTCAAACTTCTGTTTCGCAGTTGATTGGAGGTAATGGTTCTTGTCCATTATATATTCAAGGCACTTTGTTGGAATCAAAGCATCATAGGGGATATTGCCAGTTTATTGATGAATTTCCCAGGAGTTCCAGCACTTGCCGTCTAATGTTTATTGCCTCCCTCCCCATATACAGCTCTGTTTGAAAATAATACTTTAAGCCTCTGCCATGCCCTAGCTCAGGTATGAATGTCACATAAACAGATTGCTTGTTTGGATTTGTATTTTCAGCCTCACAGTATTGAACCTTTAACAATTTAAATCATCCATTAGGACTTGCATGTTAAAATACAAATACTTCAATGTATGGGTGATTCACTAATGACACACACACACTCATTTTTAACTTGGATGTTTCTTTTAGCACTATTTATATTCGGGCCTAGGTGAGATGTTTTTTGAGAATCATGTGTAATTTCCCTTCTACATAAATGGAGATCGACCACTCTGCTTTGGTTTAAGTTAAAGTTACATTTGCAGTTTATGAAGATCTGTGGTGTAGTTTTTATAACATCTTTCTGTGAATTTCCAGCCTCATGTTGGATTTTATTTTTTTTCTATGTATTTATTTATTTTTTTTGATTGCTGATTTGCAGGCCGAGTCCTTACCCAGAACCCTCCTGGCACACCCCCGAGGACACTTTCTTTCTCGGAAAGCATCGTCGGAGCTGCTCTCGGTTCAACACCGCAAAGCAAGATTGCCATCTCGCCCCTCAAATCACCCAGCAAGGTCAGGCCTCTAACTCCTGTAACAGCAAGGGCTGTCCCCTAAACCTGTCGTCATGGTTCTGTGAGCACACTTGGGACAAATTTGAAGGGGCCAATCAAACCAAATACTATAGCCCTTAACCCTAAACCCCTATATAAAACTCTGGCTATGGGGGTCCCTGAGTGGGTCGCCTGGTCAAGGATGGCCTTGTGATGTGCAGGGTGAGTCGTACAGTCAGGGAAGTGCAGGTTCACGTCCTGGCTGTGTGAAGGGACCGGTCTTCGCTGGGGATTCCGGATGGAGTGTCTTGTTGGTTCTCCCATGGGTTAGGCAGGGACTGTTTCTCCTCATCGTGATACAGCAGACCCCACTCCACTCTCAAGGTTCCTGGGCGTGAAAGAGGAAGTTGGCTTGATCGGAGGGCACCCACTGAACTTTCAGTTCTCCTGAGCTGTGTGGGGAATTGCTGTGGTGAGGGAGTCTAATTGGACATTCTAAATTTGGGAGAAACTTGGGGTTAAAGTAATCGGGCACTCAATGTTGGCTGTATACTGCGATTTATTAGTAGTACTCTATTCCTTGCTAACCTTATTGTCTGGCTGCAGCTGACGGTGGTGTCTGTGGCCTCCCAGTCTCCAAGCTCACCTCAGAAGTCAGTTGGGGTCCCGTTGAGCATGGCCCTGGGACAGCAGTTCCTGACAGTGCAGCAGGCAACCCAGTCTTCTCCAGCCAAGGGCATTTCCAATCACTCCACACAGCAGGTAAGTTCCTGTTCTGAGTTTCACCATTGTGGTGTATATGCTCACGTCATTTAGTAAATTACAAAGGTGGTGTTGGGTCTGTAACCAGTCTATTCTTCTGCTCTTTGATGCAGGGAGTGAAACCTGTGCAGACCATGACAGTAAGTGGAGTGGGCACCCCTCAGTTTAAAACAATCATTCCTCTGACAACACCACAAAATGTGCAGCAGATCCAGGTGCCGGGCAGTAAATTCCACTACGTGCGTCTCGTCACTGCCTCCACGGGCAGCAGCTCCCCGCAGACAGGCAGCCCCAGCATCAACTCGCACTCTCTACAGCAAGGTAGGTGTCTGCTCTAAATGTCTTAATGCTGGACCAATACACTGTAGAGCGCAGTGGTGGTGCAGTGAGGTGATGCACTCGATCAACTCCGGAAAGCTTGGGATCGAATTCAGCTCAGGTCACAAGTTAAATGAATTTGGTAGTCTTGACTTCACCCTCAGTGGACAGTAGTTTACAACCCAAAACCTCCTCAAATTGCCTTTCTTTGATCAAGAAAGCCATAATATATCATAGGGTATGTGGAAAAGTTGTTAACAATGTTAATCCCTGCTATTCATGTCTCACAAATGCTGTGGGGGATATCTTATTTTGTGCCATACTACTTTTTTTTTTATTTCATTATACATTTGTATGTTAAATATGATAGTTTTGCAACACTTAAATGATCCATTTTTATTGTTCATGCTGATTTATCCATACAGGTGCTGAAACCTGGGTGTGCTAAATTATCTTTTCAGGATTTTTTGTAATTCAGTTCTCTCATCTCTGTTAACAGCCAAACCGGTAGTGGTGAACACAACACCAGTGCGGATGTCGGTTCCAATTGTCTCTGCACACACCATGAAACAGGTGGGTAGAAATTCCTGATACAAAACCCGTCCAAATATTCTCATCCTAACTACTGGTAAGGTTGGGACAGCAACTATTCTATGGTTTTAGTTTGTGTTGTCTTTAATTAGATAATTGATGGGAGTTTTTATTTACAAAATCGTATAATATATAAATGCAGTTTATCGATGATACACGGTGCTCCACTGTGAGAGAGATTTAATTTTACCCAGGACAGTGGCCTGTCTAGATCTCTCTGGGCAGGTTATAAAAAAAAATCCCTTTGTTGAACCAATCAGTCTTGCAAGGACGGGAGAAACTAAATGTTGTCAGTAAGAGATGAGTTGATAACTATATCTGAACTGCACTCTTCTTATAATTTTATACCCCGCAACTGGATATGCATGCTAATCCAACTGCGATGAAACTTCCTGTGGAAATTCTATAGAGTATCAGAATCTTTGATTGTTTGGGATATAGCTTTATAAACACTCTCCAGGATTTGATGCAATTTTACATAGACATAAGTTTTATATTAAGTTGTTCCTTGAAGGGTAAGTGCCATTTTTTGTGTTTTCAGGTGGTCCCAAAATCTCTAAACGCAACTTCACAGATTGTTAGTACTCAGTCACAGCAAAGGCTTATCATGCCGGCTACTTCTTTACCTCAGATTCAGCCCAATCTGACCAACCTGCCCCCAGGCACTGTCCTGGCACCAGCTCCTGGCACAGGAAACGTGGGGTATGCTGTCCTCCCTGCTCAGTATGTCACACAGGCAAGTAAACGTCTGTGTGTGTGTGTGTGTGTGTGTGTGTGTGTGATTTATCCTCAATCAGTTATACTGTGAAAACAGAAAGAGGTGCTGAGGAAGCATTTATTTTTCTGTTAGCTAATCCAAGAACCTTACACGAAATAACTTTGATATCAAAGATCTCTCACTTTTCCTGTGAGACAGGGACGTGCATGGCATCAACATAACGGTACATCCGTTTTAAATGGAACAAGTTTCGTTAATGGTTACTAGAAAGCCTGGTCTTTATAGTACAACGGGCCTTTTCACAATGTCTTATCCTGCATTGGATGCATCATATTTTATTAAAGATTTGAATCTGAAGATCAATTATTAGGCAGTGTGTTTCCAGGGAACACAAAGAATATGAAGCCAAAGCTCAGATTTTGTGCAGTAATCTATAACAGTATACTCTGTAATACTATAATCTAATGTAACAATAAATATTTATATTTTCAGCTCCAGCAGTCAGCCTTTGTGACCTTGGCAAGCAGTACTGGGTTTGCACCAGGAGCAGCAGCTGGTATCCAGACCCAGGCCCGGTTACCACTCAATGGGTATGTCAGTTAAGAGTAGCAGTGCTAAGAATGTGAAGGGATACAACGTTCAGTGTCACAGGAGAACGTTATATAGAGGATACAGTAGAAAAGGGGTATGGTAAAATATTTTACATGTGAAGGATACCTAAAAAAGCGCAGAGTAAGTTGGTTTTCCTAGCAAATCAAATTTGTTTGCATATCCAAATTGTTTCCCCACTCATTAATTGATGCCATCTAGGGTAGGTCTTTTTTAAACTCCTTTGTTGAGTTTTCATCAATATTTGAATGGTGCCAAAAGGAGTTTTATTTATTTATTAGATTATACTACTGTCCATCATAAAAGCACATTGGATTGAACCAAGTATTGTATTATTTCTATAAACATTTGTGACATTATACTTAAGAGTAAACTAATAACCATTCAACAAAACCTAAAGCTGGTTGTTATTTGTTGTGTTTAAAACAAATGACTAATTCTACTAGCTTGAAAGTACATAGTTTTGGCCCCATAGCTGACTCCAAATTAGTATGTAGAATATGTATTTAAATTCAAAAGCACCAAAGATGTATTTATTATATAGAGGTCGGCATGGGTACCCGGATTTTAAATGACCAGACCTGGGTCTCTCTTTACTACCTGGGTATCGATTATGAATTTGAGAATTTAAAAAAAATGTAGCAAATATGACAATGCAGTTGTAAGCGCGGGTCTCTGGCCGGTGTAATAAAGACAACGTTAAAACAAGCTTTTGCATGAAGCCTTTTCTTAACCGACAGGATATCAATGTTTTACACAAAACAATAACACACAGTGAGCGGCAAGTACACCTCAATAATAAGAACTGCAAACTGCTGCTGCTTCTCAGGAACTAAATCAGAAAGAAAACAACATAGCATCCTGTTGGGTTTATGTCCGTGATATCCATTAATAATAATATCCGTGTGGCTTCCAATATGGAATGCTTGATATACAGTTATTGCGCAGATATAGTTTCTTACAAAAAAGATCAAATAAGTAGCTGTTTATTTAAAAATACAGTATTGTGAGCAGAGTACCCTAGAAAACAGACTGAAAACCGTAAACTTTCATTTTATTTTAATGAAGTAGATCAACTAAGAAAGCAGAAGCACTGCAAAATGTGCAAAGTACAAAATGAAATCAGTATGAGAAACATTACTCGCACACTTAAGAAACGTGCACCTGTTTTGTTTTGGGTTAAATAAAAAATGTTGTGGAGCACATTAAGTAAGTGTGCGAGTGCTTCCTCCTTTTCAATGAAATATTTCCTTGGCAGAGTTTGTAAATTCCGTGTTCTCCTGCTTTGGTAAAGAAATTCCACACAACGCTCCTTTGCTTGAATGCCATGTTATCAACAACAGCGGAATATGACCAATAGATGTGCAGAATCCCGCAGCATGAAGCGCATTTAACATAACTGTATTCAAACAGAGATTTATTATTATTATTATTATTATTATTATTATTATTATTATTATTATTATAATGTTTCCACTACTGATAAAGTTTACACAAGTCTATAGATCTGAAGAGACTAAATGTATGTGTACTATATAGTATTTAAATATGTATCATGCACTTAAAACATTAATATATGCGATTTTTGGGGTTTTTAAATCATTACCTGAAAAACGATCTGTGTATTTTACATGACGGGTACCCGGTTCTGGATTTTCTACCCGTACTGACCTCTAGTATTATACAATGCATGTAAAAGGTCAAATGAAAAACGGAGTTGTCGGAGGTCAGACAAATTGCACATTAAAGCGTACTTTTTTCACTTCACACAGGTTGTCTCCGTCCGATTCTGCATCGCGACCCAGGAAACCGTGTAACTGTACAAAGTCCCAGTGTCTCAAATTGTGAGTATGCACTGCTTTCTAACACTGTCATTTATAGTACTCCTTCAGCTACAGTGCATTTCAACTAATAGGCTTATACTGTGTATTCCAATGCAAATGCATACAATAGCAAGATTAATGGTATGAAAAGTTATACATTTAGTTTACTGGTATTTTGATAATGAAAATTCTATTACAAATGAAGTATTTTAGGGATGTGAGAAATAAAAATGAATTGGGTTGTTGCACTACAGTTTCAGTTCTGTGTAGACTTATAAGGGGAACATTTCTGAAAGCCATTTGATTTGTGGGTTTTTTTAGGTACTGCGATTGTTTTGCCAACGGAGAATTCTGTAACAACTGTAACTGCACAAACTGCTACAATAATCTGGAACACGAGACGGACAGACTTAAGGCAATAAAGGTAAGAGTGTGATGATGGAGACTAATATCTTCAGTGTATGTGGCTACTGTTGAAAACATATGAATGGTGGTACATTATGTTTAATCCTTTTGCAGGCATGCCTAGACCGCAATCCGGAAGCATTCAAACCGAAAATTGGAAAAGGAAAGGAAGGTGAATCAGACCGACGGCACAGCAAGGGCTGTAACTGCAAACGCTCAGGCTGTCTCAAAAACTACTGCGAATGCTATGAGGTGAGTTTCACCACTGGAGCCCAGCCTGCCTCAGGCTGCTGATTTGGTAACACCTTTCTGTCTTTCTTTTGGTTTAATAATGTACCAGCCGAGTCACTGTTAATGTAAGCCTCTCAGACATGTTGGCAGAAGTCAGAAAAAATATATAATGATATTTTCCCATTATATTTTTGCTGCATACAGTGGTATAGGTAAATAAAACCAGGCCAAAGAGCTTGTGATGCTCTGAAGACATGGAGTGGTTTAAAGCTCTATGAACAGAAGGGGGAGGGAGACCTGCACCCCACTCCACCAAACTAATAATAAAGCAAATGAACTATCCAAGTACATTCATTAGGCAGGTACAGGGATCTATTTATGAGTCAGTTTTTAGAACTAAAATTTAAAAATAACATTTTTTAAATGTATGAAACTCATTTAACAATATTCTCTAGCCCAGTTTCATGAATATCAAAGTTAAATGTCTTCATGTGCCCTCCGCAATCTAGGCAAAGATCATGTGCTCTTCGATATGTAAGTGCAACGGCTGTAAGAATTTTGAGGAGAGTCCGGAGCGGAAGACTCTGATGCACTTGGCGGATGCAGCGGAAGTCCGTGTCCAGCAGCAGACGGCGGCCAAAACCAAGTTATCATCCCAAATCTCTGATCTGTTAACAAGAACAACACCGGCTGTCACCAGTGGAGGGGGAAAGTAAGTGAAAGTGGACTTGTAATATACTTTAGAGCTAGTCCGATTTCAAAACCAATCATGTGGACCTTTTTTCCTAAACACATGTTGAGGTTCTGTGTGGTATGTCTCCCATGTCTTGAAACTTGAAATACATACTGTCTAACACAATTTCTTGGCATTCCCATAAGCTTTATTTCCCTTTGCCTTCTAAGTTGCTCTTGTGTGTCTGTTTTATTAGATTTGTGGGGTTCATGCTTATGGAGCACCCTTTTTTCACGTATTTTCTTGATTCCAGGTTGCCCTATACGTTTGTCACCAAAGAGGTTGCTGAAGCGACGTGTGAGTGTTTGCTGGAGCAGGCGGAGCAGTCGGAGAAAGTGAACAGGTCCCAGGCCGCGGCAGAGAGGATGATCATAGAAGAATTTGGACAGTGTCTTATGAGGATTATAAACTCTGCTGCAAAATCAAAAACTGACCCCTGCTCTATGAACTGCTGAACTCTCCAAATAAAGCCTTTGTCCTCAACAGAGAATGGAGCAGCGTTAAAAAGAAAGAAAAGAAAGGTTTGCCTCTGCGGTACTGGCGATGGACACCTCTGTCTAAGAATAATCCGTTTGTTTGGAGCTTGTTTTAGAGTGACCTGATAATGCGATCGTGTACAATTTAAAAAGATATTTTTATGAAATTTTCCTTTGGCTCTTTGACTTTTTTAAATCATGTTGCTTCTTTCTGGTGATATGATGATGATGAAACTTTTAACCATTCTTATTTCCATTAAGCTATATATAAATACCTTTGTATCCCACTCTCACTAAAAACAGTTAATCTTTGGTTTGCAGGGTTTTTTTACCATTAGCATTCTTTGCAGATTAATTTGTGAAGTAAGGCTCTTTCAGGAACCAGAACTAATCACTGACTTTTACTTGCCCTTTAGAGTTTGGGGACTTCTGTTTTTCTTGTTTCCAGATTGATCTATCCATATAGATGAATCTTATATAGCCATGTACCGTTTTCAATTTACTATGAAGCTGCAAGCAGGTAGACTACATTAACTGCAAAGGGTTTTTTTTAATGATCAGTGTATCAATTTCTTTTTTTGCAAAAGGGAAGCAGCAAATAAAATGTAACTGTGCAAGGAGAATGGACGAGATGGGTCATTACATTGCTCACAGCAGATCTGTTAAGTTTTTAGACAAGGGAATTAACTGTTGTATTTGAGGTTTGAATCAAAGTTGGTTATCTTTTCCTTTATTGATGCAGCAGTAATGCATTGAAAGGATGCTTGTTTCAAAATCATTTAAAGACAGTATGCATTTCCAAAGCTTTACTGTGGTGGCCTTCATTGCATTACACTGGGTTTTGCCAATATAGCAAACTAATGTGGATCACCTGCTTTGATTCTTGTGTGTGGAATTGCCTCTCCTCTAAAAAGCATAGCTCACCTCTCCATCGTTGTGTAGATATACACAGATAAGTTCTAGAGGCAGGCACCTTCATTTGTGCCAAGTGACTGTCTTGTGTAGACATCCTCGTCAGATCTGCCCAGGTCCTGTAGTTGTTGAGCGGTGCTCTGTTTTTCTACAGCTAATATATATGAAGGTCTCTTACTGACTTTCAAGTAGCCTTGGCTCAGTGAGAAAGCAGAGAGTATAGCTGGTACCCCCCCCCCCCCCCCCCCCCCCAAAATCAGCCATGGTCTGTCAGTGCATTCTCCTCGTTCTGCAATGTGCACCCACTTGATTTTCGTGGACCCTCTTCTAGTCAAATTGTAATCTACCCATCTGGGTATCTGCCATGAACATCACAAGAGGATTATAGACTGCATCTTTTCTTGCTTTTTCCTAAATAACAAGCTGGTTATACAGATAAGTAACGGTTGTGAACTGAGTACACTGTCCATATTTTCAAAGTCAGCTTTGTTCCTTAGATGACTTGATCATGATGGCATGCCAGTTCTCAAAGGTGGATAGCTCTCTAACAACCCCACAGCCTTCATCTCTAACAGGGCAGGGTACATCAGTGCTTTTTCTTTAGTTTTTTTTTTCTCATTTCTGATCTGTAAATACATGTGCAAAGCTAAAATATTTTCTTGTTGTGGTACATTTACTTACAAATAAAATATTACAATTTGTACTTGTTCATATTGATGACAAGAATTACAACATTTGCCCGTTTCACTGTAGCCCTCATATTCCCTGTGTACTTGCTGGTTGTTGTCTTTTTTTGTTGTTTTGTTTTTTGTTTTTAAAGGGAACAAACAACGTCACAAAAACATGAAGTCAATATCCTTATTTTAGTTCATTTTATTCACAGAAAATAGCACAGGTTAGTTTTTTTTTTTTAATGTGTACATAGCCCACATGCTAAACTGCTTCTGATTCAGACTGGGGAGTATGGAGAGATATTGTATAGTATAAATGTAAATTAGTGTAAGTGAATAACTGGTTTATTAGAGCTTCTTTGTACTTTATCAAGGTTTAAACATTTGCAATATCCTTTTTCACGAACTGAAGCTCTGTACTAATATGTAAATATGTTGTGTTTTATTCTTAATTGTACCTCTGTAATGTGTATTTAAATCTTGTGTGAAGCTAACTATCTGTAGTATTTGGATTTGTAGATTGTGTATGATGATGGGGTGACCATTGCTTGTTTTAATTTGAAGGTGGAATCCAATGTTTTTAGTTCCGTGTTTGTTAGTTTCCTTTTTGTTTGTTTTTTTCTTTTCTTGTTTCAACCTGCTTTGTAAACTCTTCTGCTTGTTTTTGTGTAGAATCATTTAATTTATCAACCCCCCCCCCCCCCCCCTCCTTCAGTTACTTAGAAGCATTATGGCAACATAGTAAATAATATCATTCAGATTTATTAAAGGAAAGATCATTTAATTTGCAAAAAAAAATTATATTTAGTAAACATACTAAAACTGTTCAGTGACAGTCTATATTGTACGCAAACTATAAAGCAAATAAAATTTATACAGTTCTGTAAAATGTTGTGTGTATATATATATATTATTGTGTGTGTATGTATATATATATACACACACACACACACACACACACACACACAGTGCCTATAGAAAGTCTACACCCCCTTGAACTTTTTTCAAATTTTGTTGTGTCAGTGCCTCAGAGTTTCATGCATTTAAATGAGGATTTTTTTCCCCACTTATCTACACACCCTACTCCACACTGTTAAGGGGAAAAAAGTTAAATATTAAAAATACAAAACTGAAAGATCATAATTGGATAAGTCTCCACCCTGGAGTTAATACCTGGTGGAAGCACCTTTGGCAGCAATTACAGTTGTGAGTCTGTTGGGATAGGTCTCTACCAACTTTGCACATCTCGATTTGGCAATATTTGACCATCCTTCTTTACAAAACTGTTCAAGCTATGTCAAGTTCCTTGGGGAGTAGGGATGGTGTTCTTTGGGTGATGCACTGTGTTGGGTTTGCGCCAAACATAACGCTTTGCATTTAGGTCAAAAAGTTCCATTTTAGTTTCGTCAGACCACAAAACGTTTTGCTACATGGCTACAGAATCTCCTGAGTGTTTTTTTGCATACTTCAAACGGGATTCAGGGTGGGCTTTCTTGAGTAATAGCTTCCTTCTTGCCACCCTACCATACAGGCCACATTTGTGGAGTGCTTGGGATATTGTTGTCACATGCACACTTTGACCAGTCTTGGCCATAAAAGCCTGTAGCTCTTGCAAAGTTGCCATTGGCCTCTTGGTAGCCTCTCTGATCAGTCTCCTTCTTGCTCGGTCATCCAGTTTGGAGGGATGGCCTGATCTAGGCAGGGTCTTGGTGGTGCCATACACTTTCCACTTCATAATAATCGTCTTGACCACGCTCCAATGGATATTCAAGGCTTTTGAGATTTTTTATACCCATCTCCTGATCTGTGCCTTTCAACAACTTTGTCCCAGAGTTCTTTTGAAAGCGCCTTGGTGCTCATGGTTGAGTCTTTGTTTTGAAATGCACTACCCAGCAGAGGGAACTTACAGGAACTGCTGAATTTATCCTGAAATCATGTGAATCACTACAATTTAACACAGGTGGAGGCCACTTAACTTGGTGTGTGATTTTGAAGGCGATTTGTTACACCTGAGCTAATTTAGGATTGCTATTACAAGGGGGGTGGACACTTATCCAACCAAGCTATTTCAGTTTTTATTTTTAATTAATATTCTACAAATTTCTAGAATATTTTTTTCACTTGGAAGTTGTGGGGTAGGATGTGTAGATAAATTAAAAAAAACAAAAACTATTTTAATGCATTTTAATTACAGGCTATAAGGCAACAAAAGGTGAACATTTTGAAAAGGGGTGTAGACTTTCTATAGGCACTGTATATATAGGGAGAGACAGAGAGAGAGAGAGCATCAAAAGAAACTTATCACTATTATAACACATTTATTTAAAAAAGGTATATGATGGACATTGACAAAATGTTTTTGGTTTCTTTTTAATCACTTGATCATTCATCCTTGACCATGACATGCTTGAGTGACTATGACTGAAGCATATGCACTTAATCGCCTAATTAGTGAGACAGTTGATTGGACACTGGATATGGAGTGATTTCTGCTGTTGAATTGCAAGTTAGAATAAAAACAATAAAGAAAATCACAGAAAAAAAATCCAACATGCCACGTCTGTCAAGAGAGCAGCGTCTTCGTGCAATCGGCATTTTGGAGGCTGGACTAGGGCAGCGTACTGTGGCGTCGTCATGGGTGCTCAGAGCCAGCAATTTCAAACCTGGCGAGACGCTATAACCAGACACACTCTGTCAATGACAGGCCATGAACTACGAGACCAAGAGTCACAACACCTGCTCAAGATCGACAGATCATTTTGCAGCATCTTTGTGATGTCAGTTGTTAATCAGCACAATAAAAAGTCACTGCACCTGCTCTAAAACAGAGTTTGTCATTTTTCAATCACATCTAGTGAATTTTATCCAAATATAAGTGATAAGTTTCTTTTGATGCTCAGTACTGACCCTGGCTGCAGGGTGTAAGACTGTTGATGGTAAATGCTGGGATTACTTTTGAACTCTAACGCTGTTATTTCACTAGCGCCGTTAGGGTTAGACTGCTAACAGAGCCAAGAAAGTTTCTCCGTGAGAACTAGAGCCACTTTAAAGCTGAGAAACAATACAATTTACAAAGACAAAACAAAGCTGTGTTATTTACAACATCATTCCATAGATTTGTCGTATCAGAAAAAAGTCCTTTTAACATTTGTTAACATTCTCGAGAGGTTATTTTACGTGCAGATTTAGGAGGTTAAACATGACATCATCTCTTACAACTCGGTGGGGAAAGGAAACCATACATTTTCCAAATGGTGTTTGTGGTCAACTGGTACAGCAAACAGATGTGTTTATCAAGTAACAATTCTGTAGAAAGAAAATGTGTGGGAGATTGCTCTTTTAATAATACTGATCTAACTGTAGAGCCTACTGTTTACTTCTTGGTATATTTCCATTTCCATGGAAACACTGAATAGGTGCTGTAGACCTGCACACAGAGTGCCTCTTATCTAGTGTCGTGCCCCCTCCCTCTTAATTTCACCTCTAATGGTCACTTTTTACCAAATTTAACTAACTATAGTATTGTGAAAGTTTAACTTAACAAATGTGCAATAGAAAAATGGTACATGTCTTTTATATGACTAAACATTGCGCTTCACGTCGGTGGTGCCCCCTGCTGGTGGTAAAATATTCAAAAAAATCGTGTGTACATTTACCCATCCTGCACTGCGCTCATCCCCTATATGTTTCCGTGTAAAAGCTTGCTTTCTTTCTCTTCTGATGGTGTTGAAAGCTGCAGTGATGGTGGTGTTTGGAGTCAGCGACAATCCAACGCCATCCTACTTGTTTCAGTCATGGGATTGTTCGAAACGCTGGCTACAAAAAGACAAGATCCCATGATATATTTGTTTTCTTGACAGTGCCTGAAGAAAAAATGATTAGCAGAGGTAAGAATTGTAAGAAGATTGATGGAGTCGATAGAAAAAAAAATGTGCTGGATCAGATACTTATTGAGGTCATACGCGTTTTCAAATTAATTTTGAATTATAATTTTTAGTCGAGTGTACCAGTCTGCACCGAAGTCTTTTCTAGCTTGGTTACGTGGTTCGAGAAACGCATGTGTCCGATGATTTAAACTTTTTACTGCTGTTCACATCATGACTTGCAAACACGTGATTACTGTATATTCTTATATGAGGACACAATAACATTTTTTTTTTTTTATTGGCTGGGCCTTTGGATCGATCACATTCACGTGAGATTTCGCACCAAAACCAGCATTTGTTTAAATGATGCATTTCGCGAGTTCATAAACATGCCAGTTTTACTGAAATACAATATGGTGACGTATATTGAAGGATTGCTTTGCAATTTAGTAAAGCATGTTTTACCAATATACCGTAAAGCTAATAGTATGTATGTAAGAGAATATTATTTTTTATTTATTTATTTATTTAGTTTTGTTTTAACATTTTTAGGTAACTTCCTTGCACCGAACGGGCATGGTGAACTGTGCAGTTCTCCATCGATAAACTGCTGTTAAGGTAAATCGAGTCGCATTCATGTAATCAAATGTGCTTTAACCAGAATATTCCCAGTTTAATAAAACGATTACGCTTTCTGATGTCCCTAAAAATCACACTACAGTACCACCCTCCCTTTGTGGAAGTCATTTGAGATATATTAGTCTTTGAATGTGCAGCTGGTCCAAGGCCATTCCACACCAGATTGAATTGCTTTTCGACCTGGGTGCTTAATAGGCTCAGTTTAACATGATGGGTACAAAGGGCATTTCCCTGCAGTGCACTTCATGCATTTGGCCCCCAATGATAATCTGTTTTGAAGTCAAAATATTCTCCTAAACATGCCCCATGTGTATTAATATGGCTACTGCAAGCTGGTCATTTGTATTTATCTTGTTGTTTTTTTGTTTTTCTTCTTGAAGGACTAATTCTCTGTCTGCTCCTGGAAGTTGGAGGAAGTGTGCAGTCCAGTACTGCTGTGTAGACATCGGGCAGGTAAGGTCTATGCCCTTGTTGCAGTCAACGTTGCTGTAAAGACTGTCCCCATGATTTAAACTTGTCACTCACTACCCATCTGACCCTGCAAAGGGGAAAGATTATGACGTTTTAATGAGGGTGCAGTCCATGTCTAGAAACCTAGAGGTCCTCTTGAATAGGAGGATTATGTTCAAGCTTCTCTAACCAGTACCACAAATGGAGGGAACTGTACTTTGTCAAAGTGTCCCTTTTTATGCATGTTGCAGATGCAAAGGACATGAAATGTTTCTAATATGGGTGCTGCAGTTAATTCAGTTGAAGAGAAATATCTAGGGAATAAATTACTTAACCTATTGTCAGCTTGATCTTTGTACACAAGAACCTGACCAGACTTGATTTACTGTAGCAGAGTAACTGCAAAGCTAGAGTGATTGTGATTTACTAACACATTGTCTGTACTTCCAGAATACACCGGTCGTGAAGGATGAGGAGTGAGTTTTGTTTCAATCGGGAGAACTGTATTGGGCATGGGCACCACCATTTCTATTCATGGATCCCCTGGAGATGGTCTTTGCTTCATGATGTCAAGCTGGACTTGCCAAGTTGCTCTCAGCTCATGCAGCTAACTGTTCGTTAGGAGCATGTACCAACACATTTTAAAACAGACTGGTTCAGTCACTTTGGATTTGTCACAAGCTTGTTGAGTATCTAAATAAAATATTTTGAAATGTTTGTTTGTTTGTGTGTGTGTGGGTGGGTGGGTGAGGGTGGGTTAAAGAATATTTAGGTGTCCAATGATTTAAACTTTCATTGCTGTTCACATCATGACTTGCTGTGATTACTGTTTAATATGAGGACACGTGGGTACAATTGATTGTAAAGCACCTGTGCAGTGTATGCTGTAACAAATAAAATCTACATAGGTTTACAATTTTTTTATTTTTTTTTCTTTTTTCTACATGTATGATTGGTGCTTGAAGGATTTTATTTAAGGGAGGAGGGAGGGTTACAGACTTGAATGTTGATTGTGATTGGTTGGAAGTTATGGGTGAATTACATCTGGAATCTTAACATAGTGAGAAGAAACAGATGGTTATAATATCTTGCTAATTATTTTTAACCATTTGCTGAGAACATGTTGCAGACACAGCCACTGATCAAGGCCTTAGCTGAAGGCTGAAAGTAATGCAATCTGCACCACAGACTGTTTTGTTCTACCTGTCCGTAATGTAAACGCATCCTTCAGCATGAAGCGATACTAACGTCCTGTCAATCATAAGTCCATGTTGATATGAGTGAAAGTCTTTAAGTGGTTTACATGATCAACCACAACAGGTACATAGTAAAAGCATTTCCATTCCAAGCTTGTGTTTTCTAAGGCTTTTGAACTTGAATTGCACTAATTAGAGATCAGTGGGGGTCTTTCAACTAATCATCTGTGTTTCTCTCCAGCCACATAAACACTGACCAATTTCTCATCTTCATTTGTTTATCAGCCAGATATCTTTACTAATGTTTTGAATCTATGGTAACAAACACTAACCACTTGTGTTGTAAAATGTGTGTGGATTTACTTCTGAGCACTATGAAACTTTAAAACGATGACCCGTCCAGGTTCATAGTAATTACTGAGAGCCCCAAATGCTGAAAAGCTGACATATCCACTGGAGTCCCAAGGTTTTTTAAAATTAAAAAAAATAATGTAGGCTAAATTGACTTACTTATTTGAAACTTTTCCAGCATTGTACACAAGTTACTTTACACAGATATCACTTATTTCTATGGATTTGAGATTATCTATTTCTTAGCAGATGCCCTTATCCAGGGCGACTTACAATTGTTATAAGATATCACATTATTTTTACATACGATTACCCATTTATACAGCTGGGTTTTTACTGGAGCAATCTAGGTAAAGTACCTTGCTCAAGGGTACAGCAGCAGTGTCCTCCACCTGGGATTGAACCCATGACCCTCCGGTCAAGAGTCCAGAGCCCTAACCACTACTCCACACTGCTGCCCAGAGATGAAGGTATTTTTAAACCTTGCATCAAATATCTTGTATTTTTCTAGATTCTGTTTTTTAGTTCTGTTGATGAATATACAATAGGTTGAGGGAAAATGTATTTAATTTACGCACAAACAAAAATCAGGGGGACTTAATTGACAACTTTAAAATCCTAATGTGAGTGTATAAGTTAACTCTAACCTATACTATTAAGAGCAGCATTACATTGAATCTAGTTTTCACCCTATTTAATAATATGCTGGAACATATTCAAACATATACAGTACCCTTATGGATGGTTTATGTTTAGAATATATGTGAGTTTTAAATATTTGTATTTTATCATTCTAATAAATGTTGGATGGTTAGGGATTAAACAGTGCACTTTGTATTATTCAAAAACAAAAAAAGGCCTATTATTTCGAGATGTTTAAATCAATCAGTAAAATGCAGCTGTCTGGGTGTCCGTGAGTGCTTGTGTAGCCTCGTACTTACTGGCAGTTACAAAAGTTTTTTCATAAATCTGGTGGATATGTTATTCTGGGGATGTCTTAATCTCACAAGAAGTCAGTTTAACTACTCAGTAATCGAAGACCGAATTCGTGAGATCAACATTTATTATATGTTACTCAGGGATACACAGTAAATGAGGCTTTCAATATGGGTACCACTAGTTTCTTTTTTCCTTCTTGTCTTCTCTCTACTGTACCCCCGGAAGTGTTCAGGGCTAGGGGTGTGGACTGCATTGCCACGTTGATGAGAGACGTGGACCCTGTACAGCCGCCGTTAGTTGCCTGCTTGCTTGCCTGCCTGCTTTCCTTCCTTCTTGTTTGCAAGCGAGAGCTGACACCACAAACCGTAAGCAAAGCAAGGAGAGAGCCTGCGGAAAACAGTACACAAACCCGGGTATTTCCGTGCAGCACACACTTTCCATCTGTGATTCGTCGTGTTGTATTTATTCTTGCGGGGCCAATACAGTACCGTCTAAGGTAAGGGAATGTTACCAACGTCTGTGATTGACATCGTTGTTGTTTTTTGGTGACAATATATAAGCTGTGTAGCAAACCACAATTCAGTTTGGTTATAAAGAATTCTGTGGCTTCATAATCACTAGGCCTAACTTGCAAAGCCGGTCAAATAATTAGCAAAGGTTTCATAATTTTAGCGTTATATATCAGTACTAGTTTATTCTCTAAATCAAAAGTGGCTTCCTTTCTTGTTTATTTTGCACGCGAAGCACAATTACGTTTGCTTAAAATTCCAGAATATAGCATACGTTTCTTTTCATTCATATCCGATGTGAAAAAGTTTCACATCCGAAAACTGCTTGATTGAGCCCATTCATTGTGTGATGGTGTTGAAAACAGTTTGATTTGTTAACAGTACAACAGTGCCAGCGGTAAACTGTAGACATGCAAAGTACAGTACTTTTAAAAGGGGTGCCTGGCCATGAAACCTATGTTTCTTTTCTGTGTCTTTCCCAAAGACACTAAAGAGAGGAATATAACCTTTGCCCTTCTAAGTTCTAGTCAAATATATCATATGTGGCAGGTATTTGGTGGCGTCGTGATGTAGCACCAAAGCGAGCTGCCAGATGTTGGAGCACTCAAACAAATACAAAACAAACGTGTTTACTTTCAGGAAAATGTTTACTTTCTACTTCAGTTTAGACCAAGTTATGTTTCTGCAAATTATCTGAATACAGGTTGTAGCTATATGGCAAGGCTGTTTTTTAACCCTTTCAATCTGATTATCACTTTTGGATACTTACTGTACAGTTCTTGTAGTGCTCTTCTGTAGGCTGCATTGCAATATCACAATATGGCAACCCGTTTTTATTTGATTGTGTTGCCTAGCCTACGTTTTTTTTTCTTTGCAGAGTATTAGGACATAAAGTGTTTTTGATGCCAATTGGTAACTCGGCATGAATTAGCCACGGCTGCAGGCTGATCTAGTCTTTAGAGGGTTAGCGGATAACTGCATACAAAGCTTCAATGGATCATAGTTATTTTTTAAGCGTTAAGATCTTGGCAGCCTTGTTATCCATGGAAGTACAAGACGGTTGTTACTAAGAGATTTTGGAACTTAAGGAGTTTATTGCCTACTAGCTAATTCTGGGGAGGTGTCCATTTGTAATAGATGATACATAACCACATGTGAGGGAGTAAAGGCTTCCAGGATAGATGTCTTGTTAATGCAAGTAAAGAGCTGTGTACTCTAACTCACAGACTACGTGGCTAGAAAGTATCTAATGCTTGTAAAAATGTCCCTTTGCTGATATTTTCTTTCAATGTGAAGAATAACACGAGTATCATTTAAAAACGTGTTTCAAGGGTTTAAAAACAACATTACGTATCATTTATATTTAGTGGTATTATATTTTGAGGATCAAAGAAAATTGTTGAATTTTAGTACTGGAAATGAATAGCAGGAATGTGCCCAAAGCAGAGCCCAAACCCATGTGCAAATAGATACTTTGAGACTGCCGACCATACTGTATGGGCACTTTGCTTGCCTATTGCAGCCCTTGAAGCACCTGGGCCTCTCTTGTCGAGCCTGTCTTGTCTTGCAAATTGTAAGCCCTTAAGGCACAGAATTGCTTACCTAAATACATGCCCATTCATTGTAGGCTTCAGGAAGCACAACATTGTTTAAGGTCTTCAGCCATGTGGCCCATTGAAATGAAAACTCAAGATTTTCATTTATTCCTGTGAAAGGGCTTCTTTTGATTCTGCTTGTCAGCTTGAGGCTTCCAAGTCTCATTTGGTTTCTTGACGGACAATTCAAATGTTGCAGTATAAAGAGGAATAAGAACACAGCTGCATCGTACTAAGTTTGTGGTAATTTGCGGTCTGTCGGGACGTTCGGTCCGCCTTTGGTAACCTGCAGTCCCGTTATGAAGATCACCACCTGTCGGGCATCAGGTCTGAACTTGTCTTCTCTTTGTTTTTCTCTTGCCTGTGGTGGCACATAGAAGACGAGGGTAAAGTTAATCAGGTCAGTAAAATTCAGCAGCACTTTTCAGTGTGAGAACTTGCCGCTCCTCCTAGTTGATCCATTGACCCGTGATGCTCTAGTACCTGAAGTTCTTCCACTGCGCCACTCTGCAGAGCTGACCTGGTAATGATTGCAGGGGTCATGTGGTTGGTGCTTATTTCAGGTTTTCCCATACGCTTCTAAACTTTAGCGCGATAGTGAATGCTATGTGAATGTGCTCCAAAATCTCATGTCTAGGACTCCAGAGCACACCCATAAACAGCCTTTGCAGAACGTCGATGGTTCATTTTGAGTTGGTTTAAAAATGATTACCAGATACTACCTGCACTAAAACGGATTGATGTATTTATACAGTACATGCTTAGTTGACTCATGGGGCTGTTTCTCCCTCAGGATGAAGCTAAAAGAGGTTGACCGCACTGCAATGCAGGCCTGGAGCCCTGCTCAGCAGCATCCTATCTATCTGGCCGCTGGTAAGAGACAACCGTTCCTGTTTATTCATGGATTTGCTTATAGAAATAAATAGATAAGAACATACTGAACATGCAAAAGTAACATACAAATGTAAAATGAATGAAGAATCACATGATTTTGGAGAAGTACAAAAATCGTCAAATGTAAACAAAATACTCCCTAATAGCTTTTCATTGTTTTTTTGTAGGTACTTCGGCTCAGCAACTTGACGCAACTTTCAGCACAAATGCTGCGCTTGAGATTTTTGAGCTGGATCTCGCAGACACTACGCTGGATATGAAATCATGTGGCACGTTCTCCTCTTCACACAGGTAGAGGCAGTCTGTGCCAGTCTTAATTGTGCATTGCGTTTTGTGGGGCAGTCTCTAGTATATGTCGATTATTGTTTTCAGTGAATTGTGAATTCCGTACCGATTGCTCCAATGTTATGTTGGATTGAGAGAGAGCCAGACTGGGGTTCATAATGACACCCGGAATGTTTCTGTAAACACCTACTGTATTCTGCTAATAGTGTTTATAATCTTGGTGTGGTTGTTATTTTAATACAAAGTCGTGTGATTAAAGGAGGGTGTTGCTTTGCTTTGTTTAGCTGTCATTTTCTATGTCCTGAATTACCCCCCCCCCCCTTCCCACGACCCCACTGAAATGTATCTAAAACATTTTTTTTTCCTTACCTTGAAATACATTATGCTTTTTAAAATATAAAAGCTTTATACTGGATACCACCCAAAAAGATTACAGGCTAATGCAGACACATGGGAAGTTATTGCATTCCCTAGCGGGCACAGGAACCTCCTTCATTCTGGAGAAAAGGATGCTTCCAGTAGCATTAAACAAATTGAGAACTGGCGTTCTAAACCAATCGGCATTAAGACTGAGCTGTATCAGCTTTTTATCTCTGTCAATGGAGATTTCGATCTGGGAATAACAGCTCCTTTAGACATGATGAGAGGTTAAATAGTGTTGTGTGTGTGGTTTTTTTTTGGTTTTTTTTTTAAATCGAGACATGCAGCTTATCAATGTGAAATTAAGTCAGTGTAGCAAAGCTGCACAACTTTCAGGGACTAAAGTATTGTTCTAACCTCCTCAGTCCTGAGTCCAGGTTTACTAAAAAACAAAATCTGGCCGTGAAACTTGTTATTTGCTTTCACGTGTATACCTGAGGGCTCTCTGGCTGATGGTAGCGTGGGCATTTTCAAATGAGAAATGTTCGGTATACTGAAAAAAAAGGACAGAGGAGGATAATTAGGAACTTTTGTTTTTGTTCTCCTCTCCCAGGTATCATAAACTGGTTTGGGGACCACATGGGATGAGTTCAGAAGAACATCCCTGTGGAGTCCTCATTGCTGGGGGTGAAAACGGAAACGTTATTCTGTACGACGCAGCGAAAATCATAGCTGGAGACAGCGATGTGGTCATCGCTCAGAATGATAAGCACACTGGACCAGTTAGAGCTCTGGATGTTAATTCATTCCAGGTAAGTCAAAATAACTCAGCAAGTGTTTATCTCGCAAGATAAATCAATACCCTGCCGTTTTGGAGAAACCTGTTCTCCTTACCCTTGAAATGACATGGAAAAATGCATGATGAGGTGTCAGTGTAATAAAAATAATAAAGCTTTGCTGTGAACTGTTTCTAAAAATATCTCTAGTAAAAATCCTCTATGATTATTTGTATCCACCAAAGTATTGTTGCAATATAAATTTTTCAATCTTTGGTTTGATTGGACCCTTTGATCTCTGATCTCTTGAGTAAGTTGACAATATGTTACTATTGGCAGTTTTGTTGTGTGAACAAATGTCTCCCAGTCTCAGTAACATGATAGCAACTTACCTTTAAAACATGGCATTCAATAACTATTTTTTATATTGCGTGAAACAAATGAGAGGGTGGATTGAATTTCAAATGCCATTAAAGTGTTCTTTGTCTGCTATGTTGTGCAAGCTTCTTTTGCATAATTCCTGTACTAACAAACTGTCAATTTGTTTCTCAGGCAAACCTTGTTGTCTCGGGAGGTAACGAGTCTGAAATCTACATTTGGGACCTGAACAATTTTGATTCTCCGATGACGCCTGGACCAAAATCTCAGGTAGAAACAGTAAAATAATGTTACTTATTTTGGGTGTGCAGACCTGATAGGGGAGCAGGCAGACAGTGCACTGCTGTGTGCAAATGGGTCACGATAATTATCAACAAGGTAAATGACTCTCAAGTGTGACTTGCTGTTGAATTGGAAAGGTTTGTTTAAAAATGTGTCTGCGTTTTTGTTTTTGTTTTTTCTTCTTTTCTTCAGCCTCTTGAAGACATCAGTAGTGTTGCTTGGAACAGGCAAGTCCAGCATATCTTGGCTTCAGCCAGCCCCAGTGGACGTGCGTCAGTGTGGGACCTGCGGAAAAACGAACCCATCATCAAAGTCAGCGACCACAGCAATAGGGTAGGAGATGCTCATTTCTGATTACTTTTGTGTTACTGAAGCGTATCTATTGCTTGTCAGGATGCAATCTCAGGCCCTGTTATCCCTGCCGGGAATTCATGTCCCCCGCAGGGGGGTGTAGTGGAGGTGGGCTGTGTCACACTTTGCAGTTATCTAGAGAGCTACTTCAGCTGAGTTGTGAAACTTGCTAAGGACCTTTCTTTAGGTGAAGTTGTTGAGTGCATCAAGACTGTGTGTCTGTCACACTTACATTTCTCTATCTATCTGAGAACTGCTTATTCAGTTGCGATGAACACCTCGAAGTGTGGTGGTTGTCTGTCTGTCTGTCTGTATGTATCTCGCACTTAGATTTATTTTTTATTTTTCAGCTTATCAGTAATGGAGGTGCCCTGTCTGTTTGTCTGAATTTCTCATTAACATATATCTAGAAACGCGTTTCATTGAGAGTATCAGAATGAGTGACTACAAAGGGAACTTAGTGTTTTTTATTTTTGATATTTCTATAATGGATGCAGGTCATGGTGATTGATGTATTAGGCAGTTTATTTATGTGAAGTTTGAACAGTGGTGTTAGTAACTCCGTATTAAGTGCCTGTGTTGTGCTGTACAGATGCATTGTTCAGGATTGGCTTGGAACCCTGAGGTGGCCACCCAGCTAGTGCTTGCATCAGAAGATGACAGGATGCCCGTTATTCAAATGTGGGACCTGAGGTTTGCCTCATCACCCCTAAAAGTCCTGGAAAACCACACAAGGTATAGGATCAGCAGAGCTCCTCAGTTGATGTAGTTTTTTGGTACTGTGTGATTGCATTACGCACCATAATGATTGCATAAAATGTGAATCTATATAAAGTATCAATTTTCTCTTTGTCTCATTTCAACTGCAAAACACACATTACCTCAAGTGTGCAGTACAGTACAGTACAATATACTGTATAACTATATCCTGAACATGACTTTGCACTATAACCAGAATTAGATTATAGATATGTTACCTTCAGTATCTGATTTTGCCGCACAGCAGCATGTAAAACAGCTGAATCCTTTCTTTGCCACCAGGTGTCTCCAGTGTAGGGATAATAGATACCATATTATAAACAGATGTATGAAAAGCATTCTTCAACAATGGGATGCAAGTTATACATTTCTGTTAAGATAATCTTAATGTCTTTTGATCTTGGATCATGACTACCATAAAATGTATTATTCCCTTTAAGTCGCCCCAGCTTGACACCTTTGTTATCACTCAGTCTGCTAAAGGCAATTCCAGTTAGTTGTAGAATTGTAGCCTAGAACAAAATGTGTGAGCATAACCACTGATGTACTGTATCAGATATATTCCATTTCTTATCATTTAACTTGCAGTAGTTGCTGCACATGCATTGCCTGTAAGACTCAAACCCACAATGTTTTAACTTGTGTGTTACACAGGGGAGTACTGGCCATTGCCTGGAGCTTGGCAGACCCTGAGTTGCTCCTGAGCTGTGGGAAGGACAACAGGATTCTCTGCTGGAATCCCAACTCTGGAGAGGTGAGCACCTTCAGACTTTCGGGGGTGTTATTTTCCACTGTGGACAAATTGCCCGTGTAGTCTGTTATTTACTTATGGGGTATATATCAGCCACCTTCTTAATGTATGTATGTGAAACTTGTACATACTGTTGCAAAATATGAGTGAGGAATAGTTTATTAAAATACGTAAGCAAGCAGTAAATATACCAAATCATATATGTCCTATACCTTCTGGTGCCTCATTTTAACATGTTCCTTTCTGACGTCTGCAATGTGTTTTGTTTTTTATTTATATAATGAATTCTATTAATACTGACAGGTGCTGTACGAGCTGCCCACCAGCACACAGTGGTGCTTCGATATCCAGTGGTGTCCCAGAAACCCAGCTGTCCTCTCTGCAGCAGCTTTTGATGGACACGTCAGCGTCTACTCTATCATGGGAGGCAGCTGTGATGGCCAGAGGCAGAAGCAAGCAGATCAGGTATTTCTCCAGAGTCTACCGGTATTTACATTTAAGCAATGTTGTAAAATAACACTCACCTCCTGAGAAGTGCATTATTTGGCAGCAGCACACACCCTGGCATGGCTCATTGCATTGTAACCGTTATTGCTTTGTTGGTGTGTTTTGTGTTGTTTTTTGGCTGCTAATGATTAGGTTCTGCTTTTTCCTTTCCAAAGCTCACCTCCTCCTTTGGGAATCTGGATCCCTTTGGTACTGGCCAGACCCTTCCTCCCCTGCAGCTCCGTCAGCCCGCAGTCCAGCAAAGCACAGTGATGCCTCTGAAGAAACCCCCCAAGTGGATACGCAGACCCGTTGGAGCGTCGTTCGCTGTATGTTCAAGTTATACCAAGCCTTCCCCTCTTCTTGTGACTCATCACAAACAGTACATCAGTCTTCTCAAGACAAAAGCCAGTGAACAACATCAACTGTCTTAACCGCTAATGAGTAGTGATGTCTGGTTTATTCTCAGTGCCTGCCCATAGCATTGGCATTTTTCCCTTCTCACCCTCGTCCAAACAAGTCAGAGCAGCAAAATACTGCACGACCCACTGCAGTTATGAAAAGAAACGAAACACAGTCATACTGTATTACATAACTGTGTTATGGCTTTTGAATTTTAAATTGAATTAATTCAACTACAAAATAAACCACACAGTTTTGTTTTTTTTGTTTGCATTTTCTTACTATTAAAAACATCCCCACACTCAGGGTTATGTTTTTGAAGTGGCAGGCTCATGGGTTCTGGCTGTATCTGCTCAAGAAATTAATGGGTTTTATTTGGCAAGAGGCTTGAAGGTTGCTGTGATTTTAATTATGCAGTTTTTCCGTTCCGTTCAGATAGCAATGTTTGTATTGTTGTTAAATATAATGTAACTTTCTCCGTATTCTTTTTTTCTTTTATTCCACAGTTTGGAGGCAAGCTGGTAACATTTGAAAATGTAATTGTCCAGCCTCAACAGCAGCAGCAGCAGCAGCAGCTAGTTCCTCATCACGTTTATGTGAGCCAGGTTGTCACGGAAACAGACTTCTTGGAGCGCTCTAATCAGCTTCAGACTGCTGTGCAGGCTGGGAATTTTTTCAATTTCTGTCAGTCTAAAGTAGAAGCTGCACAGACTGAATTTGAGAGGAACATCTGGTCTTTCTTAAAGGTGAATTGTTTATATGTAAATATAAGTCCTGGGCCTTATTTGTACTGTAAATAAACTGCATTAATCTGGAAGCTCAAGATAGTTCATTTCCAGTTATATGTTCATTTCCAGTTATAAGATCAACCACTCAATCAACAGCTCTTTAAGAATAAGAAAAGTTGGGCTGGCTAGGGCTCCCCATCCTGCTCTATGAAGTTTGCATATTCAGAATTATTATATATTCAGAGCTTTATCCATACACAGAGAAAACTAAATGAACAAACTTGAAAGATGTGTGGTCTGCAGTATTGTTAAGCAGTGTAGTGTTAAAGACGATCTGTGCTGTTTCAGTCCTACGGGGGCTGCAGTTCTAATGAAGGCCGTTCACAGGGAATGGGTGTATGTCTGCCATGATATATTCTGAGGAAGTAAAATCATATCTTTCTTTCTCTCTTTCTTGCATTTTAATCTTTTTTTATTATTTTTTATAAAGATCAACTTCGAGGTTGATCCTCGCAACAAATACTTGGAGCTTTTGGGGTATAAAAAGGAAGAACTTGTTAAGAAGGTAAAGTAATGCTCTGTTTATGGTTTAATGCATGTTTACAAAATGCTTTTTGTCTACATTATTATTTTTTTTTTTTTCTACCCTTTTCAGATTGCTGCTGCGTTAGAGAAAGACGCAATTGTAGATGGGAAAGCTGAGGAGGTAGGAAAAGATTAATAACTAAGCATGGCCTGTGCTGTGGTGTTGATGAAATAAACCATCTATAACCTGGCTGTTTAAACTGTGGTGGCGAATAGTCACTTTACAAAGAGCAGTCTTATCTTTGTCTGTATTAATCCATGAAAACCTTTTTTTTTTTGATACATTTATAGGTAAAATAAAAAAGAGATTTGAATTGAAATTTGGTTTTCAAAACGTGGATTTCATTGGACTAAACTCACTTTAAACTAAAGGGGCCTAAATGGGGCGTCAAGGTTATGGTAAACTTGCAGAACCCATCAATCTGCATTCTTTTTATGTACATCTGTAAACCAATGTAGCTAAAAAACAAAATCATAAGGAAATCTAAAAATGCCTGCTTGTTTCTGGATTATCCAGTAAGTACCCTGTATTATTTGTTTGGTGTGAGTGTACTTTCTGAAGTAATTCATATTGCTCGTGCATGCTGTTTTTTAAAAATGATTTGAACTCCTTTGAATCAAGAATCTTTACTGATTTGTTTCAACTCTCTCCCTGTTGCTGTCTTGGGGTTACTTCTGTATTCAGTCTGTTTGTGAAGCTGAGCAGGCAATGGACAGTGTTGAAGGGAGCCCTGTTGCAGAAGAGCAGACCCAGGGAGAGGTATTGAAACAGGCTTCCTTTCTTGCCTTGTCTAGGGGCTCTTCCAAACTCTTTGGCTGTTTTGTCTTTCTGTTTCTTTTTAATGATGAAGTCTGTCAACTGAAAAGTAGAATAATCTACATGCTAGTGCCGTTGTTTATCATGGTGCCGGTTATGTAAAGGTAATGGTATATCTGGAAATGTTCCAAATTAAAGATTAGATCGTGTACGAGACCAGGGAGTAAAAATCCTTTCACCTAAAATCTAGTTCTCTAAATCAAAGAAATATTGCATCCCAGGAATTAAGAGTAATTTAGTCATTGCTGTCTGTAGACTGATTTGCTTGTGTGATAGTTGAGATATATTGGCTGGGCAGTGTGACTGCCAAAACTGTAAATAATCACGCGCTTTAGACAATACTGCCATTACGCAAACCTATTAAATGTGCATGCTTTCGAATTGTTTTCCATCTTCCCCATCTGTATAGTATAGATCAGATACACCACTTGGTAGCTTTATTTTAATCTGTTGTAGGCATGTTGTGTAGCAGGGTGGGTTTTATTCAGTATTCATGTAGTGCAAACGTATGCTTTTTCAGTATTGTCTGTGCCCGGAACATAAGGCACTGTTCTTCTGTATTGTTCTTGAAAACCACATACAGTATATTCAGCTCTTGAGTTACTGTATCTCATCAATTACATGTATTCCTTGCTGTGCTTGAGTGTTCTTGGGACGTCTGCATTTTAACTTATGCAGTATATAAGGGAACAGTTGTTTTACAGGTGGGAAGTGGTCTACCCCATGAACATATGCTTATTCAACACAGATTTCTCCCAGCAGACTCAAGCAAGACATATTTGGTTGATCACTATTCTTCGTCCCTGCTTCTCAGTAACCTGTACACACTTGTCTAATCCAGACAGAGCACCCTGTTGATGCTGATCTTCAAGAACAAGCTTCTGAAGCAAAGGAGACCTTGAACATCTCTGTCAGTGGAGGCAAGCGCTTACTCTTTCCACCAAAACTGCTTAGCGATCATATGGCAGTGAAGATTCCATTTACAGTGCCTTGCACTACAAATCTTTCTTGGAGTAGAACACTATATTAAAAACTCAATTGGCTGGTTCCCGGAAGATCAACAAATAAGTGGAAGAAAACATATTTAAAATTATGAAGTCAAAAGTTTTTCACTGTAGGCTTAAAAAAAAAAAAAAAAAAAGGTGCCATGCAATGTCACACTTAATATATATTTTTTTTTACATACTGCTGGCTCTTATTTTGTATTTACCTGCATGGCATGATTGTTGAATTGAAGACACTGTGTTTTTTTAAAGGGCCCTAATAGAGGTAACAGAAGTGATGGGTATTAGTCCTATGGGTAAAGTCTAAAGATGCTATTTTGTTGTTCTACCCCATGATGACTTCAACAGTCCTACATCGTGCTGTTCTTGTTTGCTTAACTGTTTGACTGTTTTGCTTACAGATGTTGATGGGCTCATTACCCAGGCCTTGCTCACTGGTGACTTTGAGGGTGCTGTGGATCTCTGTCTCCATGACAACCGCATGGCAGACGCCATCATCCTGGCCATCGCAGGAGGGCAGGAGCTCCTGACAAAGACTCAGGAAAAATACTTCGCCAAAACGCAGAGCAAGATCACCAGGGTAAAAGTGTTTCTTATAAAAATGCTCCCAGATACGGCAACTCTGCTGTGAAGCACTGATGTTCTTCAATTCAGGGTTTGATGGGCGATTTATTTTTATAATGCTCCTAGATGTGTTTAGCCCGGGAGTGGGTGCTCTGTTATAACAATGTGCAGTTGTCCGTGTTTCCTCCCCCACCGCGGTGCAGGCGTATACAAATTTCCAAATCAATCCAAGAAGCATTCCTAGAAACAAACATTTAAACATCTCTCCTTAGAAAATGTGTCCAAGCACTACTTGCTGCAAGGTGGCACACCTAGTTAGAAAGGAGTGCATGTTTGTAAATGTCACTGTCTTTCTGCTTGCCAGCAATTACCACAATCTATCCTGCAGTCCACAGATCTACAGGTTCTGTGCATTTGTGTGAGCAGTAGAAAAGGCTTGTGTGAGTGCATGCGTGAGGAGGATTGTGTACCCCAAGGATGTGCAGTGTTTTGGAGTTTTTTGTGTTTAATTTTTACATTTTCCAACATACTATGATTTTATATGCAGCCCCAACTGACTCACTACTTCAAGATAAAATAACCCCAAATTGATTTACTGTAAATGCTTAAGTGTTGACATTAAACCTAGTCTTGCATTTTAATCTATGGTTCTTAATTCCTGAGAATGCTGTGACTCTGGTATTTAAATCAAGAGAACGAGACGATAACAAGTCTGTGTGGGTTTTTTTCTTTTTTTTTTCACCGTTTCAGCTGATTACTGCAGTGGTCACTAAGGACTGGAAGGAGATTGTTCAGTCATGTGACCTGCAGAACTGGAGAGAGGCGCTGGCTGCTGTGCTGACGTACGCTCGCCCTGATGAATTTGCAGCCCTTTGCGGTGAGCACAGCCTCTTGTTTCAAAGCTACTTTCTGCATCTTTATCTTTTTGACACACACACACACATATATATATATATATATATATATATATATATATATATATATATATATATATATATATATATATATATATATATGCATGTGCCAAATGTTTCACATCGATGACTGATTCAATTACTTTTACTACCACTTCTATTTTTACAGAATCCTCTCCAATTTTATATTTCTACATTCATTTTAATAGTTTTAATACTAACTCTAGATCTGCCACTGCAGCTGCTTACAAATCAAAATGGTAGAATTGCTCTCAATATCCTGTACCCCGTGGCAGTCAGGTAGAATCGGACTTCATATTAATCTGGCATTGTGTCTCATGGTTGCTTGATGATTTTCTTTCGGCCTGACTTGCTTTTATTATTGGTTTTGTGGAGAATAAAACACAGTAGAGTTATGTGTTGGCTCACTCAATTGAGGCACGTTAAAAAAAGCAAAGTGGGGCTGGCTATTCAGCACTGTGCCTTTCCATCCATACCAAGAGATTTAACCAGGATTAAATCTTGGGTTTTTCTCGCTAGAAAAAGACCTTCCTTTCTTCTGTGTTCTAATTGTCACGTAAGTTATTTGATTTACCTTCTTTAGATCGTGTGCACGACCCCCCATACAGGCTAGTTTCCTACTGTACTACTTTTGTTTTTTTCCACCTTGCTTTTTCATTACAATAGTAACTCAAATCTAAACACACTGCACACACTATGCTCGCCTCAGGTGATCTTGGTACCCGACTGGAAAGAGATGGAGACCTCAGCCTCCAGGCCCAGGCCTGCCTGTGCTACATCTGTGCTGGTAATGTGGAGAAGCTGGTAGCATGCTGGACCAAAGCACAAGACGGGAACTCGCCACTGTCCTTGCAGGTAGGTCTCAAAACAACATTTTCATTTCTTAGAGAATGCTTTGATAGTATAGCTACAGACAATGAAATGTCTCCTTTCAGCTGTGATATTATATAGAGGAACAATGTGCAATAATAACACATTTTAAGTGCATTTTATTTTTGTTGATTTTGTGTAGTATATTAAGACCTTTTTCATGCAGTTGGGATTTAATTTAAGGGAAATGGTCACATCCCTTAAAAACAAACCAGTTCCTCAACTGACCATGTGATTTGGTAGTCATGGTGTTAGCTAGTTTAGCACACTGGTGTGTATAGCTTGTGTGTGTTGCCTCTTTTCCACTGGACAACAGAGCCGCACCAGGGCCGTACCGAGCCCTCACGGTGTGGTTAAGGAGAGCCTGGGTTGTTTTTCCATTGCAGAGCCGAGCCGTGCTACTGACATCACATGCAACAAAAGACCGTTGTTATTAATTAAATCAGTTTCCCAAAAGATGCACAAACAAATGATGTTCAACGACCAACGATATAGCTGTATCTAGTATCACTATATTTTGTAAAAATATTTAGGAATTTCTTTATAACCCACAAATTATTATATCAACTGTAATGTAGCCTCTCCGTACTCGGCTCGTTTGCCCTTTAAAACATAGACCCAGACACAAGAACTGCACAGCGAAGCACCTTCGTGGACTTTTTTATTTTCACAAAGCAAAAATAAACTAAACAAAAGCCTAGCTGACACGTAGAGCCTAACTGCACTTTAAACAATCCCTAACTATCAGACTGGACGGCTAAGCCGTTTTACCAGTCACAGAAACTTTCACAAACACTTCACACACAAGTGTAACTTTACACAATACCTTTCTTTAACACAGCACTTCTCTTCACAAACCAGCTCCCTGGTGATCTCTCTCTAATGGAGCTAGAAGCTCTCTTGCTGAACTTTTCTCTCATCACACTCGCTGCCCGCCATGTTTGTTGTTTTTCTTTCTGGAGTGTACTGACTGATGAAACGTAATGACAAAAATCCTTAACCCTTCCCCTGGCTCGGCTCGGCTCACAGCCGGATTCAGATGTCTTGTGAGGCCGGAGTTTCACGGTTTGGTTCTCGCTTGGCTCGACAAATAGCCAGTGGGGTAGCACCCATACCCATACCGTACCGAGCCCTCACGGGTCAGATGCACCAGTGGAGAAGGAGTATGAGTGACCATGGTGCTGTCTTCCAGTCCTCTAGGCACTCCCTGCTGCTCGGTGGAAGGTAGACTCGCAACAGTATTCGTTTTGGTCCTTTTCAGACTAAGTGCTCAGCTTTCTGAATATCAAGGCCCTGTTTTCTCCACTAGGGTTTGCTATGTTGCAACACATTGATAATCCTGAAGTGCCTCCACACTGGGGGGCCTTTTATCTCAGGAACCGTTTGAGGTAGTGACTTCATATTTGTGAGTGTGGTGTTGTGTTTTTTTTTTTTAAAACCCTCTATGGTAAGTGTGCTGGTGACCTCATTAACCTGTGACCTAATAGGACTGCTCTGGACATATGAATGATACAGATCTTTTTCACACATCTATTTTGCTTCATCTTTTAAAAATCAATTCGATCAAATGTGCCTTTCCGTGTCGACATCCCAAAGAATGCTTTGCTTTTGTTCACAAAAAATCCCATTTCTAGTTATTTATGATTGGACCTTCCATACTGTTACATCCACATTCAGCGATTTCATTTTAAATAATGTTTTATTTTTTTTTATTTTACTAATGATGCCTTTAAGAAATGTTGATCATTGGCAGTGTAATGTTGTTTTTTTCCACAGGACTTGGTTGAGAAGGTAGTGATCTTGCGTAAGGCAGTTGAAATGACCCAGGGAGTGAGCAGCAATGCTGTAGGAGCTCTCCTGGCTGAGAAGATGAGTCACTATGCCAGTCTGCTGGCAGCTCAAGGCAGTCTGAGCACTGCCATGGCCTACCTGCCAAGCAACACTGATCAGGTATGGCACTCCAGTGAAAGTACTTGTAAAATATTCACTGTATGCTGTTGCAGTTGTGCCCCAACAATGTGTTACCTATCCTCTTCCCAGTTTTCTTTTCTGGATAGCCAGCTACTTTTAAAGACCTGTTACAAAAATAAAAAAATAAAACCTTTTTTTTTTTTTTTAAACCAGACAAACATTGTGCATTTGCGTGACAGACTTTATAGAGCACAGGCTGAACAAGCTCCAGGAACACAGGTTCCTTATGAGAGACAACAGGCAACCAAAGGAAGGGCTTCCGCCAAGCAGGCCCACCCTCCCGGGCAGATGCCACAGCACCAGCCACAAGCCCAGACACAACAGTACTACCCACAGGTAAGGCTGCAGCTGCTGTCCCTATTGTTAGTTGCACTGTGAGACTAGACTCTTTATTGCAGTTAAATGACTGGTATTTCTTAAGGTTTAGTTAAGCCCAAGGGATGTGATACACTGTAAGAGTTGTTTTTAAACCTCCTATAAGCATCTTTTTTTAATGAAATTCTGTAAATGCTCAAAATACAGCCTGGGCAGTCATATTGTCTGTACATTGGCTTGTTTTTTCTGGATTCTATTGGAGAGGATCAATCAACGCAACACCACGGGCGAGCAAAAACCCTGGAAGGGTCACATTCTTGTGATGCAGTATACGTTCTTGATCAGATAATGACGTATCAGATTTGTATTGTGAACAGTATAGGTAGCCTCATTAGTAAGAGAATAGTACAGAAATCCCTAAATGATAACCCAGTACAATAGTGAACTTTTCAGTACACGGTCAGTCAAGACTGGGCAGTATTTCAAGCATGTACAGTTCGATGTTCTGGGAGTGTCAGAATTTACATTGACTTGTGCAGTGCGTGTGTGTGTGTTTTTTTTTTTTTTTTTTTACCATGACCCTTTTTCTTCTCTCTGTTGGTTCTTTCTCTGGGATTTTTGTTGCCCCCTCCCCCATCATTGGTGTTTGTCTTTGTTTAATTCAGGTAAGACCTGCCTCTACTGTCACTTCTTGGAGTAACCAAACTCCCACTGCCCTTCCAAGTATTCCACCTGCAGCCTCTGCCTCAGACACTCAGGTATACAGCTCCATTCCTCAGCTCTCCTACAGCGCATACAATTAGCAACAGACCACTTCTGTACAATCAACCACTTTCCATTCGGCACACGCACTCCAAACACAAACTCGTATCCCGTTCCTGAGACACGAGGCTGCTTTTTGGATTTCCATCGACACTCATTTGAATGTATTTATTATAGATTATGTTTCAATACCGTGTCACTTCAGGGGTGTGGCAGTAGTAGCAGATATCTGCTTCAGCATGGTTAGGGCACCTGTTCTCTTAGTTACAAGCATTCATTATGTGTGTATACCTATTCAATGCACTTGGCTTCTAGGCAAGCTGTCATGGAGGCTTAGCAACATAATAAAGCAAATTATTGGTGCCTGGCACAAATAATACAATGAGGAGTAGAGCTGTAGATCGGCGAGTCACACGACGGGAGATCATTTTAATTTACTTTAATGCATCATCCTGTGCCGTAGTTTCAAATGCTTTAGCAATCATTCGCGTATCACTAACCAAGCGGAAAATGTGCTCTCTGTAAAGAGAGAGTGTTCCGTCAGTTGTAACTAAGTGATACATTTCCCAAATGTATTTGCAAAGTCTGTTGTGGTTTTGAGGACGCTGTTTTCAGAAAATGGGCGGTTTTAAATCTATGGAACGTAGGTAGCACTGTGAAGTAACATCTTGAATAAATTCCTGTTCTGGAAAGCTTGTTTTCCACATTTTACAAGACTTTATCCAACCTGGATTATTTTACTTCGTATTCCCCTTTTCTATCCCAACACATCTCGGAGGCTGTAATTTTGGAATATATATTTTTCATATAATTTCCCTGGACAGGTTTGAAAGCAGCAGGTGCTCTTTTTATAACCCTTCACTACATAATACCTAAATGATTCAGTAGCCTAATAAAAATCCATAACAAAAAGAAACCTACCCCACATCAATTCATATATCTTTGAAATATATACAGGGATATATTCAATTCAATTCAAACCTTTATTTAACCAGGTAAGACATAAAAGTACATACTCCATAGAATATAAAGTACAGTACTTCCACAGACTAGCACCGTTTCAGAATATCGTTTTCACATCAAGTACAGACACTTGTCATAAGAAATTAGGATGGGGGTGTCTATTTCCAGCATAACCAGATGAGCCTACACAATGTAATTGGATAGTGTAAGCTTAATACCACTGAGCTGCCAGGTGATTTGTGCTTCCACCATGTAAATGCGTACCTTGGGTAAACTTTGGTCTAGAATGGCTCGGTGTGACTAACCTTTTCATCATCTTTATGTACTAAGGTTGGTACACAAGTAGTTCACATGGTGCATATAATATGAGCCAGGAATGACTTTTAGAGGAGTCTTTTCAAAGCATTTACTCCAGTCTTTCATAAGCTCCTATATTTTTTTAAAGGAAAACAAACAGTTTTGACATTCTCAGCTTTATGAATCAAATAAGTTGAGAGTGCTTAACAGATGTTGAATTCTAACTTTCAGGTGTTTGGTTCAGCTTTTGTAGAAATATCTGGTGTGTTTAGGAGTTAATTAAAGATCAAAGTAAACGTTTTGAAAAATATATACCTGTTTGCTCTAATCTGAATAATTTGCGCATGAAGACAGGTTTATTTGATATGGGTTTAGAAGTGACATTAGTTTTGTGCCTTTTGTCTGTCAGGATTGTAAGGTGGAGCAGGAGTAGTCTAGCACTAATGGATTGAAAACATACACTAATCAACGTGTTATGCTGTGCTTTGTGTTGAGATGTATTAAGAAATATCCTTTGCCTTAAGATTTAAGATCTGCTGCTCATAAGGAAAAATGCAGCTTTTTTTCCACCCCTGAGCAGTGCTAAGCTGATTAACTTCCTTTTCTATTAGTTTGATGTATGACCGCACACAGCTTCATGTTAGTTTGATGTATGACCGCACGCAGGTTCGTGTTAGTTTGATGTATGACCGCACGCAGGTTCCTGTTAGTTTGATGTATGACCGCACGCAGGTTCGTGTTAGTTTGATGTATGACCGCACGCAGGTTCCTGTTAGTTTGATGTATGACCGCACGCAGGTTCCTGTTAGTTGGATGTATGACCGCACGCAGGTTACTGTTAGTTTGATGTATGACCGCACGCAGGTTACTGTTAGTTTGATGTATGACCGCACGCAGGTTCCTGTTTGTTTGATGTATGACCGCACGCAGGTTACTGTTAGTTTGATGTATGACCGCACGCAGGTTACTGTTAGTTTGATGTATGACCGCACGCAGGTTACTGTTAGTTTGATGTATGACCGCACGCAGGTTCCTGTTTGTTTGATGTATGACCGCACGCAGGTTAGTGTGACATTATTTTTGTTTTAAAATCTTTTCTTTTTTAAAGATTTCAGCTAAAATGTAAGACTTAAAAAACGTAAAGCTGGTTTGATTCATTCTACAATACTTAAGACCCTGCTTTGAGAAACTCCTCTGATCCTGTTTTTTATTGTTTATGTTAAATCTTTCAGGACCTCTCTTGTCATTGCTTTTGTGGCCATGATATGACATTTGGTCAAAATTATGTAAGGCATGTGGCTCTAACAAGAATGGGTGTTTATACCACTTTAATATTAATTGTTGCTTACAAAGTCTGAAACGCTTACTGGTTATACAGCCTAATCTGAGGTCAAGTTTATTTTCTTTATTTTTGCCTAGGTTGAACCCCCACCTCCAGGTTTCATTATGCAGGGACCTGCTAACCCTGTAGCTGTCAGCGCAGCCCCTGGTTATATGTACGGGCAGCCCAGCGCACGACAGCAGTACCTGCAGAGTAAGTGCTGTACACAGCAGGGATGAGGGGGGGAGGAGGAGTGTTCTGAAAAGACAGGTCTATTGCATTAGTAAATGGCTTTGGATTAAGCAGTGAGGGATGATTTTGAAATACATGTTTTGTTTGAACAAAATTGTCAATGCTTTAATCCTGTGTGTGTGTGTGTGTGTGTGTGTGGTGGTTGATTAGTTCACAACAAAGAATAGGTATGCATGAACAGGTAAAGTCAGAAAAAGACATACAGTACTGTATCATTAAAGCTTTAACATGTTCATATATATATATATATATATATATATATATATATATATATATATATATATATATATATATATATATATATATATATATATATATAATTGATTTCCTCATCTAATTAAACCTTTTCCTCACACCTCCCTATGATAAACAGACTTTAAGTCTGGCTCTAACAAGGATATGTAACTAACACTATCTGTTCTTTTTGTCCAGCTTACCCTCAGACACAGCAGTACCCTCAAGGCATGGGGGGGCCATCAATCTATCAACCTCAGCAACCCACTGCATCTCCTCCTCCTCCTTCACCCTCTGCTTCTTACCCTTCTCACTACCTGCACTCTGCATCCTCTCACTCTATGTACACGGGACAGCCTCCAGCCTCGGCTCCAGGACCCGTCTCCCCTGCTTCCTCTTTCCCTCCTCCTGCTTCTGGAGCCTCCTTCCAGCATGGCGGGCCTGGAGCTCCAGCCTCTTCTTACCCACCACCGCCTACAGGACCAACAGGTACCCTGCCTGCCGCCCAAATCGAGCTGCCTGCTTCGCAGAGAACAGGTCGGAGCATGTTAACATTCAGGTTTCTTTTTTCAAATGTTCATTCATTCATTCATTCATTCGTTCATTCATTCATTTATTTAGAAAATCCCAAACGCTGAGATTTTTTTTTTTTTTTTTAATTCGGTTATTACTGCCATTAAGTAAACTCAATTAGCTTGGTTTAGTGCTGCATCAGTTGCATGCATTGCCACCACATGATGCTTTTAAGGCTTGCCTGCTGCATGTTGTTTGAAAATAAGTCTTCGCTGTCCTTGGTCTCTCTCCAAGGCCGAGCATTGTGTCTGGTAACAGCCTGAAGAGCTTATATTTCACCCTTGTTTTTGTTCTTTTTAACCTTCAGAAGTGGGCCCCAAAAATGATCATATACACATACGTACCATATTCCTTTGATAACCCTTGAATTTAAGACGCTTCCCAAATTTCCCAGCCTCAATCTGAGGAAAAAATAAAACCATCAAATAAAGATGCGTTTACAAAGATGCAAGATCAATTGTGCGTAGAAGAGCCATTTATACAAAGGACTGCTCAAGTCATCTTCCTCTGAATTGGAGGAGGCCTCTTTATTACTTGACATCTCCCAGACAGTGTCATCTTCTGTTCTGTTGAGCGGTTCGATACGTAACATTTTTGAAGGAGTGCACCATGTCTCTTTAATAATCCACTCACACGAGCGGGGCAGAGGTGCACGGCGCATTCTTCCAGTTGCCGTCAGTTGTTTAGTAATGTCATATTTTTGTTTGTCTTTTCTTAGGCAGTCAGTCACGTTCCTGTTTGTGTACTCGGGTAGTAACGTCTTTTGCTGGTGATTTTTAATACACGCCATTTTTTTAAGAAGAAAAAATTGGTTTACAAAGTGCGTCTTAAATTCGAAGGAATACTACTGGGGTGTGTGTGTATGTGTGTGTGATATTTAAATTCATATTCTTGCAGGTATTTAAATGTATAGAAAACATACACGTATTAAATCAAGCTGATCCCTGTTAGGTCAATTAAATAAGTTACTCTTATAAATGACATAAGTGCAAAGGTTTCTTGTGGATTCATTTATTTTGTTTAGTGTGCTCATTTTAGCTATAACCCTGCAAGCTACAGACAGAATCAAATATTAGCTGCTAAGTACAATATGTCAGTGATCCAGATGTTTGTTAGTTTGTCCACTGGATCATAAAAACTCCCCAGTTTGGAAGTTGATAGCTTGGTTTTGTACGAGGCCGTGCCCATTAATCATGCTTTAGAGTCTATGAAATAATGTTGGTTTCATCTGCAGGAGGAATAAACACCCCAGACATAACCTGCTTCCTAGAAGGTGAATTAGAACTCATATAAAAAAAATCACCTCCTGAAATTTAACTTTGATTTTAATATTTATATAAATCATCTAATTGCAGTACCAGATCAGTGCACATTAATTCTTAATTAGTACTGATTTACCATTTTGAAATTAAGTACTGATTTGAATTCAAATTTTACTTTATTATGTGGTTTCAAATCAAATATTTTGGATGCTTATTTAATTACATTTTGAAGGATATAAAAACTTTCTTGATTATCCCAAAATGCTGCAATTTGCTACATACTGCTGATCGCTTGTGTGCCACGCATCGCGGGTTTTAGAGTCACAAAACCCAGACAAGTGGCAGAAATAGGATTCACACAAGCAATAGATCAGGGAAAATAATCCACAGCCTAATGGCTGACCTACATAATCCACCAGCCAAAAACTGACATCACTCCGCAGACTGTCAGAATCCTATTTCATGTATATTTGTACAATTTGGACGAGGAGGCACTGCAACAAACGGACAGCCGCTTGAAAAAGGGTTGGTTAGCTCCCGAGTCTTCAGTTTAATTCCGGCAGTGATTGGGAGTCGTTTCCACATGCTGCCTTTTTTAATTTGCTCAAATCATAATTGCATTGTTTTTTTTATGGCTGCTTTTGATCATTAGTTTTGTTCTGCAGTCATGTCTGTGATCGTGCTGCATTTCCTGAAATAACTTTTTTTTTTTTTCTCCCTCTGGCCCCACAGGACCACAAAATGGATGGAACGATCCTCCCAGTCTGAGCAGAGTACCAAAGAAGAAGAAGGTAAACAGCCAGCTCAGTTTTACTGTAGAGTTATACAACAATAAGACACACACATTCCTCCTTAACAGGTATCTTGGAAGATGAATACATTTTACTACAAAAAGTGGGTTACTGCAATTGTGACTTGTACCAGTTTCGTGTCTCCCGCACCCCCCCCACCCCGGCAGAAACCCATTTTCTGGTCACAATTTTAACTTTAGACTAAAAGATGTATGGCCATCCTAAGGGACTGATGGATCTAGAAATTATATACAATTAGTAACATAGATGAAATGGTAGCTGTATCAGTCCAGAGATGGTAGGCAAAGAGAAGGAGAAATGATACCTTTTATTGAACTAACTAAATAATAATTAATCGCAAGCTATCAAGGCCTCAAAATTCTCCTCTTCAGGTGAAAGTAGAAGAGAGAGCACCTGAAGAGATGTGGCAAAATGGTTTATAGTGCGCAGGTGTAGAGGTGATGCAGGGCTTCAGACAATGACAAACACAGTTCTGGTGATATGATGGTTTTTATTTATAATCCAACGGTCGAAACTGACCAACAGAAATTATAATGAAATACAGGAAGTATCCAATGCTTGGTACTGCTCTGTATAAATAATGCATGGGGCAGTCCCAAATAATAACACACAAGAATAGACTCACACAGACAGTAGTGTGCAGTAGTGCTCGTGGTGAATATACACTACATTGTGATTTTAGTGCAGTGTTGTTCTGGGGGGGTGCTGGCCTCTGGAGACAGCTCTGGAACGTGTTTACCCGTGTAACAAGCAACAGTCAGACAAACAAAACACTCACGATACGATGACACGGGTCCTTCCAGTCTCAATACAGTCACCAAAACAAAGGAACAGATTATGATTCTCCGTCCCCTTTTATGCCATCACACATGACCCCTTGGTAAACGAGTGCAACCGCCTCTCCAATCTGCGGCTGCCACGTCGTTTGCCTTCCGGGTCAATGCGTTACTGCAACGGAGTCTCTCCCCCTTCCAGGCTGGCCGACTTCCCTTGAACCCAGGGAAAGAACTGTCAGACCAGCCCGTCCAGAGAACTCTGTTCTCGCTGCTTAGCGCCCTCGCAGGTTGGGAGGGAGATTTACAACCAAGAATCATTGTATTTCTGTCACATATCCCACCGCTCAGAGTGGAGCTGAAGGAACACTCGGCTGAATCTATCGTTCCCATTACTCCCCCCTCCCGGGAAAAATAATCCACATTTTGGTGTTCTTTCCCTGTACGATGTACCATGTGGTACATGAAGGGCTGCAATGCCTGATACCACTGAGTTATCCGGGCATTGCTGTCCTTCATTGTGCTTAAACACTTGAGTGGGATGTGGTCAGTGACGAGATCAAATGAGTGTCCCAGCAGGTAATGTCGTAAAGAGTGAGTAGCCCATTTAATGGCCAAACACTCCATTTAGACTACGGAGTAGTTGCGCTCCTGAGGTAGCATCTTTTTACTGAGGTACAGTATCGGGTGTTCTACTCCGTCTACCTTTTGGGACAAGACAGCAACCAAATTCACGTCCGACGCATCGGTGTTGAGGATGAATCTATTGGTGAAATCAGGTGTGATAAGGGTGGGGGCCTGGCAGAGTTTATGCTTAATAGTATCAAATGCCCCCTGACACTCAGCTGACCACTTTTGGACCACTTTTGGTGAGGTCAACTAAAGGGTTAAACACTGTGGCATACTCTGGGATAAAGGTAATAACTGGCTAATTCAAGTAGTGACATCACCTGAGTCTTGGTTTTGGGGATCACTGCGTTGACCAAAGCCTGGATTTTGGTGACCACAGGTCTTACCCTTCCATTTCCCATTAAAAATCCCAAATATTGAGTTTCTGTCTTGGCAAACGCACGTTTTCTCAAGTTAGCTGTTAGCCGGGCTACCCTTAGAGACTGAAGGACGGCTGTAACGACTGCCAAATGCTCTTGCCAGGTGGAGCTGTAAATCACCACATGAATGTACGCTGCTGCATATTCATGATGTGGGTGTAAAACCTGGTCCATCAGTCTCTGAAAGGCAGCGGGCGCACCATGTAGCCGAAACGGCATGGTTCTGAAGTGAAACAGCCCTCCTGGTATTGAAAATGCAGTTTTCTCTCTAGAACTGCGGGTTAAGGGCATCTGCCATTATCCCTTTGTCAGGTCCAGAGTCGAGATAAACTTCGCCTTTCCCAGTCTATCTAGAAGTTTGTACACATCGAGGAGTCTGTGGTCAGGGGCCTAAATCATCCTCTACGTTGCCTGGGGCTAATAAATAAGACCTCCCTTGCCTGCCAGGGCTTTAATAAATTTACACAATAAATTCTACATTCAGTACGGCGATCGGGCTGTCTAATTTCATAATTCACCTTTCCTGCAGCCTGAATTACTTCATGTGGCCCCTGCCATTTAGCACATAATTTCGATTCTGAGGAGGGAAGTAACTTTGTCTCCTGGTCGAAAGGTTCGAATTAGTGCATTTTTGTTGTACTGCACTAATGTAATTTCTGTCACAAGAGATCATCGTGGTCTTGAAAGCTTGTGATTAATCTTTCTTTAGTTAGTCCAATAAAAGGTATCGCATCTCCTTCACTTTGTCTATACAATTAGTGAAAAACTGAGTGTATGCTACACACATTCAAGACATTGTAGCAAAACAAGCAACTTTGGGAACGTGAACAAATGGCTGCCTTCACTTTTGACTAGCTAGCTCTAAATATGTCCCTACATGTTGGTGAACTTAAGATGGTTTATTCTGTTCTTTTTGTAATCCATCGTGCAGCTTCCAGACCACTACACTCCTCCAGCTCCAATCACAGCCCCGATAATGAACCCCTTAGGGGATCCCCAGGCACAGCAGTCCTCTCCCCCTCCCACCTTCCAGCCCCACCAGCACCCTGCAGGACAGCCAGGGCTGCAGCCCTCCTTCCCCGGGATCCAACAGCCGCTGCCGCAGTCTGCTCTACAGCCCTCTGCACCGAAGCTCAGTGCTGAAGGGCCGCCCGGTGCACCTATAGGAGACGTCTCGCAGGTAAGGATGCTGCCCTCTCTTTCACCGCACATGCACCAACTATGCTGGTACACCTACGGTCTGATGTGTTTGAAGTACAAATACAGGTGTAGTGTCATAAGTTTTTAACACACGACTATGTTTCAGGCTTTAGTCACAGTTTGTAAACCGTTTCAAGAGGTAAATAAAGGAGGGCTGGTAATTTTAGCAGAATATTTGTTTCTGTTTCACTATTATATCGAAGACTGTAAATGAGGTAAACTTTTTATAAAGCATAATTAATAGTACCGTGGAGCTGGAAATGGTCATTTACAGAACATGTTTTTGCTTGTCTGTACAGCCATGATTTTGAAATTTCTGAACTTAACATTTTTCTAGCCATTTCAATCCATACCGGCTGAAAAAATCACCAAAAAGCCCATTCCTGATGAGCACCTGGTCCTCAAGACAGCGTTTGAAGGGTTAATTCAGAAGTGTATGAATGCTGCTACAGATCCGGTATGTGCACTAATTCTGTCATCTACTGCGTTTTGGGTTGTTGGTGGTTCTTTTGAGTTCTTGGTCTTCCAGTACAATGAACAGGAGCATGGAATATGAAAGTGATATGCAATTTAAAAAGAAACATGAGGGGGATTATGGCATAATTGTTTTACTTTGCTATATGAAATAAGTCACACCTTATATTACAGCAAAGTCTAAAATAGGGGCTGTTATTCAGTAAAGATTTAAATTCATTCAACAATTCACATGTATTAACTTTGCATTTTGTGCAGCAAACCAGGAGAAAGTTGGATGACGCAAACAAACGCCTGGAATCCTTGTATGATAAACTGCGTGACCAAACGGTAAGTGCCCTGTTAGTCATGTTTGTATTAGTGAAGAAAACCGATTCGAGCCAGGCAGATGATTCAGTCCTAACTCTGCGCTTAGCCGACAGCAACCTGAATATTTAAAAAGTATTCTGCTGGGAAGACAAACATGGTCATTTGGAGGCTTTTATTGGAGCTGAATTTCCTGGAACTATAACCTCAAAACTACAGAAAATGTCTTCATGCTCTTGAATTTGCCCATTGCCTGAAGGGAATCAATATAGTGTCTTATTGTAGAAGAGTAATTTTATAAAGTATGGTAGACTCCTGTTAATATGACTGCTTTGAGACTGGACCCTGTTCAGGCTAGTGATGGTAATGATTTACCATACTGAAGCAATGTTGGAGTGCATTGCTGTTTCAAATATAACTCATTTTAAAGTGTTTCTTGTATGTTTTATGTTTTTTTTAATTAAATGTATTTATTTAAAATCTAAATTTTCCCTTTTTTGTTTTGTTTGTTTTTTTAAACAGCTCTCCCCAACAATTGTCAATGGTTTACATAACATCGCCAGGAGTATTGAAGCACGGAATTACATGGAGGGGTTGAACATGCACACCCACATAGTCGGTAACAGCAACTTCAGCGAGACGTCTGCTTTCATGCCTGTCCTCAAAGTAGTCCTTACACAGGCCAACAAGCTGGGGGTGTAGTCTTTACAGGATACCGGATCATTCCGTAAAACTGCTTCTGTACCATGACAAGCAAGAACAGATAGGACCAGCTATGATAGCATGTATAGTCTTACTGTGTCACCACTGGCATATGCTAAAGGTCTTAAACATCAACATTTTAAAGCTTTTTTTTTGTGTGTTTTTAATGTGTAATCATCAAATCCTAAGAGCAGAGTGCAATGGCCTTGGTGCTTTTTTTAATTTTTTTTTAGTTTTTTTTAGTGTTCAACAAAGGGCAACTAAATGTAAACAGTATTGTAAAAAAAAAAATGGCCTGCTTTTAATGATCGACATGGTGTGCGAGAAGAAGTCTGTATAAAACGTGGAAGTTTGAATAAGAAGACTGTACAAGAGAAGCCTGTATGTGTTTGTATATGTGTCCGTTGATTAATCACTTTATTATTTAGTCTTTAAGGCTTTTATCACAAAATGCTGCCTGTTCTTTCTTAGTTTTTTGTTCTAATTTTTTTTCCCCTCTTAAACAACTAGGACATTACACAGTTGTGCATTGCATTTTTTTTTTCTAAGAAAGAAACGCCAACAACATGCAATATTTAAAATAAGCAATCATTTATTTATTTATAGATGAAGTGGTATTGGAAATATCTTTTTCTCTTGTCATCTCCTGGTAGATTTTTATGAAGTGTTTCATTTCTGTTAAGCAATGGCATTGTTGTTGTTGATGTTGTGACGAGTCCTACCATTTTTTGTGTTTGCAGTTCTTTCAGTTTGGTCTGGTTTTAATATGTTTGAAGTGTATCCCCATTAATATACATAAGCAGGCACTTGTCTGGAGATGATCATGCAGGCTGATTCCTAGAAAAGCTCTTGCTCCTTGAAACAAATTGCAAATTGAATTGTCCTGATATTCTTAAATAAAACTCATCATATGCACATGTGAAAATCATCACCATGAATTTACAACAAACAGGCATTGCTCTGAACTCAATAATGCATACTGATTCTTAAAATGATTGTGATCCCTTAAAAACATGGCAAAGTACATGTTGTAGTATTTCTTCATTAAGATTCCCACATGTGTACAAACCTGCATTATAAAGTTTGATTGTCTATTTTCATTTTTATTGAATACATGTAAGTCTTGCTTATTTTTAAAGCATTAAATGCAATATATATATATATAATTATATAATTTGTAAATTGTGTTTACAGATGACACTGTTGTATTGCACTATGCCATAGAACTGTCCTAGTATAATTATGCCTGAAATGTATTCCCTCTTTCACTAAATTATCTGAATGTTCTCTGACCACGGTCTACCTTGGTAACGACATTTTAAACCAATACATTGACAAGTATTCTATGTGTATCATTAAAATGTAATCAGTCATCCCATTTAATACATCAGCATTGTCGTTTTAATGGAAGGACAAGTAATTGGTAAAGTATAAGCCTCCTAGCATAACATACATTAGATATTTGAAATATAGGCTTATTAGTGTTTGCCAACATAGCTATAATTGTCCGAGCAACTGTATGTATAAATAGGAGCCGTTTAAACCCAGGTGACTCAAGTCAAACAATTTAAACATTGTATTTAAAATAGCGTTTAACTTAATGAAACACTAACAGTATTTGTCAGTTCAGGAAACAAGGTCAAGGTTACTATAGCATTATTTTGTTCAGAATCGTCCAATTTCCTGTTTTTTTTTTTTTTTTTTTACGTACACTTTTTTATCTCCTTATAGAACAGTGACGTGGAAGTTGGAACTGGTTTTCATGTGTTTTTTTTTTTTTTTTTTAAAGCATTGACCACTTAACATTTACGCATGAATATAGTGTTCTAAGTGTAGGAGTCATTTAGTATTAGGATTTAAATTGAGATTACACTCGATAATGCTCAATGCTTTTTTATTTATTTATTTATTTATTTAAATTGTATTTAATATATAACGAAAATCACATGATAAAAGACTTCCTCGATGCCTGATGAAACAGTCAAATGAATTCAAGTCTTTAAACGCACGTCAGAATTCATGTTACGCGAAGGTGTGTTTCAACGGCAGTAATACTTCAGTTCTGTTCTGCAGGTTGAAAAATATCATAAAACAGATTGTTATTGGTATCGCCCTAGTGCAGCAATGAAACCTGTTTAAAGCTTTCGTGTCGTTTGTGTTGCGCAACCTGATGCTTTCGTTTACCTTATAAACTAAGCACACTATTTAGTAAGGTGTTCTGGAATAATAAGAAAATGATTGCATGTGAATTAGTAGGTGATTCATACAATTCCAAAGACATAATCTAGCTTTTCCCCTCTGTATGGATTTAGAGCCCATACAAAACAGTACTGCAAAAAAAAACAAAAACAAAAAAAAAATGTATGACCTGTTTTTTTTTTTTTTAGCAAGCCTGGCACGTGCCTGGTTATCGCTTCTTGATCCGTGCGTCACTATAATAAACTACTCCAGCTGCAACATTTTTGCGTGGAAACTGAGCATCTATTTCAGATTCTAGCACATTCTCTACTGCAAGAACAAAAAGATAGAATACTGGAAAATCATTTTTAATTTATAAAACCTTATTTGGATAAAATGAAATACTGTACCGTCCTGCTCTCTGGAGGGTGCTTCTCCTTCATGCGAACGCTGACCGCAGAGTCTATAAAGTCATATGCTCCTGTCGTCACTTTAAATGAGCTTTAAAACGCAACACCAAACGTCAAATGATTAGCATTATTGTTATTTTTTAGTTGATTTGTGAGATTAACACAATCCAATGCGAATTTCAGGTTACAGGCTTGATTCCCATTTTAGCGGTCGTAGGATATCAGTCTATGGTTATTTTGTTGTGGGGCTCAAGTTTTAAAAAGAACAAGAACGTGTTTGCAAGTATAATTTTTCAGACACTCATTAAAATATACAGTTCTATTTTAGGCTATTTATATAGGTTCAGTTTGGGGAACGTTACACAGAACTGTATAGGACTGTTCCTTTGTGTAATCTTTGCAGTCTTTACACGATAACACCTGCTAAACCAGTGATTACTATCCACCCGATCTTCAAAGTATTAGACTGTTAACACACAATCGTTTTATTCAGATCAAACCATCTCTGGAGTTATCTCTCTTCATGATCCAACTAATGTATTCCATGGAATTGCGATAGGAAAACTCACATACCCGTATCAAAATGACAAGGCCCTGTTGTACCCTACACCTGGTGATGTCTGAGTTTACTAACAGTAAACACCAGAAAGCAGGTTTATTATATTGTAAATGTATTGCGCAGGTTTTTGGTATTGTAAATGTATTGTGCTTTTGAGTGGGTGCTTTACAAAGAACATGCAGTCGAATAGCGCAGTCTGGTTCTTTAATGCCATTGAGGACATCAGGGAGGCCAAAGCAGGGCACCTGCTGTGAAGATAGGGTCATTCATACACAGGGGTCCCATGTGAGGAGTTAATGCAGCAGTAGAGGAACGTCATAGGGATTCATGTGTCACTCTGTACAGGAAGGAGGTGGTACAAGCAGTTGGTCAGGGGGTACCCTATGAAGCAATTACAAGGAGACAGAACGGGTGAGCAGTGGCACTGGAACCATTTTTAAAGTGGGGTCGCTGAAAGCCATTGAACAAAACTGTAACCCCTGTATATGATGGAAGCCATGCCACACCACCAGCACTCCCAGTTCCAGAGCCCCTGCAGGTGAGAGCAGGGAGCCACTAATGTACTTCCACTTGCTTCTCAGTGACGCACTGCCTTCCATCCCTGCTTTTGTTTCTACAGCTTGCAGATCTGCCCTTAGTTGGAATAATAAAATACACGGGCAATAACATTCTGTATCAGGTGAAAATAAACATTAGACAGGAAAATGCCACATTGGCCTCGCCCTGTACAGCGCACGAACGAGTCATTGCCGTTCAACGACCGCGTACGTTTTTTTAAGTTTGACGTACTTTGACAAATTTCAATGTATTTACATTTTATTCAGTCTAGACTCTAAAGATAAGCGTTGTTGCAGACGAGCGTTTCACAAGCATCTCTGAGAGGGACTCTTTTCTCTTTGAGGCACGGCACGTCAGCAGCATGCGATTGGCCGCAGCAATGCAGGGCTCTGTGCGTAGCTGTAGAGAGTTCAGCCACTCCATCACCATGCATGAGATGCCAGCAACATATGCTCGTCTCTTTTACCACTCGTTCGTGTTATTATAAGAAAAAAAACTCGGCTGTTTCATTTTCTCAGATATTCCTGAACATTGATCTGCAGTCACTTTTTTATTTCCCTGATTAACCAAGTGATTCGTTTAATGCAGAGATGGTGATGGTGGAGGATGAAAGTGTAATGCAGAATGTAGAGGAGGTGTCATCCTCTAATGGTGTAGGAGCAGACAGGCAAGCGGCATCGGCAGAGAGCAGGGATGGCAAAGACCGTCGTTCTCAGGAGATTGTCTGGAGAAATGTTGTTCTGATGGCTCTTTACCACATTGGAGCGGTGTATGCTCTCTCGCTCATCCCAAAGGCGTACCCTCTCACCTGGATCTGGGGTGAGTCAAGACTGCTTGTTTACGTTTCTTTATTTAAAATTGTGTTTAGTCGAAGAAAACAAAGTCACCTGCCCACACCTACGCACCGAAACATTACTAGCCTGTGTGAGTTTGTTGATGGTCCGCGGGTGTAATATTTTACTGTGGCGTTTGAGCATTTCACACACCTACTTATTAGCAACTGTGGATGCAAATTATAGCATTATACTATAAATAAATGATACATTATACGTAAACATGACTGAAACCGTTTATTGTTTATCATTGTATAGAACAAACACCTCAAAATGTACAATTTCATAATTTATATATATATATATATATATATAACCCTGTATTTATACTTATGCACACTTTATTTCTATTACTGCAACCATATATGCATATATTCATATTCATACTACACCGTTGGCATATTATGAACAGCAGACGTTGTTTTTTTTTTTGTTTTTTTTTTTATATATAAATATTTAATCCATCTAGCACTGCGTCACAAGACGTTTTATACACTTTGGTTCGCGACAGGTGCTGCGTTCATCCACCATTATTTTTAAATATGTACGTAAAGTTCAATTTTTGTAAATCAAATATATTAATTAAATGGTCGAGACAAGTGGGCTGTATTATATATTTCGATTTACTAAAATATATCCTAGCGCTGGAGGATTATGGATTACCTTATTATTATTATTATTATTATTATTATTATTATTATTATTATTATTATTATTATTATTATTATTTGTTTATTTAGCAGACGCCGTTATCCAAGGCGACTTACAGAGACTAGGGTGTGTGAACTATGCTTCAGCTGCAGAGTCACTTACAACTACGTCTCACCCGAAAGACGGAGCACAAGGAGGTTAAGTGACTTGCTCAGGGTCACACAATGAGTCAGTGGCTGAGGTGGAATTTGAACCGGGGACCTCCTGGTTACAAGCCCTTTTCTTTAACCAAAGGACCACACAGCCTCCTGTATTATTATTATTATTATTATTATTATTATTATTATTACTACTACTACAGTATGCTAATAGTAATGACAGCAAACACAATTGGAATGCTATTTATTTATTATTAAAAAGTAATTTATCTATGTATGTAGTTATAGTTCACTAAAGTAGTTTTTTGTTGCTTAACAAATAACAGTGAACCACACAACCGGGGTAGAACATATTTACCCTTTAATGGCCATTAAATAATGAGGCCAGTGCCTCCTCAGCTCCTGTTCAGGTAATTAATGGTGATGAGTGAGTTGACTCTTGTCGGGCCACGCCTTCCTCATAATGGGATTTGAGTTCAGTGATAGATTGAAGTGTGGAGTAATCATGCCAATGAGCCTGGTCTTCACTTCTCAAGACATACCTACAGTTCTTGTTTACCACCAGTTATTGGTTCAGTTTTGCTCAATCTAAAGCAGCAGTAGCCACATCTACCGAATAGTCACGCAAATAGACTTGTGATCTTATGTAACGAGAGCGCCCTTATAGAGGAGATAAGAGCAAGAAATAAAAAAAGTGAAAATCTATTAGAAATCCCATTGCAAGTCATTAATGTACTGTATTATCAATTTTACAATCGCAGTTTACCAGGCTGGTATTTATTAAAGCAGATTTAAAACATTATAAACTATATTCCCATACAGATGATCCACACTACAGAACATTGAGTAATAGTTTGTAATTAATTTTAGAGAGTGTGATCTAATTTTAGAGAGTGTGATAAGGTGTCCAGAAGGTGGCAGTACTGTATATACACTGCATTTCCATAAAACAACTCAGTCCAGGAATTAAGCACTACAAATCGGTCTACATCCAACAGACCTGGGGTCAGTCACAATTGTAATTGTGTAATTCGTAATTAATTGTAATTACAATGTAATTGTAATTGTAATGGTAGTTGAACATTGGCACAGCTGCTTAATTGTAATTATACCACGTCGTTGATTAATTGCAGTTCAATTACACACAAGTGATTTGTGATTAATAGTAGATGGCTGCTGCAGAGGTTTGTGACACTAAAGAGTGCCAGTCAATGCATTCAATAAACCCAAATATTTAATGTAGGCAGTGAGCAGCCAGTACGAACTAGAGCTTTGTACAGAGAGTTACGCAGCAACTAATATAATATTATAAGAATATGCACATATCCCATACAGCAAAACCCAGAATATGAAAACACTTCGCATGAATATTTATTATATTATTTATATTGCATGCAAATTATTCCATACGTTGTGTTCAGGATTTTTGGGGTTTTTTTCTTTTTCCTTTGGGGGGGGTGGGGGGGGTAAATAACTCTTCTTTAAGAGAAAAATGTTTAAAAATAAAAAAAAAACAATTTAATGAAAAGAGGATCAGGGGTAACAGCTGCTAATGGTAACAATAGAAATGCATACATTGTTAACAGACTTGAAAGAGATGCACCTCACTGTTACAAATCAATTTGGGTCACAATGGGGAAAAAACAGCAGATCTCACAGACGGTGGTAGTAGGTGCTCTATGCACAAATTCTCCCATAACCTGATTTCATGAGGAACAGCCTCAAAATGAGTGACGCTATGAGAATTAGAGTAAAATACTTTTCATCTTGGGTAAAAAAAAAAAAAAAAAAAGATTTGGGATAGCTTGTGAATCCGTTTTGGGAATTATGGCGAGTGTTGCTAACAGGCATCCATCACAGGCTCCAACCTGCTGCCCTACTGCAGTACATACAAGAAACATGAGAGTAACAGCAATCCAGCCGGAGAGCTGTAATAAAAGGAAAAGAAAGACCCTTCAAAATGCACTTCAGTTCCACGTGAATCATGTGTTTTATAACCCTAATTATGTTGCTTTGTGTTAGTCTTGTTATTGCATTCACCAAAGTTCATTCAGTAAAGAGCTTTGTTTATGGAAATTGTCATAAATCAAACTAAGTGAAAGGTCAGTTCAGTGGATAAGCTGTGTATTTGATTATATTATTAGTGATGCTGTTTGCACTGTGCAATAGAACAGGCAGTGGCGGATGTGCTTCATGTAATGCTAAACTGTGGAAACAGCTAGACTGTGAGTGCCTGGTCTCTATGGAAACAAGGGCTCAGGGAAGTAAAAAAAAAAGACCATAATTATCTGTAAATAAGCAAATACATAGTATAGACCTTATTTTTCTCGATATAAATTTGTTTATGTTTCTTTTTCTGAAAGGACCACAAAATGTAAATGTAACAATACAAGTTAGATAATTAACTGGAGTGCTTACTAGGTTGGTAACTTCACAGAAAAAAAAAAACTGAGCAAAATTGAATAATGAAATCCCTGCAGACTAACCACTGTGAAGCTCAGTGTTATTTCTGTGCCACAGTATTTTTGGTTGTGAATGTTATATATACAGTATATATATTAGAGTTAAGTTTAATATTTGGATGTATATTAGAGCTGACCTTTTTTTGGATGTACACAAAAGTTTTAAATGATAAAAAAAAAAAAAATTCTTTCATGATGTTTCCACGAAGTAAAACCAAACAGGGTAAAACAAAAATCCTACTATAACCGTTGAGCGGATATGTTGACTGCACCTCTTTCAGCTCTATTGATATACATTTCCTGGCAAAAATATAATAAAACAATGCAAATATTGCAATTCATTTTTAAAGTGTGTGTATTGTCAATGATCAGTGTAAAAAGCAAAGGGAGAATGACACAGTTTGTGAGGCTTTGACAATTAGCTAGAAAGAGAAAACACTTTTGACACTTCGATTTTGATTCAATCCATCTCTTTATAGAAAAAAAAAACAAGCTAATGGAGCACTGAACTTCATTTCTGTGGGTCTGGCTGCCTGCTTGCTCCCTGCTGGATTATGAAAACCTGCCTTGTGAGAGGGACCGGACTGTGATAACAGCGAATCCGCACCACATTATGTTGTTCTTTTGATTTATTGTTCACTGTACAGTATATGCAGGGTATGTTGGTGTGCAGTGTTTGGACAACAAAGCTAATGGAGTGTAGTTGAAAGAAGTGGGGTCTCTTTGAAGTAGTGGGATACTGGCATGGTTTATTCTTCAGGATGATTCAACCGAAATATAAAAGGAAATGCTGTAGATGACATCTGTCTAAACCTCTATAGGGCTGTCAGATTACTGGCTGGCACTCTGTTCCATGGCACATAACCTCCAGCATGATTTGCACAGGGGCATCTATTCCTTTAGAACCAAGCAGCCCTGGTTTATTAAAGATATTTTTATAGCTGTGTAGGAGGCTTCATAACAGTGTTGTTATCTCCCTGCCTGCTGCTGCTTTGTTTCGTTGATTCCTTGTTATTGTTCCCCAACATCCAGTGAAGCGGAACAGTGCAGGAAACAGCGCTGCTGTTAACCCCAAACGCTGTATTACAATGGAGGGTTTATAACACTGCAGGGATAATGGTATTACAATGGATTATCTGTAAAAAGCTTTTACCATGGTTTACTACAGTAAGGGTAACATTGATAAGGGTAACAGGCATAGATGAACTCATAACAAAGTCATAAAACATAAATACATTTGAACATTTATTGAAAAATACTTTAAAATAATATTTTGGGGGGTTTGAATGGATCTGTAGGTTATATAAACATTTTTAGAAATGACCCATTTGAGTTCACATTCAAATGAGCTCCATATTAGTCAAACAGTTTCAAAGATAGACGAGAAAACAATTGCTCAAAATATAAGTATATGACATGATAAATGGTTTGGTGCTCCTCTGTAATGTACTGCTTGGTAAAGTTTTACACTTGCTTTTAATCTAAACTCTGTAATTCTAATTTTAGAAACTGTTTTAGGCAAAATAATCTGGGATCTCCCACCTAGATATGCTTAATGGTGCCTTTGATCCTGATGGCTAATGCTGTTTATGAGATAAACTTAATTTTGTGCTTCCAGTTTAGACATTTTAACCAAATGTAGTCCTCGTGGTACCAGGCAGCACTTAGTTACATCAGTTATGCTAAATAACACGATTTCTTTTCAGAACTAGGCTTTGGATTGTGATAGCAGAAATCGACACATCATTTAAATAGATCCTAATCGATGTTTTTGAATTGGCCTTTTTTTAAAAAAATGATCAAACAGACAGATAACAAATTCTGTAATGGTCCCCAAACTAATCTTATAACCTTGCAGTCTACAGAACATCATCTTTCTTTCATTTACATGCTCCCGTTGTGTATTTTACTCCCTTTGAAATGCCCCCGAATTGAAATTCCCAGTTTGAATGTCACCTCAGCCCCTGCAGCCCACTCAGGAGAACTGGAGATCAAGAGCCAACATCCATTCCTGTCAGCCTGCAGCTCCTTCTCAGGTCTAAACTGCTTCTGCTAGTGATGCCAGACATGCAGTAAGCAATACAGGCAGCACCGCCTAATCGGGATCCTGATAATCGGGATTGCTGTTTAAATGGAATACAACTCTGGAGACGGTTCTTTCCAGTGTTATTTATGTCATTTAATTGGGACGTCACTTCATTTAATTGGGTTACAGTATTTTCAAATGATGAACAGAGGCTGCATTTCAGAGCAAGACAGGTTGCGTAGCACAGTCAGTGTTGCCAAGTGTCACGAGAATAAAAAGAGGCACAGCCTTTCAAAACAAGCCCAACTCATTTCAGAGGGAGAGGAGTGGGGGTGGTTATACAAATTCCATATTTGTTTCTAATGACGTGCACATACATTGACACCAGTCAATCACCAAAACCACTCCTACAACCATTTTAACTGTTGAAGTCACGTCACCTATTACAAAAAAACCTGCGACCCTCAAAAAATTAAAGCAACTCTCAATAAAAATAAGCCCAATCCCGCTTATTATAAGCGGACTTGGCAACTATGAGCACAGTGCAGTGAGTACGTGATTACGCTGTGACTTGCGTAAATTGCGTAAATCACGTTGAACTCTTGAAGGAGGAGGAGTTTCCTCATAGATATAGAAGGATATATCTATGAGTCTTCTGTGGTTTCTCAGACTATTGTTGCAAAGAAAGTTAGGGTGCCAACATGGCAGGTGCCTCACCTTGTGATAAGATGTGGTTTCATTCTTTTTCCTTTTGTGTAGAAATTAAAAAAACAGCGATTCATTTTGTTTAGGAATAAAAAAACAAACATTGACTCGTATTTTAAATTACGTATTTAACATTTAATCATAATGTGGTGTGATTTCATTCTTTTTCTTTTCATCAAGCAACAAAAAAAGTGTGACTAAGGTCGTCTCAACTGCCTCTCGTTTAGTTGGGACAGCCGCTTATTCGGGATATGTTTCCTTCTCCTGAGGCGTCCCGATAAGGTGCGCTGACACATCGCTGACCATTATTGTGAATAGGGTGACTAGTGGTATAATATTAGCCATGATGATGTCAAAACAATGATGCCCATGTTAATAGTTCCTAGTGTAAGTGATGTAACAGGAATAAAGTATGATACAAATGTCGGGGATCTACCCCTCCAGTGATATAAACAACACATTACACAGTGTGGGGATCTACCCCTCCAGTGATATAAACAACACATTGCACAGGTGTGGGGATCTACCCCTCCAGTGATATAAACAACACATTACACAGGTGTCAGGGATCTACCCCTCCAGTGTTATAAACAACACATTACACAGGTGTCGGTCAATAGCAGGAAAAGTAAAAGTTGCTACGGCAGAGTAATAACAGAGTAATATCAAATGTCCAAGCAAAATCTCAACATATTCAGGTAAGTGGTTTTGAACTATCAAACTAATTATTTGATTAAATGAACACATTTAACACTTCTCTCCAGGCCTCAAAGTGTTTCATAGGTCATGTAACTTAAATCAAGTGCATTTTCTAAATCATCAACGGTAAAAGACCTTGAAAAATATTCTATATGTCCAATTGAACAAATAATTAGATCAATTGTGTTAATTGAGAACTTAAGTGGGAATGAAAACCAGAAGACCCCACGGCCCTCGAGGACTGGAGTTTGACACCCGTGGTTTAATTTAAAAAGGATATTTTATAAATTACACAGCGCTGATACTGCTAGTTGTGACAGACATTCAGTATAATAGTAACATTGTTGACCATTACCAAGCATTACATCCAAAATCATGATGCCCATGTTTGGGAGAGAACAGAAAAACAAAAAAATCTACTGTATCATCCAGATTAGCAGCAATGTAAAAGCTTGGCTCTCGTGGAGCACCTCAGTCAGAGCAGGGACCCCACTAACTCGAGGGCTCTTTTGTGTTTTGCAGCGTATCTGTGCTTCTTGGTCACGGCTCTGGGGGTGACCGCTGGGGCTCATCGATTGTGGAGCCACAGATCTTATAAAGCGAAACTGCCCCTGAGGATATTCCTGGCTGCAGCCAACTCTATGGCTTTCCAGGTTAGTAGAGTAAGAGGCAACCCCCCAGGTTCTGCTGCACTGATAATTGCTAACTAGCTGTTACGAGACTGGAGGTTTAAACCATGAGGGCCATGCCAAAGAAGGAACAGCACTGAATGAGATAAAGAACGGCTGTCAAAGCATCCCCTTGGAAACCTCTCAACTCCGCTCTTCTGTGAGCACTAGAGAACACAGCTGCACCGCAAACGGGACAGACAGACTGACAAAGCTTTTCACTACAGATCCTTTCTTAGAAAAAAAAAAACACAGCAATTATAATTCCAAAAGGTTTGGTTTAAAGAGCTTTCAAAGTCTATTTAATTGAGTATAAAAACAGCCATTAGCAGACCTGAGCAGTATAACAATGCAAGTGTGTTTTATTTTATTTTTAAATGTTGTTTTTGTTTTTTCCAGAGTTTGTATGTTTTCCATGTATGAGATGTAATAGCATACAAGGCTTATAGTGTGGCCAAAAGTTTTGCATCACCCTATATAATTAACTACTGTAATTTTGCTTCATAAAGTCGAATGAAACCTGATGAATAATGTCACATTAACATATTGAATTAAATACCGCTTTGTAGTTTTCTCTTTAGCCGCAGAACAGAGATAGGAGAAGCAGGGTCAGTATAGGCTCTTTGGAGGGACCGCACTCTTTGAGGCTGTGAAGAAGCAGGGCAGTATAGGCCCTTTGGAGGGACCGCACTCTTTGAGGTTGTGAAGAAGCAGGGCAATAGAGGCTCTTTGAAGGGACCACACTCTGAGGCTGTGAAGAAGCAGGGGCAGTATAGGCTCTTTGGAGGGACCGCACTCTTTGAGGCAGTGAAGAAGCAGGGCAGTAGAGGCTCTTTGAAGGGACCACACTCTGAGGCTGTGAAGAAGCAGGGGCAGTATAGGCTCTTTGGAGGGACCGCACTCTTTGAGGCTATGAAGAAGCAGGGGCAGTATAGGCCCTTTGGAGGGACCACACTCTTTGAGGTTGTGAAGAAGCAGGGCAGTATAGGCTCTTTGAAGGGACCACACTCTGAAGCTGTGATGAAGCAGGGGCAGTATAGGCTCTTTGGAGGGACCGCACTCTTTGAGGCTGTGAAGAAGCAGGGTCAGTATAGGCTCTTTGGAGGGACCGCACTCTTTGAGGCTGTGAAGAAGCAGGGCAGTATAGGCCCTTTGGAGGGACCGCACTCTTTGAGGTTGTGAAGAAGCAGGGCAATAGAGGCTCTTTGAAGGGACCACACTCTGAGGCTGTGAAGAAGCAGGGGCAGTATAGGCTCTTTGGAGGGACCGCACTCTTTGAGGCAGTGAAGAAGCAGGGCAGTAGAGGCTCTTTGAAGGGACCACACTCTGAGGCTGTGAAGAAGCAGGGGCAGTATAGGCTCTTTGGAGGGACCGCACTCTTTGAGGCTATGAAGAAGCAGGGGCAGTATAGGCCCTTTGGAGGGACCACACTCTTTGAGGTTGTGAAGAAGCAGGGCAGTATAGGCTCTTTGAAGGGACCACACTCTGAAGCTGTGATGAAGCAGGGGCAGTATAGGCTCTTTGGAGGGACCGCACTCTTTGAGGCTGTGAAGAAGCAGGGTCAGTATAGGCTCTTTGGAGGGACCGCACTCTTTGAGGCGGTGAAGAAGCAGGGGCAGTATAGGCTCTTTGGAAGTACACCACACTATTTGAGGTTGTGAAGAAGCAGGGAAGTATAGGCTCTGGAGGGACCACACTCTTTGAGGCTGTAAAGAAGCAGGGTCAGTATAGGCTCTTTGGAGGGACCGCACTCTTTGAGGCTGTGAAGAAGCAGTTCAGTCTCCATGCCCTTCCTGTCATTGCATGTCTTTTTTCATTCAAGCGAAGTTGCATCCAGATTACGCTGCGACCAAACTCATTCCACTAGTGGCCTAGGCTGGATTTGAACTTCCAGAGATGAAAGATGAGTTCATTGCTTGCTCTCTCTCTGTGCAGAACGACATCTTCGAGTGGTCACGGGATCACAGAGTGCACCACAAGTACTCCGAGACAGACGCCGACCCACACAACGCCACGCGAGGCTTCTTCTTCTCCCACGTGGGCTGGCTGTTCATTAGGAAGCACCGCGACGTCATCGACAAGGGGAAGAAGCTGGACTTCAGCGACCTGATGGCCGACCCCGTTGTGGTGTTTCAACGGAAGTGAGTATTTCAGGAGAGACGGGGCATTCTTTTTTGCTTGCAGGTTTATTGCTGTTGTGTAATACTGTATGTAATCCTGGATGTAATTATATCTCATTTTAAAACAAACAAACCCAAAATATTCCTGTAAAACCTATGGAACAATGATGACTTCTGCGTTTTGGTCAACTTTGTATTCCTGCTGTGACGCGTGTGTCCGCTTCAATATTTATCCATGTATTTTCCATTTGCAATGCCCAGAATGTCTGCTCCTGAGTAACCCCCTTTTTATGGTCCCTTTCCACGTAGACAGCCGCCGTACATTCAGGTAATAGGGGCGGGGCTTGTGCGGCGGGAATTGAGCGGCTGAAAGAAGTGTATGTATTATAAGTATATGAATATATATTGTGAAAGCGTCAACGATGGATAGAACATGGATAAATAAAAGCGTGGCTGATACTAGTCGGAAAATCGAAAAAAAAAAGGTTTGACGTGCAAATTCCGTGGCGAGTGGAAAGAAATAGAAATGAACAAGTTTGAAAGGACAGTGAAGGTTACAGCTTGACATTTACTTCACGACATTGGCAGGTTGTTTTTGGATTTAATTAATGTGCCTTGCCTTTATATTTTGTTGATCTGTTGACAATTGTTATTCTCTTATTTATGCCACCTGATCTTTTGTACGTATATACAATATACATTACCCCCCCCCCCCACACACACACACATGCACATATATATATATATATATATATAGAGAGAGAGAGAGAGAGAGAGAGAGAGAGTAATGTATGGGCTGCATTTCATCAAGGTGTTCTTCGCATCCAGATCTGCAGGTGGTGACAAGGACTTTAAGATTCACGCTTAGCTCATTATTTTTTTGACACATGGTACACCACTTCTACACCGTTATCCAAAGTGTTTTCTGTGTGATATTTGATAAGCATTGTGTTCTCTTTTTCTTTTTACTCGAGATCTCTGCTAAAGGTGTTGATGAGATTGAAATAGAATAAGCAAAGCTTAGCAGGCACATATTTGAAAATGATTATTAAAATCATGCTTTTGAGTTCATCTGGTGACAAATCCTCACTTTATAATTACAGTCCTGTACCCTATCCTCAGGAATATAACAGCTGTCACTATTCCAAGGGCTTGCTGTGCCTGTGTAGTACAGTCTTCAGGGGTCCCGTACACACAAACAAGGACACAGTTTGGTTCAGGAACAAAGAAAGTCGGGTTTCATTTAAAAACCTAATAAACAAACAAAAGACTGGCTTGAGGGCCGGAAAGTATAAATTATAAATGTTCCAAACAAACATGCCACAGAGGCTTCTCTCTCTCATAGAAACTTGCTCCACACAGGTTTTCTCTTCTCACATTCTCCAACACACTCCCCCAACAAACACCCTTTTATACCATGTGGCCAGGGCTGACTGACAGTGAATTATTCAGTCCCCACCTGACTACATTCCACACTTTTCTCCCAGTCACTTACACAGTCAACCAATCACTCCCACATTTAGACAGTCACACAATGCCATCACCATGTGAGCCTACAAAGTCACCCATGTGCAGAGCCTATGTTGTGTCACACAGCGCAGAGGCACATTTTAATTCAATTGAATTTGTGTAATCTGTTGCAATATTGGTACCATAGCTTGTGACAAAAAAAACCCATTCCACTGAAGTCTGCACAACAAATTGAATGTAAAATGAACTAACCTGAAAAATGAAAAGTCCTGCTTTTGTGCTCTCGATCAGTTGAGTTGTATTTGTGTGGAATGTGATTTTCTCTACAAACAACAGCTTAGTTCAGTTCATATTTAACAAACAGGAGTCAAAGATGGTAATTGAGCAAGAAGGGTATAGGGTGGAGTAATAGGGTTAGTTGCTGTAATGAAATCTACAGTTTTTCTTGTAGTATTACTCCTGTCTCGTCATGGGGGAAACATTTTTGTCAGCCTTCTTTTTTCTTCTCTAAACACTTTCTTTGGCACACAGTAACTCATAGACAAGTTGATGGAATAGGGTTACCAGATTTCCAGATTGAAAAACTGGGATTTCAGTTCCTTGAAGCTGTATCAACTCTGAAGCAGTTAAAATAAGTATATAGTAATAACAGTCTTAATTTAAGAATGAAACAGTGGGTGTTTATACTGTATACATTTGAAATCAGTTATAAAATGACTGTGTTTATCAGAACACAATAGGGACTAACTTAAAAGGCTAACTGGGCTGGTGACACTTCCAAGATAAAATAAAAAAAGCAAACAAAAAAAAAACTAGCCAAGAGAATATTAATTATTAAACACATAATCTAAATTATTGAACAGGCAATCCATAAATGTCTTCTTTTTTTGTATAATAAATTACTGTGCTGTCAACTTGCTAAGCGCACTGCTACCGTGTTGTACTTATAAAAAATGTGACAGGGGGGAAAAATGAAGGCAGAAAGCTGGGACAATCCCACTTTTGCTGGGACGTCTGGTAACCCTATGATGGAACATTGTGTACTTTTGCATTTCTGGATTTGGGTGGCGATTTAGGGCTCTGGACTGGGAGGATGATAGCCCCAGGGGAATGGTCAGGGTGGTGTTGCCAGGGGTGAGGCTCAATGAAAGGGGGTAAGGACTTGTGTGCTGTGCACTGCATGGCAAATCCCACTTAGTTTCGTTCATGATGGGCAGTCAGGCTTCACACACAAGATCACAGCTCATCACTGCGTGTTACTTCTACTTAGCGAGACTAAGGCGCACAAGAATTTCATTCTAGTGCTTGCCAAGCTATTTCATATCATTTAGGTTCACAGTGAATTTCATTAGAATGCCGTTTTTGTTTTGTGCAAGTTAGTTTAAATAGTAAAGTGCTAATGAAGTCCACAGGCAATGTGACCAAATATTAATCATTTATCCTTGCAGATGAGGGTTGTAAAAAAACAAAAGCCTTGGAAATTATTTTTAGCTGAAAAATTTTGCATGGTCTCTCTATGAATTGCTAATTTGTTAGAACATGATTTGTTACCTTTGTTTTTCTGATAAAATCTGTGTAAGGGATAATGTACAGTGCAGAACAGAGTAATTGCTTGCTTCAGGTGTCTGAAGTCTGAATAATAGCTCAATCTCCTTTACAAAACTGGTAATAACTGAACACAAAATAAAACAAAGAATAGCATAACGTTTTCTGTCAATAAAATAACTAAATAATCTTACAAGGACACAGCTAACAACGGTTCTCTTTTGTTGAACTTGTTGCTGTGATTTTTCTCCCCACACTGATCCCTGTTCAGTTACTCTAATTGTATTGTAGTGCTGCTGTTTGAATCTTGCTGGTGCCAGTCTGCTGTGCTGACAAGTCCTTGCTGTGTTGTGCAGGTATTACAAGAGCTCTGTGCTTCTCATGTGCTTCATGCTCCCTACCCTGGTGCCCTGCTACTTCTGGGGAGAGAGCCTGTGGAACTCCTTCTTCCTGGCCTCCATCCTGCGCTACACCATGTGCCTGAACGTCACCTGGCTGGTGAACAGCGCTGCACACATGTATGGCAACCGGCCGTACGACAAGAGCATCAGTCCCAGGGAGAACCGATTTGTCACATTCGGAGCCATTGGTTAGTAGGAAAACTTAATTTCTAAATCATAGCCTAAATTCCAAATCTGTTTGGAACAATCTCATATATTATTATTTATTTATTTCTTAGCAGACGCCCTTATCCAGGACGATTTACAGTTGTAAACAAAAATACATTTCAAGAATCACAGTACAAGTAATAATACAATTAAGAGCAAGATAAATACAATGACTTTGGTTCTAGCAAGTACAAGTATGACAAAATATGATTCAATAACGGAGCAGATAACAGTGTCAGTGATAGTTACATCAGGATATAATTAAATACAAAATACTACAGATTAAATAACACTTGACAGATTACAATACTCTAAAGTACAGGATTAAATGCAGTAAAATAGGGGCAGATAAGAGCAAGTAAAGCGCATTTAAGGAAGAGTGATAAAGTGTCCAGAGGGAAAAGAGGAGTTCTACAGGTGGTGTCTGAAGAGGTGAGTCTTGAGGAGGCGCTGGAAGGTGGTCAGGGACTGGGCAGTCCTGACATCTGTAGGAAGGTCATTCCACCACTGCGGGGCGAGGGTGGAGAAGGAGCGGGCTCTGGAGGGAGGGGAGCGTAAAGGAGGTAGAGGTGGGAGAAGCGAGGCAGAGAGAACACCAGGCGAGCAGCGGAGTTCTGGATGAGCTGGAGTGGACGGGTGGTGGACGCAGGGAGGCCAGCCAGGAGGGAGTTGCAGTAGTCTAGGCGGGAGAGTACCAGGGCCTGGACCAGGAGCTGGGTGGCGTAGTTGGTAAGGAAGGGTCGGATTCTTCGTATGTTGCTCAGGAAGAATTGGCAAGTGCGTACTGTCCTGACAGTAACTTACCGTATGTGGTACAAGCCATAGGATATTTTTCATTATGATTGATGTTCATTGTTCAGCTCTGGAGGTTGTTCATTGTATCTCTGCTTTTTTAAGTAGAATAAAAGCCTTGGGAATCCCTCAGCATATGTGGGTATGTTTGTCTTTTGCCACAGGTGAAGGGTTCCACAACTACCACCACACCTTTCCCTTTGACTACTCCACCAGCGAGTTCGGGCTGCGGCTGAACCCGACCACGTGTTTCATTGATCTCATGTGCTGGCTGGGCCTGGCGAGCGACCGGAAACGAGCCTCCAAAGAAATCATCGAGGCCCGCAAGAAAAGAACTGGGGACGGCAGCTCCTGAAGAAAACACTCAACACCTAACGAAGAAGAACAAGAAGAAGACTAAAGCCTTGCATTCTGTAAAAAAAGAAATAAAAATAAGAAATTCAGCTGTTGTGATCTTTTAGGATACATTTGTAATTTCAAACTATCAACTATGTGTTTCCAACCCCCCCCCCCCCCTCCTTTTAAGGTGTAGTTTTCTTTTTATTTATTTTTTAAATGTGAACATAAAGTGAACAGAATGGGATGTTAAGAATAGCAGTGGAATAAATGCTGTCCCCTGCAGCCTCAGAGGGGCTCTCAAGGCGTAGTCTTGATGATTCAGGTCAAGGTTCATACTTAACACACTTAACTAGACCCGAACTTGAACTGGACCTGGAATCATCAGATCTTTAACATGGTGGGGGGAGGGGTTGCTATGATAATTCAAGAAGTAGTTAGATAGCACACTAGGTGCACTAAAAACAAATTGACCAAATTACATATTTTCCTTCCTAAGGATTCCTCTCGGGAAATTCATAACTATGAGAAAAGCTGAAATGAGTTAATGATTTACAGCTTACCCTGATTCTTATAATATATATTTTTTTATTAGTGGTCAAAATAACCATGAGTCATCAACCCAAAGTGTGAGCAAAAACAAAAGATATGCACAATTTATAAGTAAATAGTGTCCACCTGACATGCCCTAAGATGTTGTTTAAAACATCCATGGAAAAGCAAGCATATTCTTTACAAACAGAAAACGTTATATAGTAATTAAATTAAAGACAAAGACATGTAAATGCTCTAAAGCATTAATACATTCATCTTCTATAGCACCACACTGGCTGCAGTAGTGCTGTCATTTAGATTGAACCCAGTTCTCATCAGTGTTAAACCCAGTTAAACTGAGAACCGCTAATAAAAAAATAGAATTTCCTTCTTGGGGGGTTTAAAACTGCCATTGCCAATGTAAGAAACCTTATATTAATGCCAGTATTGAAACACCAAGAGCCTTGCATTGGGGGCTGAAGGTTTACGTTCAATAAAAAATTAAGATGAACACATAATGAATTCATACAAAAATACACATTCAAAATCTATAGTAGCTTGAAATAGGTGTCAAACAATGGACTGCACATGTCCACACTGAAATGCAACTACAGAGGGATAGAGTGGTTTTTTTTTTCATAATTTCATTTTTTATTTTTGAGACATTTTAACTTACTGACGTACCGGGCTGTTCCTTTCATGTACTGTATTTTTTGCTCAAAGTATTCTCTCTTGTCCAGAGTGCTTTATGATCTGCATATATATATATTGTGATGATTTTTAATTTAAATGTGTCGAAGGAAATGGTGTCCTTTGAAGAGCGAGCCATCTGATTTACAGATGTCTGACTTTTAAGTGATTGTAAAACAGCTTTCAACAATGCCAAAATACACAATTTCCTTACTGGACATTTCATATATGTCATGTAGAAGCTACGTTCTGTATTTTAGCTATAATGGAACTCAACAAATGAACAAAGTTGCATTATGTCTTTTGTCTTTTTACTTGCTTGTGGTGTTACTGCCTTCACTTGCTTTTTAAATATACACCTCCCTACGTGGAAGCTCTAAATGTCTCCTTTTCAAACGTGTTTTCAACGCACTGCTTTCAGGCACGCGTGCACTTTGAGAAAGGAAGTAGCTATCTGAATTTTCTTTTGGTCTGTTGTAAAAGTAACATTTAGTAATGCCAAAATGTGATTTCGTAAACCAGAGGCTTTCAATATCAATGTGTTGGCTTAAGTATCATTGGCTGTTGTGTAGAATTCTGAAGTTTTTATTTTCAATAAATACTGCAAATATGAGATGGTGCTGTTTGCTTTGCTTTTTCTCTTTTTTTTTTTTTTTTGAAGGGTGTGTGAATTCAAATTTAAATTCTGAAGGGCGTACTAGAACTGCGTAGGTGGATGTCTGTTTTGTTTTTCACATTCACGAGTTGCTTTGATGACTGGATGAGTGAAATGTTGTTTTTTTTAAACGGTTTGCTCTACATTTTTAAAATATGATTTCAAAAATATGTATTTCCATCCCAGTAATCTGTAAAACTGATTTTGTGAGTTGCATAAAAATGTTAAGGAGACAATGGGGTTATTGTTCCACTGTGCAGTGATCGAATAAGGCAGAATCACAGTAGGATCTACGGTGTTTAATCTCCATAAAGACGATTTGACCTGATGCTCCGGGGGGGTGGGGGGGGGGGGGGGGTTTATGGGTGCTCTATTTTAAACTGACAAAATCCCACAGACATGAAGAATCTGCAGAAATGAACATTTCTCTCTGGCCCGAGGATGACATTGAAATGGGTTTGTAATCAGAGCAGCAGGATGAAAAATATCCTCAGGTTGTCTTGTGAATTCTCAGTTTAAACAAGCCTATACACTGCCTTCCCTACACTGACTATATGATTTATAGGCACCTGCACTGTATACGTTTGTAGACATTTATGCTTGGTAAATTAAAAAAATCCAATTTATAGCTATTTCCATGATACCGAGGACCTGCTTGAAAATTAAATATATAAAAAAATACAACAAAGAGGCTCCACATTTAAGCTTTTTGTACGTCATAAGAGAAGTACCAGTCTTGCTGGCTCTTGGCCTGACATATCGTTTTTGTCATAATCAAAACTTGTTTTCTCCAGGGACCCATATAAAGGTATTTGCCCAGCGGTTTATATATTTTACTAATGCAATACACAATGGATGCATCTACGAAAGGTTACCATGCATTACTGTGGGTTTAACATGCTTTAACATACCTTTCTACTCTTTACCATGTTTTTCACTATGATTTACAACACTTTATTTTGCTTTTACCATGGCTCATTTTTCTAAGTGGAAAATGAAATCTACTGGCATAAAAAAGGACTAACATTCCATTCCTACTATCCCTTGACCACCATAGAGTAAAGGTTTTATTTTCATTCAGATGGTTTTATATTTAAAATCAATTTATCGAAAAAGATTAGAAACGGTCACCTTGAGGTTTCTAGATTATTCCTGAAGTGTAATTGCTCTCTAGAGCAGAGAGAGATTACAGCCTGCTGTTCACCTACGTTGACATGTAGCAGTTGGTCTCATTTGTGCTGCTTGGTGTGAAGCAGTGCATGCCAGGTCAGTTTTGCTTCTGTTTACTGGAAGTTGTGTGGGAGTTCCAGAACTTTCTGCGCAATTAGGGCACACCAGCATCCAGGTCGAGAGACTACACATGTGACAACTTCTTAGTTTTCACTGCGTCCCCGAATCCCCCATTACAACAGTGTCAATTCCAAAATAGATTCCCAGAGTTACACACATAGCAGATAATGTGTAATCATGCAAACAGACACAGATTTTATGTAGGGCACTGTACTGTTAGCATACATGAGGTCACATCCAAAGCTTTGCCCAATAGTAGTTAAAGCTGAAGCATGTACACGTGGAGGCCCAGTCTCCAGTAATCATTGGATATCCAGCCTCAGCAGAGCTATTCACACTGACATATTTCTACTAATTACTGTACAGTGATTTGGTCTGGCGTTTTTGTACAGTTTCTGTGAAAGGTCCATTTACAAAACCTTAGACAGAACAGACAAAGAGTGTTTTCTAAAAGGAATGCTTACAAAATATTTAAGTCAGGAGCCTTGTCCGAATCATCTTTTTATGATGTTGTTCTGGAAACGTAAACACGTTGGACCCTTTTATGAAGCAATTCACAGAGACGAATGTAACAAAGCTTGCTTGTCCTCCCTGCTCTCCTGTCTCTGTTCAAGGTGTTCAGCAACTGTGAAGCACAAATAATTAATTAAGCAATAATATCCTCCACATCAGGAATTACCAGAGATTATGGACTGGAGTAATGAGGCCAAACTGGTCCATAATCTCTTGTAATGCCAAATGTGGACTGCATTATTTTTTTCTCAATATGGATGTAGCTGTTGTGAAATAAACTCGCAAGAATCTCTTGTAATAATATTGTGGTAATGTTTCCAGCTACAAACACAGTAAGGAGTCAGATGGAAAAACAGCAGTGCTGTTTGTGAAGCTTGCAAACCAAAAAGAAAGACATAACTAAGTAACTCCATGGAAATGACTTTTCAGTGATTAGGAAATATGAGCAGGATACAAAGAGTCTATTCATTGAAAAGTTGTTTAAATAGAAAAAGACAAGTGAGAAAACCATCCTATGTTTAGCCAGGCATGGGCACAAGCCAACGGCTGTCAACATCCTGCCCTATACAAACCCATTACAAGTGTGATAAAAGCAAACGCAGACTGTTACTTATTTAAGCACCTCACCCATTGGTCCTCTTTCAGCCTAGGGCTTGGAGGATTGGTGTCACCAGGCAGGCACCACACTTCACTGGTGTTTCAATGACATGCTCACAACAGCTAACCATCTTTACTCTTCATCCTTCTCATTCTTCATAATCAACATCTACATGCTGGACTCCTCTTCATTGTCTTCTGCAATTCCCTAAGCAACGGCTGCTGGTTCCTGGGCACTAGTGCCAGCATAACCAGATGGTACAGCAGTTTGAATAATAATAATAATAATAATAATAATAATAATAATAATAATAATAGAAAACTGTAATATACACGTGTTCCTTTGCTTTCCTATATCAGTGAAATATAATGTCTGGTAAGGAATTAAATTTAGACCAGGGATAACGTTTTAAGAATTGTTAAAATGCACTAAAGAAAATGTGTTTGTCACAGAAACAGTGTGGGCACACCACGGCACGCAAAGGAGCCTTTGTTTTTTTAGAATCTATTGCAATATATTTTGATGAAATCCAAAATATATTTTAGAATTCTGTCATCTATAAAATATATCTTGCATTCTTGTAGGAATGTACCGCAATATACTTTGAATGTTTTCTGAAATATATGAGAATATATTTAAAATATATTGCACTATACAGCATATATTTAGGAAAGAGATGAGAATATAGTACCATGTATATATATATATATATATATATATATATATATATATATATATATATATATATATATATATATATATATTGCTTTGGCATATACTAAAATATATTATTTTTCCGTATGGGTAGAAACAATAATAAGCATCCTCTCACCAAAAAGTAAAAGCTGGACGTGTATAAGTACTTAATACAGCTGTTGGCATAATCTGCAATGCTTCCTTGTGTCATAAGAGGTTGATAATAGGTGCTCAGTTGGCAGGAGCTTCTTGTTCTTAGTATCCCAGGTGGCATAAATTAAAGGCTGTTATCACTGAGGAATTGTTAATGTAGCATAACACAGGAATGTGACAGCTGATCATATTAACAAACAGTTGGTTTTCTGTTTGTTTGTTTTTTATTTTTTATAATGCCTACCTTAAAAACTGCCTACCTTAGAAATGCAACTCTTATATATCAACAATGTAATTAGTCGCGTAGGGCACTGCTCATTTACACAAATGCATACCACATATCTCAGGTGTTAATATTTTTGGTCCAGTCCCCAGTAGAAAACCTAAAATAATAATAATAATAATAATAATAATAATAATAATAATAATAATAATAATAATAATAATAATAACTGACTGCAGCATAATGCTGAGGAATGAATCTGTTTATTTGTATATATGTAAATCTCAAAATAGTTCACAATGTGTTTAATTAATTTACCTTAAATGACCAGGTACCTTTTAGTCATGTATTTTGAGCGACTCCGCCACGATCTGTATTTTTACAGTAGGCCTACAGTAGGCTACTCGGTCACTTTGCATAAGACTACACGTTTTCTATTCTCTCAAACACAGCATATGCATAAGTCGAATTTCTAAAGAATACGTTTGTCGGGCATCTTTGCCAACAGTGCAGTTTCTGCGACACCACCGCTCGGCATTAAACACGCCGGAGAATGCAGCGGGGCACGGAGGAAGAGGGAGAGAAGACGTACCTCCTTACGCAATTGATTTAAATGCATTACTTCAATTTGTATATAGTACAAAGGGAAAAGTAGCGCGTTTTGTAATGAAACATAGCACTGCGTATTTCTTCTACCTCGACAAATACATGAGCAGCCTGAACGAAACCGAGAAAAGACGAATCGCACGCCCAAGGAATTCAGAGAGGTATGGCTTTGTTTCTATAGCTATACAGGCAAGTACAGCGGTAGCGGAGACGAAATATTATAGGAAAGTTGTACTCGATTTTAAAAACGGCATGTTCGTCTTTTCTACAAGGATTATTTAAGTTATACTGCATATGAGTGCACACTAACTTTATATTATGGACGGCACTGTGATTGTCCTGTGTGTGTTTTATGCGTAATCCATTCGGCCTTTTATAAGTGAAAGATGGCTATAATTAGCTGGATTCAACGCCACCCAAATCTTTTACCTTAAAACAACATTTTGCAATAACTTGTAGTTTACATTATTATTTTTATTAGGCTCTATTTTATCTAGGCTCTATATAGAGTATGAATATAGAATATGACATAGAAATGGCAACTGGCTTATTTTATGATACAGGTATTGGCACAATAGATATTTTTTAGTTTCTGGTATGTGTTACATTTAATTAAACAGTAGGGCAGACCGGGGTTGGTTGTCACACGTTTTACTCTTTATTATTTTCCTCAATCTGGTGACATTCTGCGAGGTTCTGTGCCTCGTTATATTGAAGAATAACTCTTCACGTACAAATTGATGTTTTTTTTGTAACTTTATTCCAAATATGATATTTAGACGGTTGAAAATGCGCCAGTCACCTGTGACAACCTGCCCCATACTGGGGTTGTTTGTCACAAAGTATTTTCTTTGTTTTACAGTAGACAATAATGCAACTTTTTTTTTTTTAATAACATAAAGTTTCTACTGTGTACAATGACAGAAAAAGTTGTATTTTTACTTTTTATGTGAACATAACAAATATAGACCTATATATATTTGAAATGTTGACCCATGCTACAAAATAATAGCACAGCCGCCACAGAACCGGAGGACAAAGAGTAAATAACTTAAATAAGCATTATGTGGTGACATATCCCACATGTTGGTGTAAAACAAGTAGAAAGAACAATTATAAGACTTCTTCCTATAGGATTTGTGACAACCAACCCCAAAAACTATGTGACAACCTGCCCCAACCCGACTTCACATGACAATTTAATCCTCTCAGTACTACTGGGAGAACCTACTGGTTTTGTTTTTACACCAAAAGATAGCCAGTATCTGGTTCTATTAACATGGCCATCAGTTCAACCAAACTCCAATACTACTAAGAGTTATAACATATACATTGTTTACTTTGGGTATGAAAAAAAATGAAATATGTGCTAACCTTTATGTTATAAGATGGTTGAGTTCCAGACAATAGGACACACATTTCAGTGTTAGTATCACCTGCCTGCACCATCTAGTGTCATAGTTATGAGCACTGTGACAACCAACCCGTGTGACAACCAACCTCGGTCTCACCTACTGTGCCATACATTTAAAAATACTGTATATTGATTGGTGGGAATAATGTCTAGTATAGACTTCCTTGCAGGGCCGAATTTGGTGTGCTGTGATGAGCTTTCAAAATGCAAAAACGGGACACCTACCATTTTTATGAGGGGGGTATTGTATATTTTTACATATTTTATACTGTATATTTAATAACAATATTTCAAAATTAAATATCCACTTATCAACTTTGAATTCTTCTTAACAACGTTTTCACCTCAGTATCCAATTCTAAAATATTTTCTCCATAATGTCTAAGAAACTCTTGTTGAGTCATTTGCACTTTTCCAAATCCACGTGTATGACCGTTACAAGTAAGGGTGCCTCGTTAAATTCATCAGTGCTCTGCATGGCTGAGTCGGAAGTGACATCACTTGGTGCTCATAGGTGCAAGGAATTTAACAGTTTGGTGAACCAACATAGCTGATAATAATAATAATAGAAAGGTTGCTGCTGCGTCATGCAAGGCTGTGGTTGACCTGTGCGAGCTGAAAGCTTATTGGGATGAAGGTTTAGTTATCTTTAACCGACTATAGGAGCTAGCTTGTTGTTACATTAAAATGTAGAAAGCAGCTAGCCTACAACTGTAAATATTTATAAATATGAATATATTGTAGCGATCTCCGTTAATGCAGGCAAGCGCATCACACAGGGCGAGGTAATCCACACAGGCGGAGGGCGGGCGCGAACCCGAGACCTCTCTCTCGCACTAAAGCCTAGCACCAATACCACTGTATAAAAGGAGCCGGCTATATCGGGCTTATGACTTCATGTGTGATTACGTCACCTACCAGCGCTGCTGCTGCCTTCCCCCGTGCACGCTACAATATTAATGGATACACTTTCAAAAACAGTTCGCCCACTTTTTGCAACTTTGTAACATATTTGTTTGAAATATAAAAGGACAAATAACATACATGATAAAAAAAATAGTCTGTTCTCTCTCTCATATCGAATTCTTGTACGTCACTAGCTTAGTTGGCTATTCTGGATAAGTTGGCAAATGTGATATTGTTTATTAGCGCTATTATATATTTATTTAAAATACACAACTCCATACCCATTTTCAAAAGATTTGGCATCTCTGAATCTACAGTTACATTGATAATAGTATCTCTGTACAAGACAAACTTCCACAGTGGGAGCGGCCATTTTGGTTTTGCTGCAGTTCACCAACTCTCAACCCCGGTGAATCCGCTGCTTCAGCGGTGACGCACCGGTGAATTTAACAACGGTTTGGTGAATCCTCTTTATATCGGTGCATGCAGCGGTGAATTTAGCAACGCACCCTAACCCATTCCTCTCTTAAGCTGCACAGGTGCTTACTTTTTGTCTTTGGTGCAGTAGGCCTTTAGGGTACACTCCTTCTTTTACCAACCTAAAACGGGTTGTACATAATACCGATCCACAAAACTACAGACCAATAAACCTGACTTCTATTATATGTAAACTTATGGAAACTATAATAAGATCCAAAATGGAAAATTACCTGTATGGTAGCAGTATCCTGGGAGACAGTCAGCATTGTTTTAGGAAAGGGAGAAACTAACCTGCTTGACTTTTTTGAGGATGCAACATTGACAATGGATAACTGCAAAGCATGTGACATGGTTTATTTAGATTTCCAGAAAGCTTTTAACAAAGTCCCACATAAAAGATTAATTCTCAAACTGAACGCAGAGGGATTCAGGGAAATGCATGCACATGGATTAGGGAGTGGTTAACATGTAGAAAACAGAAAGTACTGATTAGAGGAGAAACCTCAAAATGGAGCGAGGTAACCAGTGGTGTACCACAGGGATCAGTATTAGGTCCTCTGCTATTCCTAATCTACATTAATGGCAAATTACATTTAATAGAGAAAAGTGTAAGGTACTGCACGCAGGCAATAAAAATGTGCTTTATAAATACCATATGGGAAATACTGAAATTGAAGACGGAATCTATGAAAAAGACCTAGGAGTTTATGTTGACTCAGAAATGTCCTCATCTAGACAATGTGGGGAAGCTGTAAAAAAGGCCAACAAGATGCTCGGATATATAGTGAAAAGTGTTGAATTTAAATCAAGGGAAGTAATGTTAAAACTTTACAGTGCATTAGTAAGACCTCATCTAGAATATTGTGTTCAGTTCTGGTCACCTCGCTACAAAAAGGATATTGCTGCTCTAGAAAGAGTGCAAAGAAGAGCAAACAGAATTATTCCAGGTTTAAAAGGCATTTCATATGCAGACAGGCTTAAAGAATTGAATCTATTCAGTCTTGAACAAAGACGACTATGTGGTGATCTTATTCAAGCATTCCAAATTCTAAAAGATATTGACAGTGTCGATCCAAGGGACTTTTTCGACCTGAAATAAGAAACAATTACCAGGGGTCGCAAATGGAGATTAGATAAAGGGGCATTCAGAACAGAAAATAGCAGGCACTTTTTTACACAGAGAATTGTGAGGGTATGGAACCAACTCACCAGTAATGTTGTTGAAGCTGACACCCTGAGATCCTTCAAGAAGCTGCTTGATGAGACTCTGGGATCAATAAGCTACTAACAACCAAACAAGCAAGATGGTCTGAATGGCCTCCTCTCGTTTGTAAACTTTCTTATGTTCTTAAACGTTTAGTCAGCCATTTCGCATAAACAAAGAAAACACTGAAATAAAATATATGAATTTTAGTTTGTCTGCTGTCGCCAAAGCAGTGTCAGGCTGTTGGGGAACATGTGATGTGAGTGTAAAAAGTCACATGATAGTGGGATTATATAGTTTTATGTCTTGGATTGGCTATCCAATGTGTCAGTCATTCTGAGTCCATGAAAGGCATTGCAAAATGATGCGGCAGGGGCGGGTCTTTGCTCCAAACAGATATGCTAGATGCTTAACAGTGGCACTAAACTGTTAAGATTGCACTGTGTCAAGGAATCCAGGAAAATTCTGTCCCAGAGGCATTTAGTCCAGGACCAGGACTTGATCTTTACATTTAGGGACTGTCCTGTCCAATTAGGAAGGGGTGTTCACCCTGTGCAAGCCGTGTCGTTATACAGAGTGATTAGAAAGTATGTTTACCACATCAACGCACAATATCACTGGTGTGGTAAACCTACTTTCTAATCAACCTGTATATGGGCTCACAGATATACATATATTGAATTTTACAGGAGAAATGGTTGAGTGAAATGAACAAAACACCACTCTGGTTTAAACACTTATTAAGGAAGATTACCTTTAACATTCGCCCAGTGTTGAAACTCTCCTGTACAATGTCACAGGTAGAACAAAAACACTTGTATAAAAGACCCTCATCTTTTTTAATGTCTGTGTTGACTCCTGGTCTACAACAGAGCTTCAGTGTTGTGACTTTTTATAGCATCGTACTGCTGCACGTAGAAACACGGGTTTGCCTTTGTGGTGCTTAGGGTGATACAGGATCCAAGGGGTGGGGAAGCAGGTAACCTTTTGGCAATGTAAACAAACATGGCATGTCAATAAAGTACTCATTCTGTAAAGTAGGTGCACATAGTACATAATAATAATAATACAAAAAACAAGGATTGGTTTGTGTGTGTGTGTGACATTGAACTGAACGGGATAACACTACAGACATTTACATAGGTCTAGAGCTCCTCTCAAAACTGCAGGTGGCCATTATCATTGTATAAGAAAGATACTGAAGACCATGTCATTGTTTATCTTTCTGTCAATTCAGGCATGTTTTTCAATGTGGTATTGGAGGGTATTGGAATGGGAGTTGTTGTCTTGACACAGAGAGAATGCAAAGCTCCACCTTTTGTTTAAAATCAGGAACTCCAAAAAGCCTGACCACAGGCTGGGTCAATGTGTGTAAATGAATGCATGAGCAGCTGAACAGGAAATAGCTCAAGGTAAGAATTTTTTTCTTTACCTGATTGCGAATAAAAGTCGGAACCATGTAAAACTCCAGTAAAAAGGAAGTTTTCATTAATTTCATTCTGTTTTTTCAAAGGACTTTTAAGAAGCAATGAGGAAGTTCAGTATTTGGGCGTTTCTACCCATTCTGTTCTCTCTATTTACCACTGCAGGACTCTGGATCGTGTAAGTGTGGATCACTCCATTTTTTGTTCACTGCATTTTAAGGCCAGGTCTAAGCTTCAGTTATGTATTTCTAGTGTAAAAGTTATCCAGGGATGCAGTCTTTAAAAAATGCCTTCTGAACTTAGTTTTGACATGTCTTTTCTACTGTATTAAAAACAATGCAAAATGTAGGTAAACATAGTGAAAGCAAGGTCAATCCTAGGCAAGCATGGTAACCATGGTTTTGTATAACAGAACATCTTGCTGCCCTGCAGCTGTTAGAGACCATTGATAATGCTAGACAAGCCTTTCTTTAATAAATAAGAAACTACATATCACCACTCCTCCTCGTGTTAGTTGAAAGAACTCTGCTTCACCTGTTGCCTCACAACGCAACAGAGGTGTGGCGATATCCCAAAACATGGGTTTATTTATACCAAGCACACAGACAGTGCCATCGTTTGGCCCATGTTGTAAGGTTTGTAACAGCAAAGGTAAAGTCAGACCTCAATTAACTGCACATCCAATTTCTACAACGGAGGCTCGGCCTACCATCTGTCAGCAGGCGACGTCCTGTTTGAGGTAGCATGGTAAATGCTAATAATGCACCCTATTATTAGAACCAAGGATAAATATATGAGATCCACATAATCAAATAGTGGCATAGGAACATGGGACACAACATACTTTTTGCTTGAAGCAACTGGCATTTTTTTGCATTAAGTAGGGCACCCAGATTAGTGTTTAAATGTGACATTGATGTGATCAGAAAATAAGAGAGACTGCTGATGCTCAAGACAGGTATCTATGTGTGCTAATGAGGAGAGGAACACTATATCACAACAATAATTTAAAAAGGGTCATATTTGTTTTGACTATTCATTCAAAAAGCCCTCTTCCAGACATAATATACTTTTCAATACTTAATGACATAGTGTCAAATAATCTTTCATAGAAAACTTGACTAAAAATAGGTGGACAGAAGTATTCCTGCTAAAACCAGATTCATTAAATGTAACTGAAATTCAAAGCTTAGAGCAGAATTTAATAATGAATGTATTAAGAATATGCAGTCAAAGCAAGTAAGCCAGTTAGAGTTTGCAGGTACTGTAAGTTTTAGCAGAGTAAGTAGAAGAAAAGTGAGGAGAAAACCAAAATATGGTGGACCTGGTGTCTTTTAGTACCACAACAAGCAAGCAAGCAATTGATATTGGATAAGAAAATTATTATAAAGTAAGATTTTAATAACAACCTTTGCACTGTAATAAAGTACCATTGGTACAAAGTGACATTATCAGTTAAAACATGGAATGTGGAATGAGGTGCCACGCTGGTAAATCATTAGAAACTGCTGCAGTACCAGAATAAATCAAAATACTTTTCTACTCAAGGGCAAATACGGATAAGGAAATGCCTAAATAACAGCATCACATGGGTGGTCGTCAAGGTAGAAAGCAAACCATTTCGTTAACGTACACTATTACTGTAGACCATGTTTGCTGTTTGTACCAAGGAGACTGCTCTGAACACAGCTGTTCAGTGAAGTCAACATATCCAGCATTAAATAATAAAATATAAACTGGACAGCACAAACCAACATCTCATTTGTGACTAACCCACGGTCTGTTATCTTACAGGTATTTCATAGCTGTGGAAGATGATAAAATAATACCACTGAACTCAGAATACAGGTAACCAATGTGTTGGAATTGGGGTAAGAGCTGTAAACAGAATTGCATGCAGGAATACATGTGCATTAAGCTCAGTCCAGCTACACCTGCTGGAACTTAACCTAAGAAATTGTCTTAATTTCTGACCTTAAAGATCTATGTCTATTTTTATATTACTGGGCATTTACCTTTTTTTCTACTCAATTTAAAAACAGTCATGCTTCTGCAACATCTCTTTCTCTTCTATTTACCTGTCACACTAATAAGCATTGCATGCTAGTGGCACATGTATGCCCTGTGGGGTGTCCTGGGGCAGATGTTATTTTGATACAAAGTTCGCCTGTGTATTTTTTCTGGAAGAAAAATACAACAACATAAATATTATAAAACTAGCAAGAAACAACCTGGACATGGATTAAATCAAAACTAGAGCCATAGCCATTATCAGCTGTATTTATGGAGGTGCCATACACTTTAATTTCATTCAATCCTTAGTTGCAGGTAAGAGTTGTTTCTTGCTTGTCTTATTAAAATTGTTGTATTTTTGAAAATGATTACTATCAATAAGGCAAGCTAGATCTTCTCCTGTTATTGATCAACAGCCGTTTAGTACCTATCAGAGACGTTGTCAAGTAAAGACTTATCAATGATTTCAAAATAATAGAACACAGCTATTGTAAATGTAATGTGGAAATGATGCATTTACACACTCATTGATTACATGAGGAGATTCTTTGTTTGTAAAGCTCTGAAATAATTATGTAAAGCTGGCCTCTGAAATATTGCTGTCTGTTTATTTCAGAAAAGAAGGATCTAAAGCTCCACCTTACATAAGGTAATGTTTATGCTTTATTTAATATGGCAGCAAGGCTGTGTGATGAATTCAATGAGGTTTTCCACAGTATTTAATGTACTATTTCATGTATTATTCTACTATCATGTATTATGCACTTTTCACTGTATTTAAAGTATTATGGATTTTCTTGTTGTTACTGCATCTTGTAAAGCGCTTTGTGATGGTGGTCCACTATGAAAGGCGCTATATAAAATAAAGATTCATTGATTGATTGGTACTCGTGAAACCGTATAGGGGTTTGGAGATAGCTTTCCAGTTTCAAGGTTTCACTATCAAAGCAGGAGTAAGCTAAATCCTGGTTCAGGTGGTTTATTTTTTAAATAAATATGCAAATGAAGAGCAATTGTCATTGTAATCATGAGCTGTGCTGTTTTTAAAGTATTGCAGGTGATGCTCCCCCTGCAAGCTGTGTATTCAGTCAAGTCATGAACATGGCCGGATTTGTAGGTAGGAATGGACCTAATGTTTTCTTTTAAAATGTAAATAGACACCGCAGAGTCATCACATGTTCACATTGTTACCTAAAATGCAACAACAGATAAAAAAGCATTTCACATTTCATTCAGACCTCATTATTACTACATTTTAGGAAGATACGGCACCATTGGGGCACCATTATAAGACCTGTGGAAACCATGGCATTAGAAACCATTATCAGACCACAGCATTACAAGCAATGGCAACAACATTGCACAGTGTTGAGATGGTACTGTGGCAGTGTCTGTTGGGTCTCTCTGTTATACTATAGGTAGAAATCGGTAAATGCTCCCCCTGCAGTACCATACCAGGAGCTCATAGCATTGTGGCTGTCCTTGTGCTAAAATTGCCCTTTAGAAAATTCTCATATTAAAACATAGACTTGAGACAGATTTTCTGACAAAAATAAGATTTCACTTAATAATAATTTCGTAACTGGAATATAGTAAACATTTACAAAATGGTTTATTATTAGTATTATTATTGTTGCTGTTGCTTTAAATCTTTTTCAGCGTTTGCAATTGCTGGTCTCAGATATATTCAGCTGAAGCCTAGAATGCACACACCATGGCTAAACATTGGCAGCCTGGTTGCTTTATGCCTGGCATGCTTTGGAATGACCTTACTGGGAAATTTTCAGGTAAGATTGCAATCTGTTTGCTGTAAGAGTAACTGTCATACACACAAATAGTCTACTCTAATCCAGTCCCAAAAATGAATTAACATTGTATTACCTGTGGGTTTAGCTGTTACTCTTTAGTGAAAAGTTTTACCATTTCAGAGACTGACAGGTAGATTGGATACAAATAAAAGATTTTCAGAATTTGGGACTTTTTGTCTTTTTTTGTTTTGTTCTTTACAATCATTGCAACATTTTACAGCTTTCAAATGACGAGGAGCTACACAATGTAGGGACATCGATGACTTTTGGATTTGGGACCCTTGCATGCTGGCTTCAGTCTGTCGTGACTCTCAAAGTCAACCTAAAGAACGAAGGGAGGACAATCGGAATTCCACGAGTCCTGCTTTCAGCTGCTATTACTCTCAGTGTGCTCCTGTGTATCCTTTCAGTACGGTGCAGAACAGTAGAGCCTGTCATTTCTTTTTTTATTGTTAACATCCTGACAACTTTTTACACTTATAACTTTAAAGTCTGTTTCAAAGCTATTTTCAAAATGACCGCACTAGTGCACTGAGTCCTATAAATCACTGCAGGAAGAGAGATTTAAAAAAAAAAAAAGAAAACATCATAACAAGTGCTCTGGCTTATCTGTTCCGTACCACATCATGGATCATTATTGCTGAGTTACCCGTTTCATAATGTGGTTAATAATCGTTACACTGTCAGTACACTAGAGCGGCCAAAAAGCTTTGAAACAGACTTTAAAGTTATAAGTGTAAAAAGTTGTCAGGATGTTAACAAAGACAAATTACAGGTACATTATTTAAACAGTTGTAGCAACACGTGGGGACGTGTAATGCTATATTTTTTGGAACTCCGCTACTTACTTTTGAATAGAAATCAGGAGATTTAATGGTCAAGGAGAGTTTTGATTCCTTGACTGTGCTGCTGCAGATTTCATCCTGATGGCTCAGCGTTTGCACATGCACGCTGCCCAAGTCCAGTGGGCTCTCGTGATGTTCTTCATCAGTTTCCTGGGGTCCTTTGCGGTGGAATTCCGACACTACAGGTTTGAAATCGTGTGCACAGACGACCAAGACAACATTCTGAGTCTATCTGAGACCTTCTCTGAGATCTCAGAGCACCAGTCTGACCAGCTGTAATGACTGAGCAGCAGCATCTTCTACCTTACAGTTATCTTGTGTTTTTATACTTGATCAAGGATTGGTGGCGTGCAAGGCTGTTTTATTCAGGCATGCATGAAAAAAAAAATACTGTAAAAGCCTGAGACTTTCTTTATCCTTCTTGAATCTACAAGAGCTGGAAAGGACGGATGTACATATCAATCCTTTGAATCTGGCACTTCAGAATGAGAAGCCGCAGGTTTATCCCCATCAATAATAAATCATTGTATTCCTTGTTGCAAGGGAGGCTACTGACAGGCGCCAGCAGATGATGTTACGCAGTCCTAGTTTGTTGTCACGGAAACCTCTTTGCAGCACCCACACTGTTCGGTCATAAGACTGAGAATGTAAGCTAACATCACTGAAATCAAATAAAAGGCTGATATTTGCATGGCACGAGTAAAGCTAAAAGTATCCCCGTCTTTTTTAGGGTCAGACAGTTTTCACTATCAGCATGATTTTTTTTTAAAACAAGTTCTGTGTGTTTTATAAAATTGTAAAATTGAGGTGTCCCATGAGACTGAACCCATATTATCAGTTACTAAATGAGTGCAACAGTATACTTCAGAAAATACCCTTTCCCAGAATCACTTAATGCAATGAAAGTACTACTGTAATAGAGGCAACATCCATCATTTAAAAGCTTAAACCCTCAGGATACATTTTAGACTTGTTGTCTAAACCTACTATTCAGAAATAACTACCTAAAGTGTCCTAATTAATGTAATAAAAGGGATGGAGAAATGCTAGCACTCTGAATCCTGTCCAGGCTAACCCTTGCCACCATGATGTACTGCACTGCTGAACTGTCAAACATCTGTTCATGCATTAAGGTTCATGGTTTTAAAACTTAGCATTCTATATGGCAGTTGGTTTATAAACGTCTTAAGCACTAATTAAAAGGGAGCACCTTTACACATGCTTACAAAAAAAAAAGAGAAATCAACTACAGTCATGAGGTGAAAGAGTTTTGGTAGAAGGACCCAAGTGAGTGAAATGCTTGTTGAAAGACATGCCAGTGACTTGTCTAAAATAATATAGGCAACACACTGCACTTCCTAAATGTGTTTATTTAGGTTTCACTCTCTTGGATAATCCACGGTAAGTTAACATGGTGGTTACAGCATGTACTGTTATTACACATTAATCAAATCCTTTTATCTAACCATGTCGGAGCAATTCAAAATCTAATTCTCATTTACTGTGGAGACCTAGGGAATAGGGAGGAGAATACCCATAGCAACGTGGGGTACTGACAAAGCCAAACCTTAAGTTCTGAGATCTAAAGATCGAACGGCTGCAAAACTTTTTTTTAATTCATCATGGCATTTTTTGGTTCGCAAATTAATGCCAAGGGCCACAACGCTCCTTAACAATCCTAATAAAATCCTTAACTAAATCACATTGACAAATGTTTCGACTAATGCCTAACCAGGGTTTCTTATGGGTTTACCTCAATATAAAAAGCTGAGATTAAACTTTCCTTGTGGAAATATGTGTGAGAATATGTGTGACACTTTTTTATCCAGACCAGAAAGTGTGGTACTATACTTATGACCAATCCTAGGTCATGAAGATAAGCTTTTATGCCATGCACAGCTGTGTCCAAAAAGAGAACGGGGGGGGGGTATGTTTTTTTTTTATATTGTGTATGATGTAAAATCTTTTCTTACTGTAAACACTTCATATGTATGACTATTAAAGAACAAACACACACACACACATCAGTTAATATTAAATATATTGTAACATACATATTCATGCCATGATAAAATATACTCTCATCATGCATGTTATTTCTTGTGTAAATTGCTGTTTGCATTGTTATGGATGTGGATGTAACTGAATTAAAGTCAGTATTAAATCAAATAAGCACCGTGCCTCATCTTCGTGACCTTGCCGTACACTGCATTATATACTGGATCTCGTAGAGCTTTTTCAGTATTCGCCAATTGTATTTTTTTATAATTTTCTCCGAATTTAGAATAGCCAATTACTTTTAGGCTCAGCTCACCGCTACCACCCCTGCGCTGACTCGGGAGCGGCGAAGACAAACGCACGCTGTCCTCCGAAGCGTGTCCCGTCAGCCGACCGCTTCTTTACACACTGCAGTGCAGACCCACCATGCAGCCACCTCAGAGATACAGCATAGGAGAACAACGCAGCTCTGGGCAGCTTACAGGCAAGCCCGCAGGTGCCTGGCCGGGTCGCTGGTGCGTGGTGAGCCAAGGACACCCTGGCCGACCTAAGCCCTCCTCCCTCCGGGCGGCGCTCGGCCAATTGTGCGCCGCCCCCTGGGCGCTACCGTCCACGGTCGCCAGTGGAACAGCCTGGACTCGAACTGGCGACATCAAGGCTATAGGGCGCATCCTGCACCACGCGGAGCGCCTTTACCGGATGCACCACTCGGGAGCCCCCTGATAGACCCTTTTAATATGTCCAATGTACATTACATGCAATCAAAAAATATGGGAAATGTCTTCATTGTTACTTCTTCCTTCTGTAAGAATAACAAGGTACTAAGAGAATACAGAGTTCAAGTATTAAATGCTAATGTGAAAACTACAGAGTACTGAACATGTATCTAAAAAGTAATATTACTTTATGTACAAGGCAAGTGTGAATATGGTTCTTCCAATTAACTTATAAAAATAAATAAAAGACAATATATATTTGGCAGTATGAAACAGGTTTTACTGGGCTAACAGTCACAACTTGGGTTTTATGCAGATAAAACAATATAAACATTTACAAAATTAGAATACCGCAATATTATACAGGTGTTTGGATATGGTATAATTAACTAAAAAAGTAAAATGTGTTTTTCTGTAAATTGTTAAAAAAATAAACTAATAATAATCCAAGCAGCACCTTGAAAACTTAAGATCATGTGATTGTGAAATGATGCCTGCTTCTTGTTCTCAATCGCATCCCCCATCCCCGACTGGCACTTCTTTAGGTTGTGTTGCCCGGTTGTGTTATGCTGAGTCAGGCAATGCTAGTTCGCTGAAGGATGTGATCAGTTTATAATGAGATTTCTCTTCCTCTGTGAGCTCTGCATTTCCAGGCCTCACCACAACAGCCACTTTCACTCCTGCCTCCTCAGCAGCTTTCGCCTCTACCGGAATAAAAAATAAACAAATTACCTTTAAAAGCATAGATAATGACAAAGATACAGATATAAAATAGGTCTAGGTCAAACAGGAGGAAGAACATCACATTCAGATTCAACGTATGAGCATATAGCTGCTTAGAGACCAAATATCAAAATGCCTTTTTTAAAAAGCATAAATATAGTTTTAATAAATATAGTGCTCTAGTTGACCCCCCCCCCCCCCCCCCAGGATAAACTAGGAGTTTTTGTGAATAAAAATAAAGCATCTGCGTTAACATAATCTAAGGGTCACGTCATATCCAATGAAATGGTTTGTAAAAGTAAAATGGATATGTGAATATCAATGATATATCCAGAGGTTAAAAAAAAATGTGGCACTGAAACAGTTAGGGCCTCATGCACTAAACTGTGGTAAATTACCTGAAATACTGTGTGGTAAGAGAAACCCATACTGCGCGCAAAAAGGAAGGCGTGACCGCTCTATTCACTAATATAATAATATGCACGAATAAGGTGAGCTAAATGATTCATTTGCCAGTCATCATAGCACGCAAAATGCTGCACGCGTTACACACCCTTTATTTTAGTACATGGGCACTCCAAAGGACAGGTAGTCCGTCTCTCACTTTGTCAGAATGACAGAGACCAAGGAGGCAGCACCTGGCACCAGCTAGATCTTCAGTGGGTCTCAGTAGGATGAGGGGAGGCAGCCTGTGTTACGCAGATTTCTGTATCCCCACAGAATTCTGTATCCCCTTAGGATTTGACGCCTGCGTAGATCAAGATCGCTATACATGAAAGCTTGATGTTTCTAAATAGTATTTACATGCAATAAAATTAAAATGTGTTTTAAAAGAGAAATACAGTTTTATAAGGTTACTTTTAATCAAGGGTTTCGTGTGTTTGAGCCACGCAGGAGGCTGAGCGTACTGTAGAGAATCAGTGGTGTCAAATGTGCTGTTTTATTTTGCTACAGAATTAGTTTGGTCTTATTTTCAATATTTGATGCAAACTGCTGCAGAACTCAATGGCAGTGTTTGAGAACACAGCGGGGCTGAAGCACAGGAATATCACGCATCCACGTCCAGCTTTGAAAAACTGCATCTGCACAGGCATGGAATCATGCGGGGATACAGAATTCTGCGTAACACCGGGAATGTCTTGCTTTGAGACGGTCAAAGTGGAGAAACACAAAATAATTAACTGAAAACAAATATTTGTTTGTTCACCTTTATCCCCCTCTGGTTTATTTTGAAGGTACTCTGGTACCGAAACGTTGGCTCAATATAAATGTGTTTCTTTTAAAGTGATTGCAAGTGTGCGGTTTATTTCTTTTTTTTCTTTTATGAAACTTTAACCTTCCAGCTGCTTATCCGGCGATTTCGACGTGCTGCACAGGCTAGTCACAATGTGTGCAGTACTCACTGTTGTCTTTTGCATGACAAAAATGCTAATGTTTTCAGAGCCGAAATAATTAAGTGTAATTCAAGTGTTAAAAGAGCACAACTGTCTCTTGGCCGTTTCGGCAGTAATGGAAAAAATACAGTACATCATGGGATTTTATACAACACTGTCTATTCCTACAATGCATCTTGCATTGAGAAAGCAACACTTTGGAATCGGAATAAAGGTAATTATGTAATACAGTTCACGTGCAGTCATCTTTTGGTAAGTTGCATTTTCAGAATCATATAATTATGTACAGTATTACAAGACCGTATGTTAAAATATTGCCCACAAAACCAACGAAATACATCCTATGTAGCCTATATCTGACATTTTATTTGTAGTGTTCTGTAGAACACAGGCAATCGTTTATCCTGGAAAAAATGAAATACAGTACCTGAAAGCAGATCTACACGTTTATCATGTTTCTCACACAGCACTACTTGTGGTCTGCTCTATTTATATTGTGATTTAGACAGACACTACCTGGTTTCAATAAGCGGTAAACTTAACACGCGCTGAGACACTTAGGAAAGTTAGCACCTTTAAGTAAATATGGTTTTTATATCAAGTCCCTCCCTCACGGTATTAGAATTTGAATACATTTCCATGGATTACCATTATTAATTGTATGTAAATGACTCGCACGCTGTATCTTTTTCCACGAGACTCATTTGCCGCTGGTTAGTGAATATAGCAGGAGGTGTACAAAGCATGCAGTAACGGGCTTACTGCGTGGTAAACTGGTTACCGCTGTTTAGTGCATGAGGCCCTTAATGTTCACTGGACACCACCTGTAATGGAAATGTAATCAAGCAAATCACAGAATACAACCGAGTACCACCTATAACAGAGCCCATGTCAAAGCATGGGGTCTGTTTCATTGATATGGCCAGAGCAACGTGGCAGTGAAAGGGTTGATTTCTAGGTGCAGGGGGGTAACATTTACATAAAATGAGCGGATACTCTTCAAAACACCAGCCTCTCCATTTATTAAAATTCAGTCTGTCCTTCCGATCTGTTCTAGGAATGAAACCAACTGTAAATGCATGATGCAAAATGTAAGTAACCACATTTTATATATATATATAATGTACAGAGTAACAGATGCAGGACAGATGGGGTGGTGCATTTACTGCCACTTCTTAGGGTAGTGTTCTAAGAAGAAAACTAAAGTTATCCACATACCTCGAGTTAGATCAGTCAGAAACATGATGTTATCAGCAGAACATCCAATGCTTTCAGCAATCCTCTGGTAGCTTTTACTTTCTACTTTGGCTCCAATGTTGGTGTCGAAATGACCATCAAATAACTGAAAATAGAATGTTGTATAAATTATTATTACAATCCTGCATTGACCGTATGTGACAAGACAGAGAATGATTCTTTCTGACAAATCTCTCTCCCGACCTGTGAGGGCGCTGTATAAAGGGAACAGAGTGCCCTGGACTGGATGGCCAGACAATTCATTCCCAGGGGTAGAAGGAAGTCGGTCATCTAGAAAGGGGGCGGAGCTACAATACACTAAATTATCAACCCGTAAGGGAAACGACGTGGCAGCTACGGATTGGAGGAGCGGTTGCATTAGTTAACCATGAGGTCATGACTGACGGTACAAAAGGGGGCGTAGCGAAGTTATCTGTTCCTTGTTATGGTTAAGCTGCTGCAAGGCCTGTCATTTTCATGGCACCTCTGATTTATAGTTTGTTGTTTTGTGTTTTATTTTTAGTGTTTTTACAGTCTTATATCGTCCTCTGGGCTGGTAGCGTCACATGACATTATCGTTTACTTTTTGATTGTATTTATTAATTAAATCCTGTGCGCCTGTGTCAGTGTAACAACGTCAATCTCCCTACTTCAGTCTCTTATGTGTTCTCCTCGGCCGCCTGACGCAAGTATACCAGGACATTACCACACCCATATATGACAATGATGAAGTAGATTTTTTTTTTATATCTACAATGTTGAAACAGGTTACTAAAATCGATCAGGTACCAGCTACCATCATGTCAAATCGGCTCTGAACTACAGTAACAAGAATCATTACAGGAGTTTGTCAGTCAGAAGTATGTCTTGCGCCAGTCTGCAGGACCTGGAAGAGATCCAGGGTAGAGACTTGCTACCCGACTTGAGCCAGATGGGACCCGACAGCAAGTGTCAGGTTCGGGTCGGTTCGGGTGTAGTTTGTATATTATGGTTCGGGTTCGGGTCGGGTTAGTGTTATCAGTGAGTTGATTATGGCATTTTTTAATTTTAAGTGAGTATTTTCTTCTTCCTCTGTGTGCAAGTGCTTCCTAAAACTCACTTCCTGCTTCACGATTTTTGAAAAAGCACTCTCTAATATAGTCTCACAAATCCGCTTATTCGTTTTGTGCAGCCTGTCAAATGCTGCGTCGCTGGGCTTTACTAAGTAACCACAGGATATAATTAATTTCCAACGCAACTAACAACCAATAATCATTTCTGCTGATAAACTGATGTTTTGTGCAGCCTGTCAACAAATGCTGCGTGGGTGGACTTAACGGGGTACAGTTCAGTTTCAAAACACCAACGTCACCAAATTTTAACAGTAAGTCTCATACAAATGCACACACATACAAAAAAAACAGCTTTCAGGATATAAAAGCAGGTTCATCTGTATATAGAAAAAAAAGAAAATATATAAATAGAAGAATGTGTAGCAGTGGAGCGTTCCGTTGCTGGAAGGGTTTGGAAAAGTTACAACATTGTTGTATTCAGCGATAATAAAAGTCCACGTCGCTTTGTACAATGCAAAACTTGCAAAATATTACTGAAGAATGACAGCAAAAAGATGGGAAATTCATCTCTGCAGCGGCACACTGAAAGTGATGTATTCGTCCTGTAGCTGTTTTAAAAGCCAGTCATATTTGTTATTGAATGTTAATTTAGCGGTTTGATATGATATAGGTTTGTCCAAAATGAGTATGCAAAAAGAGCATCTTCTGTGTGGCTATTTATGATAACAAAGTTTTGAAGAAGCCTGTTGTTGTCTTCTTTTAAATCATGCAGTGTTGGATTATGAGGAAAGGAAGTAAATGAGATAGGATTAATTGAGAGTGATTTTTTCTTTATTTATTTACGTTTTAACTGGAAGTCAGTAACACTCTACACTGAAGGTACTTGGTTGCAATAGTGTATGTTAGGAATTTATTTGTGGAGATGGACGGGTCGGGGCAGGTATGCAAATATTTCAAAGGATTTTGTTTGGTCAGGTTTGGGTCAGGTTGGGTTTTAAATTTAGGCCAGAGCAAACCTCTAATCCAGGGAACCATGGAAGGAAAACCTGTTCAATTTAGTGCAGGCGGGACAAGTGAGACTCCTGGTAACTTACTGAACACATTCAAACAATAACAATAAAACAAAACCCTGGCATGACACTGAACTGCAAAGGTCTGGATCCATCTAAATAATTGCTAATGGGGTATACAGGGGATGTGACAACAGAATTATCATGAAAAACTCTGCAGCAGTGCTACAATTATGATTATGATTAATGGCTATAAAAAAACTGTAAATACTTGCCCTTATTAATTTTTTTATATAAATTAGCTGCCTAAATTTAAAAAAAATCAGCCATTAGCAAACGGCTTTGAAGAGCGGAGAATTACTGCAAGGCTCTGATGAACTTAAACTGAGCTACTACTAAAAAAAACAGGCTCACTCCCTCACTTTCTTTTATTCCACACAAGGCAACTGTAGTTGGTCCAGGTTGCACCCTGCAAAGGATATGATTGACATTTTGAAAAATGTATTGCCTAGAGGACACTGCGCTACCCACTGAGTCACATCATCTTATTAAAGGCAAGTCACACTTGTGTCTTGCCTGAATTTGTTCAAGCCTGCTTTCAAAACTGTTACAATATATTGCTTACCTCTAAAACATTTCCTTCTGTGGAGTAACCAAAGAGCAGTTTCTGAGCCTCCACACTGCCTGATGAATAAATATACACCTTCATTCCTAACCGCCTCCACTTTCTGATAGCTGGGACAACATCTTCATACACTCTGTTGCGCAGACATAAAAAAAAATAAAAAAAGAGTGAAAACACATGGATCAGAGGGGTCTGTTTACCAGATTATACAGGGCAGATTTACAAGCCTTTGTCTCCAGGAAGGGGGGGCTGAAAGTACAGTACATGCAAATACAAAGTTTGGTATTGCACCAAGACAGAATATGCAAAATATCTGAAATCCAATCTGAAAAACTTTATCCCAGCTACTGTTGCTGCAGCTTAGGTTACTATACCAAACACGGCTGTTCTGGAATATCTAACTGTTTGGGTTAGAAGTACAGTAATTCTAGGTTACCTCTAGATTTAGCTGGATAATTCTAGCATGAATTCATTTTGGGCATGATAATATTAAAATTAACCAATTTCTAGACACTTCAATAAGCGATTCGGTGACCAGTTCACTTTATGTAAGCTACTTACTCGCCTCTGATTTTCCCAGTCGTGTAGGCTGCCCTCCACATGTGACCCTGAAGCTGTTTTAAAGCTGTGGTCTTCCTGTCCTCCTCCATCTGCCACAGGACATTGTCCACCACCTCCTGGATCGCTTTCTCCTCGTCTGTGTGCACTGTCTGATCGAAAGAATGAACTGGTCCCGATCTGTGGTGTTTGGAGTCATCATCAGCCTAAACAAAAGGAAAGCAAAGTTTAGACTTGGTTCCCTTCAGGACAGACCATCGGAATTACAACAGGACAAGTAAAGTCAAACATGCAATGTTTTCAATGTGCGATTGGAAAGTTGATTTTTTTATTATTCCCATTTCCATTTGATCAATCAACGTGGCATCATAGATATAACCTGCACCTGATGAAATAACACAGCAGTTTTTTTAAAATGTTTTATCTGTACTGTGAATGGTTGTGAGCTTTCACAGTTGTCAGTCCACCTATCGCACACACCAAACAGTCATGCCAAGCTCACATGGGCTCACAGTGGAAACCTGTCTAATACATTGACAGATTACAGAAATAACTGCGCCAGCCCAATTCATGTTTTTGCTTCCTGGTCTTGATAAATTATGTGACATCGCAACTATTGAACTCTGTCTACATACAATGAAGCAGGTGAAGTTAACAGAACTGGAATATCACAATACAACATGATTTCTAGAAAACCAGGAGGCAATTTTTAATTTTTGTTTTTAAATGACAAAAACACAGGTCTGCATGCAAGATGACAGACGTAAGACAATAGAGAAAAGTTATAAAAATGTCAATATTGGAGCTAAAAACTCCAAGCCATTCAGAAATGAATAAAAATTTCAAACAAGAGCAAGGGAGAGGCAAACTCTACTATGTAAATACCATTAGTAGCCATATATTAGGTTTCCTTTATTTGTATCTTTAAAAAGACTCCCAGATCAATTACATTATAATTCTTGACCACACCCCTGCTTTCAATGCATTTTTATTTGGACTCCCAATGATAAAGGTAACTTCCAATTCAAGGGACGTATAAATATAAATAATGATGATTTTTAAAAAAAAAAAGAAAAAAAAAGAAGAATTACTTTTGGAATAACAGCACCCAAACCCCCAAAACATGCATGCACAGCTAGGTTTTGAAATAGCAATGTTGTGAAGAACCTGAGGCAGGGGGTGCCTATCAGGTTAAGGCTGGAAGTAAAGAGAGAGAACACTAGCAGTAGACCTTGACTCAACCGAGAGCAAAATCAGTGTGTGCTTAAAGAAGAGACTGTGAAACACTTTTGGTTCTGAAAAACAGCAGTGATGTTGTGGGGTGTTGTTAGCCTACTGTATTGAGTGTACAGGGTTTTACATACCGCAAGTAACCCCATGTTTTTAATTCTGTTTTCAAGATTTGAAGATCATTAGGACCATTGCAGATTTATTCAGTCACGTGTGCCATATTGCAGGGCTTAATATAGCAGGTTCAACTCATGTAACCCACAGAGTACCTGGTACGTTACTTTGGCCTATACTTCTCGTTTATTTCTTGCACTTGGATTCATATAGGGAGGACTTAAGTCACCAGTACTGCAATTTCTACTTCTCCAAAATGTAATACATTTTTTTGTCACGCACAATTTAGACCCTTCTCCCAAATGTTCCTGTGCTGGGGGTGGGGTGGGGGTATACTTTAGTAGGCTAGCTCCTGCACGAAAATAAATACATAAACTAATAATCCAGAAAAATCTGAGGCACACTACGTATCAGGTGCTTCACCCCCAATGCGACACTGACTGAAACCAGCCCCTTTACAGTAAAGTCGGTACCTAAAGCAAACGTGGTGTTCGTATTTTGATAATATTATACATCATAACTGCAGACGCAATCCAACTGAATCCTCGGCTCGGTTTTTGGTATCTTCGACAACACACTACGTCATGGGTGCGGGTAAATATATTTCACCCTAACATAACCCGACGTCTCTCTTATTCATTCTTTATGCGACCTGTCAGCGTATACATTGCAGCTTCCAGTTAAAATAATTCCATACCTGTTTTTTTAGAAGATGTACATCTTGCTTGCACTCATCCTCTTCCCAGTGTGCAGAAAGGTACTCTTGGACATTGTCCTTTATATATGGAAATAAAACGTCCTAAAAAAAATAATTAAAAAAAGAACCAAATGCATATTTTACAATCTTAAATGAAGCCCAAGGCTCACTCACTCTCAAGACAAGTCATCAACTCCCGATAACAATTAGATTAAATTACCTTTACAAATGTAATAGGAGTTGTGGTTCCTTCAATATCTAACAAAAATACATTGCCGTTTCCTGGGACTGCTACCTTAGCCATTTTCCTTCAGCATAAACAATAAAATCTTTTCCGTAGCAAACCAAAGATATATTTTAACAGACCTCACGTGTTCACCGCCTATCCCTTTAAAAGCAGAGAACTGTCTTTCTCAGCCGACAAAAAAAAAAACACGTAAGCTCAGCCCACTTTGCAATCAAACCGCGAGACAAACTAATGGGCGGTCTCTTTCAAATGAGCACACCAAAAATCATGGTGGCGCTAAAATGACGTGTGATACTAAAAGTGATCTGCCTCCTGCAGCTTGCTGCAATATTGCGTAAACGATAGTTGTTCGCCTGCTAGATTGCAGCGTCTGTGGCTGACGTCACGGTCTGTGGACAGCTTTGGTACGGGAACTGCAGAAGAGCAGACTGGGAGGGTGAAATAGGGTGCTGTCAGAATTGCATATCAGCCAGTTATGCCCATTGTATGTGTAACATGAAGGTCAATGGAAATCTTATTTCATTCACTGAATCATCTTTAGTAAAAGACACATATACGTAATATTGTGTTAAACAACATCCATATCTATTCTAAAATCACAAGTGTTATAACTTCACTGAAATTCTTTGCTTCATAATTTTCTACTGTACTAATTTTCCTAATGCATATGTCTATATTGGCAGACCAAACATGGGTAGAGGAAACAATCCACATCCAATGTTTTCTTATGAAACAGTTGAAGAATGTTATATATGTATAAGAACATAAGAACATAAGAAAGTTTACAAACGAGAGGAGGCTATTCAGCCCATCTTGCTCGTTTGGTTGTTAGTAACTTATTGATCCCAGAATATCATCAAGCAGCTTCTTGAAGGATCCCAGGGTGTCAGCTTCAACAACATTACTGGGGAGTTGGTTCCAGGTTTCTTTTTTCAGGTCAAAGAAGTCCCCTGGGTCGACATTGTCTATACCTTTCAGGATTTTGAATGTTTGAATCAGATCGCCGCGTAGTCTTCTTTGTTCAAGACTGAATAGATTCAATTCTTTTAGCCTGTCTGCATACGACATGCCTTTTAAACCCAGGATAATTCTGGTCGCTCTTTTTTGCACTCTTTCAAGAGCAGCAATATCCTTTTTGTAATGAGGTGACCAGAACTGAACACAATATTCTAGGTGAGATCTTACTAATGCATTGTAAAGTTTTAACATTACTTCCCTTGATTTAAATTCAACACTTCTCACAATATATCCGAGCATCTTGTTGGCCTTTCTGAGTCAACATAAACTCCTAGGTCTTTTTCATAGTTCCCTTCTTCAATTTCAGTATCTCCCATATGATATTTATAATGCACATTTTTATTTCCTCCATGCAATACTTTACACTTTTCTCTATTAAATTTAATTTGCCATGTGTCTGCCCAGTTCTGAATGCTGTCTAGATCATTTTGAATGACCTTTGCTGCTGCAACAGTGTTTGCCACTCCTCCTATTTTTGTGTCGTCTGCAAATTTAATGAGTTTGCTTACTATACCAGAATCTAAATCATTAATGTAGATTAGGAATAGCAGAGGACCTAATACTGATCCCTGTGGTACACCACTGGCTACCTAGCTCCATTTTGAGGTTTCTCCTCTAATCGGTACTTTCTGTTTTCTACATGTTAACCACTCCCTAATCCATGTGCATGCATTTCCTTGAATCCCTACTGCCTAATCCCTAATTAATCTTTTATGCGGGACTTTGTGGAAAGCTTTCTGGAAATCTAAATAAACCATGTTGTATGCTTTGCAATTATCCATTTTCAATGTTGCATCCTCAAAAAAGTCAAGTAGGTTAGTTAGACACGATCTCCCTTTCCTAAAACCATGCTGACTGTCTCCCAGGATATTGTTACCATATAGGTAATTTTCCATTTTGGATCTTATTATAGTTTCCATAAGTTTACATATAATAGAAGTCAGGCTTATTGGTTTGTAGTTACCTGGTTCGGTTTTGTCTCCCTTTTTGTGGATCGGTATTACGTTTGCTATTTTCCAGTCTGTCGGTACAACCCCTGTGTCAAGAGACTGTTGCATGATCTTGGTTAGCGGTTTGTAAATAACTTCTTTCATTTCTTTGAGTACTACTGGGAGGATCTCATCCGGCCCAGGGGATTTGTTTATTTTAAGAGCTCCTAGTCCCTTTAACACTTCTGCCTCTGTTATGCTAAATTTATTTAAAATTGGATAGGAACAGGTCGACATGTCGGGCATGTTGTCCGTGTCCTCCTTTGTAAAAACCTGTGAAAAGTAATCATTTAATATATTTGCTATTTTTTTTTCTTCATCTATGATTTTGCCATTTGTGTCTCTTAGACATTTAACCTCCTCTTTGAATGTTCTCTTGCTGTTATAATATTGGAAAAACATTTTGGAATTGGTTTTAGCCCCCTTAGCAATATTGATTTCTATCTCTCTCTTGGCCTTTCACTTCCTTTTTGACTTGTGTTTGCAGTTCCAAGTACTCTTTCTGTGTACTTTGTTTTTGGTCCCTTTTAAACGCTCTGTAAAGTGCCTTTTTTCGCTGAATATTTTTTTTAATTGATCTATTAAACCATTTTGGCCATTTTGTTTTAGATTTAGATTTGTCTACTTTTGGGATGTAATTGTTTTGCGCCTCTAGTACTACATTTTTAAAAAACAGCCATCCTTTTTCTGTGGATGTTTTCTCTATTTTACTCCAATCTACTTCTGTTAGTCTCTGTTTCATACCTTCATAGTTTGCTTTTCTAAAATTGTAAACCTTAGCTTTAGTCATTACTTTTGGGGTTTTAAAAAATACTTCAAATGAGACCATGTTGTGGTCTGAGTTTGCCAATGGCTCTCTGACCTCTGTTTTAGTTATTCTGTCTTCATTATTTGAAAAGACTAAATCAAGGCATGCCTCTCCTCTAGTCGGTGCCTTGACAAATTGCATTAGGAAGCAGTCATTTGTCATTTCGACCATTTCAGTTTCATCCGTCGTGCCCCCCATCGGGTTTTCCCATTTTATATGGGGGAAGTTGAAATCCCCCATTAGTATGGCTTCTCCTTTTCTACACGCATTTCGAATGTCATTGTATAATAGATTATTTTGCTCAGCATCTGAATTTGGCGGTCTATAGCATGCTCCTATTATTATGCCCTTTGAATTTGTGTCCATTATTTTGACTCATGTTTATTCTGCATTGCTTTCTTTGTCCTGATTTAACACCTGGGCTTCAAGACTATCTATTATTGGTGTCACTGGAAGTTGTTTTTTTTAAATTTGTAACAACAAGTTAATACAAAATACCTTTTAGTCATTTGCAATGATACTTTTAGGAATTGTAATATCAATGCCATTTGTATAGGCAGTGACTGTAGGGGTGCATTTATGGGTTTCAGTATCTAGTATGTCATCCATGAAAAAAAAAAAAAAATGACATGACTAGAAGACGATTTTGTGTTATTCACACCCCCTAACTAGGTGGCAGTAGCAGGTTGAGTGATGACTGTATGTGGTTGCAAATGCCCTTCTCTGTCAGTCAGCGCTCCTCTGTTATTTTTTAAGCCGAGGCTGCTCCAGTGCAGCAGCTTTCAGAAGCTACAGCCCGTGTCTGCATGACCTCTGATGTCAAATCCGGCTGAGGTCAAGCAAACGTCAAGAAAACGCCTGGGTGTCGTGAATGCACCTCCTGTATATCATTTAACTGCAGAAGTCCTGAACCGTGGATGGAAAAATTAAAAAATAAAAAATACAGAATCTATCACATATGTACAGACTTTCAAGAGCAGCATTCCATCAACACAGTAGCATAAATATCAGGTTAGAAAATACAACTTTATTATTTTACTAAATGCAAAACTTAACATAATTTCAGTCAATATAATCAACCGACTGTTCCGTAATTACCCTCCACTACCTAGGTGGCAGTAGCAGGTTTAAACATAATGTAGAGTTCCGTGTACTGTAATTCCCACTCTGTATTTCCCGCTGTAATTGTGTTCCCCAGCTCTGTATTCCCTCCCCCGCCGTGTTTACCTTATGTGTCTGTGTATCCTGAGAAGCTGACAGCTCTGGACTCTGGTAAATAAAGTGTTGAACTGAAACAAGCATCTCTCCTGCTTTCTGCCTCCTGTGAAACGCTACAGTGACGTCAGAAGCGGTATTCACGATGGAACCCACGAGAGTCAAGCAGAAGCAGTTAGGAGATGGAGAGACGAGCGGCGTGCTGGAGTGGCTGCTCCAGTGTGAGAGGGAGATCACCCAGATGGAGGAATGAGTCTTGGCCAGAGCTAGAGTGCGGCATTCACTGACGGCAGAGTGCATTGGGGCCCAGCTGGGTCCCACAGAGCACTGCGGCTGATACCCAGAGCAAGGAGAGACATGCAAGACTGCAGACCAACCAACCTGACGGTGGTGGCAGTACAGCCTTTTCATGCTCGGGTGACGGTACTGGGCAAGCTGTGCAGCTGGAGTGAGGGAGACAAGGCGCAGCAGTTGATGGCGTTTAGAGGAGACGCCCAAAGAGTGCTGCTGAACCTGGCTGAGGAGGAGATGGGCAGTTACCACACCCTGGTAGCCACCTAGGGGGGAGAGCGATACCATCCAGAGCATCGCACCACTGACAGAGATCCTGGGAGATCGTGGCCGTCCAGATAGCCATGTTGGGACAACCACCACCCACCGGTCCCTGCCTCTGTTGGGGATGTGGCCAGCACGGCCACCTCCACCTCTACTACCCCCGGCAGGTGCAGGGACCCGAAACCAACTGACCACCGTCGGGAAACGAGAAAGGGTCTATGTAAAAAGGGGAAACATCGTCCCGAGTCTCCAACCCAAATCTAACTACCAACGCGCCAGTAATCGTGGGGAGAACCAGTATCAGGGCACACCTCTATGAAAAAGACCTAGGAGTTTATGTTGACTCAGAAATGTCTTCATCTAGACAATGTGGGGAAGCTATAAAAAAGGCCAACAAGATGCTCGGATAGATTGTGAGAAGTGTTGAATTTAAATCAAGAGAAGTAATGTTAAAACTTTACAATGCATTAGTAAGACCTCACCTAGAATATTGTGTTCAGTTCTGGTCACCTCGTTACAAAAAGGATATTGCTGCTCTAGAAAGAGTGCAAAGAAGAGCAAACAGAATTATTCCAGGTTTAAAAGGCATGTCGTATGCAGACAGGTTAAAAGAATTGAATCTATTCAGTCTTGAACAAAGAAGACTATGCGGATTCAAAATCCTAAAAGGTATAGACAATGTCGACCCAGGGGACTTTTTTGACCTGAAAAAAGAAACAAGGACCAGGGGTCACAAATGGAGAATAGATAAAGGGGCATTCAGAACAGAACAAAGGAGGCATTTTTTTACATAGAGAATTGTGAGGGTCTCCCCAGTAATGTTGTTGAAGCTGACACCCTGGGATCCTTCAAGAAGCTGCTTGATGAGATTCTGGGATCAATAAGCTACTAACAACCAAACAAGCAAGATAGGCTGAATGGCCTCCTCTCATTTTTAAACTTTCTAATGTTCTTATGTTCTTATGTTCTCCACTTAAACTGCCTAGTGGAGGTTGTGCCCTTCACTGCGCTGATTGATACTGGGTCCACTGTCAACCTGGGTGAGACCGCCTTCGACCAGGATCAGTGCATCCTGGGACTCAACTTCCTTCAGCAGGTGAGAGGGCAGCTGGATCTGGCAAGATGGACAGTGACCTTTGGCGCGGGAAACTCACTGCTAGCGGTGTGATGACTACATCGCAAACCACCAATCCTGGTGCAATGGTCTTCGCAGGCACCCTGGTGAAGGCCAGCCCTTTCAAGGGCTCCTGCAGAGGGCGCGACCGAAGAGCGAAGCATCAGCAGGGAGCAGGAGCAGCCACAGCCGCCATCCCCACCGACCTTCCTTTCCCCACCCAAACCCCGGCTAGTGCTCCTGCAAAGGGCATGAGTCAAGGGTGGGGCACGAGGAGGGCAAGACAGTCGCTCCTTGCCTGGGAGCAGCGCGGAAACAATTCAGCGAAGCCATAGAAGGGATATACCAACGCAGCCAAGAGGGGCTCAACACACGAGAGCGCAACCAGCTTTGTGCCCTCCTACAGGAGTTCGGGCACCTCTCTGCAGTCCGTCCGGAAGATGGGGGACAGACCGGGATGGTCCAGCACTGGATCGACACCGGCCGATCCCCACCCAGTTGGAAAACTTCATGCCAGCTATCCCTGTTCCCCTGCGAGGCAGCCGGGAAGATCATTCAGAAGATGCAGGAGGCAGGGTTATCAAGCCGTCCAACAGTCCCTGGGCAGCACCCGTGGTCTTAATCAGGAAGAAGGACAGGGGTCTGCGCTTCTGTATAGACTACTGCCGACTGACCGAAGTCACCCGGAAAAACTTCCCGCTCCCCTGCATTAATGAGTCACTGGATCTTATCGCCGGGTCCTTATGGTTTAGCTCCCTCGACTTGAGAGGCGGCTACTGGCAGGTGGAGCTTGATCCCGCCAAGCCAAAGACCGCTTTCTCTATAGGACAGTGCCTCTGGCAGTTCAATGTCATGCCGTTCTGGTTGTGCAAACGCCCAGTCCACGTTCGAATGGCTGATGGCGAGGGTACAAGCATGTGTGGTGTATCTGGATGACCTGCTGGTACACGCCTCAACCTTCTCCGAGGCCCTGTTCCACCTGCACTGGGTGCTACAGAGGATCCAGGCCACCGGACTGTGACTGCACCTTGACAAGTGCCACCTATTCCGGCGACAGACAACCTTCCTTGATCACCAGGTCAGCAAGGAGGGCATCACCACCAACCCTGGCAGTGGCCCCCCGGCCAACACAAGGCAGCTCGAAGTTTCCTGGGCCTCGCGTCCTACTACAGGAAATTCGTGAAGGGGTTCGCAACCATCGTACGCCTCCTGCACCGCCTCCTGGATAAGGATCGGCACATCCAGTGGGCCGCCGAGCACGACGATGCCTTTGCCCAGCTGCAACACCCTGTAACCAGCACTCCTGTACTCACAGCCCCTTCTGTGTAAGCCCCCTTCACCCTGGACACCGATGCAAGCAACGAGGGAATCGGCGCGGTGCTGTCCCAAGGGAACCCTGAAGAAGGAGAACGGGTTGAGGTGTACTACAGCTGCCCCCTCAGTGAAGCGGGGCGCAATTACTGTGTGACCTGGAGGGAGTTGCTGGGGGTATTGGAAGCCATCAAACACTACCGCCCCTACTGATCATGCTGCCCTGCAGTGGTTGTTGCACTTCAGGGAACCCGAGGGGCAGGTAGGCTGCTGACTAGAGACACTCCAATCGCACAAGCTGGTCATACAACATTGACCAGGAGTGAAGCACGGCAACGACGTCGCCCTTCAGCTGGTGGTGCCTGCCTCACTCCAGCGCGCTGTACTCCACTGCGTGCCAGGGGTGGGGCACTTCGACATTACTAAGATGTCGAAGTGCCACGACTGGTACTACTGGGGGTGCTGCCGCCGTGACGTGGAAACCCTTTGGTGTGACGACTGCACCGCCAAGAAGGGTCCCACGCCCCCCTGCAGCAGTAACAGGTTGGCAAACTGATGAAGAGAGTTGCCATTGACGTGATGGGCCCTTTCCCCACCTCAGATAGCGGGAACCGGTTCGTTTTGGCAGCGGTGGACTACTTCACAAAGTGCACAGCCTATGCGGTGCCAAACCAAGAGGCGCAGACGGTGGCGGACACACTCATCGGCAGGTTCATCTCCAGGTTCGTGGTCCCCCAGAAACTCTACTCTGACCAGGGGCGGAACTTCGAGGGCAAGGTCTCCAGTGACGTCTGCAAGCTGCTGGGGATCAGCAAGACCCGCACCCCCCTTCACACCCACCAGCGAGCACCAACGGGATTGGGATCTGCATCTGCCACTGATCTTGCTGGCATGTCGCACCGCTGTGCAGGAGTCCACACGCTGCACCCCCGCCCTTTTGATGATGGGGCGGGAATTGCGAATGCCAGTTGCAATCCCGTATGTGCGAGCGCCAGGGGTAAAGGCGCCACCGGGGATGGAATACGCCCAGCGCTTGTAGGACCACCTGGACAGCGCTCACGCCTTTTCCAGAGAGCAGCTCCAAGCCACCGGGGTCCGACAGCGGCGAAACTACAACCTGCAGGAGAGAGGACACCACTTTCAGCCTGGGGAGTTGGTGTGGGTTTACAGCCCTCTCCAGAAGAAGGGGCGGTCTCCAAAACTGGACCTAGATGGTACCTTGTACCGTGCTGCAACAAGTGGGTGAGGTGGTCTACCAGGTGCAACTCTGCATCCGAAATCGAAAAGTTGTCCTCCACCGTGACTGCCTCGCCCCTTATCGCTGGTCGGATCCAGTAGCGAGACCCCCTTCACCAGCAGTCACCTCACCAGGTACCACACCACCGACTCCCCTGGGCTCGCCAACAGCGCCACAGACCCCTGCCACCAGCTCAGGACCTGCAAGGGACTCTCCCCAAGGTGAGGCACGGCCACAACACTGCCGCTGGCTACCAGTTCGGTACAGGGACATTGTGTCCTCCGCCACCCAACCCAGTTGGACACCCGAACCGTGCTGGTTGCGAGCACACTGCGCTACAGTCACTCAGGGGAAAAGGGGCTGTTTTTAGGTTCAGGGACCTCACTGCATCGAATAAAAAATGTTGCTATGGATGGATACAGTTAATTATTTTAAAGTGAATTTCTTTAACATTTGGTGTTACTGGACAGGTTAAATAGTCAGCCACTTTTTTTGTAGCTACTCAGTCGGCGCAGGTACCTGGGTGACCCATTTGCTAAGGATAGTGTAGCTCTGCACATATCTACAAGAATCTGCGTACACTAGAACGCATCCAGTGTGTATTTGGTTCCTCGTCTATTCCAAGGATAGTACAAATAAAAGGATTGGACAATCAATCCCATGGCTCAGTCGTGCTATCCCATGGTTCAGTGTGAATATCACTACAGGCGCCATTATTGGAGCCCACTCTGTGAGGGTAATACAAAGCATTGGACAGAAGAAGAAACAGACTTTTCTACAATTTCTAATTTTGTAAGATATTTTAAGAACCAATCTATAATTATGAGAGTTGAAACTGATTGTGTAATTCTGTCATGTTATGTGTCTGTGCTCCTTGGAACATGTTTACATCTTTATATATCTAATAGGCCTGTTCTGTTTCAACGTGCTGTAATCAGAGTCGTCTGATTCCTAGACTGATTATTTATGCACTTTATGACTTTAACTATCTATGAAGAATTAGAACTTATTTTTTTATGCAATGTGCATTTTTTACTTTTTTCTATCTGCCATTGTATATATTTGTGTGATTCTTGTTTACAGGATACTTTGATGCCCTGATGAAGGTTTGAATGCACTGAGGGGTGTGGGAGCACCCTTGGCTTTGCATGGCTTCCATCATGTACAGGGGTTACAGTTTTGTTCAATGGTTTTCAGCTTTCAGTTTTGTCAATGGCTTTTTTGAAACATGTTAATACAATCATAACAACTGAACTTAGTTTCATCCATAGGGAGTTGCCGATGTTTCTGTACATGTTAAATATTTGGTGTGATGCATACATTTTACTTTACCACATGTTATGTTCTTTGTTTTGAAATGTTTAAAAAGCTTAAAAAAAAACCTGTTTGTCACGTGTTTGTTTGTTCATGCTCCCCCAAAGAGTGGCTATTTCAATTCTGATTTCATGAATGAGCATCATAGCTGTGTGGAGCAATAAACTATACAAATACTGAAAGAAAAACTAGCTTTGTTTTACCACTTCTTGTCTGCATATTTCACTTAATACTTGAAATACGTTTTTGAAAATGTTTAATTAAACAAACAGCAGAGGTGAGATTTAAACACATGGTGTCACAATAACTTTTAAATGAAATACAGTATTAATGCAGTAAAGACACTGTTTGGCGGTAGCAGTTGTATGCATTAGAAAATTACCAAAAATAAATAAATAAATAAATAAATAAATAAATAAATAAATGGTACATATGCAATATAACGATTCTGCATATAACTAACAACCTATTTTTAAAACCGATTATTGAAGAAATACAGTATAAGAATTAATTTTGCATTGACTATCAAGAGTCACAGCAGTGTTACTCCAGTCTTTCTTCAAACTTGGCTGGACTAGTAGTCATTGCAAAATATCTGCAAAATGTGTTCATACCAATATTCACACATAATCTGAACAAGAATAGCCTTTCTGGGCTCCAGGTACTCCCCCCTATTTTAGCTCCGCCCATTTAAGACATCATTGTCCTATGCTCTTTTTTTTTGGTATTCCTGTTGTGATTCGCTGATGCGGAGTCACGCGACGTATAAAACACAGCTCCTGAGTTTCTCTGCCTCTCAATCCGCCATTTTATGCAACGCGGCAGTAATTGTTTTCGTTTTACGGTGCCGTGTAAAATAATATAAAACAACGCTTTTATTTAAGTTTGTTTTAATTAGTAGATTGTCGCAAAAATGGAAGCTGAAGGGCAGTCCGATTTCAGCATGGAAGAATTTCCAGAAGGATCCAAAATTAACGCCAGCAAAAATCAGGAGGACGATGGGTAGGATAGCAAACTAATTATACGACAAAGATGGCGTAAACGCAATGTACTGTAATAAAATATTTGGTGGAAACGCAGTGAAAATAAACGGCGTTTTGTTATAAATCCGTTTGTCTTTATAATTGTGCATGCATTTCTCGGTTATTTCAGTTCTGGATTTTAAAAAAAAATCATTTTATTGGCATTGTTTGGCAACGGGCCGTTTAGTGGAAAATGCGACACTAAATTGTTGTAACATTACAAGTGTATGTTTGTAAATGTATTTATCTACGAAAGGTCATTTTTAAGCTTTGGAAATGTGTAATGACCGCTGTTATATTTGTTCCCATTAGTTACTAGTAAATACTAACCTAATTTTGTCATTGAAGGAGGGGTTATATAGATAGTACAATATCTCCCCTTAACGTCACTGCACACGTTCACGCCCAGCCTAGTATAAGCTGCAGAACTGGTGGTGGAGAGAGCAGCTGTCTCTCGCAGCTCGTAGGTTTCACGTTTGTTGGTGGTAGAACAACACACAGACGATATCACACTGAGCTATGCACTTGCACTATTGAAGAATAAAGACGATGCCCATACGCGAATTGAGTGTTTGGGAACACACATTTGTACGCCTTATAGACATACATTATTAAATATTTATAAATATGAGGAATTGTAATTTATTTTATATAGAAAAATGCGATGGTCAGTGGGGACTGAGTTAGCCCTTTTGAATAAGTTTACCCACTTGAATTAATATTTATCTGTTATCGCTATCATGTATGTACCTGCATTATTGAAACAAACACCTCAGTGTATAGGAACTTTCAATTATTTATCGTGTAATATTTTTTTTTTCTGGGTTAACTAGATTTGTTTTTTAAAACAAACTACTTTGATTCTAGGAAAATGTTTATTGGAGGGCTCAGCTGGGACACAAGCAAGAAAGATCTTACAGATTACCTGTCGAGGTTTGGAGAGGTGTTGGATTGTACAATTAAGACAGACCCCATTACAGGAAGATCTAGAGGTTTTGGCTTCGCCCTCTTTAAAGATGCTGACAGTGTGGACAGGGTAGGTAAAACAGAAGCTCAGTTTTAATAGTAAAATGCAATTAGGCAGTTGCCATTCATATAATCATTTATGTTTTCCTATAGGTGCTGGAGCTGAAAGAACACAAACTGGATGGAAAGCTTATTGATCCTAAAAGAGCCAAAGCAATGAAGGGTAAAGAGCCACCCAAAAAAGTGTTTGTTGGAGGCTTGAGCCCGGATACATCAGAAGATCAAATCAGAGAATATTTTGGAAAATTTGGAGATGTAAGAAGCTTAAGTTATTTGTTTTAAGGCTGTGCAACCCCATGGACAGACTTGGAGTTTGAGAATCTAAAATGCCACCAGTTTTGTTAATGCATCCTCCTGTTCAGCAGTTCTGCATAGAAAGCTTTGCAGATTTGTTTTACAGGATTGTTGATTGAAGCCCAAAGTGCTGGTTGAGACAGCTGCAGGCAACCCATGTTTGAATTGCACTGTTTGTGTGGAAGGATTGCTGCTATCTAAATGCGCTTCTCTTTACTTATGTTGCTGCATGGTGTTTTAAACCAGCGCCTTTCAGTGAACCATTAAATATGGTTTACAAACATAATGAAATGCATTGATAAATTTGATGGCATTTGTTAACAGTGCTGGTAGGTATTCCTAATGTCTAACTGCACTTGAATTTCAAAATAAGACCTGCAAACCATGCTCTCTCTTCACTTATTTAGAATATCATGCAGTTCAGGTGAAAAAAAAAAAAAAAAAAACACCTTAAGGTACCAACCAGGCTTTCTATGAGTTTGCTTTTTGTGGTATAAAGCTTATAGGTTTAAATCCACTTTACTTGCAGATTGAAAGCATCGAACTTCCCATGGACACCAAAACGAACGAGAGAAGGGGGTTCTGCTTCGTTACATATGCTGAAGAAGAACCAGTACAAAAACTGCTGGAGAGTAGATACCATCTTGTCGGATCCGGCAAGGTAGACCATGCATTTAGTTGTATTTAAGAAGTTTTACTCTAGGTATTTTTAGATGTTTGGAAACTTTTACCAGCCTATAGCTGGAGAAGGGGTGGTGTTTCTGTTGCTTACATGTTGGTTCACAAGCTTGTGTTGATTCTAAAATGCCTTGCAACAAACACATTCTAGGGTTATTTAACCCTTTTGTTTTTTATGTATAGTGCGAGATAAAGGTGGCCCAGCCCAAAGAAGTATACAGACAGCAGCAGCAACAGAGGGGCGGAAGAGGGGGCTCAAGAGGACGTGGTAGAGGAGGTGAGTTCTAGTTCTGCATGTGTTCTGCTGTTTCGGCCTAATATAGTTGTAGAAAATGGCTTCAGGTGTGATCTGATTCAGTTTATACGTTTGGTTTAAATTTAACTAACGGAAAACGCTATCTGTTTCTGGAAGTTTGATGCTATAGAATGGGGCAAGTTAGCAGGTTATATAGCTACTGGGTTCATGGGTGGGGAATGTTCACCTTTTAATATAAAAAAGAAGTCTATTTTGACCTATTCCCTTTATCAATGAAAACTTAAATGTATTTGGATCACTTTCTTGGGTACCTGTACACTTTTTCTTTATATATATATATATATATATATAATCTCACACACACACACTGAATTACTGTAATTAACTTAGGGCAGACAGTAGATTTTTAAATGGTCTATTTGACTAAAACGTGTCGTTTTTGTTCCAGGTCAAAATCAAAACTACAACCATGGTTATAACAATTACTATGGTCAAGGTTATGGAAGTTACGGCAATGGATACAATCAAGGGTACAATGGCTACAGTGGCTATGATTACTCTGGGTATAACTATGGGTATGGACAGGAATACGACGACTACAATGGTAAGCATAATTATTGCTGATGTTCAGATCAACAGTAGTTGGTGCTTTTAGATACAAGTCAGTCCTGTGTATTCCTGTACAGTATTTTGAAATTATTGTAATTTTTCCCCTGTATGTAAATGCAGAAGAAATTTCAATAAATAAGGATTGTGATGACGCCTCATTTTATTTGCTCAAAAGTGCTTTTCTGACATGCAAGCACTGTACAGTATCAGAATTAGATGACACTGCATAGAATAGAAGAAATATACACTTCATTTTTTTTTTTATTCTCCACCACACCACATGTGTGTGATTTTTTGTAAAAACAATTTGTTCTGCTGGAAGATCTTGGTACTGAACAGTTACCACAAAGAGCCATGTCCCTACTAATGTAAAGACCATGCTGAGGGAAAGGCAGTCTTTAGGTTAGTTGACCTTCTATAAAGTTTGAGACATGCCAAGAATACACACTGGGTGGGGAGGGGGATATGTTAACATGTGTATCACACCCCTGAGCCAGACTGCAGCTCTGCACATGTAAAGATATGAAGTCTGATTAGGACTGCAATACCTTGCACTACAAGAGCCTTGGTGGTTGAAAGCCTGACAGGCCTGAGGGAAGGGGGACATGCTAAGTCAGCTGCAGATTCACTGTTTAATAACCTTATTCATCAAGAATGAGGCTTAAGTGAAAGTGTTACAATTTCCCAAAAGCTTTTGCTGCCTGTGCAGGTGGCATTCTTGTCAATTCACTCCTCGTGTTCTAATGGGCTTTTGAGTAATATTTGCAAAACGGTTGGTATTATTAAATGCTAAAAGTTGAGCATCAATCTTTTGGGCAGGTAAAACACTCTCAGGAAAAACCTTATTTATGAACATTTTATTTACTTTTATTTTTTTTAGAATTTAGTTTAAGAATACCCTGCTTTCCATTTGTTTAAAAGCCAATACTGGTTTGGCTTCGTAATGTTTTGCAATCATAACTAGAAAGGGGAGGTATACACTATCATTTTAGCCAATTTATTCAGACTGAAGGCAGAAGATTTGTACATAACATGAGCTAGTAGTTCATGCCACGGCAAGATATCACAGTAAAGCTAAAAAGGTCTGTCTTTTGTATTAGTATTTGAAATATTTAGGTATGCTTTTGCTGGCTATTTAAAGACACCCAAACACACGTGTTGATCAAATCAAAGCATTTTAAGGATCAGTGTTGAAATTATAAAAAAAAAACGGGGGGACGGAGGGACAGACAAAGACTGAAAAACAAATGTTCCCCCAGCATCTTTCTCCATGTATAATATTTGTTGTCCAAACAAAGATGTTTTAGTTTAACTTAGATTTATATGTGATTGACTGTTATGGATGTGTTTTAAGGATAAAGTGCTTCCTTTAGATTGTAGGCTATAGGAAATATTAATATGTAGATAAACACAGACGGGCCAATGCTGTAGGACTACAGCATTTGTACAAGAATTCTTGAACGACAGCTCAAAAAAAAAAAAATTGTAAGGTTTGACAGAATTAATTAAAGAGAAAGCTACTTTTGTATGTGTATTCAAATTTCTGCAAACCTAACAAACCTCTGCTTTAAGTAGGTCAACAAAGCAGCTATGGCAAAGCTTTGAGGGGAGGAGCCAATCACCAGAACAACTATCAGCCTTACTAAACGGAAACCGCACAGTTCTTGGGATTTCGGTAAGCTTGTGACCTGGAAATGAAATTTTTAGCTGTGCTTTTGTAATTTTAAAGATCAATAGACAAATCCATTAAACTAAAAAAAAAAATTAAATAAAGACTTGAAGAAAAAAACACTTTGAGGCAAACAACAAAAAACACATGTTGCCATGCATTCAGTTTTTGTAAATGTCATTTTTTTGTTTAAATTGTGTCTATAGATCTTTAATTTGCTAAGTTTGTATAGCAATTGTTTTAGTTTTTCTGTTGATTTTGTAACAGGTGATCTAATGGAAATAACTTAAGAGACTTATTAGCAATATTAACAGGTAAAGTACTGCTAAAGGGTACAAAATTAAGGACCGTTTTTTTATTTATTTTAATTTTCTTCCTAACTCTGATATTGTACCTTGTTTGTACCCGCCAGCGGGAACTTCATTGCAGGCCGTGTGTCACCTTGACCACGTCATTCTCTGGGAGTCGCACATAGCGGGCAGAGAGCAAGGCATGCACAAGAAAACGCTGTCCTGTGGTATGGTCTCTTCCAACTTCCTGTACCAGCGTAAAGATTAAAAATGGAAACTTCAGACTTTGTGGTTTTAACGTTTTTTGTTTTCATAAATGTTTTTTTACAGGAGTCTTTAATTTTTTGGTTTTTTAAAACAAAAACTTTGTAAATGACTTAACTGCTTAATTGTATTCTCCTTTTATTTTAGTGTCATTTTTGTATTTCAGTTCTGGACCTTCAGTGATTTTAAAAATATGTAAATGCTTAAACTTTAATGCTTGCTTTTTCTTCATAGCTAATAGAGAAACCGTCAAATGATAAACAAGATCAAGATTTTTTTTAAATATAGGTGTTAAAGATCATATGTAACAGGCTTTTTTTTTTTTTTTTTTTTCTTTTCCCAGGAACAACAAATAAACCTTTCAAATGTACACTATCAATGAATAAAATGCAAAGCAAGTTGATTGTACTATATAATATCTGGAGGGGGTGGGGGGGGGGGGGGTGTTGAACTAGTGGCAGGAATGGGTTAACAAATTAATTGTGCTCCACAGTAAGTGATCACACCTGTAAAATTTGAATTTCTATAACTTAAATATGGGGCTGGTTGTATAATTAAAAAAAAAAAAAATCTGCATGTTCTACATATGATCTTTTAAAAAAACCTTTTAATAGTTTAAAGTTGACAGCACAAGAAGCTAATCAGTGCAACTTGGGCGTTTTTCTAATTTTCATGTAATGTTTGGTACAAAGGTTTAACACATGCTTGTCTTTTTTTTTTTTTCCAGGTGGGAGATCCGGAGGAGCATTCTGCTAGTTATCCTGGTAGCAACCGAGAGGTTCTAATCCTTTTTAAATCCAAAATATCCTTTTTTTTTTTTTTTTTTTTTTTTTTTTTTTCCCCATTTTGAGATGACATTTATTTTGTAATCCTAAAACATCAGTGTGAAGTTGGCACACCGGGTGTCCATTTTGTAAATAGCTACTGAACAGTTCTTATTTTTATTGGAGTGTTCACATCTGTCCTTTGCCACATGGCTGTTGTATTGCTGCAATTAATCTGTTCAGCTTATTTTCTTTTGTATTGTTCTGTTCAGCATCTTTTTAATGTAATTCCCTTTCTTTTTTTTTTTCCAAAACCGTGAAGGGATTAAAGTATGAATACAGAAACTGCTGTGCCTGAATTTATTTCGGTCTATAGTTAATTGTAAAGTCAAGCAAAATCATTAGAAATTTCAAAGATCCTGCAATACCAGTTATAGACACTTAAATATATTTCAATATTTACAATCCACAATTATGAAGACAAATGTGAACCACTTGTAGTTTTAGCATTTTTATAAAGGAGAGCAACAATTCTTGATGGGGATAGTGTCTGTTCTCCCCCCTTTCCTATGAAAAGCAAAAAAAGGTGTGTAATGCTTCTATTAAACATTTTTTTTCTTGTTTTATTTGAAATCTGACAGTAGTACACACAGACACTTAAGCAACATGCCTCTAGAATAACTAATAACTGTGTTTTTAAATGACTTTGCTCACACTTGCTGTTGTTCATGTTCAAACAATTACTGCTTTTACCAATATAATGTATATGTGACATTTGAAGTTTTGAAAATTCTATTTTTATTTCCGAAAAACACCTAGGGATAAATCATGTTTTTACTGTGGAGAAAACAAAATCTACTGTATGTTCTATATTGCCTCTTGATGCAACACCTTGGTTTGCCTTTGAGTTTAGTCTATATAATCTTTTTCACATGTTTAAAGATACTGCATGGTTGAGACCCAATATATAAAAATACTTTCCACCTGTGTGTAACTTGGCCATTGTGTTAACAGCTGCATCAAGTGTAGCATCTCATACACTGTGTAATAGTTTACAAAGCCACATTTGTGGCTGAATTTGTGAACTGACCAACCAAAGTTTTAGGATCAATAAGGAACTATGAACCAGGCAAGCATTATTAGGCCAAATGGCCCTGTCCTGCTGGTAACTGTTCATGTTTTTTATGAACTATTATAATTGACTTAAAGGAAACAAGTACAAAAAGCACTTGACCAATTTGTTTTGATCCAGAACTTAAACGGCTTACGGTGCAAAAATCACTGAAGTGCAGTAAAAGCACAAATGTATTTTCCTGCTTTCATGCCAACGTCTACAGTATTTAAAAACAAAACAAAAAATCATTTATAGATTGTTTTGCATTGTCACAGTATTTAGATTCAGATCCTACTAGTTATCTACTACTGTATAAGCATCATACCTAAGCAACATGTTCTATTTATATGACAGGACCCAATGTAACATACTTGTATATGTCAGATATAGTGTTTACAAATGCATTATGTGACATATGTATTGCAATTTGTAAAAGTGAGGCACTGTGATCCCTGTTTTTCAATATGTAACAGTAAGTCATCACTTCATTTAGTAAGGCATTAAAATGCTATAATCAAACTTTCTGTAATTACAACAGTTGTGTATATATATATATATATATATATATTTTTTGATAATGCATGTCTCAAGTGGGATATATCACAAAATGATTGGGGTATGAATTAATCTGACATTTTTTTTTAATCAATTTCAGGTTTCATACAACAGTCATCATGAAATGTACAAGGATAAAAGCTTACAGCATAAAAAAGACTCCATGTGTAAAATGAAAAGCGCACAGTAGTGTATGTATCTATTGCAACAGAGCAATCTCAGTGGCTAGAAAGGTTGTGAGATTAACCTTAATTGACCAAGCAATTGGAGTGTGTCAGAAAGCCTTTTATGACAGATACCCACAAATTAATACAATATAAGGCTCTTCAATCATAGTACTACATTCCAGTAAAACTACCTTCAATGGGAATGAGTCCTAATAATTTATGTCACATGAACCTTTCATATGCTCAATTATACAAACCTTTTGGATGGAAATGAAACATAACATGATTGGTGTATCAAATCGTTTCAACCCAAGAATTTTCACATTAGGTGACATGTGAAGCCATCAAATTAGGCATGACCAAAAAAACACAATGGTGTACTTTCATAGGTAGCAAAGACTAATCCTTGACACGGGATACACGCTCCCCCACCTATGTGAAGAGAACGGTACGCTGAAGTGGTCGATGCCTTTCACGCAATGGCAAAGAGCATTAGCAACACTGAGATTTTTTTTTTTTAATGAAATATGTTATTAACGGTTACTTAAAAACGTGTCTCAGGTAATAACACTGATACCAATATCTTGTAAAAACAAAACACAATTACTGTGTTATCTGTGTGTGATATATTATTTTAGATAGGCCTATTTTATGCATGATATGTGTATGTTTTTACCTGTACATTTCACAAACATGAAATAAAATTTAAAAAAAAAATACTAGCGAGAAGAAAAAGAAAGGTTGTAATGGTGTATACATTAATTAAGGATAAAACCGACGTCATATCAGCAAGGTGGAGTGTTAGAGCTGAAGTACACTAGATGCTGCCTGTATCTTCCATTATCCTAGATTTTTTAAAAATTCGCTTCAGACTTCACCGTCTTTCATCCGGCTATCAGCCTCGAATGATAAAGGGGATTGGTAATCCCAATGAAGAAATAGCATAGAGGTTCCACATGACATATCATATATTTTAAAATGCATTTATTAAGCTGTTTTGACTGCTACATCTTCAAAACACATTTAATATTTAAATAAATCATTACCGATGTCAAGGGACGGCAGACAGTGAAAACAAAACAAAAAATCCTGTGCATTTCCCATGTTTTAAATATGCTGTACCACAATATCTTAATGCTTCAATATGCAGCATTAAGTTTGCAATGCATTATCCTATGGTACACGGTTAAAGAGTTGTAACTGTTATTGTGATTAGGGTTGAATAAATAATAATTTAGCAGAGGTGGCTTGCATTACAGCTGAAATGTGATTTTATTTATTTAGTGTGCATGTTTGCACGCAAAATAAATATCAATACGATTAAAAAAATACGCTATTTGTTTAACGAAATTAACGAAAATAATGAATACGGTTTCAATATTGATATATAGACTACTAAAAAAAAAAAAAAAAACTTCCACTGAACTGTATTGAGAAGGGGGGGCGGGGGATCATACAAATTACTGTTCAATTTTTATAAAATTATTTTTTTATTTGATTATTTGATTGTTTAGAAATGTAACTTTACCTTACCACCCTTTGTAGTAAGGTAAAGTTAACCACTATGATTAAATGATAACAATAGATAACAACCAAAAATGCAGTATATTCTATAAATTCATTTAACGATAGGCCTGTGTCATATTAAACCGTGTTATTATTAAAACGAAGTGATTTAACTATGTACAACATGTTATGGTAACCAATTTCAAAACTAAAACGATAAACGATAGATGTTGGAAAGCTATATAAAAAAAAGGCCGACAAGATGCTCGGATATATTGTGAAAAGTGTTGAATTTAAATCAAGGTAAGTAATGTTAAAACTTTACAATGCATTAGTAAGACCTCACCTAGAATATTGTGTTCAGTTCTGGTCACCTCGTTACAAAAAGGATATTGCTTCTCTAAAAAGAGTGCAAAGAAGAGCAACCAGAATTATCCCGGGTTTAAAGGCATACTGACAGGCTAAAATAATTTAATCTATTCAGTCTTGAACAAAGAAAACTACGCGGTGATCTGATTCAAGCATTCAAAATCCTAAAAGGTATTGACAATGTCGACCCAGGGGAGTTTTTTGACCTGAAACAAGAAACAAGGACCAGGGATCACAGATGGAGATTAGATAAAGGGGCATTCAGAACAGAAAATAGGAGGCACTTTTTTACACAGAGAATTGTGAGGGTCTGGAACCAACTCCCCAGTAATGTTGTTGAAGCTGAACCCTCTGGGATCCTTCAAGAAGTTGCTTGATGAGACTCTGGGATCAATAAGCTACTAACAACCAAACGAGCAAGATGGGCCGAATGGCCTCCTCTCGTTTGTAAACTTTCCTATATTCTTATGTTCTACATACAGTGTGTTCAACGATTAAAGTTTACAGATAAGAAACTGGAACCGTGAACTCTTCTTTAACGTCAGAAGTCTGCGCATGCTCAGTAAAGGCGATTTCTTTTTCTTCACGGTCTACCAATTTCCCGTGACACCGGTACCAAAAGCATACACATTCATATTACTGAGGGGGGGGCATAGGTCTGCCGTTTAGAGCTTTCATTCAGACCTGATAGTCTGCTGTCACAGCCCTATCCTAGTACTTCAAACGGTCGCCCGATACTGCTTCCCTTACCAAGAAACTTTACAAAAGTGGGTAAAACTACCGTACTCTACCTTAGTATTGCTGAGTAGGTCGTGACTAGTATGTGGCTTTCATGTGGTCTCGGATTGGTCCCATCCCGACAGTCCTTCCCAGTACTGCTTCCTTCCTGCGGCCATTTTGTGAGCAGCGCCATTACTAACATCTGAAGAGTGTAGAGAGAAAAAAAAAACCTAAAGAAAAAAAAACAAACAGCTTTTAGAGCTGTCACCGAGTGGTGTGTGTGTATGTATGTGTGAGCGAGCGCTCTCCTTCCTTCGGGTCGCCTCCCCTTTAAAGAAGAAAAACGAACCCCGAAGTAATCAATTCAAAGGTGCCGTAATATCCGTCGGTAAATATGTCTGAAGAGCAGCACGCCGGAGAGGAGCCGGTGTTGAAGGAGGATAAGGAGGTGAAGAAGGAGGATGAGGAGGCGAGCAGCGAGGAAGTGCAGACGGCGACCGGCGAAAGCATAGCGGGGGAATCCGAGGGAGCCAAGATCGATGCGAGTAGGAACGAGGAAGATGAAGGGTAAGAATTTGAGAGAGCCGCTGATAACGACGTATTATTACTTAGGCCAAAAGTTAACTTCGAAAAAGCTTGCCAGTAGTACAAACTTGCCATGCTTCTTGCTTTGCCACTGATGAATCTACCACAAAGACAGGTTATCAGCATTTTCGTACTGTCAGATTATATACCGGTATATACAGAAATAGGCGTTGCTCCTGCTTTAGACTGAGACACAGGATTAGTTGATGTTTGTTCCTGCTGCATTATAAAATGTTAGTTTCATTTTAGCTACACGCCGTTTTATTTGTTTTTAGGTTTGTGGGGGTTTCTAAATACTGTAACCTAAATCTGTCGTTTGTAAACTCATTTTCAAGTGTAGACATTTTTGCGCATAGTTTAAGCCTGCCTTGGTACTGTAAGTTTTATTTTTTTTATGAGTCGCTGAAAAAAATGACTTGCGATGCTTTTTTCCCCGCAGGAACGACCCTGATGCCTGCAGTGAAACATCAAGGTATATAAGGATTAAATACTGTACTTATCGATGTCGTTTGTATCATGGCATAATTGACAGTGCTGCTATTTATTACTAATGCTATACCGGTACACGAATTCACAGTGCGGCGATGCGGTAGCAAGCACCATGTTTAATATATTATTTGTATACTGTAACAATATTTGCTGTATATTTTTGAGTCGTTGTTCAATCAGTAGCCTGCTGCAACAGTATCACGTCGAGAGGTTTAGAAATACAGCCTGTGCCAGAGTACCAACCTGCAGTAGATGAGACCCGCCCTTTTCTTAGTGTCGCTTGAGGTTGGCCCACATGATATGACATAAAATTAGCGATCCAGTTTTTCTGCTAAAAATAGCTGGACTGCACCAGAACCTTGGAAGTGACTCCGTGGCTTGTTCGTCATGTTTGGTTTAGATCGTGTTGCTCGTTCTACATTTGACGGATGTGAAGCTTCATTTATTACAAAATTAGCTGGTGTAGTTTGTTTCCCTTGTCGAGTGACACATGGATTCCGACAGTCTGGAGTGGAACGTGTGCAATTGAATCAAATACAAGTATAACCATCATTTAATCTGATACATTAATTATTCTGGCATACAAATTTAATCTGATTATTTCTAATAAAAAATATTTGTGTATTTGAAATCTTGGGAACAATATTGTGCAAATGAACAGGAAAGCATGCATTTACTACTAAAATGCTGTTAACCTGTACATCTGGTAGTATATTTTATTTAAAAAGGGTTACTTGATAGTTATCTCTGGGGGGGGGGGGGGGAAACAAGTTGATTGCCCATCTAAATAAGCTTTTTTTTTTAATGTACATTACTCTTTAACAGAAAAATGTTTGTTGGAGGGCTGAGCTGGGATACCACAAAGAAGGACCTGAAAGATTATTTTTGCAAGTTTGGAGAGGTTGTAGACTGCACATTAAAACTGGATCCCATCACTGGACGGTCCAGAGGATTCGGCTTTGTATTATTTAAAGAGGCTGACAGTGTGGATAAGGTATTTCTTTTCTTAATTAATAACGGCCTTCTCTAAAGAGAGTATCCAGCACAGCTACATGTTGTTCTGCATGTAGAAGGGGTATAAAGTAATATTGAACGCTCACTCCCGCACCAATTTCATTCATTATTTATTTTTCTAAATGGATCAGAGGCTGCATCAGTGAACACATATTCTGCACCCGAGCAACATTGAAATGCAGTTTCTACTGTCTGTCCTTGTGTAAGCCTTAATAAAAGCTTGCATTTAATAGTTATGCAAATTGTTTCGTATGCAGTGGTTCCGTGTGGTATGTCAAGAACGATTAAAAAAAAACACCTATTTTGTAAGCAAATATATTGATTGACCAGCAAACACAAAAATTCCCTAGTCTAGTTTAGTTTAATACTTTTCAATCCCTGTCTTGTGCTCTTATCCTAACTGGTCCGGAAAGCGTATAGACTCATTGGCACCACCTGAGCATGAGGTGTAGTGGTGGTATTTTGGACCCATTATGACTGGAAATAAATAGAATGATGAGCTCAACGGTGATTATAAGTTCTATAGGGGTTATGGAACAGTTTTAGTGAACAACATCTTAGCACATCATCATCCATATAGTTGTTAAGCTTGCAGTAAAACTTGGAATGTATCAAACTGCTGTGCAATGGGAGCATGTTTGCAGATAACCAAATGATTTGTAGTTATTACAGCAGAATCTATTGGTACCAATCATGGACTACCTAACCTAATGCATTGTAACATTAGCTAGTCCAAGTTTAGTGCTAATCGGTGTCCGGGAAACCAGGCGATAGTTTTATGAAGTTTGCATTTTTGTATTTAAAGTTTGTGTTGTTTTTATCTTCTGTCATTTCGTAATTGACAGAGGTGACTTTGTAATCAACAATACAAGCTAGAACATGTCTAACTTTTTAGCAGCACTTACAACCTTGATCGTTCAGATTGTTCTTTTTACACAATGCTGATGTTTTGTAGGTTATGGCGCAAAAAGAACACAAGTTGAATGGAAAAGTAATTGACCCCAAAAAGGCCAAGGCTATGAAAACGAAAGAACCAGTGAAGAAGGTCTTTGTTGGAGGCCTTTCCCCCGATACCCCTGAAGAGAAAATTAGGGAATATTTTGGTGGTTATGGAGAGGTAATATTCTTAAGTTCATTATTTTTGTTGTTGTTTCACAGTATGGTTTGATTAGTTGACACCTATGGAGAATGTGCCTGTGACTTCACCTAGAAGAAGTGTATGAGTGGAGCATTCTTGTGAAAGTGGAGGCCTAGCTGCCCTCATGAGGCAGGCATGTTAGGATAGAGGTCCTGAAAGGTGCTCATTTTAACTGAAATTTCAAATGCCCGCAGGTGGAGTCAATAGAACTGCCAATGGAAAACAAGACGAATAAAAGGCGAGGGTTCTGCTTTATTACATTCAAAGAGGAAGAACCTGTAAAGAAGATAATGGAAAAGAAATACCACAATGTTGGGCTCAGTAAAGTAAGTTCTTACTTTGTAATTAGTCACAACTCTCGATTATCCTGGGTAATGCCCCGGATAAAACAAAAACATGGATAATGCAAAACCTATAGAAACCTATAAAACATGTACAGTGTACTGTACTTACATGATAGTTTCTTAAAGTAGTCGATCATCCTTGATTTTTTCATTGATTTCCTCTTAGCAAACCGCTTCTTCATTTGTGAAGTCCTGAACCGCATGTTCACCAATTCCATATTACACTGAAAGTTGTTTTTACAGGACTACCTTGGTCCAGCTTCTCAACTATTTCAAGTTCTTCTTGAATTGTGACAGCTATGCGATTACGTTTACTTGCCGACATGTTTGCAGTCCCAATGGCACTGAGTCACTGGCCTAATGCAACCTGCGCATGCGGAAAAGAATGCTTACTGTACAGTACACGGGTATTTTTCTTCCTTTTTTGCAGCACGGTTAATCTGCAACCCGGATAATCTCCCCATGGATAATTGAGAGTTGACTAACTAACTTTCTTCAGACTCGATTCTGTTTGTTTGTTTTTCGTTAATGCCAACAACACTAAATGCTGTCTTTATTTGTATGACTGAAGATTTATTGACATGAATTTGGAAACTGAAACTCACTTTAGAAATGGACCACAACCCTTCCCTTTTAATTACCCCAAACTATTTACAATGCAATGTCCCTCTGTGCTAAAGAACCTAAATAAGGTGGTGTGATCTACAGCTATGGCCAAAAGATTTGCATCACCTAGAATTCTGGGATTAAGACATAATTAAAAAAAAAAAAAAAAAAAAAAATATATATATATATATATATATATATATATATATATATATATATATATATATATATATATATATATATATATATATATGAACACCATTTAGATCTATTATTTAACATCATGTAATCAAAGGACCTACAAAATGATATCGCAAAAGTTTACCGGAAGCCATGATGTAGTGCAGTGTTTCATGTTAGAGTTCGAAGTGTCATATTTTTCAATTTGTATATGGAAAACTACAAAGCGGTATGTAATTCAATATGTTAACATAACATAATTCAGCAGTTCATTCTACTTTATGAAGCAAAATTAGTTAGGTGATGCAAAACTTTTGGCCATAGCTATAGTCCAGGTTCAAGCAGGTGGGTGGTTTTTTTTTTATTTATTTTTTCCCTCCAATTCTAGTAGCCCTAAAATTCCAGACTTGTGTTTAACCTGTCCCTGTATTTAATTTAAAAAAACAAAACATTGTAATCCGATGTACATAGAGAGCTTCAACAAGTGTAGATTTAGATCCTGGTTTGAACAGAAAAACAGCCCTGTCATAGGTATTCGAGGATCTCGAAGTAAAGGATGTTTATACCCCTATTAATCAACATGTTATTTTTTGGAGTTCATTTTTCTAACAGGCTTTTTTTGTCACTACAGTGTGAAATCAAAGTTGCCATGTCCAAGGAGCAGTATCAACAGCAGCAACAACATTGGGGAGGCAGGGGCAGCTTTGCCATGAGAACTCGAGGAAGAGGAGGTAAATCGGAAATAGGTTGCATTGTTGCAAGTTAACAGATGGCAGATTGGGAGTTTGAAAGAGAAAACCATAAATCTATACTGTATATCAATCTGTGATTTTACTATATTCAAATGATACCAGAAGGTTTATAGCCAAGTGATTAATAGAAAGAAAAAATAATCCACGCAGTGGTTTTAAATGAGTGCCGTTAACACATGTTGGCAGGAATCTGGATTCTTTATTTGGCCCCCTGCAAAAAGACATTTGCATGATCAGATGCATTGCAATGTTTACTCTCATGTTAATCTTTTAATCTGTCAGCATGTGGTAGGAAACTGTGTGTGTTCTTTGAAGTAATACCCTAGTCTTGGTAATATTTCATTGTATTAAAGAGAAGGTAGCTTCTACTTACATGTTCATTTTTTTTCTCTCTTTATACCTTGCAATGGTATTTCCAATCATTCTAAGCGCAAGTGCTGAAAAATTGTGTTCGATTCAGTTTATCGTATCCTCTGGGTTAAGGTGCTTTGACCTACATTGTAGTTGAAAGATCATTTCTTGCCATAGACATATGCAGGCTATGGGTGATCTAGCCTGTATAATAACAGCTACTAGATCCAGTACCTTAACACAGTGTAGACCAAAAATGTAATTACAAATATTTTAGTAATTGCAACACGAACCACTCAGAATAAATGGAAACCTCATAAAGAGGTAAGAGGACTGTATTATGTAATTCAAATATCAGATTAGTACATTGCTGTGGCTGTGCAGAAAATGTGGCTTGAACTTTCCCTTTAACAGTATGCATAAATAGAAACCACAATTACAGCATTTGGCCACTGGGCGGTATATGTTATGCAGAAATCCCATTTAAAAAAAGCCTTGATTATAAACCTTGCTTTTCGACACCAGGTGGCACTGCACTGAGCGTACCTTCTATTAAAAAGAGGAGGAGTCTTGCTATGAATCCTCACATGCTTAAATAATTCTAATCACACTGTAATGCAAAATAAACAGTTAATGGTTAGTAATTGAGAAATGGTGCTTTACAGGTCCAAACCAAAATTGGAACCAGGGATATGGCAACTACTGGAATCAAGGTTATGGCAATTATAACTACGGATACAACAACCAAGGCTATGGAGGATATGGAGGCTATGATTACTCTGGTTATAACAACTACTACGGATATGGTGACTACAGCAGTATGTAAACTTGTTTGTGAAAGCACACATAATAAAAAGAAGAAAATGATATGGCATCACAACATCTTGTTTTTTTTTTGTTTTTTTCCAACTTTTTGTTGTTACTAAATTATTTAAGCTGCATCTGCCATTTCTATGTTTTGTGGAAATCAATACACATCTTAATTATAGAATGACTATAATGCCGCCATAACTCATTATAAGGTATACATATTATTGCAATATATTCTAATATCAGAACAAACTGTTCATCACTTATTTTGTTAATGTACGATTAGGAAACAGTGGCATTATTAGTCTGGGATCTTCATGTTTTAGTTTAATCTTTATATGTAATATGAACAATGTGAAGTATTTAAATAGGTCAGCAATGTATACCACAATATCCTCCATATTTTGCAACACTTGCAAAATATCTCTCTAAATAAAAACACTTATTTACTTATTTAAAGTAATTTCCTTTCTACATGTGTTTCTTAGCCTTCCTGCTGTATCCTTTTTTTCTGGACTGTTGAAGGCTTAAGTGTGTCAAAAACAAACTGACAGTGACGGCTTTTCTACATTGAGGGAGACAATTTCAACGATTCAAGGTGGCACTATAGAATGGATTCAGAGCATTTGGTGCAGTGGAAGTCTCATTTTGGAATGTTCAGCCATTGGTTGTTGTGCTTAAGGGTACCTGGAACAGGTGAATGCTGTTCTACATTTTCGATTTTTAAAATGGTGAAAGAACATGAAAACAACCATTTGGAAATTCAAAACCCCAACATCAAATACTTTCAAGTTTCAAAAACCCCAGAGATGTCAAAGCTAAGCACAGAACCATATGCCAAATAGGGTTTCTGTTAAATCAAAAATGTGTTAAACCTTTAAGTGACAGATAAAATTTGTAAGCACAGATTTGTCAAATTTCCAGTACATCTTCTGTGTACAGATGTCACCCTGTGCATAAAACAGTAAAGCAGGAAAAAAAAAAAATACGGTACCTTGGTAAAATGGATCTTGTTAATCTGTTTTTTCAAATCTTGAATGACTTTCTGAAAACAATCGTGCTGTAAGTTAATACATTTCTTAGGGTAGGAGGTAAAATATCAGCCGTAAAATATCAGTATGATTTTCTTTATTGTAATTTGTAACTTGTAATGTGTTGAGGATCTCTTATTGCATAAGAGTTTTCACTGTGCTCAGTGAAGCCAGGACCATTTCCTTTGCAGTTCTATCTGTCAAGAAGATACAGCCCACACATGACTTCTACAGTAAAATACCTCAATTTGGGGAATTATTATATAGTGAAGGAGTTTTGGGGATCAAAAAGTAAAGAATGACTGCACTGCAGTCATCGAAAACAAAGTTGTAGTTGAACTCTCTGACCACTAAAGCATTGGAACGTTGAAATTGTATCCCTAAAATAAAATTCTGACAAAACAGATTTCCTCAGAGTGAACGGGGATACCAGTCATAAATCGGGTGCATTTGAGATGCGGTTTTCAAAATGTTTTATTTTCGCTTTTAATTACACACAACAAAAGATCATTTTAGTTACTCAGAGTTCATAATTTTTTTTTATTTGACATTTTCTCGTTTTTAAAATCTGCCATTTACACAACATTGCTAGTTGTTTGGTGTGGTTTGGTTTGTAGGGTAGTTCAAGATTCAGTTTTTTGGAATGTAGCAGTTATTATTATTTTTTTATTAAACAGTGTCAATTTTTGGATTAGAAGTTTTTTATGAAGTAGTTTGAGTACACCATTAAATCTTCAGTTGCGACAGCATTCTGTAAACTGAGGTGTAATATTAGATTTTTGTTTTAAACTCTAGATCAGCAGAGTGGTTATGGCAAAACCCCAAGGCGAGGTGGTCACCAAAACAGTTACAAGCCATACTAAAATATAATCCCTACTTTTAACAAGCAGGTATGTTGAAACATTGCTTATAGCAACACTTCATTAATATAAATTTCATTTTAATTATTATATTGACCTTTTGTTTAACGTATTATAATGTTGAATTTTTTCTTTAAAGTTTCACAGCACCCAGACGTGCTTTCTGTAATGGTAACTTAGAGACTTCTTTTGGAGTTATGTACCACTGGTGCACTTAAGCGTATGGCTTTTGCCCTTTTGTAACTGTAAAGTTAACAGGTAAAGTACTGCTAATGGGTACAAATTAAGGAGTTACAACGAAAGGAAAGAAGAATGTTGCCTACTAACTCTGATATTGTACCTTGTTTGTACCCGCCAGCGGGAACTTCATTGCAGGCCGTGTGTCGCGCTGACTTCACGATTCTCAAAGGCCCGCTCAATGCGGACAGGGTACGAGATGCTCACGCTCTCGAATGCTGCCGTTTGGTATGGTCTCTTCCAACATCCTGTATCAGCATTAGAAAATACAATGGATACTTCAAGCTTTGCCTTCACTTATTTCTTTGCTTTTTTTATATAGACATATACATTATAATGTAATTTTAATGTAATTTTTTACAGGCCCCAAGTAATGCTTAAATACGACAACTTACTGAAAAAAATAACTATTTATTCTTCTAAGGATACAGCTTTCTCTGGATTTTCCAGTGTCATAATATATTTTATTCCTAATCTATTTGTAATGCTTGCTTTTCCCCGTTTATAGCCCTTGTAGCAGTAATTGCCAGTAGTCCATGAGCTAAAACCTGTTCTGTGCATGGATTTCACTCTTCTGAAGAGATCCATATAATGTTGTATACTGTGTATACGGTTTTGTTTTCTGAGACAATCAAGTGGATTAAATATGTTCTTCTGAATATCATGATCATTTTTTCTAAGTAGTTCATTCATATTTTAATACTGTGAGAACCAAAAACTTGTCTTAAATACTTTTTGTATGTATGTATGTATGTATTTATTTATGTATGTAAGCATGTATGTAAGCATAATGCATATATAATATAATATGTTTTGTTTTAGGAGAGCCTAAAGGTCTTGCCCTTTTAATCAGCTAGTAGGATTCCTGGCACTTCTGCCGTTTGCTGCACTTCAGGATTTCTAGCTTATGGACTAATTTATTTAAGCTTTAGTTGTAGAATTGTGTGTGTGTATATATGTATATATAGAATATATATTTGTCTGTTTTAAATGTTAATGGGACATATTCAAAATGTGATATTTAGGAATTCATACAGATTTCCATTGACAAATATTATTTTGTTTTTTTTAGGTGAAGGAGCAGTATTTTACATCAGATAGAAGATCTCTACGAGGTGGTTATAGCTAGACTCTGATAGCAGTTTTTCAGACTTTTTTGTGTTTAATATTTATCTTGTATGGCTGAATTAAGTCACTGATTCATTGTGCAATGGCATTCCTAAATTTACTTAAATATTGCTTTTATTACTTTTAATGTGTGGCAACTCCTAGGCTTGAAATGCAACCAACTTATGTTTTTTTTCCTTAATATGGTTTATTGTGAAAAAGTATTGTTATGATATTGTGGTGAACTGATGTTCTAAAATTGTTGGGTTATTTTTTCTAAATAAACCTTTTTGTACAAGTATTGCTTGTGTGTTTAATTAAAAACACTTTTTTAAATACAGCCTTGACAATTGAAAGATAATTCAATTGTATCAATAGAAGCAGGTCCCCTGCAGCTCAGGATGGGAAGAAAACTCCAGGAATATATGATGAAAATGGGAAATATTGAAATGATCTGGTTGGCTAAAAGGAAGGCACCTGAAGACCACAGTTGACTTCTAGTTAATCATTGCCAAAGGAAAACATATTTGCTGCAAAGACATGCTAATATAGTATCATAATGTGTTTTTTTTTTTTTTAAACTTACTGACGCTATTATATTTGTAGCACAGTGGTTACAAAAGAAGAAATCTGAAATGTTTTCATATGTGAATAGTGTATTTAATTATGAGAAAGATATGTTAGTGATCCCCCACCCCACCCGATAATTCATGAAACTCAACCGGTTGAAATGACCACCTTTGTATGCTGTAATGAGGTGAGCACTTCATATTAAAAAACTTAAGAAATGAACATTTATGACAAATTCTCAACAGAAAATATTGATGTGTTATCAAGTATGCCCTTTGTACATCGTGGTTTTTTTTTTGTAAATGGCTGTGCAATATAAATCTAATAAACAGTATTCATAAAGTCACTGTATGCAAGTTATGGTCTTGACATGAACCTTTAACAATCCAGAATCAAAATGAGCCAAGTGATTTTTCAGTTGGTTGCAAATAGCTCCCCAAGCAGCATCAGTACTAACAACCATGTAAAACATGCAAAGATGTACAGAAGTCAAAGCTTAAAACTGGCAAGATGATTTTTGTGCATGGTTCCACTTTCTCCAGTAGCCAGGCAGTAGAGTGGGATAAATGTAATGCAATCAAAACTACAGCAGAAATTTTGCTCACTGAATAATAGATATCATTACTTGGGTAAATGGGTAAACAATATGCAAAAATTTTCAGCATGCAGATTTTAAGGTTTCAGGATGCAAGCTTTGAGTATATGCACTGGATAAATTCCTTGGTGTCTTGTAACCCTAACCTTAAGGCTGTATAGAGAGATAAATAATAAGAAATATTGGGAATTGCTTTTCAGTGTCAGACAGAAACAGGGTTTGTTCTATTCCAAAGAATGGATACAAAGAGTATTCTACTTTTTATACTATTTTTTTTATGATAATGTAACGTGATCTTGCATTCGTAAGCACAAAACACATTTTTATTGAAATACAATTATGTACATGTCTGAATTTACAATGTATTAAATTATAAACGTAATGTGCAAAAAACATGTACAAGTCAGGAGTCTGATAAATGTAAACCACTGGGTGGATATTATGTTGGAATAACATTTGTGGCTAAAAGAATTATGATGATTATAATTATTATAACTATCACCACAATAATAGCAAGCATCTTTTTGTTTTTCCACCACATCTTCCGAGCAATCCTTGTTGATGTTTTTTGGAAAGTCTCGGCCTGAAAAGAGACGGCATGTTTAAAGAGTTGTAAATTGAAAAGCAAATACACTGGGGCAGGTCTATTTACACAATCTAAAGAGCGAACGATTTAAAACAAGTGCAGAATGGCTTGCTGAAAAGACCTCAAAGAATTTATGGAACAGTTTTCTAGTAACACCAGGGCCACTGTAGAGTATAATTAAAAAACGAAAACAAAACACTTACAGTTGCTTGCAGGTCATCTGTTTTGTCTATAAGATCATTCAGCCTTTCTCCTCTTTCTAGAACTTTGTTTAAGTTATCTGACAAAATGTTTTTCACGTCGTTAACCTGCTCCTGTACAGCGTCCAGCTTTCCAGAACTCGGTTTTGCACTATAGTCAGCCTACACGAAGGGCGAAGATAGAAACAAATTAACCATTTCAAACACACTAGCCAAAGTGCCCTTATAAAAGGTGACAGTAGTATACTTTAATATGGTAAACGTATAGCTAAGTGTAGTAAAGCACAGGCAAGAATGGTAAAACAGATGGTACAGCTAAGTTAAATAGAAGACAATGCATGTGACAAGCTTTGTCTGGTCAGATGCACATTGCATATGAATGTGAGCATACTGTACAGTAATAGCGCATCCGACGGATTGTTGGTCAATGGGAACTCATCCTAAATCAGCACAAAGTACTTGAAGGTTAAACTCCCAAGCCAAGAGAGGCTGCAGATAGAAATGCTCAGATGCCACTAAGTGACAACTAACAAAAGGAAAAGAGTGACATACCATTTCTTCATCATGGTTACCTGCACAGCAATATGCGTGTGTTTTTGTTGACATCATAGTTATATTAGGTGGTAGAAAAAACAAGTAATTATTCCCAAATTCTTATGCACCTGCTTTCGTATAACACAACAAATACTGTAGATATATTATCAGTACAGCAAAGCCATATTCAGAAAAAAAAACCCTTAAGCGTTAGTGCTCACTTAAAGTGACTAGTGCCATTAGCTACACAGGTCTTATATGTGCACTTCCTGGGTGATTTGATCTCAGAAGTCTGTTACTGGCTGAAAGCATGTCAGTCAATGGGGGGAAGCAGCTGGCTGGTTCATGACAGTACAGAAGCCGTTGAACAGGTGGGGACAATTTCACCCTTCAGGTGAAATGAAGTGCAAAACACTATGAAAGCATGGCTTGCAAACAGAGGTGTCTTTAACCTAGATCTGAATAATGAAAGTTTATGGCAGCACCCTAACCATACTTTTAAATGGTTATGGTGCTACCATAATGTTGATTTAATCCAGGCCTTAATTTTTACTATGATGCATTTCTTGCAAAGCTGCACATTTGAGACCTATATACTGAATGGAAATGCACAGCAGGTCAGATTTATTATTAAGCTCTACAATCCCTGTAAGTGTTCCAAGTTACTAGTTGTTTGTTTTGAGAAAGCACACATACTGTAAGTGAGCACTGACATTGAAGGGTTGTATCTGAATATGACTGTAAGACTCACTTACTGTAAGACTCACTTCCTGACACATGACTGTACCCATGATAAAGTTCAAGTTTGTCCCTGATATTGTAATTAACATCTTATTTAGCAAGTAAAAAAGCAGATTCATGACAATGCAAAGTCTGAACAAGATTTAACTCTAAGATTTATAAATGGTTAATATGGAGAATAATGATCACCTTAAACAGTTAACAGGTGCTAATCGTGCAAGCAGCAGGTGGTATTGTATTTATGATGTGTGTAAGTCATTTTATACAGAAATTCTGTCTACAATATTGGTAATAGAACAGTATTTATCATAAGTGTTGTTGGGAAATCTGATAACATCTGACAACATCTGGAAAATATTTTTTTAAAACGACATGTTTGTCTAATTTAATTACTACAAAAAGTATCTTTTTGTAATACTCTCTTGTGCTACATATGAACATTTGGAAAACATAATTATCAAAATGCATGGAATTTTTTTTTTTCCAGTAAAACGGATCTGTATTGCTTTTATACAGTACTAAAGTTGAGTTGCAACAGTATCAGGCATGTTGCATGTCTTTATCATGTGTTTAAACTTTTGTCTGAAATATATAAACAGGAGTAAATAAAGATAACAATTATATTTAAGTGTCTCTTTATTTAACAGACACATATTACTGTACCTCTGTGAAAAACTTCTTCAGTCTTGACTTTGTTTTTTGTTTTAAATCATATTTGCATTCTTTATTAAACAAAATAAGCGACTTACCATGATGCTAGTACTGTATACCCCTCTTTTTCCTGATTAACACAGCCACAAGAATGAGGACAAATGTTCAAACTCCTGGTTAACATTTAACTTTCCCTTACTGATCCACACTTGTGTCTAGAAGAACACATTTTAAAGAGACAGCAGCTACAGCAGCAACGGCTTCCAACAAACAAAGTCTATCAGGTGCTCTCTGCTGCTCAGATTTCCTAAGAGAGGGACACAGCCCTAGTTTACAAGTTAACAACAGCAGCAAACATATTCCCGCTGACTGTCATTGGCTGGTAAGTTACTATCTATTATTACCGATACATACCATGTTCTGGCCCAGCACCTGATTAAGGTCTGCACTCAATTCAAAGGGATGAGCAAATGCCACTTTGTTTATCAGAGGACTTTCAACAAAGATCTTGCAAATCTAAAGATAACAAAAAGATGTCAAGCTCACATCATTCTATACGTAGCAGCTTTAAGGTATAATTTACTCTCTCAAATTATGGCAACTGGTGTTTTGCTGGTGACCAGTAATAATTCAGAAGCCTGAGTTAGCACTATTCGTGGACAACCTTACCCAAGGTAACTTTAGCTAGTCCAATATTAGAGCTCATCAGGTTCTGTGAAACAGGCTTGAATGAGCTAGAACTTAAGGACCTGGTCAGTTTTACTTAGTATAATGTATTAGTATACTCCTTCAACACTGCAGAACTCTGAGAAAATAAGTCCACTCAACACAGCAGACCAGTTAACTGGACCTGGTTGGTATCACTTACAGTTTTTGCATGATCTATTTACTTCTTAAACTCTTTAATTAGTTATAGTAGGGGTGTCTTTTTGCACAGTTAATGCTGAAAGAGTTAATGACACAGTTTGAACAAAGACATGGTCTGGAAGGGCCCAGGTTGCTTTACTGAACTACATTACTCAAGTTAAAAAATATGACCAATTTTCTTGAGAATGGCGCCACCAAAATTACATATAATTAATGAATTGGGTTGAAACTATAGATTAGTTAACACACAAGTCCATAGCTTCATTAAACGTTATTGTTTTATTTGACTTTCTTAAGTTTGAGAGTTCCATGAGTTACACAATGAAGTGTTTACCTGTATAGGATGTGGACCAGAAAAACAGCTAACTGATGAATCCACACAGGTCTGAGATCAGCACTTAACAGAATGGTAATCAAATGGTTTGGGCCTTTAAACTAAAAGGACCACAACGCTGTATTTACTGTGCACTGGTTAAAGAGAAATATAAACCAAAACCCCCTTAGACGGCTTGCTCACTACATATCAAGGTATCCCTAGATAGGTTATCAACCCCTCTTTGCAAAAACACTAAAGATTTTAGTGAGCAAGGCGTCTAAGGGGGGTAAATGGGGCATCAAAAGACGTGCCCCCATGAGTTCTGTATAGGTTATAATGGGCTACATTTTGGGGTGCTGCTGTTCGTGGGGTACGGCTTGCTCACTAAAATCTTTAGTGTTTTTGCAAAGAGGAGACAATAACCTATCTAGGGATACTTCGATATTTAGTGAGCAAGGCATCTAAGGTGGGTTAAATGGGGCGAAACAAACAGGTAATACAGGGTACCGCCATGCTGCTGATACAGATTTGTTATTAATATTTTCGTTTTTTTTAAAGAAGGAACAATATATTAGTTGCAATATATTAATTGAGCAAGATGTGTAAGTGAGTTAAAACACACAGAAAAAGGACACGCTGCTTTGTCAACTACATCGCAAATAAGGAACCGGGAATAAGTAACCAACTTCCAGGTGGTGAATAGCTACTGTTACTTCTTTGGTTTGGTAAATTAATAGGGAGGCAGTGATTTAAAGTTACAGTGCCTTGTTTTTGCTGATATTTTCAAGTATTTGTGATCGCTTGCTAGCGATCATTGTTTAGTAGGGCGGTTTATATTAAATATGACGTCATTTATTTAATAGCCTATGCGGATAATCTCATGCATGGCAGGTTTCAGAACTTGAGATGTCTGTGTTCATTAGTTAGTTCTAATGAACACAGTCGCTCACCGATGGACAAACGGTGAATAAAAAAAAACGCGCCCATATCACCTTAAACCGTGTGAACTTGGTAATCATGGTATAGAAATATGGTTGTGGTTTCAAAACCGTGCCAGTTTATACCGCGGTTTACCGTAAAACAGGTACACCGTTACATCCCTATTTTAGATTGTTGTTAGTTTCATTAACAACAGCCTAGACATGTATAACAAAGAATAGACTCAAACAGTTTTTGAGTGGGGCCATGTTTAAACTGCCTTTAATAAAGAATATTAGAAAAACAACATTTTTTTTTTCTTTACCTCATCAAGAAACCTGTATGCTGTTAAGGAGTCCATGTTCTTTTCTGTTGCACACACAAAGGTAATTCCGTTATTAAACAGAGTATAGTAATTGAAACTGTGAGGGGGGAAACAGAAGGCTATTATTAGGCTGCAGTTATAAAATAATGTTGCATTGTAGAAGCAGATTAAGTCAGTACACAGCACATAGCACAATCTCTCTTACAATCATCCAAAGACTGGGCATAAGACTGTCTAAAGAGCTGGTCCTACTCGAGGGGGATCTCCAAACTGAGCTGGGACCGTCACACCGCGCCACGACAAAAGAAAAAGGAAGAAGTAGCTTTGATAGGAACCATTCGCACTGCATGTGATGCGACGGGACTACACTGAAGCTCCACTAAAGCTACACTAGAGCGATGTGAAAAAAATAGGATTGGTGTCTATTTTTGCTCCTTTCTCACAGTAAATTACTTCTGGATAGTTTTATACCAGAGCAATTGTTGTATTCCTCACAGCTATCCTTTATTTTATAGTGATGGGATTTGTGTTTTTAACAGTAAAATGTAATTTAAAATAAAACTTGTCATGTGGAAATGTTTTGCTTAGTTTACGGAATTAATGAAAAAAAGGTTTTATTGCTAATGAATTAATCCATTAATCAGTCAAGTAAGGGTGTTTTAATGGATAACATTATCCACCCATTCATTTAAATGAGTAATGGACAATCTGATTAGGAGAATTTTGTAAATAAATAAATAAATAAATACATAAATAAATAAAAAAGACAAGTTAAAGACAAATTAACTTTTCTTACCTCCCTCTCTGAAAGCTGTCTCTTGATAATGGACCCATGGGGCTTGGCCTAATCAAGTTTAAAGCAGTACCCTAAAATTTAAGAAAATACCTTTGAAGGCAGTTAAGTTATAAGTATGCACTTCCCTGCACATGATCAGTTAACACACAGCAGCTTTATATACAATTAGATGTCCTCCGATGTGCTGAATCACTCGCTCATGAAGAGGGAGCCAGCTTCAAAGCAAATGGGGATGAGATAGGATCTGACAAAGAGCGTATGCTTCATGAATAATAATGGTAGACTGACCTGTGATACAGAAGCCTTAAAGTCAACTCATGGCGGAGTAATATTGAAGCAAGTACAACCTTTAACCATTATCCAGTCTTTTATTTCATACACATCTGTTATCCAAACTAATCAGCCTCCTCTGTATTCAAAATACTTTTTGATTTGTGGATGCGATAAACAAGCAATAGGATTGTCTAAATCTCTTAAGGTACATTTCTACCTGAAAATCCCCGCCTCTAAGTGAGACATCAGCCAGGATAATGTGCCCTTTGGCTATGCAGCTGTACACTATAGCCATGTTTTAAAGTTAGATCTGTAGAGATAAAGTAAACGGTCATGCAGCTGTTCAAGAAATCACATTCTAATTGACAACAAAATTACATTATTAACATGACAACTTTTAAAAAAATAATACGTTACAAAATAATAATGGATTTGCTGGAATATAAGATGATATTAAAACTGTTGATACTGATTATTACCGAGCGTCCACTTGTAGATTGGTTATTATTGACAAGAAGCAAATCCATTTCCCACGGATCTCTAAGACTGCCTTCAAAAATAGTCAATATGCACAAGTCCCCATAAACTACAGCTTGGGCTACCTAATGGCATGGGCATGCTGTATGGCCGGCGCTTTGGCATCAGGCTACTAAGAAAGTATGGCCCAAGTGAATCCTGGACGTTACAGTTAATAATCTTATATCAAATATAAAAAGTAAAATAAATACAATAAAAAAACTCCCGTTCTTTTGTTTTTTTTTTGGTGGAAATTCGCGCCCAATGCACAGGTATGGCAAAACTTCATGAAATCTGCTTTAAATGTACTACAACTTTTTATGAATAAAACAGTAAACAAATGAATAATCAGTGCTTTCTCACCTAACAGCCCTGCTTGATCAGTGACCGTTTTATTTTGATAATCCTTCCTTCCATTTGTTTGCTGTGTTTTGTCCGTTTCCACGCGGTTCGATATTCTAATTGAAAAGTCTCGAGATGATATTCTCATCCAATGCACAGGTTCGTCTACGCTTGAGTTCATTACGACAGAGCGCTCCAGAGCGTTACGGTGGCGCTTTCTGCTGAGCTACCTGCACGCCGAGAGCGTTTATTACTAACAGGAGCGAGTCAAGCTCAAAGTGATAGCTGCATGGAACTTTTCAAATATGGATTTGTATGACCAACACATGTGTTATAAGTAATATATATAAGTATAAGTAATGTACATATATATTTTTTTATAAAAAAAAAAACAAACAAAAAAAAAAAACAGCAAAATAATACGGTATAGTTTCCATAACAGCAAAAGCCTTTTTTTTTTTAACAGTCGTCGCCTCATGTGATGTTTGTGTTTCACTTAGGCTTCCAGCAAAAAGGCAATATCGAAATTGCGATTTTAAACAATTGTGTTTTTTTCCTTTAAACAAAATAAATAAATAATGCTGTTCTTTTTATTTTTGCTTTGAAAATCATAAAATGTAGGTGAGAGTTCGTATCTAAGACTTAAACTTGCACCGAGTTGTGTAATAGGCCTAATAGACTTACGACCAACAAGTATTGCGTGCTTGCTTCGAAATGTAATGTAAGTGTTGGTTTGGGATTGCATCAGTCTCTTACATTGTAACTTCCACGATAATAAAAGTTTAATGTCAGAAGTTGTGTAATACGACGCCTAGCGTATAAAGATTACTCCTCCTCTCTATTCGTATAATCTTTGCTCGTGGTACATGTCTGCGCTTGTCTTAACAAGGTAAAAATGAACCACACTAACGCCGGTAAATTTAACAATGGGAAAACATTTCTGTTTACGTCGGAATCGGTGGGGGAAGGACATTCCGGTGAGTAAATGGTATTTGGTTAACATCTTAAGACGCCGAGTTTAGCCTTCTGTATGCCGAACACAATAATGGATATGAACAAGCTTGGGCAGACAACACGGGACAGCTGCACAGCTGGTTTCGCTAATTTAAACACACACACACACACACACACACACACACACACACACACACACAAACACACTTACTTTTAATGTTCTGAATAAAATACCATGCACGCAACGACCAAGAACACTTGGATATTACTGCGTTTATTTAGACATTATATGTGTTTTTGACCAACTGTAAGCTGCTACATAGGCCTACCTTATTATAGACTACACACCATGATAATCCAGTGCTGACTGAGCTCCTCATTTTTCACAAAAGTACATTATTTTTCATAAAACTTATAGCCATGTTTTGCAGTCCTCTTGCCCACCCGAAGTGTGGAGACTGGGTCAGCTGTACACATAGTATTCATTTACACAACATAATTCTCTCGTTTTCTAAAGTTTTTGCTTTGACAAAGGTAAAGCATATCACGCCACACACAGACTTTACCCGACTGAACATTTGTTATAGAAGGTAAAGTTCCAATGTCCAGAACCATCACGAACGTTCTCTCAGGTACTAATTGAAGGCGTAACTTACACGTTTTATTTTAATTATTTTGTGGGGACCGGATACATTGGCTAAACATGGATGGGGTACTCATTTTTTTTACATGATTCTTTCTTTATTATTACTTATTAACTTGAATCATTTCACTTTAGCAAGGTAAAAACTGCACCCCTGCCCTAGTGTTGTGTCTCATGGTTTTGGGAGCATTGCATGAAACTCTCATAAGAAGGCTTTTTCAAACGTCTTTTTTTTTTCTTTACTCAGATAAAATGTGTGATCAGATCAGTGATGCTGTTTTGGATGCATACTTAGCTTTGGACCCAGACTCCAAAGTTGCCTGTGGTAAGTTGAGCTTGAATGATATTTAAAAACAAAACCCTCTAACTTCAGAAATTACCACTGTACTCACCTAGTGGTAATTCCTTAAACCACCAACCCACACCTGAAGCAGTCAGACTTAGAACCACGTGCTCAATGTGCAAAGTAACTTTTGTAAAATGAAGTGCTTGCAACAGTTGAAGTGTAAGTTATTTTTCATATCTGTACAGTATGTGAAAAGGCAGCTGTTGCAGTGCATAGATGAAAATGATGCTTGATACCCAACAGAATGCGTGGCAAAGACCGGCATGGTCTTACTATGCGGGGAGGTCACGTCAAAGGCGACTGTGGATCTTCAGAAAGTCGTCCGAGACACCATCAAGAAGATCGGCTATGATGACTCTTCCAAAGGTACATCTGAATCCTAGTGTACTGGATAGTGGGCCAGGTGGTGTGCAGTTATCTCTATAGAAGTAGTGCTTGGATTCTTCTTCATTTTGCATATCGTTTGTTCCTCTTAAAATATGATGCATTAGATTTTCATAATTAATTAAGTTATACGAGATTTAGTTTGGACTCATTTTGACTGTTTTGGTTTCCTAACATAACATTGTCAGAATTTTCTGGGAATTTATTAGTAGAGCATTGTTTTACCAGTTTATTGGATCAAACAGATCCTATTAGAAGTGGTGTTGTCAGTATGTTTAAATATAAATCCGAGTCTCAAAAAGAGTTGGCTAATAGACTGCATTTTTTTTCTTTTTTTTTCCATCAGGTTTCGATTACAAAACCTGCAATGTGCTGGTGGCTCTGGAGCCCCAATGCAGTGAAATTACTGACTGTGTTTTTGAAGGAAAGGATGAAGATGATATTGGAGCTGGAGATCAGGTATATAGCCGTTACTTCAGAGTAGAGTCAAATGCCATTTTAAACTTTCTGGGTTATATATATATATATATATATATATATATATATATATATATATATATATATATATATATATATATATATATATATGTATGCTGATTCTTTGCAGGGTCTTGTTTGGATATGCGACTGATGAAACGGAGGAATGCATGCCCTTAACCATCCTCTTGGCTCACAAACTGAATGCAAAGTTAAAGGAGCTCTCCCGAAACGGAGTGTGCCCATGGATACGGCCAGACTCAAAATCACAGGTAAGTGACATGGCAAGATTTCTGTGCAGAGCAGAGCATCATGAGTTAGTGCAAACAGTTTGCATTTTGACTCATCAATAGTAATACACAAAAGGCTAGTTTGGGATAAATCCTTTAAATGTAATAGCAAAAAAAAATACATCAAAGTTGGTGCTGGTAATTTGTGTTGGGAAATATTCGAGACAGCAGGGAGTTGTTTTTGCTTTTCATACGCAGTCTTGCCCCCAACAAATATGTATTGTAAAAAATATAGTTTGGAGATGCGGATGGAGATACTGGCAGACAAGTTAGCCTGGGATTCTTGTATTCTTACTGACTTGTGCTGAAGAATGTCCCTTTCATCGTAACTGGAGAAGCAGCTCTCTGGATTTAACATTATCGAGTGAGTTTGTCCTACAGTGTGTCTAGCTAGTGCGTAAGATCAAACCCATGTATTCAAACCATTCTGTAATTGACAACAAAAAAGGGTTTTAAACAGTGCGTCCATAATGTGTCCATAGTCCATGATTGTGTGTTGAACGCTGATCATAGGTCACTGTGGAGTACCGGAATAACGACGGTGCCATGGAGCCATTGCGAGTTCACACGGTGGTCATATCGGTACAGCACGCCCCGGATGTGACACTGCAAGAGATCAGAAAGGACCTGAAGGAGAAAGTGATTAAAACTGTCATCCCTGAAAAATACCTTGACGACAGGACCGTGTACCACCTGCTGCCAAGTGGAAAATTTATTATGGGTGGTCCCCAGGTACAGCAAGTCTTTCATGTTTATACTGTTTTAAGATCTCTTTTAGACAGAATACAATGAAATCTTTTATTTTAATGAAACCTGCTTCTATACTATAAAGTATGTGGCGTCCACACTGATTCTAGACAGGGGAGGGGTTACCATACCGTGGCAATTATATTTTCTGAACACTATAAATCGGTGAAGTCAGAGGTTTGCAGGTACAAAATGGTACTGCTGTTTTAAAAGAAAATCTGTGGAAGACGACTGACCATGTTGGCGTATGCAAAAAAACGTTATCAGGTGTAGATAGACCAACCAGGAGTTGCTGAAAATCAAAGTAAAGAACTTTACCCTTGATTAAGTAAATAAATTACTATGCAAATAAAGTAGTATGTTATTAAAAGGAACACAACTGTTGCATGCCACATGTTCAGCTGGCCAGTATAGAGAGCTTTGAGCTAGTGAACATTAACTAGCGGAGGGGGAAATGAAAGTGATCCATTTCACAGGGGTCTGAGTCTGTTTCTTTTTGTTGTTTTATAGGGAGACGCAGGACTCACAGGTCGGAAGATCATTGTTGACACGTATGGGGGGTGGGGTGGTCATGGTGGAGGGGCCTTTTCTGGAAAGGACTTTTCGAAGGTAGACCGCTCGGGGGCCTATGCAGCTCGGTGGGTGGCCAAGTCCCTGGTGAAGGCTGGTCTCTGCAAGAGAGTTGTCCAGGTGAGGGAGATCCAGCCTTGAGACAGGGGGCCCGATTTACTAACTCATGACTTCATTAAAAACAGTCAGTTCTCTTCAAGATGTATTATAAGGCAGCAGTGTGGAGTAGTGGTTAGGGCTCTGGACTCTTGACCGGAGGGTTGTGGGTTCAATCCCCAGTGGGGGACACTGCTGTTGTACCCTTGAGCAAGGTACTTTACCTAGATTGCTCCAGTAAAAACCCAACTGTATAAATGGGTAATTGTATGTAAAATAATGTGATATCTGTATAATGTGAAATAATGTATAATGTGACATCTTGTAACAATTGTAAGTCGCCCTGGATAAGGGCGTCTGCCAAGAAATAAATAATAATAATAATTATAAGGGACCAGAAAAAAACATCAGGAGTTATTATCAGTCTATGCCGACCTACTGTACTTCGACACCGTATTGTACATTGATATTGCTGCACATACAGAGTCCACAGAAGTGAATCAGAAACTTTCAGATTCTGCAGGCAAGCTGATATATAATGGAACTCTTGTTCAAGCTTTGTCAATTGGGGCCCAGTGTGGGATAGTGTTAAGTTTTGAAGACAATATTTGAGCTATAAAAAACTGTTTTTAAATTGTATTTATTTTTTGTTTTGCTTTTCTCTTTTGCATCAGCTGTCTTATGCAATTAGTGTGAGCCGCCCGCTCTCGATCTCAGTCTTTCACTATGGCACCTCAAGTAAAGATGAAGACGAGCTCTTGGAAATTATACAGAAAAACTTTGATCTGCGGCCTGGAGTAATTGTAAGGTATAAAATATATTGTTTTGATCTCTCTGTTCATCCACTGGGCAGCAATAACACAAGACGTGGCATGTCCATGCCTGTCCAGTAAATACCCATGCCATGCCATGCCTGTCCAGTAAATACCCATGCCATGCCATGTCTGTCCAGTAAATACCCATGCCATGTCCATGCCTGTCCAGTAAATACCCATGCCATGCCTGTCCAGTAAATACCCATGCCATGTCCATGCCTGTCCAGTAAATACCCATGCCATGCCCATGCTGTCCAGTAAATACCCATGCCATGTCCATGCCTGTCCAGTAAATACCCATGCCTGTCCAGTAAATACCCATGCCATACCCATGCCAAGTGCTCATTGTGCAGAATGATGGGATTGTCCTCTGAGGGCTACATCGATATAACGAAGTAGGAAGAGACAAAAATACATAAAAATATATCAATCATGTTAAACTGACCCTCTTGCCATATCCAGCCAGAAGCCAGAATTCTTCATTGTGAGCAAGGTGACATTTTTAATGTAAGGCGGATGCATATTTGTATATGTTTTATGTTATATTACGGGAATGGTAATATAGGAGGTGTCAATTGCTCACATAACATCTTGTGGATATCTGCCCTTGTGTACAGCTGTGGCCAAAAGTTTAGCATCACCCTATAGAATTAGCTCATTTTTAACATATTGAATTAGATACCGCTTTGTAGCTTTCCATATATTTAACGAAAAACACAAACATTGAAAAATGTCTAACAATACTGTACTACTATTATGGCTTCAGGTAGACTTTTGTGATATTATTTTGTAGTTTCTTTAATTACATGATGTTAAATAAAAGATCTAAATTATGTTCATATAGTTTTTTTTAATTAGGTCTCATTCCTAAAATTCTAGGTGATGCAAAGTTTTTGGCCAGAGCTGTATATCCTGGTTCTAGTGCTTTAATCTGCAGTTCTCCAGTTTTTATGGAATCTGTATCAATCACTGTAGATTTGCTCTTTTATACATGGGCATAGACAACAATATAAATCCTCAAAAACCCATTCCAGTGCTAAAGAAGGAAATTAAAACTGTACAGTGAACCAACCATTCGTATTTCCCACTGAGGTGTGAAAGTTATCATGAACTGTTACTTACTGTACCGTGTTGTAAAATAACCAATTCCTGTTCTTCTTACCAACAGGGAGCTAGGTCTGAAAAGGCCCATTTACCAAAAGACTGCATGCTATGGGCACTTTGGCAGAGAAGAGTTTCCTTGGGAAAAACCAAAAACGTTGGTGTTCAACAAGAACTAAAAAATAATAATAATCTAGTCAGTTTAATCCTTCTGGGGGAAAAAATGTAATTCTACAAAATCCAAAACGATAGTGTCTGTGACAAGTGTGTTTTCTGCGTAGGAGCTGTATAATCTGCAATCTATAATTTTAGCGTGCACTCCACTGGCCATAGAAACCGGTTGAACGCTCTGTTGGTATGTTTTGGATTTGTGTCCTGTGTGTCCAAAGTCTTGAATGTTCTCCTTGTGGGAAGAACCATCTGGTGACTGAAAGGAGAAGGGCAGAACAATGGCTGCTGCTGCACAGCATTGTGTGGGTCACCTGACATTGCTGGTTGTGAACAAGCTGTATTGACCAGGAGAGAAGTGCAAAACATAGTGTATATGAAATAAATAAATCACTTTAATAAAAACATGGGCCTTATAAAATTAAAATAAAGTAGGCCTATTTTAATTACAACTTGGACATTGTCAACAAAACACCTTGAGTTTTATAGAGTGTATCTTGAGGCTAAGTCTGTTCATGGTTATTATCTCAGTCATATCTGGAGAAATCCATATGAGAAATAATTAAACTAGCACTGTGGTGTTGAGAAAAATGGCCAAGGTAACTACAGAAGCTAAAAAAAAAAAAATTACAAAAAAATACAGAAAAGCAGTTCTTTTTATTCTGTGTATCTCAGGGTTTGACGCATCATTCATGGGAAGGACAGCAGATAGAACAGACTTAGATTGAGGGCTGATTTTTAGGCACTCAGTGAGAATTTGTTTCCATTTCCAAGACCGCAAATACATGAAGTTTCATTTCTGAACTCTACTGCCAGTAAAAGTGTTCCATGTAAAATTGTTTCCATTAAAGATTTCAATAAAGTACAATGAAAATTTTGTTTGTCTACTGTAGTTTACAGTCTTTGTCCCACCTTGAAGAAACAAGCTACAATAAAGCCTTTATATATATATATATATATATATATTTTTCACAAGCTAGCCTTTGATGAGCTCAACTATAATGAACCGATACAAGTCCCTGTTTACATTGCATCATTGCTAATCTGAAATGTTTGATTAGATGACTCTATTCCAGGGCAGGTCTATGTTATTGAGGAGAAAGTTCACAAGATTATGATTTATTTAAAAAAAATAAAAAAACACCCACACACAACCTTATTTAACAGCAATGATTTGACTAACCCCAGGATGTTGCGTAATTAATTCTCTAGCTTTTTTATTTACATTCAAGAGGTTAATAGGTGAGTTGCACAGGAAGCTCAAATTCTGAGGCTTTCACCTTTTGGTGAAAGCTTGAGTTAAATAAATACATGAAGATGTTAACACAGACAGTCCTATGGAAACATGCTAATGCAACTATCATTGTCATTTGATAACTATTGTGTCCTAAAGTTTGAACTGGATGACATGACACACTGCAGTATTTGGTCTGTGACATGTTGATCTTCCATCAGTAAATGCTTTAAATGGGGTAATGAATACACACACCAGATATAGCAGTACAATTATGCAGTGCCCAGTTTTTACTTTTATTAAGCAGAAATCAAGTATCTAATATGTTTTTGCCATGGAAAAACATATGAAAAGGGCAGCAGTGTGGAGTAGTGGTTAGGGCTCTGGACTCCTGACCAGAGGGTCATGGGTTCAATCCCAGGTGGGGGACACTGCTGCTGTACCCTTGAGCAAAGCACTTTACCTACATTGCTCCAGTTAAAATAAATAAGTAAAACCACCACACACTCTGTATAAATGGGTAATTGTATGTAAAAAAAATAAATGTGATATAATAGCCCTAGGGTTTATGTTTGCTGTATGTTAAGTAACCTGTGATAAAAGATCAGAAATGTTATTTAACCAAATACTACATGGATAGTAGGCCTGCCTCTAAAATTTTGTGTTTTATGATGTGATTGTACCCAGCAGGACTATTTCAGACCTGTCAACATGGAGCTGTCAAAATAAGGGAGACTGCATGGGGCAAAACTCAGAAACTGTGGGATAGTTTAGATTTATTTATTAATACACTTTCCAAAAAGAGTATTAATAAATACTCAGCCCTCCCCACCCAGAATAGGTTACCCAGCAGTTCTCCAAAAACAATTCAGCCTGTAGATCCCTGCTGTACAGGAGCTCTACCTCAAAATACAAGGGTCTTAAGTACTTCACAACAGGGTAATCCCGAGCTCTATAGGAGGTCATTGTAGGTTGAATCTGCAGGGACGCAACAGAGAATTTACAGGTGGAAACACAGTACTACAGCATCTATATGTTTTAAAATTTCCAAGTTATACCCAATGCAAGCCACATGATGACCACAATGTGTCGCCCCCCTCCTCCCTCTGTGTCATGGACCAGATAGTGACAGGCAACTCTCAATAGTCAGGAATGAAGCACTTCTGTAGTGACAATTTAAAAAAAAAAAAAAAAAAAAAAAAACAACAACCCATGCAAAGTTATACTAAACATATCAAATCCGACAGCCCTTACCTCCATGTAGTTTCTTTTCTACAGAATTTCTCTCTGCCCATGGAGAATCGGGGCACGTCATGCTCTGAACATAAAAGGAAGCTGAAGTCATAGCACAGTTTGAGAAGATACTGATTTGTACTGTCAGTTTGAAGGGGTCATCATTCTGGAAACAAAGGCTAAAGTTAAATCACAACATGTAACCATTAGAAACAAGTTTATAAGAAATAAAATGAAGACTTACTGTGTTCGAGCAAAGCAGCTCAGCACAGAAGCAAGGAACTTGACATTTCGCAAGAAGTCAAAGGTTAAGCTATATCCACACTGTGCAGCCAGTCTTGGAGGGAAACAAGCACCCCATTATTGTCTATGGAAATAGAAATTTGGTTGCCCTTTAACAAAACTGTACATGTCATCAAGCAAGGTAGAGAGATAACAAAGTTAACACCCCCATTGCCCTGTTCAATCTACTTCTTGCAGTTTTGTAACGATTATTATTAGAAATAAACACCCATTCAGAACAGTAAGTTCAGGGTAAATGATTTCTATTTCTGAGCACTTGCGTCAACAAATGAAGGTTGTAGCAGCATAGGTTTAGTGTGATCAGCAACATGCTTTTAAAGCCAACGTAAGAGCCTTTCCTACCCTGCACTTTGCAAAAATGAAGCCTGATTGATGCCACAGTGCAGGAGTACTCTACTTAATTGAGGTCAATCAATTAGGAATCAACAGGCTTTGTACATTCAGAAAAAGTCACTCACCAATCACATCGATACGAAAACATATCCCCCAAAAGACTTCTCCATCATCATCATTATCATCACACTGCCTTAACATTCTGTCCTCACCGAGCCTGCAGAAAACGGCCCTTGAAAAAAATACAACCGGCAAATAAATAGGAAGCTAAAAGGACATTTCTGTTGAAGCTACCATTATCGTACCTAGAGGGGGGGTTCGCATCCAAACTTCAGTTACTAACACTGCCAACAGCAATGTTATTCTGCATTGAAATAAAATAGACAAAAGTGAAAAATACACACAATAAAATTAACGTTTCTAAAGTACAGAAAAGGTCAACAATTACCCAAATCTAAGACAGCACAGCATCATTAAATCCAAGGCAACCGTGAACTTCTTTCTTCGGTCTAAAGAAAAAACAGTCAGTAGTTGAGTTTGGTGTTCATTAGTGCGCAATGGGTTTATAAAGAGGTTCAGGTGCTAATGTGAGCTAATTGGCTGCAATTAATGCACGCACCTGTTTCATATTAATCCTCTAATTTTCAACCAGTACGTTTGTTAAAAGAAATAATAATAATAATAATAATAATAATAATAATAATAATAATAATAATAATAATAATAATAATAATAATAATACTTTTGAAATTATATTACAACCCATTTAGAAGATTGTACTTTGAATTTAAGTTTGGCAGAGTGTGGAACAAACTATATAGTGACATGTATAATATGGCCAAAAGTTTGAGACATAATTGTTTTTTTTTTAAAAAATATGTGAACATAATTCAGATATTTTATTTAACATCATGTGATCAAAGAAACTACACAATGATATCCCAAAAGTCTACTGGAAGCCATAATAGTAGTACAGTGTTTCATGTTAGATTTCAAAATGTCACATTTGTTTCATTTTTTGTCAGTTTTTCGTTAAGTATATGAAAAACTATAAAGGGGTGTGTAATTAAATATGTTAACATTATGAAGCAAAATTAGCTAATTCTATAGGGTGCTGCAAAACCTTTGGCCAGAGCTGTCAGTGTATTTAAAACATGCCATTTTGAAATAATGATAACTAAAAATAAATAAATAAATAAATAAAACCAATCTAATACATAATGAAAAGAAAAATGATAGCAAACTTTGCAGTCCCTAAAAAACAATAATCTCAATTTGAGGGATCCTTGATGTTTATCATTACAGCTTTATGTGGTGCACTGAAGCAAATCTGCCTTCAACCCTTAACCAATGCTGGATTCCTATCCTTAGGACCGAAAAACAACCAATTTAATTTTATTAATGCACTTTTTGGTTTTTAGGTCATGAACAGAAACAGGACCAGAAGTCATACTTAACATATTTATAAAATCAGCCGTGTCTTTAGCTGTATGAAACATATCTTTAGTCAGTAATGTTTAATGGGAAGGACGTACTTCTGTTTAAGAATGTCTGCACCGAATTATGGAATAGAATTATCAAACCCTTATGTTTCTATTTTGAACCGTATGCTTTTTTAAAAGTAATTTCATTATGCCCTAGCTATGTTTTTAAATACACAATACCCATGTGTTTCACAACATGCTTCTTTAAATTGCTTTAACACTATTGCTATAAAAAGAAACCAGTAATGTGTTTGAGGCTGTGTGGTCCAGTGTTTAAAGAAAAGGGCTTGTACCCAGGAGGTTTCCGGTTCAAATCCCAGCTCACTCACTGTGATTCTGAGCAAGTCACTTAACCTCCTTGTCTTTCACGCTGTTGTAAGTGACTCTGCAGCTGATGCATAATTCACACACCCTAGTCTCTGTATAAACTGCCTTGGATAAAGACTGCTAAATAAACAAATAATAATATGAAGCATGTCAGAACTGAGACATACTGCATAAAGCAAGTGAACACCTTTGGGCTTGTGAACAGTGACAGAAAAAACAGCTGTAACTGTATCTGTCATTTCTGTATCTGTCATTTCAGCCTCCCAAAAGTGGAGACAAAAAAAAAAAACCCTGCACAGCGCCAATCCAGGCAAAAAGAAAACGTCATCCAAAAAGCACTCTTTGAGCGGCAAATCTCCAGCTCCAGAGGTGGATAAGCTTGCTCCTGTTGCCATGGAGAATCTGTATTATATCTCCCACAACGCTGCTGACTGCTTGGCGTTTCGGGGGGTTGGGTGGTCTCACCTAAGAAGGGAAAGAAAGGCTAATGCTAATAGAATTGCCAAATAATCACCAAAGTACCCAACATACAGAAGAGTAAAGATAACGTATTCTAACTGTACATAATTGTCAGAAAATAGCAGCTATCATTTTTTTCCTGTAATTCACAAGGCATACATTTGACTGTGGTACTGGCACGATAGCTACTCATTATCTGCTCAGAACTGCTTGAACACATAGGAAAATCACATGAGGCAGCTGTTGAGAGATGGAGTTTGTTGGAACTAGCCTATATACTTCAGCCTTTGCATATTACAAGAAATGTGTCACCTAAGTCACACATTATATTGTGAAGTTCCTGTGATTCAAGCAACTAGGAACCGGCAACCAGAGTAATGTATTTATATCAAGTCAGAAAATGTATTTCTTTACCAAGGAAATCTGTTGCATTCTAGTATCATTGAGTCTATTTCAATTCCTTTTTAACATCAATTCCCAATTCCAATTCCCATTCCGTTTGAATCAATTCCAATTCAAAGAAGGGACTTGGAATTAGAACTGATTTTAAAAAAGGAATTTGAAATGGAATTAGAATTGAAAAACAAACCGAGTATACCCGACCCTGGTAGTATCACCATTAACCACAAGTAATTCAAATGATGTTTCGATCATTTGAAGGTCAGCTTACTTTTATGTCCATTTTAAAATATTTAATAAAGTTCTTTAAAGATGGAGCACACAGTCATCATTTGTGTTTAAAAACTAGCAAAACTGCACAAGTGGTCCTTACGGAAGCGTCCTAGTGCTAGTAGATAATAAAAAAAAGTCCTAGGTAGGGTTTTAACTGGCACTAAGACGTTTCTGTAGGTCCTACATGTGTCAAAAACAACAAAGTGAAAATACACAAGTTCCTTTGTGAAAATATATCTTGTGGTAGTCTCATTAAAGGCGAAACAGCAGCCGGGGACGCAGGTGCGCAGCTAAGTAACTTGCCTCGCGGACTGAATGCTTGCCTGCCACAGGACTCCCGTGGGTCCAAACCCTGCAATGTGCAGACGGGTATTGCAGTAACCACAAACCGGCAAGGACCTTTGCAAACATTAAAGGTTTGCTGACATAAGGGGGTTTAACAGTAGAGTTTTGACCAAAAATACGGGAGAAAATCTGTACCGAGAGCTGTCCGGGAGAAGGGACCACAATGCGGGAGACTGACGGTGAATACGGGAGAGTTGACAAGTCTGTAATTGATATGCTTGTAGTTATCTGCAGCCCATGCAGTCACAAGCATTGACACCCTACACTTAATATAAAACAATTCAAGAAAACATGTTGAATACAAACATTTAGTGAACATTAGCCACTAATCAACACGACAAAGACCAACATACATAATTTATGGTAGATTAATAAACAATCTTTAACAAATATAAAAAATAAAATAAATAAAAGCACTTAAGCAATTTCAAATATTTGTACGACTGTACTATGATTCATAGCTAGAGTTAGCAAATCTCAGACCAGAGCGCAGCACAAAGGAATATACCCTAGAAAGTGTCCTGAGGGCATCAGATGATTCTTAATGGTTAGGGATAGGTATTGGGTTAGGGTTTTAGGGCTGGGGTTGCTTAAGGTTCGGGTTGGGCTTGGGTTATGGTCAGAGTGGGTTGATTTGGTAGAGTTGCAGAGCTCTGGAAGTGAAAGGTGGGGGTGCTTGGCAAATGCCCTAGAATTATCTGATGCGCCCAGGACACTTTCTCGAGGATATTCCTTTACGCTGCCACCAGGGCAGCAACTGCGCAATTCACGTGCAAGGTGGTTTCTTTTGCTGCAGAGGGCAGTGTTGCGTATCATGAGTTTGGTTTGCCCGCCAGAACTACAACTCCCAAAAGAAATGTGAAGGAAGTGTGTAAACACGGGCAGCAACCGGACATTTGGAAATGTCCGAGAGTAATTTCTAAACAATGGTTTCTTTCAAGACAGTTTGGCTGTTTGGTATTCTGTCTTTGTCATTCTTTTGCTTTGCTTCCTGGAAAAGTTCCAATGTAGGTAAGAAACACTGCATTGATTAGCTGTTGTTAGAGTGAAATGAAAACCGTGGCAGGGTTCAGCTGTACTCGGATATACACACGGAAGAATGACGAGTAAATAGTACTGTCATAGGCTACAGCATTTATAATTAGCTGTAGATACTAATTGTGTTGCAATGATCATTTCAACCAAATCGTACACGGTCAGAGCAAAACAACACCAGACACATCCGTTTTTTGCGGTGTTTGGAAAATTCATAACTATGTCATTTAGTAAAAGGAATAGTACTGTATAATTATCTTATTGCCGGAAAATTATATATCAATAATTATAGCTGTATATGTTGTGATTTAGATGTAATTCACAATTAGCATAAGAATGAACAACGAAATTCACCATCAAACTGGTCACGAGATGTACATTTTGTAACCATCGTACATTTTGGGAATGTAAACTAGACATCATTGGCTAGTAATGTATTTGTAAAATGTTTGCTTTTTCAGAATTTTAATTGATTAATTAATTAATTGCAATCCCATGTAGTCGAAGGATACAGTCAGTGATGGCGTGGCAAAAAGAAAAAAAACAAACCTGATCATTTGTAGTATAAAAGTCTGCAGGAATGGTAAAATAAGGCTCCCATTGAATTGCGCTTCAGGCTCATTCCAAGCTTTACCTGAGCTTAATCAATCGTTTCCGAGCTTTAGATATCCTGCTGTTTGCCTTATCAAGTGATTATGCTTACAGTATTAGCTGAAATGGACCGAAGTCCTAAGCAACGCAAGTCTTATTTCCATCCCTGAGTCTGTAAAGAGGTGGATCAACAGCCATACCCACTAATTTACAGTATTCTGACGTCATGAAATCTCAGAAACTAAGAACAACTGGGTTTGATTAGTATTCCTGTACTTAAATAGGAAATGGTTCAGCAGAAACTGTTCTTGATGGCTCAGTTGGGGTCCAACTCTGCCAAAATGTAAGCAGTGCCCATGTTTTTGAGGGCACTGTGTTACTGGAGATACTTCTGGTTGCTGGTTTGCCCCCTTTTCATTTTGTCTTCCAAGGGCATGCATACAGTAATTAAGTAATACAACAATTAGAAAACTTACATTTGCAGCAGTGCGGTTTGTACTAATACAGTATGATATTTTTTTTGTAAATGGGTAAAAGGAATAAGAATATAATGTGACTGTCAGGAAGTGAGCGTTGTTGTGTTTCTAGGGGTGAAAGGGCTGGTGCTGCTGGTGGGCAGAGCCCTCTTAGTCCTGGGTCTTGTCAGCTGGCTGGTCTCCGTTGTGGTACCGAGGATCAGCTCGCTGGCACTGCGTCCTCCAAGGAGTTTTCCTGAAGGTCAGTATGCTGTTTTTTTTTTTAAAAACCGCTCTAGAGGTATAGGTAATAGCTCTCCGTTACTGTAATACTGTTTCTGACGGGTACAGTCAGTTACAAACACATTAGGATTGCAGGTTGTTCCGAAGTGTGAAATGTGTGTAACTCTGAAGCCTGCCCTATTTCCAATGGTTTCGTGTGTGTGTGTGTGTGTACTGTACTCATAACAGATCTAAGGTTAGGAATAATAATAAGAAAACAAAAAAGCCAGGGGAGCGATGTTGAACTGGTAACTTTCCCGGTGTCTGATCTTCATGTGATTTCCCCCCCTCTTGTATTAGGTATTCACTGTGCTTTTATGATGATTTTTTTAAGCCTCTGATATCATTACAACTGAAGAGTTTATTATACATGCAAACAAAATCTGATGTTTAAACCCCAGATATGGTTGACCAGGGAGTAAAAACATTACTAACAAAAGAGTTTTGAGATGTGCATTTAAATATCAAAATATGAATCTGTAACTCAGGGATGGAAGTACGACTCCCATTGCATAGCGGTTTGAGCCATTCCTGGTTTTAATATGAGTGTAATAAGATACACGTGAGCTAAACTTGTTACCTATACACTGTAGCTAATGAAGCTTGTATTAAAACCTGGAATGGGTGAAACTGCTGTGCAATAGGAGTCTTATCTCCATCCTTGAAGTAGTAGTTCTGATGTTCTTGTGTGTGTGAAATTGGCTGATTTTATAAAACTAATTCCTGCAAAAATATGGTGAACTTGTTCTGACTTAATGCATTCAAAAGAACATTAAAACCAAAATGCCAGAATTACTGTGGTTTTATTTTTAAATTAATACAAAGTGGATCAATATAAAAGACAGCAGCATTTAAGTATATATAAACATATATAACAGTTCTTATCTGAGTAACAGACCCATTATGGTCATGATTTATTGCCAGAGACACTAATGTGCAGTTTGGGTCCAGCGCACAAGTAATTGAAATGTATACCCCAATGTGTTGAAACTGTGGCAACCATCCCTACGTGTTAGCACAATGTCATTTTTTATTTGTGTTTTGTCCCTCTTTTTTTCCCTTTCTGAAATCAAACATCTGTTAATCAAAGCTGTAAATAACAGGTCATTACCTAAAGGTCCGTTCTGTGAGATTTTATTGCAGCCTGTTCTATAGAGACCACACCTGTGAGTCCTGTGCTGATTAAAGACTCTGTGAATCCAGATTTCATTCCATTCCCATAGCTTGATTCGGAGCACCACGGAAAATCTCACACACTCTTCATCAGTTCCCAGTGAAGGTCTCTAAATTGTTTCAAAAGGGTTTGTCAGATAATGTAACTGGTTTCTTGTGTGTCCTGGGGAATAAATAGGAAATGCAAGATTTGGTTTAGGTTTACATGAAAATAAAACATAGTGGTTAACTGGAGTTCAGGCAGCTTTTTTCCTTTCCATTGCTGAAACACGAAGGGGGAATTAAACAAGCTTTTATAGTCCAAAGTGTCAATAGAACCATGTTAGTTTTTTTTTCTTCTTTCTGGGAAAAAAATAAACACCGACATAAATAGCTGAAAAATTCACCTGAATCTTGTAAGCATTTAAATGAATGACCTTTCTACATATTAACAAGCACTCTTCAGTCTAATTCTTATAGAAGTGACAGCACATTTTTAACAGTAAAACATTTCCATTTTGATAGCTGTGCAGTTCAGTCGAGTGAACTCTCCTGTTGTATCTTGACTACACATGCTGGAGTTGTACAATGTGTTGATGTTGACACGCTACAGAAAGAAAAAAAAAAAAAAGTTTATCTTGGCAAGCTTCAAATCTCAAGTAAATAAATCACAACAGTCCTGTTTTGAACTGTGTATTTCAGCTCCGGAAGATGAAGTTGAGCAGAAACGAAAGCTGGCGAGAAGAGAGCAGCAGGATGAATACAGCCAGAAGGTAAGGAGAGGGTATTCTTTACAATGTTATTAATGATTTTATACCAGATCCTGTCAAAGGTCCTTGTACCAGGACCAATTTCAGATGCATTTTTCACTTTAGATATAATTCACATTCTAGTCGCAGCCTAATTCCCAAATTGTGACTCTAGTTTCCAGCCAGGGGGGCATTGACAAGAGCAGATTCAGACAGTATTATAATCAATTAGTCTTTTGTGATTCAAAGTGCACAATGCAACACAGCTGCAGCTACATCCCCACAATTCTATATATAACATCACAAGTGACACTGTAGAAGTTAGACTAATGCAGGCCTGACAACAAGGCTGGGAATATGGCATTGCACATGATTGCATTGCACTTCAGGTTGCATGTACACTGAGTTTTATCACCTCAGCTCCATCCTCACTAGACTGTTGCCTCTGCTAGAGATGTCCCTGCTGTGGATACAAAGAAATCTTTAGTAGCATCAAAATAAATAAAAAATAAGAAAGTCATTTCTGTTACACTCCCATAAAATGATTTTGCAAAGTGTATCTATTAGACAAGCTTCTATCCGCCCATATTGGCTTTAGAAATGATATTGTAGTTGAAGCTTGTCCTAGAAAAGCATCTTCATTTGCATAACAAAACCAAAGGCAGTGGAACTCATTTGTTTTTTCTGTTGTCACGTGTTAGGCATCGACGTACCAGGAAAACATACTGAAACCTCGGCAAGAGGCTAAATTCAGGAAAAAGGAAGAGCATTTCTACAGGATGACAGGGGAGGCCTGGAAACTGTCGGAGGGATATGCACTTGGGGTGAGCGCTTCCTTTTTGTTTTTGTATTCTTTCAGTTTTACATATATTTGGGAAACCTTGTGATGCACTGTTGAAACTTGGTTAGGACATTCTTTAGTCGTTGAGAGCTTCACACTGTACACTGCTTGGCCACTTTAATGGGGTTGGGTCACCATTTGCCATAATCATAGCCTTGTCACAACATGGCTTCCACAAGGTGCTGGGAGGTTTGAGTGATGTTAATCTATTCAGCCATTGACAAGCCTCTCGATGGTCTTCCTCTGCCCGTCTCTCTTGGCGACCTCTTTCCCTTTGTTTTGCCATTTCTAATACACTCCGATGACGAACGACGTGGTGCAGCCCGCCATCACGACCTTCCTTGCTACTGTGGCACCTGCTCAGTATGCATCGCTATCATGTCTCTTTTGAATGTTGTTAGATCTTTGCTTTTCACAATTATTGGTAGACTGCAATAGTAGATTAAAGGACTGTGAAAAATGCAGTTATTGTCACAAGCTTATAATGCTTGCTGTGGTGGATATTAATTCCTGATGCTTGTGGTTTTAGTTTTACCTGCATGTTTATCTGTACAGCTGGACCAAGACTCTGAGGAAGGGGCAGTCCTTGGTGAGGAAGACTTCACTTCTGAATCCCCCAACCAGGAGGCTCTGAGGAGAAGGAAGCTGCCAGAGAGCGCCACACGACCCCCACCGCCTCTAGAACCACCCAGGCAGAAGAGGGTGAGTGACGGGCACATTGTTTACTCTTCTGCAACTGCAGTGGATGTTGGATAACTTGTAGAATAGATCTCGAGGGGAAAGGTATTTGTCTTTTTTAGGCTGAGTTTCCAGAGCTTAGCATTTTCTGAAATAATAATGCAGGATCTGTACCCGTTTCCAGATTTCCATTGCGATTGTAGGAATAGCAACTTTAAATCACCACTCTTCACTTCACTTATGAAATCTGGATATCTTGCAGATGTTGTTGGGTGCATTGCTTGCAAGACAGGAATAATAGGATATACAGTAATCCGCCGTGTATCCGTCCGTCACATATCCGCCACTAACCGTTTACCCGCCATTATCAACCTCTTCAGCAACGTTAGTTTATTATTGAACAGAGAAGGTTAGTTCAGAGATTGTAGATCACACCAAAGTTTTCGTACACTGTGTGATCCGTGCGCTGACATTGCCGGTAGTGTCATGTGAATCTCAAAACAATAATTGTGTGAATATAGTAATTGTTACAGCTGTGTATAAAGGTATTTAAAACAGGATACATTGATCCATTTTTTAGCAACCCTCTAAACCAGTGGTTCTCAATCTGTGGTCCGCCAGCTTCAGGTGATCCGTGGAAAGGTTACGTAATTACAGAAAGGAAGTGGCAGCATAGTTTATACATCCCATTGCAAACCCAAAATTTGAGGCTTTAAAAACTCAGCTACAGAAGCAGGAAGAAAATGCATACATGGAGAATATCTCCAAGTGAACAAAATATCTAAACTCTAAAGTTTTTGTGTATTGCGCTCACATGCACTCAACACAGCAGCTTGTAAAGTAAGGGATAACACACGACAGGGCGTGCGTTGTGTTGCATTAACATACAGCTGTAGTTGGGTTGGACTGAGGGACTTATGTTAATACAACACAACACACAAGCCCTGGACTCTTAACCTGCTTCTAAAACTGATACAATTTTAAAAAATAACCAAAAAATACAAATAATATTAAAAAAAAAAAAAAAAAAAAACGAGCAATTTTGTTATATATCCTTCCACTTTGGAGAAAAAAATAGTCCCTCAAACATGGTTCTATTTGTTGTAAACATTAAACTGGAGGTTTTCAACATTTCCATTTATTGTAATTAATTAAAATGAATGAAGCCTCCATGTTGGTCTCACACACTCCGTAACAGCTGACATAACTCACAATGTTAGCCTTGTTAGTGACCAAGCATTTCAAAATTGCAATAATGTATTTTTGTTGATAATGAAATGATACAGAAAAGGAGGCAAAGACAAAGTTCACTATCCACGCATTACTACAGCTGACCTGGAGAAGCCAATACAAAAATACATGATTGACATTTTTAATGCTTGGTCACTAACAAGGCTATCATTGCGGGTTATGTCAGCACTGTTTACGGAGTGATTGAGACCAGCACGGAGGCTAACAGAACAAAATTGACTACTCTCGACTACCTGAATTACGCACTGAAGCATAGAATTCTCGTAACAGACCGTTTTATATTTTCAAGACAAACTGTTTTTAAGTCGATTACCATTTCTTTATGTTTCATCAAATCAATAAAAACACCAGCTGCCCAAGAATGAGTTTTCTTCGATTTCATTAGGTTGTTGACTTGTTAAGTCTTTGTGTCTATTGGTTTTGCTTCTTGTAATTCTAGCCACAAGTCTGCTATCATGCCTCCGAAAAGATCAAATGTGACGAAAGCAATGTCACTCATCTTTAAAAGACATCTCGCAACAATGTGTATATTTATTGCGAGTTTAATATGTTGTGTATTGATAATGTATTCATTGTACTGTTCTTTGGAAAAAATAAGTTTACTATTTAACTGCAGGGTAAAAAATCCTCAACAGCCAATGAGCTTGCAGCATCCAAACATTCCGTTTTATAAATAAAGATTATAGTTGGAGATTCGGAGCTCCGACTGCGTTGGTACGTCATAGATGTAACTTCACAGATTATTAATTTACATAAATCAATTTCTGCTGTAATTATCAATTTAAAGATAAGCCCTTTTTTTCCCCTCTCTGTAAATGCGTCTTGATGAAAAGTAAACTAGAACCGTTGTTTAAAACTCCAATTTTAAAATAACTTTGCTCACAGAAACAGGCCCGCCCATTGCATTGAAACAAAGAAAGGCAAGTCTCTACGGTTATTCTTAGTATTTATACTTTTTTTGTGTGCTTATTTTTCAGTCAGCTATACTGTTTATTGTGTGGACCGCCGAGATAAAAAACAATTATTAGTGGTCCCAAACAAAAACGTTTGAGAACCACTGCTCTAAGCCATTACAAGACCTGAGCCTCCAAATTTCCACACAAGTATTTATTTACTTTGTCAAAACAACTGAAACAAATCTGTTCCATTGTTTTGTAGTCAGAAAGGATGATACTGCAGCGAGCTACATTCATTAGGGTGCAGTGTTCATTTACAAATGTAAATAAGATAAGTGATACAGAATCATTCATATTGGGTTACTTTTAGTTCAAGTAACCTTAGCCCTCCAGTTTTAGATAACAAAACATTTCAACTTATTAAACTTGGTTCTTCTGTTTATAAGACAGGGCTTTTACGTATAGGAAACGCCACATACATATTCTTAGCCAGTGGTAATAAGTCACTTATTTTTCAATAACTTGTTTTTCAACAGATCATTGTATTACCTGAGGAGCCATCAAATGGTGTTGATGGGGTACGTGACACAAATTACTTATTTTTATTTTGTCGTGCTGTCATTTGGGATATAGTATTGCAATGGATCGGTCATTATCTGCAGGTATAGTTTAAATGGCCAGCATCACATATTATGACCAAGTCTAATTGCGAAACTATGTGGAAGCTTGTTGCCCAGTGCCAGGTTTGGAGGATAGATGAGATGCTGGGCCAGCATGTAGCAGGCACTAGGCTGAAAGATACCACCTCACAAAGGGGTAAGAGTATATAAAGGAGGACTATGGGGTTACTATGTAATGAAAAATAATTACATTATCCTGAACACACACATGTAATATGCTTGTTGCTCTGGAAGATTGTTTGAAGTAATAGACTAAGCCATGTGGCTTGATGAACACAGTGTAGGTGTATTATCAAGGTCTAAGCAGGTGGTTGCCTTCCTCACCCCGCTCCTCCCTGTTGCACATCTTAATTGCATATGGAATAGGTGAGTTTTGTTCATATATAAACAGGAAGCTTTTTATGTCAATCTTTTTAAAGTGTGATTGTATTGCAGGTGGTTACAATTGCCCTCAGATGTCCAAGTGGAAGGATTTTGAAAAGAAGGTTTCTTAAGTCCCACAGTACCCAAGTATGTTCCATTGTTCTATACATTTCAAGTTTCACAAAATAGCAGCTGGGTCTGTTTGCATTTAGGTCCTTAATGTTAAAATACAGATATGCTAAACATTTCAAAGTTAAACAATTACTACATGCAGCTGCCGTTTCCAACACTATGTTTTTGATAAAATAGCAATTTATTTTTGTAAATGATTGAAAAGTATATTTTTCTTGCAGGTACTGCTGGACTGGATGTTGAAGATAGGATATCACCCTGCCATTTACACTGTCTGTACAACATATCCTAGAAGACCTCTTGAGATTGGAAAGGAGACAAGTCTAGAAGATACTGGAATTACAAGCGATACTGTATTGAACGTGGATGAAAAAGACCCCTGTACTTAAATACCAAATCCCGAACCTGGAGATGTTACATATTTCTGAAGCAATAAACAAATTCACTGCAACTCTTTGCTGGTGAAGTATTTTAAATATAAATTGAAGATACATCAGCCTCTTCTTGTTGTGCAGTGGTTTCAAACTCACTTGACCAGTTTACTGGGGCACATAATTTCCCCCCACAACTAGGTGTTAATCCACATCACAAAAATCTTTCATAAGAAATAGAGCTAGCAAATCCATAGGAACTACCATCACTTAATGGCAAATGTAACCATTCCTGATGGATGTACTAGTCCAAAGATACAAGCAGAAACACAATACATGACCTTTGTAAAAGGTTTAGATATTTATAATTAATGAAGAATTCAGTAAATTACTTTGACAGCAGTAAACTCGCCAAGTCACTGAACCTACAAGTGCTTCTTTATTAAGTTGTTTATATGAGTTGCTGAGCAATGGAGTGGGGGGAAAAAAAAAGCAGTTTTCACCACACAATTGCAAAACAAAGTATCTGGGTTCTTTGGTATATAAATGTAATGACCCAGTTAGTCTGCGTAATATTTGTACATCAGATCCATACTTGTACAGACCTACTACAGCAACTTACTGGAACCCATAAGCCTGTGTCTAATTTACGATCAAAATTACTTTATTTGTTCAAATACACCAAGTAAAATGCTAGCACTTCATGGCAAATATACAGAAAAAAGGTACAGTAAACACAGAACAGTAAATTCAGACAATAAAAGGGGAGGGAGAGCCTTATATATGAAAGCATACACTCCCAACAGGGCACATTTTCTCTCCCATTTCAGCATAACATTCCAGAACTAATAGTGGAGGGGCATAAGCTTGAGCATTGTCCTCATAAAATAAAAACCTAAAATTCATGCCTGGCATAGCTACAACAAAAAAAATTACAAATGTCCAGTGAAGGCAATAAAGCAAGTTGCCACAATAACTTTATTATTGTTATTATTATTATACAGTCCAGGAACAAAATGACAAACTACCAATAGTATACAGCAGGCAATCGACTGTTGAACTGAATGCTAAATGGGATATGGTGTCTTACTGAAACTCTGGGTCATTTCTAATGTGTGCTAAATGCTTGTCATTTCATTTATGGCACATTTGGTCCAAGTTGGTGCTTTCATGTTGTAACAGATCCCATACATTTTATTTTTTTGTCACTGTGTTTTCTACACCAGGTTAGTTTCAGAAGAAGGTTAGGTAGATAGAAGGATCTCTTTATAGGAAATAGTCTGGGGTGCGGCGGGTGACGTGGGGCTCTCCTCGGCGGGGTGCTGGGTCAAACTGAAGGCTGTAGGACAAAATGAGGAGGAGAGAAAAAGTCAGCTTTTTTACTGCAGTTTCAAAAAACCTACTTTATTTCTTGAATACATTCAAACCATGTTAAAGCAACAAACGATTGAAAAAGCCTTACAGAACATTCAGATGCTTTCTCCTTTAATAATATCTGGCTAAACCTTAAACAGAACTTGCTAGCATATTTTCCAGAAATGTATCAACATAATAGGGAAAATAAAAAGCCCTTTACATCGAGACAGATTTTCAGCTACACAGATATTTTATAAGTAGCCTCTTTAAACCAGACTGAAAACCACACAGCAGTGTGAAGAACATGCTGAATTATGAAACGCTTTATTCTAGTCTTTCATGCTTATTTACTAGACTTGAAATACTTCATGAATCATTCCAAAGGGTGGCACTACTTCAAAAGAGAGATACCTATTTTATTATTACAACAGCTTCAAAGTTTTTTTGACTTGTGCACCGTTTTAAACAGTTATCGGTTGTGCACAAAGTAGTATTTAATATCATAGGATATCTTTCTGCACAGACTGAAAAACCTACATTCTTACTTGGCTTATTATATTATATTTGAAAATAGACTATCCCCAGTACAACTGTCCTGAAACTGCAGTCATAAGTGAGCATAATGCCCTTATATAAAAAACACTGCAGCAAAAAGGTCAGATTTAGGCAGAGTTTGGAACTCTATTCTGACCCTCCATCACAGACGTGTCTCAAGCCTCGCTAGCAAAACTAAGATACATAATAATGAATCTAGGATTACAGATGATAGATACAGGGTGAATAGAAAGTGATGTGGTAAACTTACATTCTAATCACCCTGTATCTGTCCCACCTAATCAACCACGTTGAGAAATCAGGAATATTTATCTTTTTTTTAATTAATCTACCAATTTACCCACATTTGTAAACATGTGTTTGAGCATCAAAAAAAAGATACTTACAAAGAATATTTAAGAGTATCATCCAGTTCCATTATAGCAGCCTGGTTGCCACAACGATAACAGTAGTTCGGAGCACTGAAAATGGTGACCACATTTCGATCATGACACCAGTTGTAACCCTGTAGAAAAAAAAGCAAGAGATACGTTATTTGAGAATTCTGATAATTCCAAGCCATAGTTATGAAAAACAAAATAAATGCTTATTTTAAATCACATTTACAAGTTCATAAATGCATAACATTTATAACTGTCATCTGATGCAATTGGTTTGTAAAAGCTCAATGAAACTCGTTGGTTCTTATATTAAACAGCCTTGTATTCATTACAAAACTAGGACATGCCATCAGCCTAACTGGCAAGTCTCCCAGGCGGTGGCATTATAAACTCCTCAGAAAGATGCACACTGTGCTGACACACTAGCAAAGACAATGGACGGTTTTACTTCAAATGCACAACATTAATACTGCAACATCTTACACACAACTTAACTAAAATTAGGTCAACAAAACAAAAAGGTAGTTTAGAATTAAAATCAAAATCTGTTAAGAGCGTGGTATAGGGTTCACCACAGGTGTGTTTAAACTTCTTTTGAGCGGAGTAATGGCACTAAACTGGAGGAGACAAGTGTAAATGTGAGCCCCATTGTTACTATTTCGTTTTGCTGTGTCTCAGTCTCCAAAAAGTAATAGACACAAAACACAGCAGCCAGATTGTGGGAGTAAAGGAATATGTAAAACTGGAACACACACTGAGTCTTTCAGAAGTTACTTCTCATAAGGTACCAAGGGGGTCTGTAGTTTGTAAAAATGCACACTACATGGAAACAGACAGATGAAACTGATTTCACAAATTAAGTTATTAGCCACTAGTGTACATGTACAGCTTTCATGCACATGGCTTACAAAACCAACTTTTTTGAAGACTACGGAGTCACAAATATATAATTTATATATATATATATATATATATATATATATATATATATATATATATATATATATATATTATAATAATAAGAATAATAATTACAGCAGTAAACAAATGACTCAATGCTGAAATGTTTTGTGAGGCCTGTATAAATATTTGCAGTCATATTCTTGTGCCGCACAAAAGCAGCATACAGTAAGTGTTGATTTTGATAAAATGTTTTAACACTGGGTTGTTGGTCTATTCACAAGAATCCAGTTCTGAGTTCAATCAAGGATTGCTGAATAGTCGAAGAGGTGACTGAAAAGAAGACAGCGTTCAAGTATTGAGCAGGTGAAACTGATCTACCAAGAGTGTCAAAAGAGAGATCCCCAAGGCTATGACAGATAAAAAGACTAACAGCATAAAAATGAAGACAAAAGTGTTTGTTTTGAAAAACATGTTAACTAAAATGCCTTCTATCCAGGTGATCTCTTCAGTGCTCAGATACACAGCTGAAAACAAGACAGACATCCAATATCAGAAAACTATCCAGTCAAAGAACACACACTGGTATTCAGGCTTCAATTTTACAGCCTCAGAAGTGCATCAAATCATTGCCAACTCTCCTGCTTTGGGAAAGCCCAGTGGGGGCACTGAACAAGCTGGATTATGTATTCATTAAAAAATACCTTCACAGCAGCACTGTCAGCAGGTCCTGTTTGACGTTTCCCTCAGACATTGTATACATGACTGGCTTAGCGCCAACAGTACTGTAGAACTCCTGTTCAGATACTTCAGTATTTTTTTTTTTACCCTTAATATTCACTAGTTATGTGAAGAACTACAAAGCAGAAATACACAACAGGGTGTTCAAATATGGCCCAATATCCACTCATAAGAGAGTGTTAATAAACAGCTTAGGCCTTTGGATTTTGGACCTCATTTGAACACCTTGGAGTGTGTTACTGAGCTTATAAAAATGGCACCCTCACCCCACCCCACCCCACCCCTTACCAAAGAGAATTTGTGGTTAAATGAATCAGGGTGGTTCTAAAAGGTCCAAACTGATGGTATGGTGACTAGGGGTGTGCCGATTCATCGATTCACATGGTGAACCGTGATATTTTTCTTGACGATACGATTGATACAGTAATTCTGTCTGCCAATATAAACATGAGCATGCATTAATTTGTGTCAACAATGATAATTACAGTATATTATTTATTGTCATGTGCTCTAGCAGCCTCACCTACCAATCACTGTGTTCAGGGTGTTTTTGTCAAGTGTGCCAGCAGCGGAGCGAAATGGAAGCTGAGCAGAGGCAGGTTATTAATGTAATCAGGGCGGCAGTGAAATCTGACCTGTTTAAAATCCAGTGTGGACTTGCCTCATGTTCTATAAGAGTCACGCTGTGTGTAAAAAGTGTAAGGCTCGAATTTGCAGGGCTCCAGACTAGGACCAAAATAGTTGCAAATGTGCCAAAAAAAAAAAAAACAACAAAATTGTAAACCGTTTTTTTGGGGGTTAGGCGCCAATGCTGCGGTTAACACAAAAATGCTGCCTCTCCCTATAAAAGGATGTGTCAATATTTATGAATGTGCTATGAGGTCAGTCTAAGGTGGACAAAAACTGCATATCATATGTTTTAATAAACTGAAGTGTGAGAAGGACGGTAACAAATACACTAATATTAATAACAACATTTTCATGGAATACAAATGCTTGTAGCGCAGATATACTCTACTGTTAACACCAGCAGAAATTGGTAACCCCAGTTTCATGCAACAGTTGTGACGGTGACCAAATAATATCGTAAATAGCAGAACTAACTCACTGTAATTTAAACTTGTTTTTAAATGAAAAATAAAATGGTAACAACGGTAGCTGTCTGTGTTGCATGCTGTCAGATCAGGACTACACTGACACTGAGCATGGGAGCTGCAGCATGCTATTTCCCATGTTACACTGTACACAATTAGAGGTGCCGTCACCAATTCCAGACACAACGCTTGCAAAATATTTAAAATATAAACATGCTGAGTTCATTGCAGTCAGCTGCTGCATAGATTAACCATTCAGCAGAATGTGGCAACAAACAACAGGCATGAAGTTACTGTTTTAGTACCACTTTAGTGTCTTAATGGGTTGTTGTATTTTAAGCAGTTGAATATGGTAGCAACTAACTTGCTCCTGAAGTGGCACCCAGCAACTGAATTTGGCAACCAATTTATTTTATTTTTGGCCTGGAGCCATTGGCTCCTAAGACAAAAACTCTGTCTGGAGTCCTGATTTGTAATTTTGTTTTAAAGAAACGTATTTTAAAGAATAAACAGGAAACAAAAGCAAAACAGGCTGTTAAGTTTATTTGACCAAAAGTGCTTTACCAGTGTTATTGCAAACACTTGCACAAGCAAATGACAATTGTGTGATTTTTATGTTTCATGCTTGACTATCGTGAAGACACTGCCAATACCCAGCCCTAAAGGTGACATATTTGCTCAGGTTGGAACACTTGTTAGCTAATGAGATTGATTCCTCTATTCGTGATGATTTATAATACCCAATATATAATTCTCTCTATTTCCTTGTGCATGATCCTAATTTTAAGAGGTACTCCTGTTAGAAACAGCTCAGTCAGAGTTGTGGAAAACTCCCTGGAGACCAGTGCAGACCACAGATGTGGAGACAGCTGTCCTGTTGACATTATTCAAACTGGAATGATGTCTCTGCGTCTTCCCCAGATCTCAGTGTGTAATCACACACCTCAACCACCATAATAGCAACCTTATAGGAGTATGCCAGTGACCCAAAGACTCACCAATTTCCAAGGCTCACGGATCACTTCAATGTCTACCTAAAGACCAACACACCAATGCATTAAGCAAGCACACTGGGCCACCCTGTCTGTCCCACCCCCCACATAAGACAAAACACATCGTACCTCCATTACAAGCTGGTGAGCACGGGAGACAAGGGTAAGCCCGTTTGCATGGTTGAAGGTTTCAGAAATGTCCTGTCCGAAGGTGTAGCCAGCACCACGAGGAGAGATTCCCCAGCCTCCGCGGTCATCTGGATCGGACCACAACAAGTCGCACATCGGACCCTGAAATACACAGCACCACAAAATCCAGCTGGGTTCATCAAGTATTACACACAGTGAACTTGACAAACATGCTTCCTCTGAAAAGTGTTTTTATACCAAGTTATTATTCAAGTAACGTACAATCGCCTGTATTCTCATTTAAAACACTGAAGCAGACAGATGTTTGTACCAATGCATATTTTTCCTCTACGGGATCCTCTCACCTCGTGTGGAACCTCCTGCAGACGGTCCAGAGCTCGAATGTGATCCAGTGTGTCTATTGAGGGAGAAAGGCCACCATGCAGACAGAATATCTGAGGGGAGAATCACAAAAAAAAAAACATGCATATATATATATTTTCCACAGGCAACTGACAGCACATGAATTACCACATTTTACGACTTTAGATTATTTAATTAAAATGCTAATTTATTACATGCTACAACCCCAGTTTACCTTTACAAGGTTAAACAAAAAAAGGCAATGATTAGAATGGGTTGATTTCTTCTACGGTGGATAAATGCAACTAGGGAAGCAGTGGGTTATGTGAAAGTCACGTCACACAAGGGTTATTTTGCTGTTGGTTTAAGTTCAGTACAGTGTTAAGTAGCTAAATTTAAGCACATACAACAAAGCTTTAAAAATAATAATAATTTATATATTTATATATATATATATATATATATATATATATATATATATATATATATATATATATATATACACACATACATACATACATTATATATATATATATATATATACACACACACACACACACAAATTCTATTTGAGCTCGCTCAACTATTTAACTCTAAACAGTGGGCATTGGCTCTTTAACTTAATCTTACCTGTCCATCTACTAAAGCAGTCAGTGGAAGGTAGTCAAAGAGATCTGTGAAGTATTTCCAAACATTGGCATTTCCATACTTCCTCAGACACTCATCATAAAACCCATACACCTGTGTGATCTGTCTGCTCTCATGGTTTCCTCTCAATATTGTGATGCGTTCTGGATAACGAACCTGCCGGTTAAATTGCAAAAGACAGTTACATAACAGCATTACTAACTACCATAAAAGGAGGCCAAGTTCCAATAAAACCCAGATGTACTCCTACCTGATAGTGCATGACAGTGATCACAGAATAGATTAACTGCTATCTGCTGCAACAAACACTTCAAGAACTTTGTAACATGATGAAAGACAGAAAAGTGTGTCTTTAAATTAAAAACTAATTTTATTTTGGTTTGATTAACACAGTTCATTGCGAAGAAAGATTCATGTAAACTAAACAAGCCAACATTTTATTGGGCCCTAGTTGATAAAAACAAAAATAGCAGACCACTACCACAACCCCATCTCACAACTCAGTTCTATAAAACGAAGCGCCTTCACAATTTGTTATTCTTGGTGTCTAAGATTTTGAACCGAACAGCTATCTGTACTTTGTGGACTTAAATTGAATACATACCGTGTGGTTTGACTAAATAACACAGTTGCACATGTACAGTAGTTTTAAGAGCAAGGTCCAAAAATCCTACTCTCATGGGTTTATGATTGAAACTATGTATTTATAGCTGGCCCTTTGTACAAATACCAGACCTTGGTTCTCAGCTTGGGCCATGAGATATGAATCTGCATGTTTGTATATAACAGATAGCACCTTCTCTTACTGTACCAACAGCACTGCTCTGGGGCTTTAAAAACCGAGGAAAAACACTTATGATGCTTACCTTTAATGATACAAGAAGTGTGACCGTTTCAACGGAGTAGTAGCCTCTGTCGACGTAATCTCCCATAAAAAGGTAGTTGGTGTCTGGTGATTTGCCTCCAATTCTGAAGAGCTCCATGAGGTCATGGAACTGACCGTGAACGTCTCCGCAGACAGTGACCGGACAACGCACCTCCTGGACATTTGACTCCTTCGTCAGGATTTCTTTAGCCTGCAAACAACAAGCCCTGAATCTGTTAAGTTATTGTCACAATAATAATAATAATAATAATAATAATAATAATAATAATAATAATAATAATAATTTTTTTAGCATGTATTTGACAAAAATGTAGAAACAACTATTTGACTAAAACATTAATTCGACCCCACCCCACCACCGCTCTTAAAACAAGTCATTCAGGTTTTCAGCCGCGTGTGTTAAATGTTATACCAGTTCCCTTTTAGTTAAAATGTCATGTCCTTCGAACTACGAAATAAACGACGTTGCTTATTTGTTTGGTTTACCTCCCAACCTGCCCTGAAATTCAGACTGGAATGCAAACCCAGGAGCCTGATCGCGTGATTTAACCGTTACTGAAGCAGACTACCACTTGCTCCATTCAAAACCACAAACTTGTCAATACAACTCAACGGACCAGAAAACAAAAAAGTAGTCTACAAAATGTAGTCTCAATAAAGCTTATCAACAACCTGACCCCATTTCAAATCTGACCAATTATTAAACATTCAAAACTTGAATTTGTTTTACCTTATACATTTACTTTTGAGTGTATGAATTTATGGATGAACTGTAAAGATAAGTACAGTTTATGATTGCAAACCCATTTATCATGCTCCGGGGAGACCAGCAGGTTTTCTACAAACTGGAAAAGAAATGTCAGGATGAAAGTCATTTCCCTTCACAGTCCATAGAGTAACCCCCATCACCAAGCTGAATCTGAACTGTTAGCCGCATGACCTCACCGTGTCAACACCATGTAGAAGAATCAGCAGAAAAGCACTCGGTACTCAAGGCTTGGCTCCTCAGGGGAGGGTTAAAAGCCACTGCTACAATGCCATAGCTAGGTTTTTTCTTGGTAATGAAACTTGAGGATGACAGCGTAAACAACTGATTGTTTTAAACAAAGGCAAGTACTGAACGCATGTAACTGAAGTCTGTCTAATAAATTATTTATAGTTTAAAAAAATATCAATGCAGTAAAATCTCACAATCAATACATTTAAGAAATGCAAAGTTAAATATCCAATGACTAAAGCCAAGTTTCCTGAAATGTACTGTCATTTTATTCATATTTACCATGGTGATCAATGCAAAGAACTCAAATCCCACAGTTTCATTTAAAGCCTACATGTTTTGCTAAATTGGAAGTTAGAAGTCACTCAGGGTTGATTATAGTTAACAAGCAGAAACCAGTGGAACATCTGCAGCTCTCACTCCACTCGGTTCCTTTAAATGAACTCAAATCTATTACAATGCTGCTTTTTCATATTACTTTATACCAAACATTATAATAATAAAAACCAAAGTCATTGTATTTCAAGCATTACTGTAATGACTAACCGCCAGTGGAATAGAAAGCGAAATAAAGTCTCACTATTTTAGAGTTACAGGAACTAATAAAAGAAAAGAAACTATAATAAATAAGCATTTGCTTTTAAAACCACTAATTGTATTGCAATAGCATCACATACAGCATCTTTCAACACAGACAACTGACACTCATGGATGTTAATCGGTTATTCAGGCTACGTAAATAGCAATTTTTGGCGGAAATATACAGCTGCAATATGAGAAAGTAGAACAGCATAAGTTAACTGCAGTTACCCAGCAGCCAATGAATACTGCATGTTGCTCTGAACATTAGTGTTTCTGTTTCCATGAAACCACATGTCATTACATCAGCCTCGGACTTTGTCATTTTCTAAAGTTGGCTGATATCGGGCCACAGTACACAGTATGAAATGTAAGTATTTCAATTAGAGGTGGAGGTAGGAAAGGGGGGTGAGGTGAGGTGACATGGTGTGGAGACTAAACCTGTTAATACCTACATACTGGGAAAAGAGCTAGAATACGCTCTGTACAGATCCAGGAACCTTATACTATAATGTTCCATCTGTTGATATTTGCAAAAATATATCTGACAAGTTAAATAGCAAATAGTAATTAAATAAAAAATAAATATTTTGTCGCACTGCACAGCTCAACTAGACCATGCAACCCGTACTTTAGAAGTAAATGCACATGTTAAGATTGACTTCAAATTGCTTAAACTTCTGCATGAGATCCAGGCAGCCATGGAGGGAGAACATTTTACCTCAGCCAATTCAGAGAAGATTAACACGTGCCAGATATTTCAGATTGCTGCCATCTGAACATTTTGATTACAAATTCCAAGTCTGTACATTTTTTTTTTTTTTTTTAAACCTACAGGCTAGGACAAGCAAATCTCATGTACTGTGGGTGGGCAGGGAGCTTTAACCAATCGAATGTTAGAGATGGAGGAGTCGAGTACTGAAATTGCATTGGCTTTATAAGCTTGTATCTACAGGCTTGTTTGTCTTTATTATGCTTTGCACTAATCAGCCACTCACTACTCTTTCTTTCCGTCACATCTTGTACAATGCGATCATTGTCAGTAGGGGCCTCTTGATACTTCGCTTTCCCAGAGAAACGTTCAATCCTAGTGGGAGAAACAGTGATTTCTCCAGTATTCGTAATGTAAACAATCCTTCTAGTGATGCACTTTGCAAGACGATACATACTCTATTGTTATGAAAGTTTATGGTACAGATTTTTTAAATAGATAAGGAAAAATAAACCACACATGCCAAGAGCGGACACATACAGACTGCATAACATCTGTAATCAAAACGCACTACACAATGAACACTGCATATTTTTACATGAAAATATTTTCAATATGATCTCTACTGAATTCAAGTTGCAGTTGCACTTAGACATTATGACCTACAGCACAGGAAGTGAATGGCTCAAGGAAACCATTGTATATATTTTTTATCTGTACAGATGTACTTGCAGATTCTATATATCAAAACCCACATTACATGTAATAAAGAAACAAGCAAAGAACCAGAACATTTTTTATGCACTATAAAGGCAGTACACAATAAAATACAATTATAAATTGTGAAATTACTTACCCAAGAGCAACATTTTTATATCTCAATTTTAGCCTGGAGTAATTGCTAACATACTCTGTGACTTGCTGCAATACTGTAATTATATTTTTATAGTCATGTATTTGATTGTCTACATTTGATTATAAAATGACAGCAAAGATGATGTGTATGCTTGTATGCATTTACTATTAGGCAATACTGCGTTTACAATTCCGAATGAGTTTTGGGTTTGTTCCATATCCAATAGCAAAAAAATAAAATAGACATGTAGGATAACTTTAAAACGACAGAGTATTCGTGTACTTCTGAACTGACCACCAGGATTGGTAAAGCATGTATTTAGGTTTTTGCTGATGGTTTAAAACATAACTTAGCCTAGGCTTTTCTGATAGCCGAAGCCCTCCCCTCCCCTCCCAGTCCTGACCACATCAAAGTAGACGGGTTCAAAGGACGCATGCGTGGTACTCCCCCATCAACTCACTATTTGGCAACTTAAAATCGTCAGCCACTGACAAGAGCATTAGAGAAAATAGAGCACACTATTTAGCACCAGGCCCGCCGTGGCCCAAACACCAGCCCACTGGCTACAGTACAGTGGTACACTTCACAAACAGGAACAGATTTACTGAAGAGAGCACATCACGACTATTACACTATACCCATTAGAAGTATCTTAGTAGAATACTTGATAAGCACACATTTATGTAAAATAATGACTGTCGGTAAATATAAATAAATATATGTCACTTACCTTTTCACATAGCGTTCTGACTTGGTTTTCAGTTAGTTGCTTACATTCATTCAGCTGCTCGACCCACTGGTCCAATTCCTTCGTAAACACCTTATCATCCATTTTGTGTTGATTAAAATTAGCTATCAATTTATAAAGAAACAATTTAGCTGTACTACAGTCGTCGTACAGGTTTACTTATACTTCTGAATTAAAGACCGTACTCTCAATGCAGCGGGAGTTTGCGGTGTGGACGGATCCGTTTTCAGAATGGGTGCCGAAGCGGGACAGAGACGCTGAGATTTTTAAAAGGTCCTGGCGGGTCTATATTCCCAGAAAGTAGACCGCCTGGTGTCCTCGTATTATGAGTTAGTGGCCAAACAAGACCAGCTCTTTGCTAGCACGAGTGCCTCCCTTCTCCCTCCGACCTTCCCAGGGAAGCTCTGCTGTATAATAATGGCTGCCCGGCTCTGCGCACTCATCCCCTCGACGTCATCACAATGGCATTTCCACCATAACACACCGAATGAGAAAGGAAGAGGAAACGCTGTGTGCTTTTTACAACCTTGAACAAAACCATCATTTGTTTTGCGCCACCTTAGGTTGAGAAGACTATAATGCATTGTATTGCATGCATTGAATGTAATGTATTGTACTTCCAAGTGGGGGGTGATGAAAAGTGATTTAAAATGAGGGGATACCTTTTTGTTTTTAAATATATAATATATGTAATATACTATGTTTTCCAGTTAGTTTTGCAAATACCGATGAACAACTTAATAAAAATACCAATGTCATTATTAATGAATCACAGTACTGTATATTGATTACTGGAGCATTTTAGGGCATGGCATCAACTAGTCATTGTAGTGTGAGTGCTGTCTCACCAGTGCATACACAGTCTCATCATGACCTACCTTCATTTGCACTCTACATGTTTGAGTAAATAACTACGCTCTCTGTTGCCTCCCCACACTGCCTGGTTTAGTTCTGTATCCCCATTTCTTGTTTGAAACCTACATTTTTGTGACCGTCATGTAGCAGTTTACATGTTAACATTACATTAATTTACCACATTTCAGTCCAGTTATGTATGTGGTCAAAATCTCTTTGTGTGGATTTATAATGCTGCTGCATTTGGTTTTTTACGTAGATAAGGAAGAACAGGGGTCCCAGTACCGATCTCTGTGGATCCCTTCCGAGTACGACTCCAACTTTTTGTTGCTCCCCTTAGATGTAATCTCTGTGTCAATGTCCATGTACCACCTTGAATTCCTACTGGTTTAAGGGTAAGAATTAGCATTTGATGTGTACATTTGTCCAAAGGCCCTTTGAAATTCATGCACATTACCTTGCAGTAATGTCTTTAAAAAAATCTAGGTTAGTCAGACAGGACCGTGGTTGAATCTGTGTTGCTAAATAAACAATCCTCCAGTTTATTCCTTATGATTTCATCAATTTACATGTTATGGAGGTAATGCAGATGGCATGGTTCTGGCTTATGTCCCTTCTTAAATATCGGTATCTTGTTTTCTTCCCTTACGTGTCTCATTTTTTGCTTGCCTGCTTGATGTTTGGCCACCCTGTCACAATATGCTTCCAGCAGAAAAGCCACTACCAGACACAGGAACTTACCAATACTCTCACAGAGTCGGAAAATCATGTTTACTGTTTTATTAACAACAATACAAGACACGTAACACAACGACTCAATAGTGTTTAAACTGCTTTATGTACAATGTTCCAATTATTTTTTTTTTGTACCACAATGTTGTACCACCTGGCTCATTATTTTAATTTTTTTTGTGAACAAAAAACAGAAAATCCATGTGGCATAATGTAGAATGGCTATGGTCAAATAATTTGTAAACATAAAGGTGCGATCTGTATCATCGCTATAGCCAGAGGTCATAACAATGTTGCAGCAAAATGCTTTATTTTACTGGACAACACCAGCTGTGGAACTCAGCTGGGAAAATCAATCAATACAGCTGTGTTCCAAATGTAAAGACAACTCAAACAGCACTGTCTCTATACAGAATACACACTCTATGGCAGCTACGGTATATAACGTCAATGTAAAGGTCACCCACATGTTTATCATGCAGTGTTTATATAACCCCGCAAAAGAGAAGTTGGAACCTTAAAGGCACATGAGGCGGTGCCAGCGAGGTAGCGGCAGCTTTGTAAAATTACTGCCAAGTAGTTCTTCTTGTATGATACTGAGGATCAAAGCAGACCTTTACCATCCAGAAATCAAAAAGTCACAATTATAACACAATTCTTAAAACAAATACATGTACAGTCATTTATTTTGTTTGTGAAAGGACGTGAAGATATATGTTCTGGAATGACGCTGTTTACATCTCAAACATGAAGAATACTGTTTGGAGCAGGACTTCCTCCCTGAATCCTAGGACCAAGAAACTGAAAAAGAGTGGAAAAAAGAATTCAAACTTTTATTTAAAAACTGTAACCATGACAAGACAAATTTCACATCAAAATCACCTGAAGTGTAATTTTATAACCTACATTTTGTATAGGAACGATCCTGATGTGTTTCCTGAAAATGTTTCCCTAATAAAATTGAAGAAAAGTTGTGTTCCCCCCCCCCCCCCCCCCCAGAAACACATTTATTGTGTATATTGGGCTTAAGACTACCAGCTTTTACAATAAAACTGTAAAAGTTTGAGCTCATACATACCTGATGGCCACAATCCTGCTTCTGGACACTGTGGGTACGAATAAGGAACGTTAAATCCTGGCAGAGGCTGAGTTCCCACATCAGGTAACTGAGAATTACCACTGGCATAAGTGTATCCAGAGTAAACTAAACAAGTATTGTAGTCATGAGGGTAAATATAGTCTGAACTATAGTCCAGGTGTTGCGGGTCATTGAAATATGAAGCATATTGTGTGGTGCTTGTGTGAGGAGGAATAGGATATGATACAGCAAGCTGTTGGTTTTGAAATGAAACTGCATCACCGGGATAGCCGTGTGTCTCTGCCCTGTCATCCTGATACGGAAACCAATAACGTGGATATGGTATGCTTGAAGACTGACCATGTGGTGTTTGCTGCTGTAGGACACCACTCTGTGTTTCAGCAGGTATGCTGGAACCCACAATGGCCTTCCTTTGTTCATTGAGGGTACTGACTAAATTACACTGAGAAGATGGGGTTGCACCACAGAGTGAGGAAGAGGGACATTCTTTCGGCCCAGCTGCTGAAAACCGACATTGCTTAGAGAACTGCGTGGCCAAGACATTTCTCCCTTCTGTGCAACTCAACTGATCATAACTCACAATGGTGCATTTCTTGTCCTGTGACATTAGAGGAAGGTTTTGTGAAGCAGGTGTACGGTCAGAGCATACGGGGTTCCAGATCTGTTGGTCACTTTTCCCATTTTTATCCATAGCCAGTCGATTCTTTTTCACAGCTTTGGTACGATAATTTCTTCTTGAGATGCTTGACTGTCGTGGCAAGCTAGCATGGACTTGCACAGCAAATTCAGTGTTTATACTAGGCTGGAGAGCAGGCGTTGTGGGAGACTGCATTATTCCTGTCAAAGGAAGCTGATATTGGGGGTTTCCTTGGCAAGGTTTTTCTTCTGCAGGATTTTCTTTCAGCTCAGTTAAGCAAACCATGTTTTCATAAGTCCAAATCAAAGGAGGGTGCTTATTAGTGTTAATGTTTTTTGGTGTATTTCTGTAAAAAAAAAAAGAAAATAGGGAATTCACATGAGGATAATACTTGTTTGCTGTGTTAACAATACTACAAGACTGGAACGGAAATTACTTTCCATGCTTAAACAATCAATACTCAACACAATAAAGTGATATATTTTTTTAAATTATACTTTAAAAGTGTTACAGAACCACCTGTACTATTTACAAGAAGCACATTTCATTTGCTGTATCCTTACAAAAGTGAAAAATGTTGTTTTTAACATACTCCCAATAGTTTTGATGTTTTTTCACACATCCTAGGAAGTTAACTTTTGTTTGTACTTCGACTGGGCCAGGAGAAATATTTTTTTCCTCTGAACATTGCAGTGTATTTAGTTCATGCAACAATGCTGGTGCTCTGATTGAAATGAGTGGCACATTAGGCTATTATCATAACCCTGGAATCCTGAAAATTGTATACCAAAGCTCATAGGCAGTTCTGACTGTGCCTGCTACCCATTTAGACAGGGCTTGACCACGGGACTTTGCCCCACAGCAGACAAAAACTGTTCAGACAGCCTCCATAGTCTACACAGTATACAAGAGGCCAGAACTGGGCAGAGCGTACGGAGCTGTCGCTCTCTGTCAGACTGGAAAGGAGGTGGATGGAAAGCCTCCAATTCCACAGACTGGTTGACAAAGAACGTCACGATAGTCTTCGGCAAAAAGGCAGGACTGGTGCGGAGCGTGACCTGGCCTCTGTAAAAATGAAGCTGGCTTTTGCTACAGAATGCCTGCATCTCACTCACCCGCTTTGTGGAGGTGACAGCAAGCAAGAACTCTTTGTCAGGTGAATACAGGGGCTCAAATGGAGGCTTCATGAATACATTAAGCACCACGTTTAGCCTCCAGCGTCGGTCAATATCCTTCACAGGAGGCCAAAGCCACGAGCCCCTTTCAAAAATTGCCCCGCCAGGATGTGAGCTCCTGGGGAGACCAAGTCAATTTTGACATGGCAAGCTGAAATAGCTGCCAGATAGATTTTTAATGTGGAAGATTTCCCTCGTCAAAACGGTCCTGCAAAAATTGCAATATACCTGCCATGGGACAGGTTGTGGGGTCGTACTCGAGGCTCAGGAGCTGCATCACGGTTGAAAACCAAATTCTCCTGGACCAATATGGGGCTACTAGGAGCACCTTGACCCGGTCCTGCCTAATTTTCTCCAGACACAGCGGGAGCAGCGCGAGCGGTAGGAAGGTGTATAACAGCTGCCTCGGCCACTGGTGTGCCAAGGAATCTATTCCAAGTGGTTCCCCGTCTCCTGTCATGGAGAACCAGAGGGGGCAGTGGGTTGATTCCTGGGAGGCAAAGAGGTCTCTCTCTGCTCTACCGAATCTCTCCCAGATGAGGCTCACCACCTCAGGGTGAAGCCTCCACTCTGAGCTGCTGGGGACTCCCTTGAGAGGGTTTGGTACCGGTTTGGCATGTTTAACACAGGGTCTGTCCTGGTTCCAAACTGGTGACTTTGGTTCAGTGACTTTGGTACCGAATCAGTACCGCCGGTCTGTACCAGTGCAGTAGCCTCGGCCCTGGTTCGGTACCAGTTTGGTATTGGGTTAGAATTGGACGCAGTGGTATGGGTCCACCGGGTTGCAGCTATTGCTCGGTTCGGCACCGTGCATCGGTGCGGTAACCTTGGTCCAGGTTCGGTACCGGCTCGGGTCTGTAACCTCAGTAACGGTTCGGTATGGTTCCACCGTTCGCAGTCACCAGGGGTGGCGACATCCAGGGATGCCCACCTGTAAGAGCCACTGGCAAAACCACTCAGTCAGCACCAACATGAGACTGAGGGAAGGCTGCTTGTTAGAGTCCACTAACAGCCTATGCAATGGTGATGCTAATAGAGCCCATCGGTTGCTCATGTGTCTCCCACATTACAGACAGGCCTGCGTGATATCTCTGAAAAACAGAAATAAAATATACGAGAGAAAAAACGTTCCCTGTTCAACAAATATCAATACAATAATTATAAAATTATTATATAACCGTCTCGTACTGGCAAAGTTAGCAAAACGAGAAAAATAATAAACTCCAGTCGGAGCTATGCAGCCTGGGGGGAGAGTACAAAGTCAGCCGACTTAAGGTACTGGATCCATGAGAAGGCATGACTTGAGACGCTGGCCTCACATGGGGCACAAGGCCGAGCGGGACGTAACCAGCAACAGATTTAATTAAAAAAACTACTTTAGTGAATTGTAATTTTATCACATACGTTTGTGTAAACAGATAACGTGAATAAAGCACTTATCTCCAGCAAGGCTCTCCGAGCAGGTCAGTGAAAGGAAACATGGCGCTGAGATCTGTGAGCGCAGTCCTTTTGATACCTCAGGGGCGGAGTCATGACTGCGTCACAGGCTCGGTGAGCAGCTTTGAGATATGATATTCAGGATTCAGGTCTTCTGCAGGTAAATACCCATTCGGTAATGGTTACATTTCGTACTTGAAAGGGAACCAGCATTGTTTGTGAGATATAAACATGTTTAGTCAGTTGGTCTCTAACCACATACACACACGCCACCATGAACACAAATCCTTACATAAAAATGTCACTGAAAAGTTCTGTACAATAAAAAAAAGGGAGCAGACCCGATCTGGACTCGATATCAATAACACACATGCTGATGTTTCCTAACCTTTCTTTTTCTGGAGACTTGTCTTCCAAAGTGGCTTCTTTGTACTGAAATGAAATTCCATTTTAGGGAGATCATTAGCTTCAAGACTTTTAAAGAGCAAGGATCTTACAGTCATTTTATGTATCTGTTTACCTAGTCTTTTTATGATGTTAGCGTATATTTTTTCTATATCCGTCTACCTGGCATTCAACTTGATTTGAGCTTTTTGGAGAATTTTAACTGAACAGCCTTCCTCATTCCAATCAAACCATGTGACAATGTGGCCTTTTAACTGTGCTGGTGCAACCTACATCACACACACACACACACACACACACACACATATATACATATATATAGGAAGGGTGAGTAGGTGGGAATGTACTCTAAGTGCACAACAGATTTATTCAACCATTTTGTTAGCTACGACCACTTTAACGAGCATTTCCGAATTACAAAACATGATATATCTGAACAAAATTAACAATGTCCAGTGCATGGTCTTACCTTTCTCTTTTTATGCTCAAGATCTATGACTTGCTCAGGATCATCAAGATCACAACGTGGTCGTTTCTTCTCAGAATCAGAAGCTTTCAGTTTCCGATCAGTGATTGGAACTTCGGAGTGGTTTGCATCTGCAGCTATTTTCTCATACAATTTCCGCAGCTTACAAATGGCATCTTCATTTATTCCGAGTGCTGTTTGTTTTTTTATCCTCTTCCTAGTACCAGCAATCTGTTCTTCCGCTTGTCTTTGTTCCTGCCATACTAGTGTCTTAGCAACATCAAACATAATATGTTCTACACCGAAAAAGGAGATTTTCCTGTCGAGTACTGCATTGTTCTTCAGGAAGCTGATTTTTCCATAAACTATACCAAGCATGCTGTAAAGATGTTCCAGCTTCCCTACATCACATTCCTCTTTTGGATGACTTGGATAGGTAGCAATCAAAGAGATTATATTTTTCCGGAGCAATTCTAAATCTTCTATACAGTCTCCAAAATTGACTCCGCAAGAAAACGGCAACGACAGAAAAAAACTACTGCAATCCGAATACTTCTGCAACACAGCCTTACACTCCTCTAGTTCTCTTGTGTTCTTTAGGTACACGTAGTAAGAACTACCCTCAGTGTTTGGATGCATTGAACACAACAACTGAGAGTGATATTTTCTTAATTCAGCAAAACCACCAAGGTCGATTTTGTCCTGGAATGACAGATATAATGAAGACTGTTGTTGATATCCTGAGTTTCCCTTGAGGAGCTCACTGTACAGTGTTGTGTCATACCAAAGCAAACTCCTGAATGTTGGTAACCCTTTCAGAAAGTTTATTTTGTTTTCCACAAACTGCATTGCTTCCATCATCATTTGAAGTTCCAATAATGAATCCAACGCAGTGGATTTTAGCTTTACTGGCATAGCAACATCTTTTAGGTTTTTCTCGATCAACAACTCTCTCGAAACAAATACCTCCTTAAAATCAACACCCTGTTCCCTCTCAAAAGCTGAAATAAAATAAGGAAGCATCTTCTTACATTTTGAACTTTGCAGGTACAGCTGATCAAGTGATGACGTACCATCAGCTTGTTTTAAAATACGAGATATTTCTTTCACATTTTTTTCTTTTAGATACAGTGTAGTGTAAAATGATTCCAGTTCTGATAACATAGTATCAGTGCTACTCTTGCAATTAGCGTTCATCTCTGTGCTTTTTTCTTGTTTAAAAGAATAACTTATTTTTGGTGTCCCAGAAGACCGTATCCAGTCAGCGTTACATTGCATTGAATTGGGATGCACACTTTGAATCTGTATCGTAGTGTCAGGGGACTCAGTGGTCTGTAATTCCATCTGAACCGTTTGAACACTTAGCGCAGCTTCTATGTGGGGTTCGAGTTGATGAACATCATAACTTGTGATTTTAATATCTTCAGGATCTCGCTTGGAATGCTGGTTCTTATTAGTCTGAGATACATTACTTGATTGCATTGATTTCAGGCTCTTTGGGTAGTCTACCTCTTCCTCTTTTTTTGAAGGAAAACTAACTGAATGAGCCTCGTTTTGGAGTGCTGTGTCATGAGATAACACAGGTCGAAAGTTTCTTGAGTTGATCTCTGTTTCCATCGGTTCATCAGTTATGAATGGTATTGATGTCCAGCTTGTATCTTGTACTTTAGAAGACCTAAATTGGCCACCTTGGGTTTGCTTCCAACTGAAGGTCCAACTATTGGCTTCAAATACAGTGCTAGGTGATTCATCACTTTTCTCCTCATGTGCTTCTGGCAGAGTCTCCCATTGTGATTGATGCCCATTTCCATTGCTTAAATCAGTCACTGCATGGGAACTCACTTCCTCCACAGCAACCTCTTTGTAACCAATGGATTTACCCTTCTCGGCATAACCTTTATGCACGGTTTGAGTTTTATCTTCTAAATCTTCCTTCGTCTTAGCTGCCTGGTTTTTATCCTCTGAAATAGTCAACTGAAAGTTTTTTGTCTTCTTCCCTCCACGATCCACACTCTCACCATCACAAGAATGGATATCCTCCACGGCCTCTGGTCTTGAAGTGTGAAAATGACCTGTGCTTTCTAATATAGTGTCACAATATGTCCCAGTTGGAGAAAAAAGAGCCTTACAATTAAGACCATCTGCTTTTTCTCCAGTTGAATTTACCTGGGTTGGAGATTTAGTAACGTCAGTGTTTGTTTCTTTCTTGTTCTCATCTGCATTACCTTTCTGAAATGTTGCTGTAAATGTGTTTACACAGCTCATGGTGTTCTCATTTTCATTTTTGGTTAAAATAACAGAATCATCCTTTTTGTGTATCACAGTGTCACAACGTTGCTTTGCTTCAGAAGATTTTGAATACTCTTTTTTCCTTGCCTCATCCTCAACCTGGGGTATATTTGAATGATCACAATTGGCTGCAAGAACATTGAAAGTCCTATTTTTCTCACCAAACAGACAAATGCTGTCTTGTTCTGTGTTATGTTCACAATTTAGCCCCTTAGCACCACTTTCAGTATCTGAGGGGTTTTTCAAAACCGTTGTCAAAGATGGCTCTCTACCGTTTTCAGAGTTGATTCCTTGATTCTTTATGCAAGTCAGTTTAGAATTCCCAGAACTAAATGCACTACTTAGTACCTGCTGCTTTAAACTCTTTTCCTCATCCTTTCTGTGAGTGTTTAAAGCATTCTTTGACAAGCATAATTCATTTTTCTTCACATAGCGGTTACTATTGATATTTCTTTTACTTTTGGTGTGAGCTGTTCGTGACAGATGCTTTCTTGGTTTTAAGTTATCACACACTTCTACCAGCTCACCCGTTTTCTGTCTTGGTTTTTGGTTTCTTTTTACAAGAGATTGTACCAATTGTTTTGAAGATTTAGGAAGTCTCTTGAGGGCTTTGCTTAGGGGACTCAGATCCCTGGTCAGGGTCTTATTCAATCTCTTGCTTTGACATAACGGAACTTCACTCTTAAGTTTGTTTACAATGCTTTTTAACTCTTCTTTTGATGCGTTGAAAACATTAACTGTATCTCTGCATACAACACTATCTCCTTCTGAGTAATGGATCATTTTAGTGCCTGCCTGGTTTACCAATGGCTGTTCCTTACTTGGAGAACTGGACTGTGTGATTGACTTTAGTGCATCAGGTAACTTTTGTACACAACGGTAGTTATCAACAATCACCTGAGAACCCAGATTCTGGTGTGTGGAGTATTTTGGGGTTACTGCAACAGGCTTTTTACTTTCTAGTGTGTCCTTAATTGCAGTGCCCTCAAAGCAGAGCTCTTGACTCTGCTCATCAACTCTATGCTTGGCAGTGAACAACGGTGTGGCAGTCTGCACTGGATTTGTCTCCTTCAAAACATGCTGAGTTGGAATATCATCAACCAGTGCTGTAGATTTTGAGCTTAGGTTCTCTGTACGATATTCAGTGTCAAAACATGTAGATTGACTGGTATAATTTGAAAACAGTGAACCGAACTGAGGTTTAGTAATACAGTTTGTCCTTACATCATTGAAAATTTTAATTTGTAATTGCGGTACCACTCTGACATCAGAATGTGCATGTTTGTTTTCAGAAATGCAAAACGATCTATGTTTGTTGAAATATGGGTTTTTGTCTTTAAAATAATCTTTATCTGAAGCCATTTTGGTTTCACTTTGGCTGGTTGAGAGTGACATCGTCCTGCACAGTATTCTTCTGTGTAGAAACCAGTAAACTGATTCTGAAGACTGAAAATCGTCCATATTATTGGGGCTTTCGTGTTCACTGGCACTAAAATCTTCACACATGCAGTCAAGTGCAGATCCCTCAGTCCAATTTCTATCAGATTCAATGCACACATGAGAGATCGGTAGATCTATGACATCCGACTCTGTACACTCTGCAGTTTCAAAAACATCAATACCGCATACTTCCTCATAATGTGAAATGTACAAATCTTCTTCTCTACAGCAATGTTCAATTTTACCAGATTCTAGATCCATGCATAGGAGTTCCTCTGTTTTAGGTTCTGTTTCTTCAACGTTCCAATGTTCAAGTGAATCGTTCCATTGGGCTTCCTTTGAACACTCAGTTGCAGTTTTTAATCCAACTTCTGCTTCAACACCTTGTTGCATTTCTGTGGACTGGCTTTTGGGAAAAAAATCATCGAACTCCAAATGTTGTGTTCTTTTACTCTGTAGAATGTTATGTGTTATGCACTCTTTTGGGGTTTTTGTACATTTCGCTTCACAAACATCTTCTTTCATAGGATCAGGTGGAATTTCTGGAAACATATTGTTCGGTTTGTTTTCTTCATACGTGAAAGGCAGATTGGATCTAGAGTCTCCCAATTCTACTGAGCACTGTATTTGACACTCAGTAGTGCTCTCATAAGTATTTTCTAAGGTACCATCTTGTTGCATTTCTGTTGATCTGCTTTTAGTTAAAAAATCACCTGACTCTGGGGCATGATAACCAGTGGTTAATTTAATACCATCATTTCGACTGACTCTGAATACAGAACTGTTACAATGAGATTCTGCAGACATATGTATTGCATATCTTACTTCGTCTTCAATGAGTACTTTTACTTTTTGTTTGCTGTTCTCTAACTCTTCCGAAGTTTCCATATCACATTGTGGTACTTTTTCTTGGAGGTTATGTGTTATCTCTTCCATTGGTTTTTTCATACTTTTATCTTCACACATGCCATTAGCTGTAAGAGGCTGAATTCCTGTAAACATTTTGTTAGGTTTGCTATTTTCATTCACATTGGGTTGGGGGTCTATTGATTCAGCTAAAGCTTCCTTTAGACTATCAGCAGTGCTATGGCATACATTTTCTTTGTTACCATGCTGTTGCAATTCTGTAGACTTGCCTTCTGCAAAAATGTCACCTAACTTAATGATAAGCAAAGCATCTTTGTCTTTCAATTTGTTGTCCACCAGATCTAATGATGTTTCATGCACTCCATTGCTTTGAAGAAGGCTGTGATTTGTAGCCCCATGTTCTCCATTAACCTCTTGGTCCATTTCTGCTGATTTGCTTTCAGCAAACATTTCACTGAACTCCCCTTTGCTCATGGATACAGAATTGGTGCATTTCGATTTGTCAGACATATGCACTTTAGATTCTGCATCTTTACAATTCATTATTCCTAATGATTGTTTTTGTTCTTTAAACTTCACGCTCTCTAATTCCGATGATGATTTCAGAGCATCTCCTGCTTCTTTACTCTTTACAAGACCAGGAGTGATCCCACTTTTTGGATTTTTCTGCTTTTTCTCTTCACAGAGGTCGGGGTGGCTGGGATCAGAGGGATTAAGATGAATCCCTGCACACATGCTGTTCGGTTTGTTACAGGCTTCCACACACCTTGCATTGCTTTTGCATGCAGCTGCTGTTTTATCATCTTGCTGTAGTTCTGTGGACATTTTACCTGGCCCTGGGTCAAGATTACCGGTGTACCCCAGGACCCCAGAGTACTCCTTAGCACAGCCATCATCAATTTTACTTAGTTTAGATAGAAACCTTTGACTTGGAGATTTTTCCGACATAGGCACACTTGATACTGGGGTCATTTTGGAGTCATATTGTGAACACTTCATGTTCTTCTTATAGTACCGATCATAAAACTGTATCCTGCAGTACAGAAGTTTCTTTACTTCTGAAGATACATTCTTTAGAGATTCAATTCTTGCTATTCTGTCTTTGTCTGACATAACAAGATACTCTGCATACTTCTTAAACTTCTCTTTTAGCAGGCTGGCAGGCGGGTCCTGTTCAAGGTGTTTAGAACTGCCAAGTTGAGAGTGACTAGAATGTGTTTCCATCTGGCAGGAGTTTTTAGTTCTCTTAGTCAATTCCAGTTTGCTATGAGCACTTTGCACTGAAGGTTCTGTATGCCCTACAGCTTTCTTTGCCTGTTTTTCCTGTTCATCCTGTTGCATCCCTACAGCACCCACATTGTGTTTAGGATCATTTCCAGCACGGCACTCCAGCTGTTGAGGTTTCAACCCTTGACCTATAATTCCTTGTTTTTCTTCGTAAGTAGCCGCTCTTCTCCTTAATAACCTCGGATCCTTCGTAACCCGTGAAGTAACGACAGACGTGAAGGAGGGACCACACAATGCTGTGCTACATTTGGCAACACTTGATTCTTGCGGCTTCTCAGTGATGCGGTGGAGAAACAAAGAGATTCCAGGTAAATTTAAAGTACTTTTCCAAAGCTGCTCAGGAGTGCATACACCACAGTTTAGTAGAATGTTTTCACCTTCATGCTCATTTGCTATATTTGGTTGCCTTTTAAACAACCTTCCATTTTGGGTTTTCCCTGGATTGTAATTGGCTGAACAGCTCCCTGGAGAAATTAAGCTTGGTGACTTTCCTGGGTTCTCCAGCGTGCCAAATTGTTTATAGACTGCAGTAGCATTCTGACCTCTACCCCTCCTCTTATCAATTCTATGATTTTTCACTGCACCTGTATTATTTAGAAAGAAAATAAAGCAAAAGAAAATACATTGAGAAAGTAACCAATACTAGTTGTATTGATAATTTAAACCGATAAACCATGTTCCTTCTTAATACTAGTGGCGTGGTAATTGAGGGCTAATTCCTATAATTTAATTTATAAATAAATAAATTTAGCTAGCAAATGTAAACTTTTAGTCTGTCTAAAAAAGCTGTTAATTTGTAGTTTTGAAATATTAATAGTATTTGTGCCACTGAGAAATACAGCCCAATATCTCAAAGTGTGGTCTGTATCATTGACATTGCCAGAGGTTAAAACAATGTGAAATTGAAATGGTTCATTTTTTACTGTAAACAACTGCAATTGAATGTGACCGAGAGAATCACAGAATACAGCTGTGTACACAATATAGTGCCAAAAAGACAAAAATGTCACCTGACCACAGTATGACAGACATATTTTGTCCCAGGTCAAAGTGAAGGGACCTGTTAGACTTAGCCCGAGGAGTTTCCATGAACAATGAAAATATAAAGACGGTATCTGAAATGTTCATGGGTTTTGAGCAGGTGAGGAAGTGGTGACGGCAGCAGCAGATTTACCAAAACATAAGCTGGTCTCTCTGGGATAATAAATAATCGCTGTTTTTGTATATGTACTTAAAGCTAGCATTCAATTGACTTACCTGTCACTCATATAAACTGTGTTTTTGAATCCCTAACAAATCACTGTGCTGGTTCTAGTCACCTTGCAATGAATTAATTCTTACTTCAAGGTGCTCAAACAATAGCATGTTCCATAGAACCATTTTCATTACCTGAATAAACGTATGTAGTTTAAATACAAGAGCACATATCACTTTGAAATTAAAAACCATATGCAGTATAAATATGCACATACGGCACAAAATAAAAGCTTAACTGTTTTTCTCTTACCACTCAGTTCCCTAGGGTATGGCTTCTTCAAAGATAATAGAGTTGTGGAAGGCGCCATGGTGTCATTGGCTAAACCACTGATTGAGACAACTGCATAGGGCAAGCACTGTCTTGGCCTGCTGACCAGTTCTTGATCTTCACTGTAGTCAAACAAGTAAATCTAAACACAAACAGAAATAATACACATTTCAATTGCATACTCAAAAGTTCTCCACAAATCTGAATTATTTATTTTTTGGAGGCAATGGAGAAAATAATCAATTGATTGAATTAGTAGATCCATTGAAATCAAATACAGAATAAGACTCTGTCAGATGATTGAAAACCATACACCTTTTAAACTGTCCCCTTCTCCCCGATAAGTTGAAAATGAGAAAAATGATGCAGAAATATGGACAGAGAGAGTTTTCTCTTAACAACAAGATGAAAAAATAAATAATATTTCCTACTTACAGATGAGCCAACCACCTGCTGAATGACAGTGTCTTTCGGGCTGGCTGGATTATTAGACATATGGCAGTCGGCCTTTACTGTGGGATCCAGGGCAACTTTTTTCCCGAAACATGGTTGAACATTCTTCACCTTTCCAAATATCACCTTGAAGAAACATAAACATTGATTTCATAATGAGACTTTCATAGCAATACACATATGGTATGTCTTCATCAGTGTGTAAATGCAATGTATTTAAAAGACACTTTAAAATACTATTTTCTATAAAAATAAAGTTATTGAAGAGATTCCCCCATTCCAGGTAAAGTACTAAAGAGGCTGTGTTGTGCTTGCTGCTCCCTCTCTTGGTCAATTCCATGGCCCTTATACTTCTATGAGGATGGGAAATATATATATATATATTAAAAAACCTTTACCTTAAAAATCACAATTCTTTGCGCAGCGTCTGATGATTTTTGGCAGCTGTGCTTCAAAGCCACATCCACGTGCCTGTATAAGTAAATCCCATGTAAAGGATTCCCAAGTGTGGATGGTGCTGTAGCATCTGTTTTTACACCGTCTTTATACAACTGCATGGCCACACTGTCAGAAGTTACTAAAAAGCAGAAACGCTCTTCCATTTCTCTTCTATTTCGCCCTTTTGAACGCATCTCGGACCTATAAAGAACCAATTAAATAAGGATTGTTGTGATGATACAACATGGGCCAATTTAACAAAAGACTGATTGAAGGTCAAGTAATTTTCCCTATGGATTAAAATCAAACCGTTTTGGAGTGAGAATTGTAAACAAATAGCTTGAAAAGTGATTACATACTGGAGACCAGACAGCTATGGAGGAAAAATGGTTTACTTGAACCAATTCACAGCCAATTTAGCTTTAGACTGCTTACAGTAGATTGCAGTAACACTTCTCAGAAAGGTAGTTCAGAAATGGAACTTGCCTCTTTTCAGCAAATTCCTTTTCAAGTTCTTCATTGTGGACACATTTAACACCTTCACACTTCCAGGTCAGAAAGATATCACGACTGATGTCCAGTCTAGATTCTTTTAAGATTGAACGAATAGAGCTGTACTCTCTCCAATCTGTCGGGCAATCTTCCAAGAAAGCTTAAAAAAAAAAAATCAATTTGCTGTGATATATAAGACAAATCTACAAGGACAAGGATTTTGTAATACAGAAATCTATACTTCATTACTACAGGTTCATGTTTTACCATAATACACGTGAGGGTTACATTATAAAAGAAAAATAAATTGTAGTAGGGGTGTCCTAATACTCGTAATTGCCTTGAAAAAGTATTTAGCTGTATTAAGTATTAAATGAATCCATTCATTAACGTGTTGATTACAAAAAACAACTGTCCTTCTCTCACTTTTACAATTTAGTTCAAAAGGCAATTATGAGTACAAGTATGAATATCAACACGCCCCTAGTGGCTAGCATGCAGAATTGTGGTACTGGTGCAGAAGGCATGGGAAACACAATGATTACATTCTTTTAAATGCCAACAGGGGGGAATTATTTTGTTAGCAACAATTACTTTAACATCAGCGAGAGATACAATGCTCGGTGAATGAGCCGAGGACTGGAACACTGAGCTTTAGAGCTGATCACAGTGAATTAACCATGTGACACGGTATGCACATGTGGGCTTCAGAAGCAGTCCCTATAGGCTTCTTTGTTCTGTGCCAGTACTCTAGCTCAGCATTCTACGTCGCCTGGATAAGCCGCAGCATGTGTGTATGTACCCCGAACCAAGCGATTTTATTCAATGAATGTATATATGAAGTAAGTACAGTTTACATTTCATTGGGATACTCAGGGAAGTTAAAACAAATACGACCACAGAACTTTCATATTGGATAATACCAACAATTAAACATAATACAGCTGTGAACTGCATTTGAAAACAATGTGTGGCGTTTATCATCTTGTAATGGAAAAGTGTCATAACAGCAATTAAGGCAGCCGTGCTTGGTTAAGTTTAAGGACACTGACACAGGTTGCCATGTGAAGAATGTATCTTAAACAAATTGTGAGATACAGATACAACAAATCTGGCTTCAAAATGAAGTTTTCAAAATATGAAGTCAGCACTGCAACGTCTCTGAGACGAGGCTCTGACAGTGTGGCGATGGAAATAACATTTATTTTTACATTTGCTTTGCTTTCCAGTCCACCTTGAAAACCGTACTTGTACACAGGCAGGGTGACAGCCCCCCCCCCCAAAAAAAAAACATACGCAAAATTCTCTATGAATAATTCCCTTGCAACTTGAGTTCAATCACTGTACAGACAGAAAGCAGCAACAAAGTAAATCGACTCATTCCATGTCTTCAGTACATGCACATTAAATGAAAGTACCGTGCTCAACAAAGATACTGACTGACCTGCTCACAGAAGCATCTACATTTAAGCGGCTTCCAGATATTAAGAATCCAGGTGGTACAAAGCCCCTTTGAATTCAAGTGCTTATTTTACACATTTTCAGACCGGGTCTTCTTAAAATGACTATCAACTTGCTTTAGGATGAGGGTGCACATGGAAGTTGCAGCCCTTTCACGTAGGTACAGTTCACTGCTTATTTCAGGTGCATTTTCATTTGATACTTCAGCATTTGGCTGTTTTAGTCAGTTTAGGAGCATCAATTTAATTTGTATCTGTACATACTGCTAACATTCAAGTAAGGTCTATACACAGTCACAGGCGTGACAGACTCAACAACTTTTTTTTTTTTTTTTACTCAAACACAACTTCAGTTTTCGCCTCTCATACAATGTATTGTTTTAGGGTACGCAGAGATATAAGGTGTTCAAAAAGCTGGATTTGAAAGCTCAGACTGCCAAACTATTGGTAAGGAACAAATAATGCCAATACGAACATACTTTTCTCAGAATGCTTTTTTCTTCTTGGGATAGTGAATTTTCTTAAAGAGGGTTGGCCATCACAGACGGATGAAGTATTCCATGACCTTTGCACTTTGGATCGATTTCCCCCGCTGCTTTCCTCCATTTTCTGTTCTTATGGCGCATCACCCTAAATTGAAATGACAAAATGACATGCTGTTTTTGTTACCATAGTTAAAGATGTCATTCGTATTCCAAATATAAAACGACATTTGGATTTCTTTTATAACAAATTCTAAGTGAGACTTCAAATGAAGACCTCTCATTTCTGTTAATGAAAAAGGCTTATGAATGACGTAGTTGTCATTCTGGGGAATCTAGCAATGCCCAACATTACATTTACAGTACATGTACATTGCCATAAGTACCTGCCACTTTCTGTACCTGTACTTTACTGCATATTGCTCACTTGTATTGTAACACTTGAAATGTATTTGCTTACGATTGTAAGTCATCCTGGATAAGGGCGTCTGCTAAGAAATAAATAATAATAATAATAATAATAATAATACATGACAGTAAACTTTTATAAGGGTGCTGCACAGATAATATAACTAGGGAGACAGTAGCAATTCATGAGAATTAACCATGATTTAAGTTACAGTACTCGTGATTGTTATCATAGGCAACTACAAAAATAAACAACAGAAAAATCTTCACTGCCGTGACAGGTAATGTTTAATAATCCCAAAGCCCAGCATACATGAGGAAACATGTTTCCAGACAAAATGTGTCCTCGTATATGCTGCATGCTTCCGTGTTTCCACAAACAAAAAAGCATTTTGCCTTTAGCCAATCTGGAGAGACTCTGTGTGCATGTCATGGATCATGTGACTATGCAAGACGGTGACTTCTACAGAAGATGACATGCTTTGGAAACCTACTACAATCCATCGTTTTGTTGCTATGTACGCTGACACACTGTAGTGTCATTTCGAGTTATTCGTGGTCCTACAAGCCTCAGCAGCTCCTCACAAGTATCTGGATCCATAAGAACAAAATTGCAATAACTTAAGCGTAGCTCATTTAAAAGATTATGGTACGCTCCTCTCTCCTCACGAATTAGGATCCGCTCCCTTGTCCACATGACTCTGTTCCTGTGCTTTCCCCTTCTTTTACAGTTTCCGTGCAATTGTAAGTGCAGCACCACTCAGTGCACGAAGGCTTTCCTCCTTTTTTGAAACGATTAGCAGGAATGATTATGTGATGCTTGTAAAAATGTACCTGACAATTTTTGAAGAAAACAATGCAGTGCTATATGTAGTCAGGGAGTATTTTTCCTGTGCAGCTTTTATGCAAAACCTCTCACAGAGAACAAAAAACATATTTAGAAAACTATGTGTACTGAGATGCATTCAAATGTGCTAAACTGATACTTTCCAACATTTGAATAATGCAGCATCAAAATGTATTCTTCAACAAGTCTCAGCCAGTTCATTTATTAACTACTGCTTGCAGAAATACCAGTTTAACTTTGACATTCAGATTAAAGGTGCCTGGGTGGACTTTATAAAATAAAATTAGTTTTAAATTTCAAATGATAACAATAGCCTCTCAACACTTCAGTTGAAATTGATGTTGTTTTCACAGTGATACTGTATTTCCATACCTACTGTAACATGAATACAGGTACAGTACCTCTTTATAATTTTTTTTTTTAAAGATATTTTGGTTCTTTTTTTTTTTACATTAATTCAGGATAAACAGATATTTCAAATTTAACGCTGCAGAGCAGAAAAAAGCATGCAGGCGGTGGAGGGGGGGGGGGGGGGGTCGGGGGGGGCAGTGAAACTGCTGCTGATGCGAATACAAAAATGGGTTTAAAACTTTCAGTATCACCATGGTAAACTTGCCACAGTACCTTGAAATCATCCAAATATATTAAAACCAACTACTGGTAGTTTGCACAGACCCCAATATGATTCAGACTGTCTGCAATTCCTTGGACTTACAACAACATACACTGTACACACGCCACACATCAGAACTGATAAATATGGAAGATACAGTACAATCCTATTTTACTTCTATGGAACAGCCTCCATGCAAAATGTTATGGAGCATTTTAAATCTCATTCAGAGCTGCAATGAGTAATTCCTCACTGTCTGAAGAACTATTTGCAATCTACCATTAAATTATGTCAGAGGGCAACACAGAAAACATCTGTTTTTAGCAGGTAACCTTAGCCTTTGCTGTTTTTTGATTGCTGTATTCATACAAGCTTTATAGCTTTAATTACTTTATACTTGGATTCACTAATCCATTGTAAATCAACTGAATATATATGTTCAGTTAGAACAAATACCTGGAGATAATCAGCAGCTCAATCATGACACAGCTTATTGTATATGGTGGCCAAAGTCAGTCATTTTTAAAACCCACATGGCAGACTTTGAGAGTACAGTGTATTGCTTCAGTCTCACAATTCAAATTTGACCATGAATTGTTCTCTGTATACTAAGCCTGGGAAAACAAACCACAGAAGGTCTATTATCCTTGGCAGCCTCCAGTCTTTCAAGTTTCGTTCTCTAGTGCGTTGTTGCATCTTTAGTGAACCAGTTTATTAAGTCAGATTTCTTTACAAACAATTTAACTCTCAAGACAGTTCAAACATATTTGCATTTATCTAATGTGCTGGAACAGACAAGCCCTCTTTCATATTGTCACTCACTGTGTATTTATACTGAAAAGACAAAAAGCATACCTGCAAATATAACCACCTGCATGGTTAAATATTTCATTAGCTGAGCTCAAGCAGTCAAAAACCACTAGTAATATAAAAAAAAAAAAAAAGTTATATTACTTACTTGTGTTTTCCTGATCCTCTGTCTGGGAGTCTGAAACAAAAGATCTAGTCAAGTGTGCTGTGTGCAGCTGTACCTGACAATGGGCTGCTGGATTCATTCATACCCTTTGCAGTCTGACACTGCTTTGGATAGCTTGAAGAGTATGTGGCTAATTGGCTGCAATTACAGGTACTAGACCTACTGGTAGCATTCTTCCAGATTTGTTTTTGTCTGTTACCCACAATAAATATATTTTAGATTATTTAAGAATACAACTTTCAGATGTCTTTGTCTTTGAGTTTATGTACTAATTCATGTATGTATTTATTTTTTAGTGAGTAGAGCAGGGGAAAGAATGTTGCCCCCCCCCCCACAAAAATAAAACACATCAGGTTATAAAACCAGGATCCCCCTGCGACAGCAGTGTTCCAATTAGCCATCATGGGACAAGATGTTAGATGAGGAAAGATAGCCGTAAAATGTTGTAAGCTGTTTAAAAAAAAAATAAGTATGTAATAGAAAAAACAAAAAAAAAAATTCAGAATTTGATGGAGCCTACTGTAAATATTGCATGCATTTTGGTAGAAAAACAGTAAAAAAAAATAAAAAAATGGTGAGAAACTTGACAGGTTGTACACAAGTCCTTTAAAAATCTGGGGTTCAGCAGTTACAAAACTGAAAGAACATCAAGAAAAATCAGAATTCCACAAAGCAGCAGTAATAGTTGGCAATGATTTCACATCTGTGATGCAACAAACTAAAACACCTGTACATCAGGAGTTCAGCTTAAAGAGAAAGAGTGGAAAAAAACCAGACAGAAGCTATTTAATTTAATTTCAATTCCCTAGCATTGCTTATTATAGTTGTACTGTTATTATGTTACTTAAGTTTACAAGCAAATGTGTTCCAAACTGCACTGAAAGGAACATTTCCTTAAAGTATGTTATATATTTGTTGAGGTGAGGTGGGGGTCACAGGGAACATTTTATGTATCTTGAAGAATTTAGCCAGGCATTTTTAAGTGATATACCTAGGATATGGTTTCAATTGTCTTGTATTTAGATTTTACAGCCTTAATTCCTTAAATGCATTTTATTTAAGGTGAACAATACTTTATTCCTTTAGCAAGCTTCAGACATTCTGTCCCTGATGATCCCAGAAAAAAACATTTATCAGGAAGAATTGTTCCCAGCTGAATAGTCCGGTTTCCAAACAATTAGCTGTCTGCACACACTTTCTGTTTATTCGGGTATAACTGCATAGAATTAGTTTAGATTTAGGTAAAGTTTAGATAAATAAATCTTACCACTCACTTGTCATTGAATCTAGTAGTAATCTTTTTCAAAGACAATCAGCTTTCATACTGGACACGTGCAACCTGGGAAAAGATTATGAGACTACCATTACAGAGAGACTACCAATAAACATCTCCACAACAACAAGTGGGAAGTTAATATGTAAAATATCATTTAAAACCCATTATTACACCCCCTTTTGATAAGCTAATGAAATGCACCGTGGTGCAGTTTGCATGGTGCATCCGCACAAACAGATCATGTTACACACCAACAAAGACAGGGATGGGCAGACCAAGCTTCTTTGAGAACTGCAGGAAAACTAAACCAACACCAATAAAACATTCTCTACTTATTGAGAGAAACTTTCCTTTCATTGGTTATTGTGAAGCACACTTTTTTGCAATGTAAAAGTTTACATTTTGGGTTCCTTGTAATACCTTGCTTAGGTTGCATTAAAAAAATGATCAATACAGTACATTATTGTGATTATACAGAATACTTTACAGGGCTTTTTATTGTAATTTATGATCCATTGCATGACCATGTAATGCTTGTTACTTTGGTTTGGTCTTTTTTACCCAACAAACTGACAAACCCAAAGAGTGTAGTGTGTGTAACACACATCCCCTTTCCAGAGATGGAAGCTGATCCAGCATGATCTACAGTCACACTCTGGGTCTGATTTACAAAACTTGTTCAGTGGAATAAGTTTTAACTCAAAGTCTTCTTTGCTTTTGTATTCCAACTAAAAACTAAAAGTTCTGTTTTTCTGAAGTCATATAGTAAAAATGCAAAAAATTAATTTGCATATTTTTTTTTTTTATATTTGAGATTTGTACATCGACAAAATCAGGTAATTTACATGTAAAAATGTTAAACTAACATAAATGCTTCCAATTGGACAGGCCTTAGTCTTATGTGTCTTGGTATCTTTGTTTGAAGTACATTTGTTTCACCACAATCATAAGTGGATAGAGTTTCTTATGTTTGAGCATGAATTGTTCTTGTGTTGCACGTTCATCGGTTTCACGGTTGATGGCTGGTTGTTTTATCTGGTTTTCCAGGAGGGAATAATGATTTTCGACCTTGTCCTTGATAGTCGCAGATATCTTTATTCTACAGCAGTTTTTTATCTTGTGGCTAGAGATTGAGGATGTATATGTTGGTCTGTTGCCACAACAGAATAGATTATGTCTCCTACCTAAAATGTAACGTTATCCAGTTCTTCCAAGGCTTTGCTTACCAAGGCTGCCTGGCAAGGGCCTTGTCACAGGAATAGTAACACCAAAGCCATTTCTCTGCAGTGGCTATTGTTTTGCACACAGCAAATAGTAGATATGAAAGCTGTTGGTTTTGCCTTTTTTAAACCCTGTATAGCATGGGACAACAAACACCACGAGACAAAAAAACAGCATGATAGTTATCTCAAAAGCATGTTTTAAACAAATTATATATATATATTTGTTTAAAAAAGGGTTAATCCCTCAGAGGAAGCTGTAATTTCCACTGTAGGTTTGCCTTTTTTCTTGTGGTTTTCACTGGGCAATGTTTACTGGTTCTGCAGCCGTTTCAATCAATGCGTCTCTGAGTAGTATTGTTCATACAACAGCTATGGTTAAATAACAATTCCTGCAATTAACTATTACATTGGGGAGCCACCTTTGTATTTTACAATTGAGCCATGTTTCTATTTTACAATGGCAGCTTTCTACAGGCCGAGAAGCGTGCGGATCCGTTTCTGTGGGGGAAGCCGACACCCTGCCACACACACACACGCACACGCACACACACACACATATAGACTGCCACCACAAGCCCATGCCTATAGTTGTCGTCCCCCCTGCTTCTGACAATCTTTTTACTTGCAGGAAACTATCATCCTGCACGATACACAAACTACTGCCCATAGTACAGGATTGGCATGGCCACTGCCCAATGTGTCACACGTCTTAAAAGCTAGAAAGCCTGTTTTTGCTTTTGCTATGCTACTGGCTGATTTGGGGTTGAAATGGAAGGAGCATGGGGTGTATTTTTAAAATATAATCCATAATAATGATTGCATTGATTTTGAATTTTGAAATGTGGCTAGGGTAAAAGCCATAACTTAGCCAACGAATGTAAAGCTTGTTATAACATCACTGGGATGCTGTAATTAAAAATGTAAACAGACCGTAGATGCTTAATTTTCACCTCTAAAAACAAAATGTAATTCAGTCAATTATGACAGACACATGGTCTGCTGTAACTGTATCTATGGCTTGCAGGCCCTAACGAATACCCTTGAGATTTGTTTTTTTCAGATATGACATGTGGCTGGGTGGGCCAATTCCCCAAGAAACAAAACATGTTTAAGACTGAAATGAGGCCTTTTGCCAAAATGATGACCTCAGTTCCATAATTGCTGTGTATTCCCTGCAGAGATGTCTGATTTATCCTGGTTTGGGGGGTGGGGGGTTACCTGAAGGCTTTTAAATCACAGATATCACAACAGCTACACCTTCAACAATGTCAATTCCCAACAAATGAAACGCCAACTAGAAAGATGTTGGACTAACAAGCCAAATCTTAAAAAATGAAAAGGGGGGGGGGGGGGGGGGGTCCAATTGAAAACATACAGCTATTACTGTAGCCTTGTTACGAAAAACACAGAAGGATTAATTTGTGTTAGTAAACTATACATTTGTTAAGCTTTTCTTGACTCAGGCCGCTCCACCGTAACAGGAGTATGAAAATCATTGCTCTAAACAGCAAACTGCAGACAAGCTTCAAGGGCAATGCATGAGAAAAGAGCTGTAGACAGGCAACAAATTACTATTTTCTATTGTGATAGACCTTCACCCACTCGGGTTCGTTGCCCCTTTAAAAATTGACCCAGACACAGAAATTGGGGGTTCAGCGCTTCCGTGCACTTTTAATAATACAAACAATAAACAAAATACAAAACAAAAACAAACACCTAGCTCCTTCGGAGCGCTAACTAAAACTCATGAACACCTATACTATAAAGAGGGACGGCTAAGCCGTTTCCCCACAACACAAAACACACAGTATTTTTTCCCTTCCCTTCCCTTCCCTTCCCTTCCCTTCCCTTCCCTTCCCTTCCCTTCCCTTCCCTTCCCTTCCCTTCCCTTCCCTTCCCTTCCCTTCCCAACTGCTTGGAAGCAGAGCACACCTTCCTGCCTCCTTCTCCTCAGCAGCCCTGAGCAGACTGACTGCACCTCTTATATACCCTGCACCTGGTCCTAATTTACAATCACTACCAGGTGCAGGGGATCATTAACAATAAAACAATTAAACAAATGTGCATTCTCACATGTTTTCTGTCATGCAGGGAGGATTAACCCCCTCCCTGCTGTGTTACACTATGAAGAGCACATTGCATCTAGCAACTGACATACATGTATTCACTCTGTCGGTGTGCACTGTGTGTATTATAATACTTGACCAGAAACAATACATAGCTAATTGTAGTCCACCGAATGGTTCCTGATTAATGCATAGTGCAGGTAGAATGAAGAATAAGCATTACCTAAAACAAGTCTCTGTTTTACAATCTTTTGGGTATTTATTGTGTAACAAGAGATCCTATGGTTTGTAAACAGGAAGTAAAACAGATATGTCATCACTGATATGTCTGGAGATTAAAACAATTTGGCAGTGAAGGCTAAGTCTGACACAGGAATCACAGAAAACAGTACTGAGTACAATGACAATATCAAAAAGTCACATAACCACAATATGGCAGCTATCGCAGGTCACAGGTCTAAGTGAAGGGTGCCATCAGATTTTGTTCTAGAATATACAGAACATATAAATTTATATTACTTACATGGTGGTCTGTAGGAAAATCTGTTGCTTATGTGTATTTTTCTCCCAACCAAGTGCTCCTTTTTCCAGTGAACGTGAGAAAAACCCAGATACAAACACATTATACAAATACACCCAAACACAACAGAGCTGGGCATTGACTAAATGAACGGAGCAAATGGCCTGTGCAACATAGCATAATAACAGAGGCCAACCTTATTATTAGATGTTTTTTTCTTTTTTGTTCCTCCACACTCAAGTTCCCATTCATGTAATGAAAGCACTCCGCTCCCCTCACAAAAGACTACAGAAGCTGCGCTGTACCATAAATGATACACATGATGTCTGTCTTGTTTACTAAGCACAGCAATTGAATCCGGTACTATTTATAGTTCTGAGTGCCTACTTCAAGAGCACTCTGAAGTAAGCTCATACTGTGATGCTAGCTGATTAGTATTCTAGTCACCTTCCTCTGCTTTAATACTGCATTTCCTTTGCTAATCAATGACATGTATGTCAGTGGGATACAGCACCTGCCACGTGAGCTATCAGTATCATGAAGCAGATCACAATGACTCTGTGGTAAGAATGTAACTGTGATAGATGTACAGATGGTGCCTCTAATATTCCTTGATTCTGATACGCTCTAACTCAATAATGTTTCTAACGTTCAGTGTTATATGGTTCTTCAATGCTCATCTGGTTTTTAGTAACAAAAATAAGTAGACCTCAGTTAAAATAATAAAACAATTCTTTTTTTTTAGGTAAAAGCTTTGACAGCTAATTTCTGTATTTCTCTTACTTCTTGGTGTATCAAACTCTTGCTAGTCACCAACGATATAAAGTGTGGTTAGCCCTATGTGATGTTTTTTTTTTTTTTTTTTTTCTTTAGCCAATGGTGAAGACAGCTCACTTCCTGTACAGAACCTCTGCAAATATACAAGATACAAGTACTGTAAAACCTCTACTAACAAACTAATTATTTCTGGAAATGTGAGCTCAGACACCTACAGAGCTGGCTTTTGTCCTCCAGAAGCCGGTAGCGCGCTGACATCCGCTCTCGAGTTCCTGGGTGCAAAAGAGGAAGCTAGCTCGGTCGTGGGATCAGAGGACGCCCACTGAACCTTCAGTTCTCCTGAGCTGTGTGAGGAATTGCTGCGGTGAGGGGGAAAATGATTGGACATTCCAAATTGGAGAGAAAATCAAGGGCAAAATAATTGGGCACACTACATTTTTAATAAAAAAAAAATAAAAAAAATATTATCTATAAGGGTACACGGAAATTTAAACCAGTTACATTGCTGGGTTGAATTAATTTAACGACATTTAAATAATGTCAAAAAGAAAGAGTAAGAAAACAAACGCCACCAGAAAAGCAGTAAAAGTGAAATGGGTTAAAAGCTTTGACTTGAATGCAAAACTCAACAGGTGCAGGTGGGAGGCGAGTCACACACCTGGGGAAACAGAGATCGTCCAGAAGCTCTGCACTCTGATTCTAATTTAAGATCACAGACAACCACAAACTGTTCAGGAAAATAACTTCTTGCAATGCTTTCTCAGTGAGTGTGCTTCCTGTGACACACTGCAGCCAGTCTGCAAAGCACTTGAAATAGTTGAAAAGGCTGCAAAAGTTGGTCACTTGACATTCTGTGGTTTGGTCTAAATGCAACAGTATTTAAATGGATTTCTCTATGATAATGTAAGATAATGGAAACATGCTACAGTTACTCTTTAGTTTTCTTAAAAATGGCATAGGATTGTTGTAACAAAGATCCACGGTACATCACATAAAAAAAAAACAAAAAAAAAAAAAAAAAAACTGGAGGCACAGTATTATTAAGCAATGTTTTCTTTTTTCTTAGAGGAAGTCCACATATCAACAATTTTATGATTGACTTATTTTTTTTTTACAAATGTTTTGTTTTATATATACACAACAGAAAGAAATGACCTAGAGCCACCAGTGCGCATTTTAACAGTGCTTATTGTACAAGTTATTCAAAATACACATTGAACGCAAATACCTAATTACATTTAAATTACTGACACACCTTACAGTAGTGCCTCTGATAAAAGAAGTTTCAAGGCTATGTGGCATGCATCAGCTTGCCATGGCACTGGCATGCCGCATACATTTAAACACATTTCTGTGTCACTGGAAATGCACCTGGCTATCTGTACTTAAAAATGACACTTATCTGCATACAATCTAAACTACCAGCCTATATGAAGACTGGGCTGTGCAGTGCCCTTTCTGTGTCGAAACAGGTTACTTAACCCTGCCAGGATAACAATCTATGCTCAATGCGCAATTCCCTACTCTGGACTCAATCAATTTGTAACATACTTAATAATCAAAAAACAAACAGATTTACTGTTGGCTTTACTAAGCAGCACTAATCTTGGGACTGCCTATTTTTACCTTTGGAAAGGTAGTCAAAGATTAGTGCTCATCAGGGTATGTGAAACCAGTCGGTACTGACAGTCTGGTACCAGTACACGCTAGAAGAACATAGCATTGTACTTACCACAGACAACTCCACCCAAATGTATCAAGACTGCTTAGTGCCATTTACGTCCATCTTCTACACACCAGGGAGTCAAACACTTCTAATAACACACTTAAACAGATGGTGCTTTTCTCTCGGTACCACTGACATTCAGCACTAAGGAACCCCAATGCTTTTACTAACTGTTAACCACATGTAACCAACCTCACCACTTCTCCTTACATGGTGAAGGGACCGGAAAACTCTGTCATCTTGTCAACAAATCAGCTTGTTCCACCTCTGTGTCGTGCTTACATGCAGCCTTGTTTAAATAGTAGGAAGATCTTGTTTTGTTTAAAGTCCACATTTAAATAATATGCAAAAATGATAGGATTAACCAACAATCACATTGGCTACAGTAAAGTCGCCTTTATAGTTTACAACAGCAGAGATGGGGCAAAGCGCAGTTAAAAAACAATTTTTTAATGAACCTTAAATCTTTTTATTTCACATTACAAGCAATAATAATGTACCTAAGAATATTTGTTTTTAATTGGCAGGCTACAGATAATTCATATTATTATTTCAAAAATTGGACAGCAACGTCAGTTTTATACTTTTTGGTTTGACGGAGAAGTAAAGGAGTAAATTTACAGTAGTTAATACATGAATAAAAACAGCGAGTCGCAAATAATACATTCAAAAAGCAACACACACACATATTGTTTCACAGAAAACAAACATGTCATTAGTCTAAATCATTTAATTTCGTGTAAGACCAATCATTTTTAATTTGAAACCAGAATATTGTCCTTGTTCTTAGTTTACTACTGGAAGTTCTTACATATTCTTGAGTATTTTATTTTACCAGAAACCCTGCTGGCATTCCAGTTTGTGTACATTCTCAAGTTAGTTTTGGCCAGGGGACAAAAGCATCTTTCTACCCTTTGTAACCTGCTAGCCACTCACTCTGCCAAATCGTCAGGCCACTCTCATGACTGGCAGCTGTAGGAGGTTATACATTTTTTGTTATTTTGATTTTATTTAACAAGAACATTGTATTATTTTTCACGTTTACATTTGTATGTAAAAAGAAAAGTAAAGAAAATACGGGTATGGATATAATAAGGAATTGGAAGTCATTACAACAGGGATTGAGAAGAAGAAATGAAAAGGACACATTTTCACTGATAATGCAATTCTCATAAAATATTTTATAATTGTTATGCTAAAACAAATGTCCTTGCCTTCCTCTGAACTGGAAGTTAAAGGCATTCATATATTTACAGTATCAGATTTCACGGTATAAAGTCACTTGTAAAAGTTACCGGAAGATTCGTCTTAAAAAGCTTAGAAAAACACTTAGTAATTTAAATGTACTCAAAAAGTAAAGTTCACAGAGCGAACACACTTACTTAACCTTCAAAATAACACCAAGCAGCAAAGTTACTCAGCTTAGAAAACTGCATGAATGAATAAATCGTAAACCCTTTACCAATTTGAAAAAAAAGACTGTACAAAGCAAAACAGCGCAGCTGTCCAGATTAAGTGACTAAAGAACAATGTCAAATGTCAAAAAAAGTATTATTTTAAACGATTGTACCAATTAAACATGTCTAAATTAAGCAGAGTGCGCTGTATAGACAGCTAGAGAAAAACAAAAAAAAAACGATAGCAGTCGATAGCACTAAATGCTTATGTTATGCATAGTACATATTAAAATTGATCAATTTAGGAAAAGTACTACTAGTATTTCATAATTTAAGGTTTTAAACTTTTACCTATTACCCCAGAATAAATGGGATAAGAACATTTAGTCTATTGGAGATACAAGTCATTCATCAGGTAGACAGGCACTGCACAGAAATGAATGAGCTGACTTTCTCCCTAACCCTGTGGAAACACAAAGGTCAGTGAGGCGCTGCACTGCCAGGGTGCCAAGCTAGCAAGACTCATCCTGTACAAACCATATTTACAGTTGTATTGGTCTTCTTTTGAACTCTGTTATTCAGTTTAAACTAGGACAGAGGTAGGTTACAAAGCCAGCAGAGGATACAGATGTTTCAAACTGATTAGCACTGTCGGTTTGGTCTGCTCAAGCTGATTGTGTTTGTTACCAGCGGCTGTTCATTTTCCATCCGTGTATAACAGTTAACACCAAGCTGTCTATTTTAGTGGCTAACGACAGATTTTGATCAACACACCATATGTCCTGAGAAATTCAAACAAGTACACAGATGTACATCAAAATAACTGTTCAAGGGGTCCCTGAGTGGCTCTCCTGGTAACAGCACAGCCATGTGGTGTGCAGGGTGAGTCACACAGCGCAGGTCCGCGTCCTGGCTGTGCAGAGTCGCCAGTCTTCGCAGGGGATTCCGAAGGGAGCGTCGCATTGGCGCTGGTGCTCCCGTGGGTTAGGGAGGTAAAACTGACAGGGACGGGTTTCTCCTCATCGCGCTACAGCAAACCCTGCAGGACTGGCCTTTGTCCTCCAGAAGCCGGGAGCTCGCTGACATCCGCTCTCAAGTTCCTGGGTGTAAAAGAGGAAGCTGGCTATTATTAATAAACTTGAAATTATTATTATTATTTAAACGGCAATGAAAAACATCAGTTTATGAGTAAAGGAAACTGATCATTGTAAATGCTAAGGCGAGTCATAAACTAGCAGTTGGTTGAAACAATTTAACAACAATGCTAGATTGTAAATAAATATAAAACTATAAAGATGATTAAAGAAATAGGAAGACAGGGTTTTTATGCTGGGTTGTCTTATGGATGGATGGATGATGATGATGATGATAATAATAATAATAATAATAATAATAGCATCAGTAATAAAACAAACTTAAATAAGATGGATGCTGTAATTGTATCAATATGAGATTAAAACCAAGATTAACTGAAACATTTTTTTAATCGCTTGACAGCCCTAATATATATATAGACAGAATAATAGACAGTGCAGGTAAGCTATTATAAACTACTAGAACAAGACCTAGGGCCTACATTTAAACTGTTGTATAATTATAGATGACATTAGCTTTTATGGCCACTTGCTGTCGAACACTGTGTATTATAATTTCTACCTATACTGTACAAAATACCGTTAAATACATCCATAACCAATGTAGATTAAGCAAGATAAACAAAAAATACATAAGGTCATTTTGAAGTCAATTGTGTAATAATAATAATAATAATAATAATAATAATAATAATAATAATAATAATAATAATAACTTAAACCATCAATGTTATTTAGGATTCAGCCTATTTATTATTATTATTATTATTATTTTTTTTTTTTTTAAAGCATCAGAATAATATTCTACTCACAGTTCACTGTTGGATTTAATGTAGCATCAGGTCTGTTCTGCACACAACTCGCTATCCTATTGTTGTCTTCAGATATTTAAAAAATCCAAACACTTCTCTTTTGAGACATATTCAGGATGATTGCAGGTTACACAGACCCTGGAAAATGACTGTCTCAGTGTTCTTGTGTCACATTAGTAAGCGCTCCTGACCAAACATTAAATTCTGTGCTGGAAGAAATTTAAGCTTGAATATCGGTGTACGTGGTCGGCTAAAATAACACAAACTGCTGATAGCCGATTGGGTTTTTTTTACCTTGTATCGGTGCCATGCCGATAGGCAACCGATTATCGGTGCACCCTTAGTTAGGACCCCAACCCAAAATAGCCCCCATCTAGATTGGGTCGACCCCATCAGGTTGGGGTTATTTAAAATTTTTACAACCCCGAAATCTTTTTCGTGTTCAGGGTGGGGTTGTCTTGTCGCATTACTCATGGAATATTGAAGAAAACATTTGTATTTATTAAAAACTAGTGCTGCATAAAATTAAGAAAACCTTGAAATATTTTTTTTTAAGTACTGTATCCATTTTCTAATAGCAATTGAAAGCTCACAAGATGGCTTTACCTTCTGGAAAGGCCCTTCTTGTTATGTCAAACGCCCTTGCTTTCGAGATGGGCCTTACCACATGGTAAATACCTCTTCTTTGGGTTCTGTTGCTTAAGTAAGGAACCGGTCTGAATGGAGTTACATGCACAACTACTCTCTAAAAGCAATTTTGCTCTGAGCCAACAAGTATTATATTAAAAAATGTCAAAGGTTCGTTGGCAGTGCACACCTTGCATCAGCTTTTTCAAAGACTTTTAATTCTGTTCATTTGAGTCTCACACAGGTTGCTGTGTTCTGTACAGTGCTACCCAGAGACTACTGTGTGATGCATCTGAGCTTATACTCAACTGACTAGCTAATGCTGCCCTCTAGATCCATAGCCAGCTGTTTTGTTGGCAATAAAGAATATGCAATTACTTCTCAGTTCTCCCCAGTCCTAGGATGGCATCGACTAACCGAATTACTCATTAAAAAGCTTCCCTTGAGATCCACAGCTGAAATTCTGAAACTGCCTTGCCCTGGTCTCTAATGAGCATAGTAGAATTCTGATTGATCGGTGCACACCCCTAGTGATTAGGGAGGAAAGTCCTCTCCCATCTCCCAGACTGAATGAACATAATCAGGAGCAAAGAAAAAAACAAAAAAAACAGATTCCCAACCATCATTCTGGAAAATATTACCACTTGACATGACCATCAAAAATAAATGCATTCTTTACAAGATGTACATGAAAAGTTCACGTGTCATCCCTGTGCACATTGTTAAGATTAGAAGGATCGTTCAGGTATTGCTTATCAAGGGCATGCAGAGGTATATGTTTCGCACAAAAGGCTTCGGTTCATTTTAAGTTTGATTCTCCTTTAAATCTGCTCCCCCTGCCTTTGTGAAATTGTTTGGGATATTGCTCTGCTCGTTGCATATAACTTAAGGGAAGAGCTAGGGTTTTTATATTCACTTTGGCACTGTTTGATCTAATACCATATTGAAAGTGAATGCAGAGACTCATGTTGATATACAGAGTAGAATCTTTTACTTTCAAAAACTTTTTTTTTTTATGAATGATCTTATTGTCTTTGTAATGACATTTCTACAGAACAAGTACAGTTTTACATCACAAAGTAGCAATTCAAATCCCGAGATTCTATTTTTACTGCTGCAGATCTAGTCCCTTTTCTGCCTAAGAAACTGCATCTTGTCTCTTTGATTTCCACGTTCCATCTCACTCTATCTCTATGCTATCCAGTGTCCAATCTGCAAACCAGGCCCTTCCTGTATGAAAACATTACATATCTCAATATTTCTATTTATTAAATGGATACTTCATAGAATCAATTTTTTCAAAATATTGAATTTCTTACCATTTAATATGACATGGCATTTGTTTTGTATATTTTTTCTATTGCAGTTTCTGCTTGGATCATTAATGTGCCGTGATTAATAGATATTAGGATTTTTTTTCAGCCACTTTCTACTATTAAACTATTACTATTAAAGATGATGAAATGTGTTAAATATTCTCTTTTGACTGTGTGCAATAAATGAAGCCCACTAATCAGCGTTTCTGAGTTTTGTTTAGAAACTACCCTGATTGCAGAAACAGGAATTTCCTTCTGAAGTAGTTATTAAGTATTGTAAATAGTAATCCACGTAGGCAAACCCTTTAAGTTTCTCAGAATAGTTGTATTTCCAAATTCCCCCTTTAACATGCTGTAAGCTGATGGGCATCGCTTAAAACAGAAAGGAACCTGTTAAAAACGTGTTAATTGCATGATGAAAAGTCCTGCCTATTCAATTTTTCGGTACCAATCATTGATCATGAGAAAGCATCATCTGATAATCTAAATAATAGATAACAATGCATTTTACTAAGGCCAATTTCTTTGCTGATTTTGGCTGGAGTTTTTTTTTTTTTTTTGAGTCAACAGTATAGGCTGAGACATGGATCCAGGTGTCATAAGATTAAATCGTATTCCTTTTCTGATCAAATGAAATGTTGTCACTTCTTTACTTATGAAAGGAATACTATATATAAGCATAACCATTAGCCTGTGTAAAATGCGCTGGGAAGTTTTCAGATTGTCAGGAGACACTTTCTCATTATCATTGCTTGGTACTAAAAAATTGCAGACAAGGCAGGACATGCCATCATACAATTAACACGTTTTTAACAGGTTCTGTTTTAGGCGATACCTGTCGGCTTAAGACATGTTAAAAAGGAAATTTGGAAATAAAACTATTTGGATAAACTTAAAGGGATCCCCAGTAATTCGAGCCCTGACATTTGCCTATTTTGCTGAAGGACAAACATGTTTTTATCTTTTAGGAATAGTTGTATTTTGATCATTAGTTGGGCACTTGGTCTAGATACAAGCAGCTGTACGTAATGACGTCACAAGCTTTAAAAAATGGTTATCGCATACATTTTCTTGATCCGAACAAGACTAGCGTGTAAACTGTAGCGAATAACCAACCTCGCTGAACATTCTGGTTATATGTGCTGTTGGCCTGAAAATGGACCAAAAAGGAACAACGTGTTTCAAGAATTAACCCTCTATTGCACATTGTAACTTACAGGTAACTTACTATCTGTGTTGCTTAATACACGTACAAATGCTTTGATTCTGTAGTTGCATGCTCTTACTTTCAGGAGACAATCTAAATAAACCAACGGTAGCGTCCCATTTGGTCACGTGACTTTTTTTTATTTTCATTCTATTACCACGATGTGAGCAGGTTGCATGTGTAAAGGCCCGCTTTGTGAGTGGAGTGTTTTATACTGTAATATTGCCTTTTCTGCTTATTTGATTAAAAAAAATGATTCATAATTATAGGTAAGTAAAAAATTATGTTCATAACTAGAACATCGTGTTATATCACTTTTACTATATAAAATGAACAAAAACTGGTATGTATCCAGAAAGTAACATTATGCATAGGGACACAGAGGGAGATATTAGACTTACTATTGTTGGCATATTGCAATATTTTAGAGGGGTGGTACACTAAAGCAATACTATATTATTATTATATATTGTATTATTATTATTATTATTATTATTATTATTATTATTATTATTATTATTATTATTATTTAGTCATTTAGCAGACGCTTTTATCCAAAGTGACTTACAGAGACTTGAGGATGAACTGTGCAGAGTCACTTACAATAGGACCTTGGTTTTATGTCTCGTCGCAAGGAAATGAATGCATCAATGTTTTACGGCAAAGGGAAGAAAAAGCCAGATTTCGCTATTCCTCCTGATGAAAGTGGAGATGAACTGGTCGTTAGCGTCGAGGATAACGAATGTGTTCCAAATCCCACCGACAGAATCTGCAAAAGCGAGGACGATGATGACGACGAAGATCAAAATAACACAGGTATTATGAAAACAAAATTTATGATTTTTTTTTCAGCTATTGTTTATCATATGTCATGTGTCATGTTTTATTTGTATGGGTATTTACTGATATATCAGTCAAAACAGCCTATGGATTAATATATCAGTAAATACCCATACTAATAAAAGATGTTTTCATAATACCGGAAGCAGAGGAGGTGCTTGTCTTCTGGAGGGAGTGTCCCTCCACAGGACGTGCAAGCATGAAACTTAGGCATGCTTGCCGTCAAGGTCACACCACGTGCAGAAGGTGTCAAGCACGAGGCACGGGTGAGTGAAAAAAATGATTGCTCAAGCACCGAGGGCAACCAGAAACGGAAGCACAGAGGTACTGAGGGCGGCGAACCACCAAAAGCATTGAGGACACCGCATGCACAGAGACTCTGAGGCCTGAGGGCGGCGAGGCACCGAGGCCCTGAGGCTCCAAAAGGTTTCGAAGCACAGAGGAGCGTCTAAGTACTGGAGCATCGAGGGCGCTGGAGCACCAAGGGCGTCTAAACTCTGGAGCGCTGAGGCACAGAGGGTGCCGAAGCACTGAGGGTGTCTAAACTCTGCAGCACGAGGCACAGACAGCGTCGAAGCACAGAGGCCATCGCGTGCACAGAGGCTCTGAGGTCCAGAGGCTCTGAGGCTCCGAAAGGTGCCGAAGCACCGAGGAGCGTCTAAGTACTGGAGTACCGAGGGTGCCGAAGCACCGAGGGCACTGAGTGTGCCGAGGCTTCAAGGCCCCAAGAGGCGACGAGCACCGAGGGCGTCTAAACTCTGGAGTGCAAGGGGAGGTCACGCACAAGTAGAGGACATGTATCCCGAAAAGAAGCGAAGAGGACCTGCAGCCCTGTTACCATGTACATCAATTTATCAGGACCACACTGGACACTGGCCTGTTTTTGTTGGAGCTAGAGGAAGATGCAAAAATCCAGGCTGCAAAGGACTTATAAAGGTACAGTGTCAGAAATGTAGTGCAAGAGGAGCCAAAGTTGAACAATGTTACTTCCAGGTAACAGAGCAGGGAGGGGGTTAAAAGCCTCCCTGCAAAAACACATACAAATGCATTATTGTATTATTGTTTTGTAAATTACTGTCAGCTGGCGATATTGTAAATTACAGCCAGCTGCAGTTTAAAAAGGCAGCGGTCAGACTGCTCGAGACTGCTGATTAGAAGGAGGCAGAAGGTGTGCTCTCTTTCCGAGCAGTCAACAAAGGTCCTGTGCGTACAAACGTCTAAAACTTTGTGTTTTGTTTTTTGTGTCGGGCAAACAGCTTAGCTGTCCCGGGATAGACAGGGCTGTTCCTGAATGTTTGGTGAGTGCTCCGAAAAGGAGCTAGGTGTTTATTTTGTTTTTGTTTATTTTGTTTATTAAAAAATTTGCGTAAGTGCTTAAAAATTAAAGTTCTGTGTCTCTGTCTCATTTAAAGGGGCAACGAACCACGGAGAGGAAGCCTGGTTTACTATATATATATATATATATATATATATATATATATATATATATATACTGCTGAAACACTTTCAATTAGATTGCTTGAGCAATGTGAGTGTAATAGTTATGACGGCTACAACATAGTTAAAATAGAGAAGGATGGGAACTGTTTCTTTAGATGTTTAGGTGTGGTTTTATAAGGTTCACAAAATGACCATCAAACAATTAGACATAATGTAATAGAACTAATGGAAAGCAATATAAAATGATATGAAATGTACATCGACTCAGTGACCCATATTGAAAAAATGAAATTAAGTGACGGGAGTATAGATTCTTGGGCTACAGAGGCAGAAGTTATGGCAGCTGTAGACCTCCTAAATAGGCCCATACACGTATACCTAGACTTAAAGAATAAGGTTTGTTTTAAATACGAAAGCACAATAGAAACTATTAAAAATAAGAACGATCCAATTAATCTTTTATACAACAATAACCATTTCTCAGTTACTGTATTTAAAGACATTGAAACCGGAAGAAAATCTGAATACTGTGGCATAATTAAGAAAGATAATCAAAATAAATCTAAAACAAAATAAAAATAAACCAGTTTAAAGTAATTAATAAAATGCAAAATAGAGAATTAAACATGACTAGGACAGAGAATTCAAAGAATGATAGGAGACCCAAAAATGGAAATGGTACCAAATGCACTAAAGATAAGACAGAAGACATAGTATTTAATTTATCAAGTAAAACTTTAACCACATCCCAGAAAGCGGTACTGAGTAAAGGACTTATGTTTATACCGACTAAAAAATACATCGATAAAGATAAACTGGCCACCGAATTAAAGGAGAGGGAGAGACAAATGAGATTAGCAGAATATTTTTTCAATGAAAATATCTCAGATTCAGAGGGTAATTATGAGCATGGGATTAAGGTTAATAGTACAAGCACATGGACTCCTCCAGATGGAAGAGATAAATGGTTAGATATGTATATTGAAGCAGTTAAACAAGAAATTGTAGTAGGACTAAAGAAAAAATGTAAACTTAATTTAACCGATATTGAAGAACAAGCTATGACTGAGTTGTTAAATATTGATGATATAATGATAAGACCAGCAGATAAAGGTTCAGGAATAGTGATAATGAACACAGACGACTATATGAAATCTGTTGAATGTGAATTAAATAATACAGATACATATGAAGAAGTTAAAAGCAATAAGATCAATAAATCGGTAAAAGAGGTTAAGGAAATTGCAGAGAGACTATACAATAAAAGCATTATATCAAAATAATTAAAAAATACATGCAGCTACATAATGCAAGAACAGGCCTAGCAAGAGGAAATCCTAAAATGCACAAAGAAAATCACCCTATGCGACGATGGATAATCCAACACACATAATAGCCGAAACAGAAGAAAAACAACTTAGGTCACAGGTTGAGAAATTACCAAACTATGTTAAGGATACAACACAGTTTTTAAAGGACTTGAATCACTAAAGCACAACCTTCCAGAGAATACAATTTTCTTTTGCATGGATGTAAAATCCTTGTACCCTAGTGTCCCTAAAGAAACTTTAGAAGCTTGTCAAAAAGCACTAGATAATAGACTAGATCAATCAATACCAACAACAGAGGTGCTGTTTTAGAAAACTGTTATTTTACATTACAAACAAAACGATGGTACAGCAATAGGATCTAAATTAGGAATGCATTTATTAAAAGCGTAGGTTTTATTCATTTTGTCGCATCATGAAGTCTGGTGTGTAGAGGTCTTAACAGACTACTGTATTGCCCATTCTGAAAAAAAAAACAACCAAAAATAAAACCTTTTTTTATCATATAAACGTGATGGAACTTTGTCATTTAAATTTGAAATGTACCTGTTCAAACCAGTAACAGGGCAGCAGTGTGGAGTAGTGGTTAGGGCTCTGGACTCTTGACCGGAGGGTTGTGGGTTCAATCCCCAGTGGGGGACACTGCTGCTGTACTCTTGAGCAAGGTACTTTACCTAGATTGCTCCAGTAAAAACCCAACTGTATAAATGGGTAATTGTATGTAAAAATAATGTGATATCTGTATAATGTGAAATCTTGTAACAATTGTAAGTCGCCCTGGATAAGGGCGTCTGCTAAGAAATAAATAATAGTAACACCCTTTTAAAATATTTTATTCAAAACGATGATTCACCCTTTTAAAATATTTTATCCAAAACGATGATTAACTCCTGTGTTAGTCGCCAAACTTAATATTACGAAAAATAAACTCACCAGGTACAGACCCCTTGGCTGGACGAAGTCGGCCAGCAACATACAACTAAATTAAACTAACAGAAATATTATTCAAATCGACTGCAAATAAACAAAAATTAAATTAAGTCAATAAGCAAAATATTGTAACAAAGGGCTGCTAGGACTTAATATCGTTAAAAATACATTTACGTTGTGGCATTTTTTTGTTTAATTTTTTTTTTACTCACTGCGTCAGGCTATTTATTGATTCGGGTGCTTGCAACCTCTCGCTATAGTCTGGGCTAAATTTACCGCCAGAACTGAACAGCCACGAAATGACCGTATTACACACAGTTATAGATTCATATTGAACATAAACTAAATGAAAACCCAAGACGCACTGAGGAATAAGCACGTACGCCTGTGTTAAACACTTTATAAAAATAATGTTCTTGATTACCCTACCTTATTTTTAATTTATTTTGTTTTCACTGCAGGTGACAAAAACTAAACGCGCGTGTGTACGCTATTTTGACAAAAGGTATTTAGAGTGTGTCGTGGTACATGAAGTGGCTGAAAACCGGGGCATTTGAAAGATTTTGAGCAAAATGTCGGGACACCGGGACCTTTGATGGGAAAACCAGGACTGTCCCTGCTAAACGGGGAAGTCTGGTCACCCTAGTGTAGAGGCGCGATGTGTAACCTGCAGCACTGCTATAATCTACTATACCCCCCGGCTGTAACAATAAACATGTTATTGTTTTGGAAGATTCCTCTTGCCCCTGTTTGTTCCTTCATTGCTAATTTATTACAATATATTTAACTACACCCCAATTAAAACTTACAGTACCGTGGTATTTTCTGCGATTGATGTTCTACAATGTTCTCCTCCAATGTCGCGATGATGGACAGCGATAGACTCTTCTCTCTCAGTGTGACAGGGGAGATCTGGCTGTAGCAGAATGCAGAGGCCGACAGAGATGACAGTGGAGGGCAGTCCCGATGCATACCTGGACGTGTTCGAAGCAACACGTGGCAAACAGTGGAAGTAGCCACACTTACTTGTTTGGAGTATGGTGTTTGTTTGTTTTTAAGGTGAAATGCAATATTCAATCGCAATGGGCAGTCTAGCGCGGTGTCTGATTGGCTACTGAAGTCATGCAAATTGTGTTCTTAAAGAAAACCAGAGCCATGATCACCCAATTGTTTAAAAACCCAGGCTTTATATCAAAACAGATGCAACTGTGTTTAAAGACAGGAAGCTGCATCAGACTGGGATAAAAGTCGCACGGTGGGTGTCCTGTGTAGGTTTTTATTTATTCTTCTCTTGTAGACTGATCCATGTGTAAGACTCCACATGAAGCCACGTTTTATCATAATTCATTTGTTAATGTCAGATTCCAGGCCTTATTGACTCTGTGCCATGCTTGTCACTTGTTTGTGATTATATTTGTCCCATCTTGTTTGCAAGGTTCAGAGGGTACAATAGTGCTCAATCATAACCAGGGTTTGTTTCCTTGGCAGTAGTGAAATTGGGACTCAGCTGTGAAATAGGGACTTAAGTCTGTCAGAAAGGAAAATGACATTGCTGGCTCGAAGTGTGACATGTACACAGTCAGAAAGACCGGGGCCTCCGTTTATCATCAAATTCTGAACCACTCTACAACTTGTCCTTACCAATGTCCATTACAATTGGACAAGCAATTATATATCAAATCTGAAGGTGTCACAGGAGGATGGATATGCATCCCCAACTAGGATAATGAATTCTGGTGAAAAACAATAAAAGATGTTTGAAGTGAGTTTTTTTGCATCACATGCTCTGTATATGTATGCTTCTGTCTGTATGCACATGTATACCAGATTCAATGCAAGAAAAGAAAAAAACAAACCACTACAATTTCTAATAGAGATACAGTAGGTTTCCTGTGACAAAGTGCAAATGCTACCCTCTACTGGACTAATCAATTACTACAACCTACATTGCTTGCAAAGCCTGAACTATCAGGACTTGACTGTACTACTAGCTGAATCTATCTGGAAAGCCTAAATTATACATCTTTCAGGAAAACATTGGCTTAAGCCAGGAAAACCATTAATCTCAATGTCAAAACAGCGACTAGTAATAATGTGGCTATCTGTACATAGTAATATTATTTTTAAGCCTTGGTCATTACACCTGTAGAAGATATCTGGTATTTTGTTTTTATGTCTGTTTAGTGCAGAATTTTGAGGGTATTATTTTCCAGTCAGAAAGAGACTATCCTTATTGAGAACCTTGATATGTAGAGGGATGGGTATAAGACTCCTATTGCATAGCAGTTTCACCCATTCCAGGTTTATTACGAGCTTGATTAGCCAGCTTAGGTAACAAGCTCAGGTGTGTCTTATTAAAAACAGCAAAACCAGGATCAGCTCAAACCGCCGATCTCTATTAACGTTGTAATGGCATTCAGGCACTTCTGTGTGTCGTAAGTCATTATCACCAAGCCATTGCTGCAGGACTACGAAATAACACAGTTCAAATGATCTGAAGAATACATACATCCTGGGACTTTGAGATTTATCCTGTATACCCTTTATTGAAAAAAGATTTTTCTTTTCACAACCAACACATCAGTTGCCATAGTTGTTTATGGTGAGCAGCGGTGAATTCACCCCTGCTCTTCATGAAAGCTGCGTAAAGAAACACATATGTTTAACAATAATACCAACACAAAACTTTTTTCTTTTCTTTTTAAACTTAAACAATGAAACTTTCAGAAAATAAGGTTTGCTTTATATATATGAATGAGAAATAAAATAAATAAAGTCCAGTTTCAAGTTTTTTGTTGTCAGCATGCAAGCAGTTAGTCCACAGAAGCACCTTTGAATTGGAGTATGTAGCACCACATAGTTGTTTGGACTTAACTGTCGACAAGCAAAATTGAAAAACTTGGAATATGGTAGAAAAGTTACCCTACATGTCGCAATACATTACAAACACTACAAGGCAGTTAATGAATATTCATACAGTACCATACATGTAGAACATGAACCAATACAGTACACACATTGAAGAAAGTGCCAGTTTACAGAACAATTGCTTTCCTCCTTTACTTTTACCAGTTTCTAAATGACAATAAGAGAACAAGCTAATGCAATACATAATCGTTTACCCCAAGATACACTTACACATTTTTTTTAAATTTCACCACCTTTTATCATTATCCAACACGTACTATTCTAAAATCCAGCTCTTGCTACAAAGCCATGGCAAATGCAATGCAATACAAAACACAAACAAAACATAGAAAGCCTCTTTGTTACTTTAGCAGCAAGCTATCTACATCATTTTCCTGCAGTCCAATGAGGTTTTACTGCTTCAGGGAAAGCTATTGGGAAGCACACTCCACGTACTAGAGCCACTCTCGTCAAAACCCATAATAAATATCACTTTGGGTCAGGAAGGTTTTGACAAGAGAATAGCGTGATAACAGCACTGTTTGTGTGAAGCGCAACGTGGCTGTCTTCAATTGAGTGTATTGTGACAACCAAGAATGAGTGGAGTTTCCAACTTGTTCATAAGAAAATAATTATTATTACGGTAAAACCTGTATTAACAGTCACCTGCTCAGATCAGACAGTTTTCAGTACTTGAGTGAAACAAATGATCCTTGAGGTCAACCGCCTTTGTTTCATGTCTTGGTGACCAGTTAATTCATGGTTTGCTCCTTGTGTTCAATTCATTTCTCACACAGGCACAATGATATTGCAAGTCTGATGTCCAATACTATGATATTATCCTACTAGGGCCCAGTCCCAATTGGGTATTTTTCTAAATTATGGGCAGTTTTCTACCTCAGGAATAAGCCCATATAACGGGTGAGAAAGGTTTGAGAAAGGTTTTAATAGCTTATTCTCATTTTTCAAAAAAAAAAAAAAGTTTAACCTAAAAGAATGTTTATCGACTCTTGAAAAAAAGTCCTTAATATTTCAAAAGGAAAACACACGAAAAGCAATACAGTAAATACATTAATAGCTGCTCAAAAAAAGGACCTACAGTTTATCTTTCAGTTATATTGTTTTATTGGAGGCATTAAAAAAAAAAGTCTCTGAAATTTGAAATTTAAAGTGCTTGTTTACTGGTATATATCATAGTATTTTTTTTAGCAGGGATGCTTTGTGTTACAGTAAGTGGATACAAAGTACATCTAGGAATTATTACAAGTAAAAATCTTCTAAAGTACCTAAACAGAAACTACAGTCAACCACCTCCGCACTGTACTGAACTACATTTCACTACAGAATGCTAAGCATGCACTTCTCTCATACAGAAGCACAATATCAATTACTCTATACTGCAGTACAGTAAATCCCACTTTCAGAGTTTAGATCATACATACAATGTAAGCAAGGTCATAATTGAGAGGTTATTTGTAGCCGAGTGAAAAAACTAAAACAAAAAAATATAAATAATAAAAACATTGCTACTTTGGTCCCATAATATACAGACAAAGAAGGTTTGGAATTTAAACAGGTTACATTAACTGTTCCATGTTGCTGCCAGTCCTGGTAAAACTATTTAAAGCAGCTTTAGTTTCAAAGTACCATAAAGTAAGTGCTTCTTCTCAAATCTCACTCTGCCAATGACCACAGCATCCATGCTGGGTTTGTAGATTCTAATAGTGCTGGTGCTGCTATCATCCAGCAAGAGGGACAGAACTGAAAACAAACCAGAATTGGTTTCAGACCAAAGAAGTACATCAAGCTGTGCAATATTTCTAAACCTAAACAGCCAATCCCAGGTAGTAATCACATCTTTGCAACGCAAGACCATCCAATGAAATAAAGCACAGTAGCTCCAACAGCGCCTAGATACAAACCAGGGGAGCTCCTTCTCCCTGTCCAGTTTATTATTTCTATGTTTGGGCGTAGATATAAAGTAGTCTAAAGTTATTATTATTTCAGGATTGCTTTCCAGAGTTTGTGCTTTTTATTTCAGTGTGGTTTTAACATGGCATCTGACGTCCTGTTTTAAAATGTACTAACAGCTTTTGCACACAGGGACCAGACACGATAAGAGTGGAGAGTCAGGTCAAATAACGAGCTTGAACGTGGTAGTGAAAGCAAGCAAAGCAACACCACTGAATGCCTGGCTTGCTAGCTGTTCACTAGATAGATACATAAAGAGCTCTCAAGAGTGCTGGTTAACCACCTTGAATATGAAAGTATTGAGACAAAACCCACTTCCTCCAAAACTTATTGCAATGTTACATCATCCCCATACTGACTGACGAGGCAAATTAGAACTGTTCCACGGAGGGAAGAGTCACAATATTTGAATTATTTCATGAATGTTTCCATTCTTAATATATTATTCATAACTAACAAGTTAATTCGCTTGCTAGTCCTCTAGAGTAGACCAGTGTTTTTGTTTATAGTGCAATTTGCAGGTCCACTCAGATTCTTATTTCAACAAATTGCAAATAAAATGGCTGACACATAGAGATCAAGTATTAAAAGCTCTAACCTTTTTGCTTTGTTTTGGCAGTTTTGCCTTTTTTTTTTTTTTTTTAGACATGATCATATAATAATAAGCTTTCTTATACTGTGCCTTAGCAATATTAAGATATAAAATTCAACAACCCCTACCAGCAAAGATTACTATTTCTTTTTTTTCTTAAACTGTTAAAATCAGTAGAATATATTACCCTAATCACACTAAATAAGGCACCACCAACATAGCTTGAAAACACTTGATTGTCATTCATGTGATGGTTGCGCATTATTTAGGTATTAGAGTACATGTCAGGCAAGCTGAGTGTTGCACTGGCTGTTTTCTGAAAATCTCATACCACCTGTGGTTGATGTAGGTAATTGAAGATGTGCTAAATCACTTTAATGAGAATGTTAGAAAAACTAAGATGTAGTACAGCACTCTGCTTCCCAGGTAACTTATCTAGGCTAAGGAGAACCCTGACCAGCATTTCGCTACCTTTGCTAGCAATTAACAGCGAATGCCAAGATTCTTTTCTAACACTGCTCTTAACCTTGTTTATAGGATGAAAACTAGTTTTGCTTCTTTCGATAGTTACAAAATAATCATTCGATTCTCTATGAAGAAGTTTTTCAATCATTTTAAAACATTGAGAATACATTTAGTTTTCTTATAAAGAATTGGTAACAAATGATTATTTTTACATCTCATACAGTTTGCTAATTATTTTTTGTCGGGTCACCAATAGAGCGTGACAAGTTAAAGTGCTATAATAATTAACGCTGTTTCAAGTAACCCTAAATGAGTTTCAGTATGTGTAATCAATGTTGAATTAAGCAATGGCAAGTAGGAAACTTTCTATGTTACATGCCAAAATTCTGGGGCTAGCTAATTTACTGAAGTACAGTACTGATCTACTTCGTTCATTACCATTCCAACTTTGGTGGTAAAAAAAAAAAAAAAATCGCTCAGGGGTCCAAAAAGTAGCATTGACCGCATAAAAGGTCCATGATAAAGGATCATTGGAGTTACTTTAGGATAATTATGTAACTCAATTCAGTTCAAAAAAAAAAAAAAATATATATATATATATATATATATATATATATATATATATATATATATATATATATATATATATATATATATATACACAATATGGAATGCCCAATTATTATTATTTTTCTCCTTCCCACACAGCTCAGGGACCCGAGGCTCAGTAGGCGTCCTACAATCCCATGAGCCAATTGGCGTTTTTTTACACCCAGGAGCCTGAGAGCGGATATCCGCAGGCTACCTGCCTTTGGAGTACAAAGACCAGCCCAGCCCTGCAAATCTCCGCCCCCATGCTGACTCACCTCCTGGCCTGTAGGGGTCACGGTAGAGCGGTGAGGAGTGGTAAGTTCAATATTTAATTAGGCTGGATAGTAATGACATTGAGCACTAGTTCTTCCCACGCAGGGATGCACTGATGGCAAAAAAGGTTACTGAATATTAACATTGAGAATCAGGCACAACAGACACATTCTCAAATATTTATGGTGTTTTACCAGTAGCTTTTGTGAAAATCAGAATCCCATATCATATTGCTCTTGGCATAAAGAAAAACTTCATAGCTTGCTTAAAATCACGTGAGGTAAATCATTTACCCTAAGAGGTAAACTAAAATACTAAAATACTAAAATACTGCACCACTACACAGTGTATAATATATCATATACACGCTTTTTTTTTTTTTTGGATGTACACAAAAGGTTTAAATGATTACAAAATCCCTTTGTGTACATCCTGTGTATATATATATATATATATATATATATATATATATATATATATATATATATATATATATATAAGAGCACATATTTTGGTGTAAAGATCTGAGAGCTATTAAGCACATCCATTATACATTTTCAATACATAGAAAGGTGGTGGTTAACCATGTCATGCTCCAATGAAAAAAACTGCCCTGTTTGTGTACAACATTTTCTATCTTGTTATACAAAGACTTTATGTTAGAAATGAGTGGCTTGGGAGGATACTTTTTTAATGTGTTTTTCAATCCCGCACTGCGCACTTGAAATCAGTATAGCAGCGCTAATCACCTTTTAGATTAAAACATTGGAGAATGCTCCCTGGAGCTACAGTAAAGCACAATCATCGTGCAGGTGTCACTCTGTAGTAAACAATGACCTAAAACAACACCAGCAGAAATCACCCTTCATAACGGATTACAGAACAACCAAAAACCAAACATTTAGAACCCTACAGGACATCATGCTGCTTTCACTGCAAACAAATGCATTTTTATTAATATTTGTGGAAAGCAATTAGTTAAATGCCTGAATAGAGACCCGATATTCAGTCTGAGATGAATGGGATGATTTTGGACCTTCCCCAGGGCCTGCAACTGTAGCTTGTACACTTTTTTGTTTTGCCAATTCAATAAAAGGTATCCTACTTTCCATCTCTCATGTGTCTCCAAACATTTCTTGACCAATTATCCTTATGCGGCAGTTCAAATTGCAGTAAAACTGTAAATGGCTACTGCCAGCTTGAGCTGTTTCTAGTTAACTTGAGTGATAGGTGGGGATGGTGTTGACCCCTTTAGCATATAGAGGATACTTTTGTAATGTATCACCCTGTATTTATTCCACTGCTGTGTTCGGTCAGGGAGCCAACACCAAACAATCTCCTTTAAAAGTATCAGAAAATTTGCAACAAACCTTAATGTAAATACCACAATAAGGTATTATTATTATTATTATTATTATTATTATTATTATTATTATTATTTGTGCTAAAACCAATTGTTCAATAGTCACTAATTTCCTGCTTCCTGCAAAATTAGCTTTTTTGCTGTTGTTTCACGCTTGATGATGGTGCAAGAAGTTCATGAAAAAACTGAGGGACAACAGTTAACTCATTTCAAAGTGCTAGTTGACGAGAGTCATACAGTACAGTATTTTAGAGGTACAGTATTAGAAAACGAGATATATAAACTATGTTATTGTCACAGCTAGCTTTTTGTTTTTGTATGTAAGCTCATTTGGGTTGTTGTTTTTGTTGATGGGTTACCCATTACCACATTGTAAGCCATGGTCAATCATCCTGTTCTTCCCCACTGTCTCTTCGGGGGTCTGTCCTCTTCTCCTTCTGGCAGTTGAAGATCCTTCTCATCTCCTCTTCGTACCTGGTGAAGTTATCGCCGAACCTGGACCAGGCCTTCAAGGGGACAGTGATTGTGTTCCGGTAGGGCTGCCTCACCTCACTTATCTTTAAGAAAACGCCATACCTGTTGGAGCCCACGTCAAAATAAAACCTCTTGTTGTCCACCCTGAACGAGACCCCCTCTGGAAGCTCCTGAACCTCTTCGTGGTTTTTTCCTCGGCTGTGGTTGTCTGTGTCTTCCTCCCCATAGTCCTCAATCAGCTGGGACAGGGCATCCCTAAATTCGATCAGCCCTTGTGCTGGCAGGACGATGGTCTGCTCTATGCCCTGTCCGTAGTATCCCATAGTCCCATGCCCTCTGCTCACCGTCTGCCTGATCCGGAGGAACCTGCCGCGCTGATTCTCCTTCAAGTCCAGGTAGTACTTCCTGTTGTCTCTCTCAATCAAGTCACTCTTTAGGACACTGTGAGAGGGCTCTTCAGAGCCAGTGGGGGAGGAAGCTGTGTGGAGAGGTTGCTGTCTTCTCCTTGCGTCCGGGTGATGGTGACCCTGGCTGTTGCCATGCTCATCCTGCCTCTGCCCCTGGGCGCCTCTTAGCCCAATGTGGGCATAATACTCGATGAAATCTCCCAGGCAGTACCTCAAGTCAGGAGCCATGGACATGGAGAGCGTCAGTTTGCTCTTTCTGATATTGTCGTGTCTTCCTCTGCCTATCCAGACCTCTGCTATTTTCAGAAAACGCCCCCTGGCGCTTTGCTTCACATCCAGATAAAACCTCTTCTTTTGGATATCGACTCGCTTGGACGCGAGTTCCTGTATCTCTATGCCCTGCGCTGCAGGATAATACTGCTGAGGGTAAAGGGTTCTCAAGCCAGAGTCTGCCGTAGTCCTTCCTCTCCCTCTCTCCATCCCTCTGGTGCTACCATCAGCCATGATTATTCAATTTTTTCCACAGTTTAGCAGCACCACCGCTAGCCTCCCCATTACTTATGTATTAACAAGCAAAAAAAAACAAAAAACGTTTACGACAAGTGAATTTTTTTTATAGGCCTTTGTCATATGTTGTCTTTCCTTATACTACTGGCGATCAGGTAAATCGTTTGCTTTCACAAATGACTGCCAACCTTTCCCTTTTCCTTTGCCTTCCCCCTGTCACTGTCACTTTTCTCCGCCCGCTTGGTAACCCGGCAAAACAGGAAGAGAAAAAGTACCAATGCGGGAGGTCTTTAGAGGGCGCTGCTTTTCAGACGCGACTGTTTAAAAAAAAAAAAGAAAAAGAGTTATAGAAAAAGTATACAGTGATTTCTATACCCGAAGACAGGAGCACAACGTTTTTTTTATTTCTTTAATTTTTTAGACCCATTTTCTTTTTTATTCTGTAATATCCCTGTAATCTGCCAGGCAGCAGGGACACAGTGACGTTTTAGGAATGCGACCATAACAAGCGGAAGGGGTTTGACTAAAATCCACAACATTTCTTCTCATATGGCGGGAGTTCATGGCAGGAACAATTTAATAAATAAACCACTAGCAGCAACAGCGAGCAAATTATTTATTTTCTTTTCTCACGGGTTTTGCCAACTGAATTCTATTCTCCCTTTTTAAATATGTTTGAGCGTTGATTACATCGCGTCTTCAGGTAGGTATGTTTTATTTAAAGGGAGTCTTGAATAAAGTTCTTACTGCGATTTAAAAACGAAACCAGGTGCGTAGATCCCCAAATACATGTAGTAGCAGAAGTCGAAAAGGATCCGCACACTGCGATCAGGAGAGTGGCGACAAAGAAACCACTACATAATCAAACTAAGCGAAAAAACCTACATATTCACATTATGCTTAAATTAGATACTGTACGTTTAAAATCATTGAGATTGTGTAGAAGCGTGTTTGTGTGTGGTTTTATGCATCTGCTGCACGGTCGCAACACCTAGCAATAGGAACGGTTAATTATTAGTTATTTATTACAGTCCCTACAAAACATCAACGTTTTGTTTTCGAAACAAGCAACTGATGTAAACTTAGTTGTGATATGTCAGATAAATCGTATCATGATATTCTCTAAAAACAAAGAGCGGGCCCGGTTGAAGTTATCGTTTGGAGTAGATTAAGTATAGCTGTGGGTGGTAATATAACTTTGTGTTACAAACTTAATCATCTTGGCGATTTATTCAAATTCAAATTAAATATGTTCTATAACTTCTGTATCTTTTGCCTTTATTTATTCAGCGTTTTAGCTGATGAAGACAATTATTACTTGCATTTCGTAATTGTTATGCTGTAAATCCAATACATTGCGATTAATGAATATCTCCCTGATGTTGTCTATCTTTTAGAGCGTAACAAGCCTTTAAAAAAAAAAAAAAAAATGGCTGATAGAAAACTGCCAGAATGGATGTCCTCAGAAGCTTATGAGGAACTTGCAAAGCAAGCCAAGGTAAATATGACAGTCAATCAATCAATCAATCAATCAATCAATCACGTGGTGCACCTCTGGCAATCCAATGCAGTACCAAATCAATATCTCAACTTTATTTATTTATTTATTTATTTATTTATTTATTTATTTAATTAATTAATTAATTTTATTTCATACCATGCACATTTTTATGTACCCAATTTGACAGGCTCCCCCAAGATCTCACAAGAAGAATGTTTTGGAAGATAACCTTCCATATCTGGAGTTCCCAGGCTCTGTTGTTTATAGCTATGAATCTGGTGACTGTTCTTTTCTGTCAGAGGATTTGAGGTGAGCTACAATTATTGAGGTAGAATGTAGGGGTATAATGTTACAGGTCACAATACATTACCTGCCTCGTATAAGGTTGTAAGGAGTCACATTTTCTAGATAAGACACATGGTATAATAAACGTGTATTTGATTTTAATAGATTTTTAATACTAATGAAGTAAAGAGGACGACGTAACGCAGAGACATTTCAAACACATGCGTGGACACATGGCCACACCATGTACAATAACGAGTACTTGTAATAATAAATGTTCGTGTTCTATGTGATAATAGTGTGGCTATGTAAAATGGTCATTTTAATGTCAAAACATTTTGCTTGTTTTTATTGGATTCCTTTTTTCTTTTTTATTTAGGGATACTCTTGCAGCGGGCTCCCCAGTAGGGTTTGATATAGAATGGCCGCCGTTCACCAATGGAAAAGCTGGAAAGGTAGCCCTCCTCCAGCTGTGCCCATCAGAGAAGAAGTGTTACCTCTTCCACCTGTCTTCCATGTCAGGTTGGTGTGATTGCAGGGATGGGAATAAGAATCCCATTGCATAGAAGTTTTGATCCATTCCTGGTTTTACTAGGAGTTTAAGAAGACACATCTGAGCTTGTTACTGTACCTATACACTGTGGCTAATCAAGTAGTAAAACCTGGAATCGATGAAACTGCTATCCAATAGGAGTTGTATTCCCATCCCTGTATTGTATGAAATAGACTCTTGGAAACAAGCTGTGACAAGTCAAAGAGGATTTATTGATTTTTTACTTAAATGAATCCATCACAGCAGCTGTTTTCTATATCTAAAAAATATGTATAAAAAGAACATTGTCTATCTACTACAAGCTTCATTCCATCAGTGCTGTCTGAAGCCAAAATTGTTGTAGCTGATTATTAAAATCATGAGTTATGTGTTTGCTTTTCATCTTCAATATGATGTGCTATTGAGTCCCAACACAGTTTAACTGCCTTTTAAAAACACTTTATAAGACATTGAAAGGAGTAAGAAGTAGTCTCAGGTTAGCAATTGAAATTTAAATGTATCAATATTCTTCATCTCCTGTCTTGTGGAGTTTATTTTGTAAATGATTGAAAACAATAGTCTGTGACTAGGCATCTGAGAATAATAATAATAATAATAATAATAATAGTAACTAGAAATTGCAAGCAACTTGACGGCTTCCAAGGAGTTATGAAATGTAAGCATTTTGATTGGTTGCCATCCATTGGTTGCCATACAGTCAGTTGTAGACATAGGCCTTTTTTTTTATGAACAAACTTGACATTAATAGTAACAACACATTTGACCTTAAGGAGAGGTCAAATGTCACAATCAAAGTAATTTTTGAATAAAGCATATATGGGTTCTATAGTAACCATGACATTATTTGCGGGTATAAGCTAGTTTTACATTTGACCTTAAGGAGAGGTCAAAGATCAAGGTATTTTTTTTAATTGAGCATACATTAATTCCCATAGGCCTCCACTACTCTGAAGTTTCAAGAGTTTTTGTTCAACGGTGTTCATTTTATGCTCAATATATGCAACTAGAGCAATGCTGAAATGGGCTTGGAAGCCTAATAATAGTAATAATAATTTTAAATGGTAACATTTTTTAGTTGCTGTTTTGCATCTTACAAACAATAGTGTAATGCTGAAATCTCAATGAAAGGGGACACATTTAAGAAGTTAATGATATTCATAAATCAGTTTAGGAAATGAGTGTTCAGTGTTGTAACGTTTCAGGGTTTCCATCTGGTCTGAAACGTTTACTAGAGGATGAAACAATCAAGAAGGTGGGAGTTGGAATAGAGGGAGACAGGTGGAAGCTTATGAGTGACTGTGATATTAAACTGAGCGGCTTTGTGGAGCTGACTCATATCGCTAATGAGAAGGTAAGTCAGCGGTTTACATTTCATTATTTCAATGTTTCACTAATTAGCATTAAAACATTATCGCAAGTATATCTGGAAAACCACTTGCTGAGGGCATTATTAAGCACAAGTTAATGAAGTGTCATATTGTGGGATCATATCAAGGATCTGTCTGTGTGTAAAAAAGAAGGCCAACAGCGAAACAATTAGGTACTTGTGAGTGTGTATTCCTGTGAGATGAATGCTTTTAAATGATGGGTTATTACACAACTATTATTATTATTATTATTATTATTATTATTATTATTATTATTATTAATTACACTATGTAACACAATTTTTGTTCCTGGGTAGTAAGTGTTATTTCCTAATTGCTTATGCCTCAAAAGTATAGAAAATGGCTATTATTCCCCACAAACTTTGCTTTTGTGACCAGGACAGTGATATTTTGAAATTTACCTATTTCCAATGAGAAAACGGGCGAATTTGTGTCTTTTTGTTCACATAAAGTCAGAAAAAAACAACATATGAGTCCAAATTAACATGTATTTATTCTAAAGTAATACAAAAATGACTACAAAAGATTTAGAAGTGAGTAGTTTTTCGAGATTTACGATTATACTGTAAATCACTTTCACGAATCAGCCCCCAAATGTAGTCTCCCATCATGTTCTCGTTATACTGTCCTTGGTAGCGGCGTTCAAAGTCCAGTATATCCTGGTGGAAGCGCTCGCCTTGCTCCTCCGAGTACGCTCCCATGTTCTCCTTAAATTTATCAAGATGAGCATCAAGGATATGGACTTTGAGGGACATCCTACAGCCCATTGTGCCGTAGTTCTTCACCAGAGTCTCAACCAGCTCCACATAGTTTTCGGCCTTGTGATTGCCCAGGAAGCCCCGAACCACTGCGACAAAGCTGTTCCAAGCCGCTTTCTCCTTAGCTTCTTGGGGAATTCATTGCACTCCAGGATCTTCTTTATCTGTGGTCCGACGAAGACACCGGTTTTGACCTTTGCCTCAGACAGCTTAGGGAAGAAGTCTTGAAGGTACTTGAAGGCTGCCGACTCCTTATCTAGAGCTCTGACAAATTGTTTCATAAGGCCCAATTTGATGTGCAGTGGTGGAATCAGCACCTTCCGGGGGTCCACCAGTGGCTCCCACTTGACGTTGTTCCTCCCCACAGAGAACTCGGTCCGCTGTGGCCAGTCCCGCCTGTGGTAGTGCGCCTTGGTGTCCCTGCTGTCCCAAAGGCAAAGATAGCAGGGAAACTTGGTAAAACCGCCTTGGAGACCCATCAGGAATGCCACCATTTTGAAGTCTCCTATGACCTTGATGCCATCTCAGAAAAATGCAGATATGTATCCACTTAGGCAGCTGGAACTAAACTGAACTGGTGGGCTTAAGGCCCCTGTATTTATACTACTATTTATATTACTGGAAAGTTCTAGAAAGTTCTAGAAGTTACTCCAAGTTTACTCAGCACTGAATCTATCTGGAATGTTCTGGAAAATAGGTAAATTTCAAAATATCATTGTCCTGGTCACAAAAGCAAAGTTTGTGGGGAATAATAGCCATTTTCTATACTTTTGAGGCATAAGCAATTAGGAAATAACACTTACTACCCAGGAACCAAAAAAAAAAAAAAATTTGTTACACAGTGTTATTATTATTATTATTATTATTATTATTATTATTATTATTATTTACAGCTGAAATGCACAGAGAAGTGGAGTCTTGATGGTCTGGTGAAACAGCTGTTCAAGAAGCAGCTGTTAAAGGAGAAGTCGGTGCGCTGCAGCAACTGGGCCAACTTCACACTCACTGAGGACCAGATGAAGTACGCAGCCACTGATGCCTATGTAAGCGTCTCAAAAGTAATACAAATAATAAACACACAGCACCAGCTAATCAGACTTTTCAAAAGCGACCCTTGTAATTCATATTGTTAAGATTAAGTGTGGATCAAATTGGAATATGCTATAAATACTATTGCATTAAGTAAGCAGTGTGTTAGTTGCATCAGTGATAGATCTGAGCTGTGACAAGTGATTGATGGTCTTTCATGTGTTTATTCTGAAGGCTGGACTTCTAATCTATCAGAAGCTTGAAAGTAAGGATACTCAGTTGGGTGAGTTTAATTTTTCTTTGTTTTTTCACAATCTACCCTTTATGACCATGTGCGAAGTTCAAGCTACAAGGGGGTGGGGGTCCCCTTCAATTAGGAGGGAATTGCAGGTGCCAGGAGTAGGGTGTGCCAAGAGAAGAGGATATTGCAATAATCAGCAGTTTCTTCATGATGGGTTCCATAGTAACTTTTTTTTTTGATGGGCCAGGTTTGTTTCAGGTAAATGTTTTGTTTTTATATTGTTTAAAAGTGCCCTGTTACGTTTCAGGTATAACTCCTTGCGTTGTTTATGCCAACAATCCGCACTCATATTAATGGTTCCAGAATATTTTTCTTCTAGGTTACATATACTAGAACATCAAGCTAAACGTGGCCACGAATTGGAAAGGGAAGGTGCAGTGGTTGATGATGTGTTGTGTTTTTTTAGTTTTTTTTTATTGTTATTACTTAAATGTGAAAATGGTAATAGTGATAAAAGCACAACAGCTATATTCAAATAAGCATTTTTAATCTTTGTCCTGGTTTTGAGTTTTGGAAATCTGGTCATCCAAATATTAAAGCTAAAGGAGCAGTTTGTAAACAGGTTTTGAATTTGACTGTTGCCCCTCTTTACAGGAGAGACAGTTTTGCAGCTGGATATAAAAGAAAAACTTCAACGTGTGTCCAGTGAAGTCCAGGATTTATTAAGTCAGGTTCCAGATACAGTCAGTGACAGCAGAGGGTAAAACACATTTCATAACTAACTCTGTTATAACTATGTAAAGTACTGTAGCATTTTGCGATATAGGCACGTGTTCATACCTGAAGCGCATACATGTGTTTATTATAGAGAATAGCACCTGATATTTCGTGCATGATTAAAATTGTAATTTGTTGAGATATATGTGAGTCTAAGGAAGCTATTTTTGTGTTTCTGTAGAATGCAGACTTCTTTATGCGCACAGATGATTGTGTTATTAACTTGGCCGGATCAGTTGTTCTTTGAAACGCTTTGTCGATCATTACAGAGCTGCAGGTCTGTTAGACGACGTGTCTTTGAGCCTGGGTGCTTTGAGAAGCTTGCTGCTGGGGAGCACCTCCAAAACTCAGGCTCGAGTGGAAGATGAACTTGATCCTGAACTGGTGATGGAACCTGCAGCTGAAGAACACAGTCCCTGCTCTGTCCAGATGGATTACATAAAACAGAGGATATCTGGAGGCCAAGACTTCAACAATTCAGGAGTGGATCTCTTCAGCAATGCTGCTGGTGGCGCTGAATCTGCTAAATCCAAGCAGAAGCTTGGTGATTCTCACCCAATGCCTAAACAAAATGCAGAGAGAGAATGCATGATGTCATTGGACATCACTGATCTTCAGATGTTGGAGGAACAAGCCAAGGAAGAGGATTTGGAGGACAATGCTGTGCTAGCAATCAAGGTATGGAAGCATTCCATTGAGGAGTTACCTTTTGAGTTGGGTACAGTACAGAGGGTTAATTAATTAGTTTTATAAATCCCTGGAATGACTATGTAAAGTTGATTTAAAAAAAAAAAAAAAAATGCAGTACATGAAACAGGCATATTGCACTGAAACACATTCATTCTGTAAATAAATGTAACGTGGATTTTTTTATATTTCTATAGAAAGTTTAATAAAAATCTATAGGCTAAACATGAAGGGCTTTGGTTATGAGTTAGGATAACTACAATGTGTTAGGGAGACCATGTATTTGATTGCTTAAATTATGCCTATTAAACCAAGGTCTGATTTCTAGGAATATCTGTTAGGATCTGGACTGATTAATTTTAGACTGCTGAGGATCTTTCAGCCAATCATAGTGTGTGTTTGCCAGCTGTATGCCACTACATACCACAAAGAAACCCCATTCATGAGAGCAGCTGTACCAAATGCACTTTCTACTGTTCTTTTTTTCTCATCTGATCATAAAAAATCATACCTGAAGCACTTCTCAGAATTCACTTCAACTGCAATGTGAATTTGAAATGGTGACATCACAATGGGGCACTTATCTGAGCCACTTTTCCTCTTTTCAATTAACATCACAATGGACTTAATAAAGGTTGGTCACAGATATAGCTGATTAATTAAACATGTTTATTATCAGTAAAGCAGTATACTGTAGAGTTATAGGTCTGTAAGTGTAATAGTGACACTGCTGTGAAAGGTTCCTCATTACAATTACTATTTGTTTTGTTTTTTCAGAATCAAAGTGTAGTGGATGAAGGAGCTGATCTGTCCTATGTTGTGGAAAGTGATGAAGAGCTGGAAAGTGAAATGCTGAAGGTTTTTACACATGTTTTTTTATTTTTCGAGCACCCTGACAAGACTTATTTTCATAGAAACTTGCTTCTAGAGAGAGAGAGAGAGAGAGAGCCTACACAAACACACATACGCTAGGCGGTTAAACTGCCAACAACTAGTCTTTGCAGAATGACATTTTCTTTAACTGTTGAATTTGAGGCCATGTGGAAGAGTGAGAACTGTGATATGAATAAGGGCTACGGCACACAGATACATATTATCATCTCTGTGTGGCATTATTCAGGGATGGAAATAAGACTCCCACTGCATAAGTTTGATCCATTCCTGGTTTTACTAGGAGTTTAATAATAAGCTCCTGAGCTTGTTATACACTGGGGCTAATCGAGCGCATATTAAAACCTGGAATGGGTGAAACTGCTCTGCAATAGGATTCTTATTTCCATGCCTTTTATTTATGGGTTACTTGATACCATCTATATTTCCTGAATGTTTAATTTCATTATTTGTTTTCTCTATTGCTGTTTCTTCTTGGATCATTACTCACCAGACATACTAACTAATGTCATTTTTCAGTGATTGTATCTGCTTCTTAAAATACTCCTAAGCTGAATTTCTGAAGTCAGGTGGTTTTAGAGTGTGCAACTGTAATTTCTGCTCCTCTGCAACCGTGGCAGCTGTGAGTTTGTAAATGTAATTTTGTATAGAGATTCTGCCAATTTCAGAGGGGGACAGAAATTGATGACACATCCCTCATGGTCCTTTCTAAAACCACCTCTGTAACGGAAATAGGTTAGAGGCCTTCCTCTAAATGACTCTATTTCGTCTTTTTCCAGTACCTAGATGATGTAGACAGCTTGAATAGAGGCGAGACTAGTGACCCTGGCAACAAGACCAGTATGCAGACTGTGACACCAGCGGAGGAAGAGGAGGACGAAGGAATTGAGGAAGAGGAAGATGAGTGGGGTAATTCTACATTTGTGTCAGTTAGTTTGATATACAGTATTTGTGTCCCTCCAAACTGAAAATGCTAGATTAATGTTCATTGGTCAAATTTGTATATTTTTTGCTTTAGATTTATGATTGTAACGATTTTATGGTAGCGTTTTAAAATAAAATGGTATGTTTGGGGGGAGGGTGGTGGACAAACATTTTTTTAAATGTTCTGTTTCAAAAAATTGGAAATGTATGTTGCTGGTATTATTGATAAGTCGATTCAGTCTATATGCTTTTTCTTTTCTAGATTCTTCCATTCCAGAACCTAACTCAAGACAGATTAAATGCCTTAAGATGTATTTTGGTCATTCCAATTTTAAGCCGTAAGTGCCTAATTATCAACCTTTGACTTACTGTTCCAGCTGGTTCAGTTCCTAAGGCCCTGTCCTCCTCTTCATTGATAACCCCCATCTAGACAAACCATCAATATTCAAGAGAAGTCTGTGCATATTTCAGGCTCGTAGAAATGGAGAGCCATTTAAAGGAATTGTTGGGTGGTGAAAGGAAAACCCTTTCTTTGAATTATTTTAGAATGATACCTTGAACATCATGTATAATACTGTTGTCTAAGCATTCTAACCCTATGTATTACATCACTCGTTTTTGTTTTCTCCAAGGGTACAGTGGAAAGTGGTGTACTCCGTTCTGCAGGAGAGGAGAGATAACGTAGTTGTCATGGCAACTGGTGAGTTCAATTTCCTAGTTAATTGACACATTCACTTTAGTGCTTCATGGGGAGAAAATGGAGTATACCATGTTACAAAAGTATATTGATGTTTTCCCATCCTTGAATCCCCACTTGTTATATATGCTACTGACAGTATGTGCCACAAACAGGTCTGCTGTTCAGTATAAATCAATAACATGTCCCTATGCCTCAAACTGAATGTAAAATATTGTCTACGGAGAGTTTTTCAGTTCAATGTATTACTTGTGTTGCTATAAACATATTCATACCCCCGGAGCGCACTGAATTGAAATGGATATACAGGGCTGGTATATCATCGCTTGGCATGGGGTATGTCTATGCATGCTTTGACATGCTTTAGCCGATGGAACATGACATGGGAAACAGTGATAATTAGCCCCATGGTTAATTTGCTATGAGCATCTCGTAAATCCACGCTGGAGGTCTCTGCTCATTCACCATGTCACTAAGTGATGTTTACACTCAAAGATAATTAACCATGTGATATGGGCTTCAGCAGCACGCCCTATGGAGTTTGTTTTTGTCATGTCGAAATACCCCTGTGGCTTGTTCTGTGCCGGTGGCAGTATATATGGGCTACACAAGATTAGTTTAACAGTCTACTATACTGACCTAGATCTATATGCAGGTCTGCAGTGTTAAACTATGTGCTTTCCTGTTTGGGTTTATGTATTGTAAACTGTACTGGGAGAAACTGTGTATATTGTTTATTTCATTTATTGTTAACAAAAAATGGTACAAAATAAATACAGTATTTTCTGGTATGGTTGAAAGTTACTTGTTACACTAAACCAAGTTATTTTTTTTTTATTATGGCCTTAACAATTCTCTTTGCAAGCTACTAAAATTATATGAAGCTGCTCATGCATTTTTGCAACTCATCCACAGCACAATTGAATCTGGCCGCTGCATTGCTCTTTAGTATTTTTTCTCTGTGTGCAGGTTATGGGAAGAGCTTGTGTTTTCAGTTCCCGCCTGTTTACACTGGTGGAATTGGGATCGTCGTCTCTCCTCTGATCTCACTGATGGAGGACCAAGTGCTGCAGCTTCAGTGAGTGTGTTGTGTTGTCCTTCATAGCTGTAATTTTGAACAGCAAGAGAGCCGATAGCAGTCCAGAGCAAGCTAGCTTTGGAGAAGTACAGAAAGGATTCCAATCTGTTGTAAATGAACTGATCACACAGCCTGGGGAACCCTGCTATGTCAGCTGTCAGTCATTTGGGAGGGAATTTTCTGTAGGCCAGAGGTCCCCAGTTTGGGAGCCCTGCTGTAAGGTCATTTTAAAAACCTATATAAAAATTACAATAATATTTTAATGACTGCTCTCTATGTCCTGAGTATTGTCTACCTGTTCTCTTCAGTGATGCGTGAAATAACCTCCAGATGGGATTCTGTACTTTTATAAATTAATATAGTAATGATTTGTTTTTTCATTTGGATTGTGTTGGGCTTACTGTCATCAAGTGATGTAGCACGTTTCTTGAACTGATGGCTCCACCTTGTGGAAGCTTTTTAGAACTGCAGAACAGGAAAGTAATAAAAAAAAAAAAAAAATCTATTTGATTTCCTGATACAAGAGCATTAACAAAATTGTCAGCATTAACAAAATTGACAGAGAAACTGAATTGTGTAAAAATAAATAAACTCTTCTATTCCATAATAAATTGTGCATAAATATTTTTGTTTCAGAATGTCTAACATTCCTGCTTGCTTCCTCGGATCAGCACAAACTGAAAATGTTTTAACCGATTTATTTAAGTAAGTAAGTATTAAAGTCAGCTGACTGCTTTTTTTCACACTGCAGACTCACTGTGCAGCCACCTCAGAGCTACAGCGTCGGAGGACAACGCAGCTCTGGGCAGCTTACAGGCAAGCCTGCAGGCGCCCGGCCAGACTACAGGGGTTGCTGGTGCACGTTGAGCCGAGGACACCCTGGCCGACCTAAGCCGCTCCCCCCACCACCCCCCGGGCAGCGCTTGGCCAATTGTGTGCCGCCCCCTGGGAGCTCCCGTCCTCAGTCGGCAATAGAATAACCTGGACTCGAACCGACGACCTCCAGGCTATAGGGCGCATCCTGCACTCCACTCGGAGTGCCTTTACCAAATGTGCCGCTCGGGAGCGCTTGAATGTATTTTTTTTAACATTTGCATGTGTAATTGTTGGAAACTGTGATTTGATTGTTGTGTATATGCTTTAGGGGTCGTTTTCGAGTGGTGTACATGACCCCTGAGTTCTGTTCAGGAGGTACCTCTTTACTTCAGCAGCTGGATAAGAATATTGGTAGGTAGCCACAGTTTATCTTGAAGGATTACTGGATAGGAATTAGTATGCCTGTTTATTCTGTGTTTGCATAAGAGTCTTAGGGGCAGGGAAGGCAGATCTGTTTCTAAAGTCTTACTACTTGTTGCTTTCTTACATATATCCAACTAATTGCTGAACTGTACTGTGCAGTGATTGTTGGAAGGGGGGATGCTGGGTATATCTTTATTTGAAGAGCTATATTGGCAGTTTTTGCACAGCTTTTCTTTCGATTTTTATGTAGATGACCTTGTCACTTATTGTACTATATAAACTGTATATAAAGCCGAACTAAAGTTTGAAATTACAACAAAATGTGGATAATATGTGGTTATTCAATGAATCTTTTTAATAGTTACTTTGTATTATGACTGATACAAAACAACATCCAATACCTTCAAAATAATAATAGCATGGAAAAGGTTGAACTAATTGACAGTTTTTTAGAACTGCAGTGAATGAGACAGTATAACAACCCTTGGTTCTGGTGCTGAGTTGTGCTGATTTCTGTTTGCACTTCTCTGTATGTAGATTGTATTTCAATGCTTTAGATTTTTGAAGGGCAGTGTGCATGTTTGTGTTTTTGAAGTGCAGTGTGCATGTTTGTGTTTTTGAAGTGCAGTGTGCATGTTTTGTTTTTTTGAAGTGCAGTGTGCATGTTTTGTTTTTTTGAAGTGCAGTGTGCATGTTTGTTTTTTTGAAGTGCAGTGTGCATGTTTTGTTTTTTTGAAGTGCAGTGTGCATGTTTTGTGTTTTTGAAGTGCAGTGTGCATGTTTGTGTTTTTGAAGTGCAGTGTGCATGTTTTGTTTTTTTGAAGGGCAGTGTGCATGTTTTGTGTTTTTGAAGGGCAGTGTGCATGTTTTGTGTTTTTGAAGTGCAGTGTGCATGTTTTGTGTTTTTGAAGTGCGGTGTGCATGTTTGTGTTTTTGAAGTGCGGTGTGCATGTTTTGTGTTTTTGAAGTGCGGTGTGCATGTTTTGTGTTTTTGAAGTGCGGTGTGCATGTTTTGTGTTTTTGAAGTGCAGTGTGCATGTTTTGTGTTTTTGAAGTGCAGTGTGCATGTTTTGTGTTTTTGAAGTGCGGTGTGCATGTTTGTGTTTTTGAAGTGCGGTGTGCATGTTTGTGTTTTTGAAGTGCGGTGTGCATGTTTGTGTTTTTGAAGTGCGGTGTGCATGTTTGTGTTTTTGAAGTGCGGTGTGCATGTTTTGTGTTTTTGAAGTGCGGTGTGCATGTTTGTATTTTTGAAGTGCAGTGTGCATTTTGTTTTTAAGGCATCACGTTGGTAGCAGTAGACGAGGCTCATTGCATCTCTGAATGGGGACACGACTTCCGAGGAGCGTACAGAAAACTGGGATCATTAAAGAGAGTACTTCCTAATGTAAGTACCTTAGATGAGGTCATTTCAGCTGCTTTTCTAAATATTCTTAACTTAAACAGACTTGATTTATTTTTTATTTTTTTTAGCAGGAGTGAAAACAATGCCTAGCATTAATGTGTGTGTTTTTTATTTTTTATTTTATTGATCTCAGCATTATATTTAATTCCACCTGGGCATATTTTAATATCTCTCAAACTATTACAGTACTTGTCCTCTCCAAGTAATTCAAAGACTAGGAAAATAAGAAATCCTAGATGAAACTTTAAAACCAGATCAAATAATTGGGTTAGGGTCAACAAGATCCATAGTATCCATTCTATCCATAGTAATTTACCTGTGGGAGCACACTTCTAGTGGAGCACTGTCCACAGGCATACAGGATGGCTCAGGTTCTATTATTGCATCACCAGTGCACAAATTCACAAGTTTCAATCCACTGCTGGCTCATCATCTTAACTTTACAACATTCTCTATTTTTAACTGTGTATTGCTGGAAGGTTATAGTCCTTGGTGTTTACAGTGTGATAATTGTTACATGCTAACTACAGTACTATAATATAATTTGTATATTGTTTTATTTTAATTTGAATAAAACCTTTTTGTTTATTGACCAGGTCCCTATAGTAGCATTAACTGCTACAGCAAGCCCTTCGATCCGACAGGACATCGTGAATAGTTTGCACTTGGATAACCCACAGATTACGTGCACCAGCTTCGATCGACCCAACCTGTTCCTGGATGTCCATCGCAAGTGTGGAAACATCACACAAGATCTTAAGCAGTTTCTTATTAAAAAGAAATCGTAAGTTTACATTTCAGTGCTGTGTAAAGCACTGGCCAACATTAATGTCACTGTGTATGTATTGAGCATGTTGGAGGACATTAATACAGTACATGGTTTTATAGGGCTTTCAGTGCTACAGCTGTAATACCTTCACATGCTTTAAACCACACCTGTCACATGCTCTGCCAACAAAGAGTTATCATATATCGCAATACAATGAAGCTGCTTTTCTTAATATAGAAAGTATATCATGCTGTTATACTGTATGTAACTATAGGTTACAGTAGACTGATTTAAAACTTCAAGTTGTAAGAATTAATAAGGATAGTGGAGTAGTGGTTAGGGCTCTGGACTCCTGACTTGAGGGTTGTGGGGTGAATCCCAGGTGGGGGACACTGCAGCTGTACCCTTGAGCAAGGTATTTTACCTAGATTGCTCCAGTAAAAACCCAAGTTTATAAATGGGTAATTGTATGTAAAAAAGTGTAAAAAATAATGTGATATCTTGTAACAATTGTAAGCCGCCCTGGATAAGGGCGTCTGCTAAGAAATAAATAATAATAATATATTTTTTTTCTTAGTTTTGATTATGAGTTTGAAGGCCCCGCTATTGTTTACTGCCCTTCGAGAAAGGTGACTGAACAGGTCTCTGCTGAACTGTCAAAGCTTGGGATAAACTGTGCCACCTACCATGCTGGCATGGGTATCAAGCCAAGAAGAGAAACTCATCACAAGTTTATGAGAGATGAGATTCAGGTAAGAGACCACATAAGGCACAAAGTTATCGATTGTGCTGTAATGTTGTACTTGGCCCTACTGTATGTGTGGGATCTGTTAAAACATGACCTGCTTGGAACAAAATGTGCCATATAAGACAAGCACTTAGCACACATTAGAAATTCCTTTTGAAATTGATACTGAAATTGATTGTATCGGTAAGACACCATATCCCATTTAACATTCAGTTCAACAGTCAAGATTTCCTGCTGTATACTATTGATAGTTTTAAAGGATCTATGTGTCAGATTTGTGAATCCTATGTTTTTTTCTTCAGTGTGTTGTGGCTACAGTTGCTTTCGGAATGGGGATAAACAAGGCAGACATCCGGAAAGTCATCCACTATGGAGCCCCCAAAGAAATGGAGGCGTACTACCAGGAAATTGGGAGAGCTGGGAGAGACGGATTACCTAGTGCTTGTCATGTAGTCTGGGGTTCAGGAGACATGGCTTTGAACAGGTAACTTTCTTACAGCCATTTAATAGTTAATACAACTTTGCCTTGAGAAAGATGAAACTTGTTAGATAAGTGCTTGAAAAAATGAACTAAATAAATGACGATGTGTGAACTAACAATAGTTCACAGAGACCTTTAGTTTTAGGACTTACGAGTAGAATGACATTTCATAACAAATGCATGCATGTTTTCATCACTCTGTAGGTGTCTCGGACACCTATGCTACAGAATCAATGATCCAAGTTCTCAAGATATAACGTGTGAATGTGACATTGGTATTTTGTTGTTTATAGGCATCTCCTGAGTGGTGTTAAGAGCGACAAGTTTCGGGGATATAAAATGAAAATGATGGCAAAAATGGAGAAGTACCTCAGCTCGCCCAAATGCAGAAGGAAGTAAGTGTGTACATAATGGAATTTACCTGTGTTCAAGTATTGGAACCATGGAACAGCACAATGTTTTGGATGGTACATAAATATGTCCAGTTTATCGTAAGTGAGTCGTGTTGCATTGACCTTGATAAATGTAGCCGTTGTGTGGTGTGTCCATCTGCGATGTTTCAGTGCCACTGTGTGCACTGTGAGGAAATCCTACTACACTTATACTCAACTGTTTATTTGCTAAATAGCAGCCATTGTTAACTTATCTTTTACTTTTCTGCAGAATCATCTTGTCCCACTTTGAAGATAAACAATTAAGAAAAGCCAGCTTGGGCATCATGGGCACCGACAAATGTTGTGACAATTGCAGCTCCAGGTGGGTGTTCTGTTTTTGTGATTTTTATTTATTCATTTTGGATCAGTTTATTTTATAACACGGTATTGTTTGTGAACACCCTTCAACATATCCAGGTATTAACTCAAAAGTGGAAATTTTTGTGAAAGAACTTTAACCCTGTCAAAACCAATTCAGCCCTATTAAACATCTCTGGCATCTATATGGCCCCAGTTAAGCAAGATTGCAAAAACACACCTCTGATATCCTGTAGATCTGTTATCTGAACCTAATTTTAATTCACCTGTTCTAGTATGCTTGCAGCAACAATTACACGTGCATATACCATGTGGATAAATTTAAAAAAAAAAAACCACCTGATTTTTAAGATTGTATGTTTCAGACCTCTGATTTTTACAAGCTGTGAATTCCTCAGGCTGCTGTATGACCCCAGTGCAGACGACACCGAGTCTAACCTGCAGGATTTCGGAAAGGAAGCCTACCAGCTGATGTCTGCGGTCACTGCTCTAGGAGAGAAGTTTGGCACTGCCGTCCCGGTCCTCTTCCTGCGTGGATCTGTGAGTACAGCCTTCAATTGGTTAACCATGCATAGAAATAATACTCAAATACAGTTCAGCATTTTAACCCTCATTGGGCAGATTCTTTCTTAATACTCCTAGCTTAGTTTAACCTGTTTAACCTCTTCCAGTATTCGCAGCGGTTGCCAGACAGGTTCCGTAAGATGCCCCTGTTCGGCTGTGGCAAGAACATCCCTGAAACCTGGTGGAAGGCTCTGGGACGGCAGCTCATTACAGAGGGCTACATGAAGGAGAACTCCGGACAAACCAAGTTTTCAATCACCTGTGGCTTGGATCAAAAGGTAAGAGCTGTTGACGTGTTCTTCAGCATGGTAAAGCAGCATAAGTAGCAGGAATGAATTCAAACAAACAAATGGTGCAGATCGATCTCTAGGTCATGCGTGGATATATGATGATGTTGAAGAGCCCTCCGGACCTGCTGCAGCACAAGATGCAGAGCGTGAAAAAAATAAGTTTTACTTTTTTCGTTTGAGAAATGCCTGTAATGTTGCCACCGGCTTAGTGCCATTTGGCCAACTCTATTCCATTTACTCAGAATCCACTAAAAGAACACCAGCGGTATTTCGATATTTTTGAGTGATCCACATGGCAAGTAATAGCTAAAAAGAAAATGATGCTTGTTGCTACTGTCAGCCAATGAACATAGTGAACAACCAAGGAAAGACTAAATCTGATCAACTGTTAAAGTGCTGCTGACTGACTTTGTTTAAACAAACTGTGTGACTGGATGTGGGGTCCATCAAAAGATAGATGGCCATTTTAAAACAATCTCCCTTTATGAAGTAAACTATAGACCTCCTGTGTGAATGGAGTTATTGACCCGTCTTCCCTGGCTTTAGTCAGCAATGTCTTACTCTATATGATGCTGACCTTTACTGTACTCCTTTGTAATGACCTTTGGAAAGACGTTTTGTAGTGGCTATATGGAGCTGAAGCTTTCTGGATGAAAAGAGCTGGTACTCCAGTCTAAGAGAGCTGAACAACCAGAGACCAGGTTTGCACTGGATAAACCCAAATCATTTGTGTTCTTCTTTTTATAATCCCCAGGGGAGGACGTGGCTCAGCAAGGCAAATGATGAATCGCATCGAACCCTTTTGCTTCAGCCAAACACCGAATTGTGTGCCAGGTTTTTCACTGTGCCAAAGTAATTATTATTATTATTATTATTATTATTATTATTATTATTTTATTTTTTTACCCCAGCATGACAGAGCCATGTTTGTGAAGGAAACAAAATGGGATTAGATTGAGCTCTGGCTATGCATTTCTGTCATGAACAGGAAACTTGTAAATCAAATAGAAGATGTAATTCTGTTTAACTTAGTTGATGATTAGAAATGAGTGTGCTCTTTTTTAATGTACTTTTTTAATAAACGTGAAGGCTGTTCAATTGTATTCAACTGTATTTTATAATATTCATGATTGTTGTGTATTTTTCTTTTAGTCGGTACCAAGCCCCATCTTCTGCAGCCTCGCCAGCCCCATCCAGCACTCACTCCTCGGGCGCAGAACCGCCGGTCAGTTTGGGGCTTCAGGAATGTCATTAACACTATTTGTACCCTAATTTTGATCAAATTCAGTATTCAATTATTTATTTATGTTTTATTATTCCAGCAAAACACAGTAACTGTTAACTAGATTTGAACACTCCTACACGTGTTTGAGACAATCCATTTTTTAATTTAATATTTTACAGTCACTGTAGAAAGCTTGAATGTGTTTTATAAAGCTCTTAATATAGCTTCACTGCTATGCAATGGCACTGGTTACAGTGAAGACTTCAGTCCGAGCAAACTGCAGCAGATGTGAGTGTATGATGAAGCACTGGTCACTTTGCATAGAAGTTGGAAACAGGCACTGAAAATAAAGAACAAGTATTGTAGATGTATTTCAGTTTTTTTATGCAAACATAATGGCTAATCAAACAACCTTTGCCCCCTTTTTTGTTATATATTTGTTTGTTTTTTTAAAGAAATCTCAGATTTCACAATTTGCATTTCCGGAAAGAGAGAGGCTTCAAAGAATGTCTACTCCAACAAAAGCAGGGTAATAAAATTTTTTTTAAAATAACATTTTAGATTATAATCTATACTGTGTTTTACAAATGTTACTGTATCTACAGCAGTCAATTTACAATGTTATTCAGACAAATACACGATAAAAAAAATGTACTAATCTTGCTGTTTTGTTTCTGTGTGAAGCCTGCAGATTTCAGCATTCAAGTCTCCACCAAAGACAGCACCTTCACAACCTCCACCTCCTACTGTGTATCCCAGGGAGCTGGAGCTTCAGGTAAAGAGCACAGCCTGGCTGTACTTACAGGTGCCAATGGAAGGTGTTTGAGGTTACTTTTAGTCGTCTTTTTTAAAGAGAAAATAGGGTGAGACGAGACGGGTGGAAGGGGGGTTTACATATACTGGGCTGTACAAATGTCATATCTAATAGAATATTGGTCAACTCTGCAGAGAGCTGGTTAACAAGGTTTCATGGAATAATAAACACATTTACAGAGTATAAAGTATTTCATGAAGTGACTTTAGTATCACTGACGTCATTTTATCTGACTTTTTTTTAAAAGCATCAGATATCGGGGGAATTTCTGTGTTCTTTCTGATTTGCTGGTGATGGTTGAGTGAAGTTTTTTATGCTGTTTTGTCTAGTATTCAAATACTTTAAGAGCCGCCTTTTGAGATGTTCTATTCATCCATACACCAGAAATGACCATTGCAGACAACTACTATGCGAGTTAAAGCAGTGCAGTGTTTAAAAAAGCATTTATTTCACAAGGATCACTATGGTTGAACTAATTGCAGAATGTAGTACTTTTTTTATTCTACATTGTCAAAGAATGATAATTGGTTTAGTTGTATGTTGGTTGTATGATGTTGTTGTATGTTGGCTGTATGATCTTGTTGTTGTATGTTGGTTGTTGTTGAGCAGATGCCGTTATCCAGGGCGACTTGTTATAAAATACCACATTACAGAATATCATGATACAGATAAGAGCAGTTATGAAAGTACAATATTCAAGTATTATATTCAAGTAAGAGCAACATAAAGAATAGAGTAAATTAAGAAAGTCTAAGGACAGTTAAAACTTATAGTAAATATTTGCTTATATGAATAAGTCCAGTAAGAACACATATACTGTGTGTGTGTATGTGATTTGCACAACCATTAAAATGATACAGCATTTTTTTAAAAGAAATCCCACCCAGATACTATAATAAATACCTCCATAAGCACTGCAATTCATTCATTCATTCATTCGCTTTGGGTCAGGTAGATTTTATTAGCTTATAAAAACTTAAATCTAAAGTGGATGCAATTGCATGGGTCAACTCCTTCCAACTAAATCACCATGTAGTGTATCAATGGGTGTGAATGGTGTCTTTATCCAGGGGGTGTTGTATGGCAAACTTGTGGCTGGCAGACAGAAGCTGGCCAACGAGAAGGACGTTCCTCCTGCAGTGCTGGCTACGAACAAGATTCTCCTTGACCTTGCAAAGATACGGTAAATTCTATAAACTGATCGCTCTGCTCCCAGGGCAATCCATTTTGGAAGAATTATTATTTTTTGTTGTATAATCTGTGTTCTGCAAGAAAACGCAGGTAGGCAAATTGTGTGGTGTCTTTGTTTCACATTTACCATATACGAAAGGTCGATGTTTTTGGACCAAATATACTTTTGTTTGGGACAAATTTGATTATGCACCACTTTAACTGTACATATACAGACTGATGTTATATCCTAGACTTTCTTCTAGGACGTGAAGGATTAAAAGTTCTTGTTAATCTTTTTTTTTTTTTTTTTTTTTATGGGTTCTTGTTTTTTTTTTGCCTCAGGCCAACCACTGTTGAAAATATGAAGAGGGTGGATGGTGTGTCTGAAGCTAAATCCAGTATGCTGGCCCCTCTGCTGGTTGTCATCAGTGAATTCTGTCAGTCGGAAGACCTGGAGGTAATGGGCTCATGACTACACATTAAACTGCATTTGCACACCTGGCTAGCTAAACTGGCAAATCTAGCCCTTCTTATGTGAAGCTGTTCTTTTTTTGCTTCTAACAGTCTGGTTTTCTGATGTTATGGTTATTAGTTTATAAGAAGGAGCGAAAGGATGGACACCTTACACCTCTTTACACACTGCTGTCTGTTAACAGGCTCAGTAGCTTCATCTCATTTGCAGTGTGGTTTGGAGATGACGGAACCTGCTGGAAGTAATAAATAAATCCCTGAATATCTTTCTTCCCAAGGCAAACACATTTTCCAGCCCATCTGGTGGCATTGAGAGGAAGTGTCCCCCCGGGATGAGCTCTTCATGCAGTGCTCTTCCTGATAGTGTTCGCATCACCTACAATCTCTTCCAGCAGCAGGGCCTGAGCTTGGTGAGTAGCGTGCTTGTACTGGGACAACGACAGTACCACTTTCCATTGGAGGCCGTTTCACAGACACTGATTTGGTAACAGTAAGTTGTCTAGGATAAGTGTTATTTGTGGTTCCATGTAACCAGGTGTAAATGCTGAAGTACCATTGTTAGGTAAACCTGCAGTTTGCTGCAACTTTAAAACATATCACATCAAAAGAAACTTATCACTGTTATAACACCTTTATTAAAAAAAAAAAAGGTATATAAATGATGGACATTGACGAAATGTTTTTGGTTTCTTTTTAATCCTTTGATCATTCGTCCTTGACCATGCATATGCACTTAATCACCTAATTAGTGAGACAGTTGATTGGACACTGGATATGGAGTGATTTCAGCTGTTGAATTGCAAGCTTGAACAAAGCGGGCTGAGCTCATTTGCATAAATGCCAGGTTTAGCTGGCCAGTTAAAAGATTTAACGTTTAGCTAAATATTGAACTAAAACTTAAATCTCTTAACAAGATTTAACATTTAGCTAAATATTTAACTGGTCAGCTAAATCAGGAGTTTATATGCAAATGAGCTCCGCCCGGTTTGTGCTTTCACGCAATTTGATTGGCTCTTGTAATGCTGAAAATATTTAGCTAAATGTTAAATCTAGTTAAGGATTTAAGATTTAGTTAAATATTTAAATTCACAAAGTCCAAATTTATTTGCGATCAGCCAAATCTTGATTCTCAAAATAAATATTTAATAATAAAATATGTATTTATTTTTAAAATAAAGATTTAGCATTTAAATGTTAAAGTTGCTAAATATTTTAAGATTTATAAATTATATCTGAATGTACACATTTAAAAAAAAATTTATTTTCACAACATTTATAAATTGGGGAAAAAAATCCAAGATTTAAGTTAAATCTGGAAAAAGACATGTTAAAATATTAATACTTTTTATTTTTTTTACACGTGGCACCACATATATATATATATATATATATATATATATATATATATATATATATATATATATATAAATAAATATATACACACACACACACACACAGCTAACTAATGTCACTGTTTAATAAAACGAACCCAGTGTATTTTTTTAATTTATTTTTTTTCAACCTTGTTTGATATCCCTTATTCTGTTATTACTTCTTAATTAATTTTTTCAAAATTGTACAGCATTTAAAAATGCAGTGAAAAGGCAGAGTGGGAGCATACATATTTGTGAACAAACCAAACCAGTTAGTATAACACGTTGCTTGAATCTTTTAAATGTAGGGGTACTTGGATAAAGGCATCTGCTAAATAAACAAATAATAAATAAGCAAATAAAAACCGTGCTGGAATTAGCTTTCATTTTGAAAACAGCTCGGTTGTGGTTATACCCTTATAATTTATAATGTCATACAATGCAGGATTCTACAATATTGTGGCACACATTACCTTTTTTTTTTTTTTTTTTTTTTTTTTAATCATCGTCTTTTATAGTATGATTTGGTTAGTTACCAAAATCTCAGTCAACAACTGAAGACATAAGGGGATAATTTTGCACCACTTAATTTGCACCGATGAAACATAACCTGGTTAACTGTACTGATGGCACATCAAATGCTTAGATGACAGATATGGTTGTGTTCTTGTAGAACTGAAGGATACAACAAAATACATTTAGACAACGAATTGCATTAGTTCCATTAGTTAGTTAGGCACAAGGTGGTTTCAGTAAATACTTTCTGATTTAAATATAGGCCTGCTACGTGGTAGTTTGGGTTATTCAGTCTGTTTTAAAGCAGTAGGAAGGTGTTTATTTTTTAAAATTATTGTTATATATAATTAGTTCCAAGCAATGTAATGGCTTTTATTACTTTTTGAAAAACGAACGAATATCCGAACGAATATTTAAATTGAGAGAATAGCAGGACATGAAAATCCTGTGTCCTTCCTAGCACTATTATTTTGAAAGCCTGATCGAACCGCGTCTGTTAGATGATTAATCACACAGCATGCTGTATATTCCAGAGGAAGGTCGCTGACTCCAGGAGCTTGCCCGTGTCCGTGGTTGGTTCTCACCTGTCCCAGGCCCTGAAAATAGGGTACCCCTTGGACACCGAGCGAGCCGGGCTGACACCTCAAACCCAGAGAAAAATCACAGATATCATCAGAAGTTCTCCCATTAATTCCGGTAAGGCATTATAATTTGTGCACAGTACAATACAAGACAAATGTGAATCTTTTAATCCTTTTTTGAGGATACCTTGTTGATTTTTGAAAAATAAAATTTCTTGTGGGGGGGGATTTACTGTACCACTCTCCTCTTACAGTGTGCACAAAAGGTGAGTAATTGCACCCTCCGTCACTGTTTAAAAATATATCAGTTTTCATCAAGACTAGGCAACAGAATTTTACATTCCGCAATTAAACAGTTACATTGTAAACCCAGCAAGCTGATGTAGACTAAAAAAACAGTAATCACAAGTATGTACCAGCCCCTGGGCATTAAACTGTGAAATTAGCTGGGGATTGGTTTGAGAGAATAGCCAGAACATTTGATAATTTATCACAAAAGAACACCAAAGTTTAAAAGAGCATTTCCAATAATTTCAAATACACCTAACACAGGCTGACTCTCCGGTCATTAAGCTGTAGGAGTGAAAATCCAAAACATGTATAGCTTGGTTAAATCCTCCAGAGAATTATAATAATTATTATTATTATTATTATAATAATGCAGGGGTTGCATTTCCATGCATCCAGGGATAAAGCGCGTGACACGCTTTTGAGTTTTACGTTTTTCTAGACAACCACTTACCCTACTGTGACAAAACTTGTTGACGCCATTCTTTCAAAGAAGCGATTGGGAGTATCAGAATCTGAGATGTATGGACGCACCAGTCTGTACTTCTGTCACATTTGTATAGATGTTGGTACCCGTAGTTCTGATTGTATATGTTACTAGCATACTTGTTTAATACTGCTTTGTGAATTTGAGAGTATATACCTAAATTGTTCTGATTTGATGGTGTGCTGCTTGTACAGGGAACCTGCATTGTATTAGCAATGTCTGAATGGATCAGATCCCCAGTGTATTATTAGTTCTGGATTGTACCTTTTTAAAATGTGTTATCTTCTTTAAAGACCTGAGCAGACAGAAGGCTATTCGAGACCTGGTCCCTCAAGACATAGAGTCCTACCTCATCAGTCTGACCATCGCATTACTGCAGAAACAAACTGGAAGTGGCCAACCAGGACAGCAGAGCACTGGCCAGTCTGGACCCAAACAAGGCCCCTCGAATTCGGTCAGCCAGCAACAGAAGGTGGTGACCGTAAAGGAAGAGGCTCTGACCTGGATTGAAGCAGAGGTGTGTAAACACGGTTCAGGTGCAGCATAGCATGCAGTACTGCAAGACCAGTGCTCCCTTAATACAGGTTCTCACGACTCACTCGTTTGGTTAGACCATTTTGGCTGTAAGTTGTACTGTATTTTATTGTACAGTATAATTGCCCTTCACTAATACACTGCCCATAATATAAAGAAAGTTTGCTAATTTTTGTAGTTACAGTATCTACTTGGCACATGAGCAGACTTTTTTTATACTTGTTTTTCTTTCTATATACAGAAAACCCTTTTTTTACACATATTAAAGGATGGCACCAGTGTAGAAAATAAGACATGCATTGTTCACACAAGGAATGTTGTGAATTGTTTCTTCAAATACTAACCCTAAAACAAATACGAATACCCCTCCAACAGCCTGGTGTTTGTGCCTGAAAGTAGTGTGTTAATACAAGAATAGAACCGTCTTGCTAAAATTGTTATGAATTGGTCTGTATCGGTGAATTGGAATTAATAGGAGCAATGGGTAAACTAGCACCCTTTGCACAGTGTGTGACCTGTACATTTGAATAATAATGCACTTTTAATAGTAACATTTTGTTGTTCTGCAAATTCTATGAACTATATTAAGAAATGCATGGTTTGTAGGCTTTCTGTAATATTGAAAGGCAACAATGCTAATCTAGATTAGTATTTTTATCATCATACATTACCAGCAGGGGTCAGCAAACCTCCGTGCAGTAATACGATTTAGAGTCTAAATAAATTAGTAAGAAAATCAATTTAATTTGAAACCTCTTGTGTTGATTCACCAAATGTAACATACGGAATTTAGACATAGCACTCTACAATACTAATTCATTGCATCTGTGATGCCCCTTAGGAGAAACCTGTGAAGAAAAGTGCACTGACATCCTTGATGACAAAGTGTCAGCCGGAGCAGGGTTATGCTGATGAAATAGAAGATGACCTGCTTAGTGACATCCCTATGCCAGTAAGACCGGTAAGTCTAAGTAGCAGGAAATAAATATCGCCTGTTTCCTATGCCAGATGTGGACATGCATCAAATGAAAGGTGATTGATTTCTGTTTAATCGCATGTCACGTGACCGATGGGGTTTGGGAAATTTATTTTTAGCCACACGGTGCTATTTTTGTACACTATGCTATTTTTGTACACTATGCCTGTGTATTGCCGCTAACAGAACTGAAGCAATACACCTCAACCCCACTGGAACAAGAATAAATGCTGTACTGTTATTAAAAAACAAAACAAAAAAAAAACGTATTTCTTAGGAGAGTTGCACAAAGAATCGTGATGGGCCTTCGGCCCCCGCTCTGAAAGCTGGGAGTCAGAAGGCTGCTCTTGGAATGGCTTCTTGGAACCAAGGAGAGCTGGATGAAGACACTCAGGAGCTCTTTGGGGACTTGCAGTCTCAGGTAAAAAAAATAAAATAAACAACAACATAAAACTGCATTTCTTACTTTTCTGTAAGAGCTGTTACACAGATCCGATGTGACAGCACTTACTGTGGTTTCCCTCTTCAGTTAATTAATATTTTAACATCTGAATAAGAGTATGATTTATCTGTCTCTAAAACCTTTACACTAAGAAATGGTTTACATTTTTATATATTCGTTTTAATTGTAATTGTAAACAGTCTGTAATTGTATAATCCATTTGTACTGTGCAAACGCACTGTTTTTTCTCTGTGATGTAGCATCTAAATTAAAGTTTCCAGCACCACAGCTGATCAGTTTTGCTGGACTGCTGCTGTCAGACAGAGTAGGTGCCAGATGTAGGGTAGCCCCTAGCTAAGCCAGCCTGTTCATCCTGTAAGAGTGCTGTCTTGAAGAGATACATTCTGAGATCGGATTAGACAAATCAAGGATCAAAACTAATGTAAGTAAGTTGTAAAACCTCACACAGAGGCAGGGGTGTATCGATACACAGAGGTATCCTGTATCCTTTGTGTAGTCCCAGAGTCACAGCTACACAGAGGTATCCTGTATCCTGTATCCTTTGTGTAATCCCAGAGTCACAGCTACACAGAGGTATCCTGTATCCTTTGTGTAGTCCCAGAGTCACAGCTACACAGAGGTATCCTGTATCCTGTATCCTTTGTGTAATCCCAGAGTCACAGCTACACAGAGGTATCATGTATCCTTTGTGTAGTCCCAGAGTCACAGCTACACAGAGGTATCCTGTATCCTTTGTGTAATCCCAAAGTAACCGCTGCCTGTAGTATTGTGCTCATGACGGTCCATCAGCACAAGAGCACACTGTGATCCAAAGAAACAGTGACCAGCCAAGAGTTAAACACTGGCCTTTGAATAGATAGGATCTACTGGGTGTCAGGACTGCAGAGAGTCCTACTGATGCAATAGACTCTTCCTGTCATCTTTACTACCAGTGAATAAATGTGTTTTAAGATGCCCCTTAGTGGATTTCCAGGTTATGGGGAAAAAAAAATTCACCAGCGGGAAACAGTACAGTGTGCCTACCACTGCCTGCCCTCTAACAAGGGTAAGGCATCTTGCATTAAGTCTTTGATTTAGAGTGAAATATTTTGGGGATGTAAATACCAATGCTGTGTACTTTTGCTTTCACCCAACTCATTTTTCCACATATCACTTTACTCAATGTACCCCCCACCCCCCCTCCTTTATGCCCCCCAGGGATTTTCTAAAGCAACAGGTTCGTTTTGCTTTATCTCGCTATGTTATCTCTCTAAGTATAGATTTCTCTGCTGTTGTTTTTTTTTATCTTTACGTTTTTTTTATATATGAAGTATAAAAAGAGATTGTTTGTTTGTTTATTTTATTTTTTGTGTTACATGCTTGACATAACTCCTTCACTTCGGCACTCATTGCATTATTCATCTCTTGGCACTCCACACCGTAGTCGTTCAGACGATTCCATCTACAGTCATCCATAACCAGCAACAGTCACGAAATCAAAGCTTATGGTTGGCTGGGTAGATAGAATACACAAGAGGTTATAAGCTTCATTTATAAGACTATTAATATTTATTTGTACATCAGAGCCTGTGAATAATGTTCCGGTCCTAAAATAAAAGGTTTGATTTGAGGCTTTTTAGCTGAACAAGAAATCCCATTACAGAAACAGACACAGCAAATACCCATCTTAATCACTGTTTGCTTAAAAAATGAAAAGCTCAAAGAATGTATTTTGATTTGGAGTGAAATGCCTTGGGTCTGTTACGCATTCAGTACTGCATAATGATGATTTAATATAGGTTGTGTTAGCAAGTAGACCTCTTGTGGCTTTCAGAGACAACAACCATCATGCTACTACATTACTGGTGTTTGTGGGTAGAGCACACAGCTCTGTGGGTAGAAGTTTGCCTGTTCAAATTCTGATCTCACATCAGCATCGTTATGGAAAAGTGAGCGCCATGCGTTCCTGCTGTGGCTGATCGAGAATCCCATCATATCTGTAGAATTCTAGTAAGAGAGACACACAGTAGCATGAAGGGGTTAATTATGAATAACTTTTTATATGTTGTGATTTTAAGAAACCTGTAAACTCAACATTTTAGTAGTGTCTTGAGGTACTCTGGAAAAGCTGATTCTTAGACAATGTTTTAGATAAGGGAGTCAAGCCATTCACCCTCCCTTTTAATTGATATCCCCAATCGTGCTGTCAAGATGTGAAGAAAACGTCAAGCCTGTCGAGGGCAGGAGAATGCGTTGAAGAACGACCCCTTTTTAAACCCTCCACAAATAAGATTTGTAGACTGGTAACAGATTGTAATTTGACAGCGATAAGCTCTTCTTGTCCTGCTAAATGAAACTGTCCAGTGGTCCTGATGGAGTGCTGGTTGCGTGTGCGTTTTTCACATGTCTATTCATAGTGTAGATCAATATGTCCTTATTAAATTGCCCCATATTGAAAGGAATCGTCGCGGTCGTGAAAGGGTTAAGCCGTTAGCAGTGGATGGATTGGAAAAGAAAAACCTAATTCTCTTGAAATGAAATTTGAAGTTCCAGATAAATGGCTTATTGTGCTGGATTATAATCAGATGAAGCAAGCCCTGTGGCTCTCATTGATGTTTTCTATCTATTGTTGTAAGAGTAGTGGCTTGGCAGCACTTTGCCTGCTGAATCTCAATGCACTAATCCCACTGGTAGTGCCCATCTCACTTCGTGAAGATCTGTGGGACCAAATAACAAACTCCAGTCGCCATGGTGATTCTTTCTTTCTTTATTTGTTGTGCCCCAGTGCTCATTCTAGGAGTGTTAACCATGCTGGAGATCAGACTCCACATCTTCCAGTGCAAACACTCTATTAAACATTACACCCTCCCACTGTGATGCATCAGAGCGAAAGAATGAGAATAACTTATTACAGGATTTGATTCAGCCAAACCATAGTTTTGTTTTGTAGACTAAATCACGGATTTTATATAGCCGATGTAAAGTTGTTTTATGCTGCATAATTCTGCACTGTTTTGAGGTGTGTATCCCTTCTTGGGCTAACCAGGTTTTCCCAATACATGGATTGGCCCTCATCCTAATTAGGCTTTACAGGATTAACATATCCTGTAGCATTACTGCAAGTGTTCTTCTGAATAAAACTAAACAGCAGCAACCCCGCAGTAGAGATTTTGAAAACAATTGTTTGAATTGTAAATATTGTCATTTTAACAACATTGTTTCCCTGTTAAAGACTGCTTTGTATTGACTACAGTATCTGCAGAGAAGCCAGGTTGTAGTGGACTTGAAACACGACAAGCATTTAGGCAATGTCTACAATTTGTTATAATATACACATTTGGAGGTATACTGTTTGTATGTCACACATGTATTTTTACATATAACAAGGGGACCACTCAAGTTGAACTAGTGGCTAACTAACTACAGCATCTGCATTTCTTTCTCAGAATTTTAGCCAGCCTGCCAAGAGAAAATTACCAGCATGGTTTAATGCATCTAAAGGAAGCAGCTCTTCATCTACTGCCACCAAGAAAGCCAAAACAAAAAAAGGTTTGTTCATGTAGAATTGAGAATCTTCTGGGACCTGCCTAAGGAAGTTCTTAATACATTTGAGTAAAATTCCAGAATCTGGGATCAGTCTTCACTTGAGCAATAAGTTAACACAGTATTCATAATTTGTATGTACAAAACCAATGCATGTGTCAGATTTCTTTATCTAACAAAGATAGCATTTCATTTAATTACTTTATTAATATACAGTATATGTATATAAATGCATTTATAAACTGGTACCTTTTTTGCAAGGTGATGAAAGCACTTTATTACAATTTTTATGTATGATCAATTAAATGATTTTTTTCATTGTAAATTAAATTCTCTAGTCTGATTTTTAAATATCACTCTGATCTAGGCCGGGTTATACGTACATTTCTAATTATATGACACCTCTGTGGGATTAAAAACAATAATCTTAAAATAACAGGACATGGTGCGGTTTCAATAAACAAACATTACAGATGGTCCCGTTCACAGCACAGCAAACCACATGCCAAATGCCTATTGTTTTTCAAACAAATAGTTATCCCTTATCCTGGTGAGAGTTGAGCTGTGCAAGGGAGGGAGAAAGGACTAAAAACATTTGTAACCGTGTTTCTTCTGCCTCTCAGAGTTCATACACCTTTTTCATTTTCCAGCTGAAAGTGACTAATTAATTTTTATATATATATATAAATTAATTAATTAGTGGTATTAAGGATATCTTAGGTGTCTTAGTTTTAGAAATAAGGTCAAATGAGAAATCGACAGAAGCCACTTTTTTTTTTTTTTTTATTAAATCTGTGAATTGTAAACCATTCCCAAAACGTTCCTTGAGTGGCTGTAAAGGTATAAATGTTAAAAAAGAACAAAATCCTAAACGACATATTTTTCTCATAGTATATTGCTGCTCTTTAAATCAATGCAATTGAATACTATATGAAAATGCAAAATGTGCAATACAAACACGACAATACAATACACTTAATGATAGCTAAACAGTAAACAACCATTGATGCAAGATTTAAATGTTGACAATGGATGTGTTGTGTAACACCGTGAACGTGCTGGACATACGGCATGTGGCTTTCATTAGGATGACTTATTCATTTTCCTGACAAAGTGTTTGTGGTAAAGGTTTATATTGCTTCTATTTTCAACTGTGTTGATGCAAAGAGGTTTTACTTTATCTATGGATGAGTAAAAACTGCATTGAATCTTTTCTCAATTACATGAGATCCAGGCAGCTATATGGGGTGTACTGCTTTTACAGCACTTAAAGGAGGATGCAATTAGTGTAACAAGACCTTTCCCAATAAACAAGTTATGGGGCATATAAACACTACATATAACAGCCTACATGAGGTCAGAGAACTGGTGAGCTTGATGCACATGATGTATGTTTAACAGCATTCAACAAAGCTTGAAACATGTTAAGAATGTTTAATATTATGATGGTACCCTGGTTTTTAAAAAAAATTTGATCAAATCATTTCCTGTCTTCTGTACTGTGTAAATATACTGTAATATCCCCCCCTCCTTCCCAAGGATAATGAAATGCTCTTTAAACTAATTGGGGCTCTATTCAATCAACCTCCTTTTTGAAATGAGCCATTCCGTTATTAAAAGCTGAGATGGAAGACTTCATTGTTGATGTCCGTGTTCCCGCTGTCTCTCAGAGCAGTCTGCAGTACATGCACTGGATCCTGCTGGCCTGCTGCGCTTCGCCACACCTGTAGCATCTCCACGATCTGTGTGGAAGAAACAAAGGCATCCGGTTATAGTACCTCGGAAACTGCTCGAAGGTCCAAGTCATAGCTACCAACTCGTTTAGCTTGAAGTGTTTAAGAAAGCCTGCATATGATAAGCTTCTGAGATACGAAGGTCAGGCCATGCAGTGGCAGCAGTGGCAACGGTTCATTTGTCTTGAACAACACCAGAAGTCCAACTTGACCTAGGGAATCATAGAATACAGTTATGTACCAAGTATGAAGCCAATATCTTAAAGCTTTAGCAGCCCTGTTCACAAAACTTGTAAGGACTTAGAGGAATGGTTTTTGAAAAGTGATAGAGAGATTCTCTTTGGCTAAACTGCTTTGTAATATGAGACCACAGTATAATCGTCCCCTTATGTCATCGGTCAAAGTGAAGGGTACTGTAATATTTTACTTGGTGAGTTTCCATAATACTGAGAATCTGAAACTGCTGACTGAAATGGTTTAAGGCAGGGGTAGTCAACAGGCGGACCGTGCCAGAACATTTTGAGTGGACCGCCAAGTCATATGCCAAACTGTGTTTTTTCTTGCATTCACATTGGAAATTTGAGAGACAACATGGTTCTTATGAGCGTGGTGCGCGAGGGTACAGCAGGTGTCACTGTGATAGCAAGTAGCAGATACAATGAACGGCATGAATGAAACAAAATGTACAACAGCATTAGAAGCTAAAATGAAGTGAAACTGCATGTGTTGGCTGCTGTTGCCTGTTTTGCAAGCATCAATCATTCAATCTCTATGGCTAATAATTGTGATTAGTATTTTTTTTTTAAATATAAAATTCAAATACAATTGTTATACCTTATGGTTCGAGTTTAGAAAAATGGCACGTAACAGTAAACAAAGAAAAAAAAAATCTACACCAGTACTGCAGAAAGCATTTTTGTTAAGTAGACTTCCCAAGCCGATTAAAAATATTACAGGTAAAACATAATATAATGTTTTTTTTAAAAAAACAAGTACAACTTGTATTTGTGTTATTCCGGGGGAAAGCACATAATATTTAAGCGATATGTGTTTGGGTATTTGTTCTCCAAGATGAACATTATTCATATTATTAGCCTTCTGTTTCGAGTGATGCATATCTTTGTGCCTCTGTATTGCTCTTACTGATCTGACCTGTAACTCAAGCCCCTAGAGGACCTACCACTTAAGTTACTGTGAGTATTAGCCGATTACAAATGTACTGAATGTAAAAGTACTATAGATTTATTATTTCTAAGGTTTTTATATTTGTATTTTAATTCACTTGAAAGTATTTTTTCTTTCATTTTTGTTTTCTTGTGCTTCACTTTTCTTTGCTACACTAAGCTTTGTTTTTACAATGGTGAAACACAATGTTTTGGTCTGCTAGTACAGAAACATATAAGAATACAGTAGAGTTATGTAATTCTATAGTTTTAGCAGGGAAAGAACTCGTGTAGAAACAAGTTAGCAAAAAAAGCAGACTAGTGAAGAACTTCTAAAACCAAGTGAAGAACCAACATGTATTTGTGTAGTTATGTGCTTGTTTGAGGGTATGGGGATAGGGGTCAGAGTTAAAATGTGCTCTGGAGCTTCACCTTGCTGTAACTAAGAATTCTGGACCTTCACATAAAATAATTGACTACCCCTGGTTTAAGGTATTAAATTACAATAGCTAAATTAGGGGTAGATGTACAAGTACTAGAGAAGTATTGTCTTTCATTAGCTCAACCCTGAAGGGGAGCTCAAGATAAAACAAGGAACAATATTTGCAATAATATTTCAGACTATAGACCGCTATGACTGTTCTACCTCATTAACACGCTCATCTTTGCTGATTTTATATATATATATATATATATATATATATATAAATAATAATAATATAGGTTTATCTTACCTGGTTCTGTACTTCTAAATGTTTTCTCTCAAATGTTTGACTGTCTGTCTCCAAGAAACCAAGGCTATTGGCCAACAGTTTCCAGTCTCTTCTCTGCCTAGACATCTCCACAGCAATTTTAAGAAGCTGGTTATCTGTTACCTTTCTGGAGTCTTGAGCTGTAGTCAACTGAAACACAAACACCACAGTAAATATAACAGCCTGTACGATTAGGGCAAGTAAGACAAACCAGACAATAACCTCTAGTCCAGTGGTCACGGGGGGCGGTGGGCGGGCTTACTACGTGGTGTGCACATTACTAATCAGTGGTTGGTTCATGCAAAAGAAAAAAACACAACATCAGTGACATACAGAGAAGCCAGTAAGTAGCATGCTGAATTTTTTTTATTTATTTTTTCACTGGAAATGAACGTGGGTGGGTGGGGGGGACGGGACGGGACACAAGAAGGGGGGCGCGGTCCAAAGGGTTTGAGACCCACTACCTCTAGTCTAACCAAAACCCATCAACTGAACTTGAAGGTTAAGAGAGAGAGGAAAGCATTAGAACAGGTCTGAGTCTGATTAAAACAAACTAGATGAAATATTTATAAGCATGAAGCAGGTTTTTGTGGCTATTTAACTGGATAATCCTCTCAAGGGAGAGAGCTGGGAACATAATTTATGAAAATATGCTGATCCTGTAAATCAAGTAGAAAAGTGATTTCAGTATATGAAACTACTTTTGAGGGCATTCCTCAAAGAAAACTGAAACTGACATTCAGAAGCAAGGCAATAAGGGTGCTCTAAATTATCAGTACTGTTTTGTATTCTATAAAGTATTTTCTTCTAAAAAAAAAAAAAGTTTTACATATTACCAAGGAAAAGTGTTTATTTTATAATTATTTATTTTTTTAAACATGAATCGTAAATAAAATTGGAAAATGTAATACAAAATACACTATACATGTAATACATAAAATAATTTACTTTGCAGTTTTAAACTGTAATACCACATAACTAAAATAAATAAATAAAATACAACAGTATAGAAATAAATATTACAGTTTATATGCAATGCTATTAAAAAAAATACATGTTTAATTTATGTATTTATATTCAAGACACAAATTAAGTGTTTCTGCCACCATCCTTTCTGACTGTAACCAATGTAGACCCCAAGTTAGTTGAAAATATGTCTTTTTCAACTCCGCAATGAGGTTTTCTTGAGACTTGGGGGTAAACTACGCATCACAACTGCTGCTGCAGAGTCACTTCCAACAGGACCTCAGCTTTGCGTCTCATCTGAAGGACGAAGCACCAGGAGGTCAAGTGACTGGCTCAGGGTCACACACAGTGAGACAGTGTCTGGGATTGCACCTGGAACCTCCTGATAACAAGCCCCTTTCTTTAACTATGGGACCAACCACTGCATTCGCTATCAGTCAGAAATATCTGACTGCGATGACGGCTAACAACTAATTAAAATCTCTGCAGCGACTGACTCCGGTGAAATTCGACTGACGACTTCGACTTATGCGGGTCTAAGCCAGTGCCACTGTGTTCCTCAAGTAAATTATTTAGTTTTTTAACATACCCAGCATATTGGAATTACATTGCCACAAAAAAGTACAAAATACAAGTTTAGGCACGCTATTTAACAATATTACAGATATACACTGTCCTTTTTTTAGACACTTACGTCTCTCTGGGGAATTTGTGGTGCACTTGCTGCTGTGAGCTTGTGTGGTATCACTGAGAAGTGCAGCAAAGCTGACAAGGTTTCCTGTGGGAGTTTCTTCATCCATGCAATAAACTGATCTTCATCAATAAACTCTAGAACAATATAAAATCCATAAAGTATGCCGGTTTTGGAACATTCGTACCTTCTCTAGTTGACGGACAGTAGACAATTTCAAAGTGCAGAAACCCGTAAATTAAAGACCGAATATTTATAAATAACCTCTGTCCATAGGGAACTTTTACATGTAAAAAATGATAAATAAAATGGTCCCAACCTTATAGAATATCTTTCTTGTGTAAGTGGCTCATTTTTTGGATTACCCCAGAATGTTTCGCACAATACAACAATTAGACACTTTAATACTAATGCTTGATTAAAGTTCAATATCAACATGCATTTATTATTAATGATCCATAATTACCAATTTCAGAGACAGAGTGTAGCAGTCTTTCCTCCCTTCTGGTCTAACAAAAGAGCTCTAAATAAGCATTTTTATACCTAGCTTGTGGTGACATCATTCTTCAACAATGCTTTCTTTTTGCAACTGTTCTCCAGTACAGCTTCGTATCCTCCTATACCTTTCCTGTCTTGGTCACTTCTAATTTTCTATGATAAACATAGTCACAATCCATGCATTTGACACACACACACCCTGTTAATAAGATATATTGCTACAAAAGATCACAAGACACAGACATTGGTACAGAAGATCACATGACACCGACAACCTCCATATATCAAACCCAAATAAAGAATGTGTCCTTTACGGTAACTTTCTACAAGTTTGCCTTTACATCGGGTTAAAGAAAATACACAGACACAGCATAGCAACATATAAAACAGAAAACAACAGCTCATCTTGCAGCATGTGAAAGCATTTCATCACTGAAATTTCAATTCTGCTCGATAGCTGACCGGTATACACAGTGTTCCCATTTTGTCCCATAGAATGCATCAGCTTTAAGTAAGAAAGGTGCAGATGATGTCAAATTAAATTCCAGCTCCTTTGTGCCCCTTTCCCCCGCTGCGTTCAAATTATAGTGCATGCTACAGTGCCTTATAAACACACTTTGACCCCCAACTTACAGAGAACAAGATTTCTGACATGTCAGTTATCTGCATGCTGTGGGCTTTTCAAGCCATGCAATGCACTGCTTTGTGTTAAAAGCTATCTGTAATTGCCACACCTGCCATGACACTATGCGTTAAGTCTATCTGTTTGCAATTGCAAATAACATTCTTAAAAATGTGTGTTTGTACTCATTATAGCTATTCGCATGTTTAGACGACTGCACTTCAGGTCCCCGGCCTGTTGTGCCCTTATTATCTCATGACGCATAAAATTACGTTGCCGTGTGGCAGAAACCAGGGAGGACTTTTTCTTTCATGGATACTGAACCATGAGCAAACAGGCTCATTTTAAGTAAGGGTAAAACCCCTGGTTGAAGGAGTTTAGACCTCCCTAATGAGAGGTGCTTACGGAGAAGGTCTACATGTACAGTAATACGTTTTGCGCATCTTCAGAGTCTTACCTTGGTTTTTCGTGTCCATTTCCCACATTAGCAGGCTGGAAAGCTGGTTCACTCCCCCTTGACTTTCCTTTGGGTAAAGAGCTTGTAGAAGACGCTCTAGAGAGTCCTTGTTCAGGGAGCTGCAGGCTAATGTCTGATACAACCCTGAGAAAATGAAAACAACTGGATTAGGCAGGAGGTGATTAGACATTGCAAATGTAATTCCTATAACTATACTGTTTAATTAAAAAAATGTAATTACTGCGATACACTATTTAATTACCTGAAAGTTATATTTTTCTCACTTAAAACAAAGTTGCCCCCTTTTGTCATAGTCTTCATAGTTTCTGTAGCGAGTCATTTTAATTAGGCTGGTTACATGATAAACTGCGAACAACAGCAACACTATCTATACAGAATCATGTCTGCTTTAAAAAAAAATTAGACACGTAAGCCTGTCTCTAATGGTTTCCAAGACTTGAATAGAGTCTCTTTCTGTATGGTCAGCAGTTTGTACCATAGCCATTACAGTACCTGTAGTCAGACATCAGGGGAATCAATTAATCTCTAGTGCCATGGCATTATCATTTTTAAGAGAAACTTGATGTAATAACAGACACAGCACCCTATCTGTTAACTGGAATGGCCTTGTTTGTATGCAAGCAGACAGTCAAAGAAAATAACTGCTTTAAACTAATAAGCCTCACATTGAAAAGAGTGGCTCTGCTGAAATGGATAGACCTGGCCAAGACCCTGTCAATCACTGTATAGTTTTGGAGGATAACAAAATTGCTGCTGAGGGTCTCACTGGAAATTTCCATAATGCTTCCACTGCTTAGTAAAGTTAAGACCTCTCTTGAATGCCAACAGGCAACCATTTCATTAGGAAATCATATGAGTGAGATCAAGGCCTAGTACCAAAGTAAAAATATCAGAGGGCTTCCTGAGTCTGCTGCTTTAGTCAGATGCATATTAAATCTCATTAGAAACTAACATGATTGTCTAAGACTGGATGTGTGACTACACACCGTACAACAGGAAGTAAAAAAAAAACCATGTTAGTTGCGGATATTTCTTTCAGCATGAAATGTTTTTATCAGATCTATTTCGTTAGTTCAGTTAGCAGTCCACATTTCAGGTGGCTCATATACTTTCCCTTCCTTCCATGGCTGATACACAGAGAACGGCAGTGCATAACAGGTACAGGATTAACGGATAACAGGAGGTGGGAAAAAGAAAACGCTTGTGTTCTTCCCAAAGCGTTTTACAAACACACAATAATATCACATTGTTAATATAACCTGAGTAAAAACACTCTGGTGCAGGTTACAACATGCAGATTCGGACAGGAAATCTGACTTTATAGCATCTGGGGAGTTTACGACTCTGTGTATTGTCAGTTTCAGAAACAGCGCTGTCAAATCCTAATCACTTACACAAATATTTATAATAAATTCAATTGTAAGAAAAATGATTTCTAATGTGTGTTTAACATCTCCAGAGATTTTCACCCCACCCCCATGAGATAAAAATGGGATCCCACAGCAGTGTGGTTTTAAAGACCACCCTTATTTTAGGATATTTTTACGATGCAACCGCTTGTCATTTTGACACAATGACAATAAGGAGAGAGTAAAATGAATAGACACGATGTACATTGTGACAGGGTGGACCCTGTCGCTGGTTCATCTGCGCTGCCTCTGATTGAACAAGGAGGCTCGCCCGGGGGTGGGCTGATCGGGAGTTCCTGATTGGCTGGGGGCATGCCCACTTCAAAAAGAGGCTGTGTCACAGATCGTGGCTGCTGTAAAGCCATGAGAATGCAAAGCGCTGCTGCTGGAAGATCCACAAGAGCCTGACCGCTGCTGCTGCAGGCCCATGGGCTCCAGTGACCAACCACACATGTAACAAAACACCCTGTTACACACATGCAATGCAGATTCTTACCTCCCAGTTTTGTCTCGATGCTGGAGTTAGACAGCCAGTACACAGCACTGCAGTATGTCTGGAAAGTCACAAGGCCATCCTCTGTGACAGGTATCTGCTGCACCAGCTAAACAGAAGAATAAACACGTGGGAATCAACTGAAAAACCAAATAAGATGGTGCTTTCACACAACTAGCCTGAGTCAGACAATGGGAAAAAGTGTTTCTTTTGTTTTCGCAATACTGGTTGTTTAAATATTAAGCTTAAAGGGGTAATATGCATTAAATTACATTTCCATTGATTTAACTCGATGTATGTCTTCCATGCCTTGTGTCTTTGTCTTTCCTCTCCAGGGAGTAGCAGAAATGTGTGTAAAGTGTGTGAAGGGAAGCTCTCGTGAGAAACCACGTATCTCCTGTACAATACATAGCACCTATTCAATTATAGATTTGAAGGGCAGCAGCTATTCAGCTGGGAGGACGTTTCTCATGGGAATATAGAAACAGGTACATTTTCTGTTTGTCAGCAAAAAAAAAAATTAAATTAGCCATTTAATTTAAAATGATTGTTATAATAAGCCTGGTGAAATCAGGCTTGTTTACAGTACTTTGAGACCTATACGCAAACACATCATGAATTATGAGGTAGAACTACAAGGAGATTATTTGTGTGCAGATTCATTCAGATCATTCCAAAAAGTTATAACAGCATTAGCTGAAATGTGTCTAACGGATGTGACATAGTTTCAACTAAAAACACAGGAGCAGAGCCTAATGTATGCAAGAATTTAAAACACAGCGCAAAACTCCTGATGAAACTCAATCTGTGTTTCAAATTACAATAAAGTATCATACCACTGTGCATTGTGCACTGCTGGAATTCATATCCCACGGTTTATGATGAACGAACTGAGGCCTAAACACTTATCCTTATAGCAGCTGTTATTTAATGAGGTATGTGATGCACATATGGGCTTCAACAGCACACTCAGGTGGCAAATTCAGGGTTCCCATGATTTTTTTTGTGGGTGTATACCCCAATCCGAGCGACTTTATATTAGCCCTGTATATTGTACAGCTATGAATTGTACATTTTTTCTCATGTAGTGATATAATATTGTGCTAATTTTATTTGCAATCAATCATATGTGTTGAAATAATTTAAAAACACATCATGGGAGTCATGTACGTTTTGAAATAATACTACTAATACTAATAATACAACTGATAATAAAACATTCCACTACCTGTCTATTGAAAATATCATCCTTTATAAACCTGTGGCGATGAACATTTCCATTCTTATCTGGCTGCAGCAGCAGGAAGCGACCCCAGCACCTCTGCACTTCAGGAACTGGCACTAACATGCAATCAAAGCAAAACCCCATCAGAGACGTGAAGGTCAATTCACTTGCACAGGTGGAGAAATAGTCCAGCACACTGGAGAACTATCCTGAAGTAACAGTAAAAGAGAAATACAATATGATGAAAACCGAAATAGTTCAATCGCATATTATAATACATAGGATAACAGGTGCCTTGGAGTCCATAATAAGAGATGTTACGCACTCTCAACGTACCCAACATGGTCAACTACCAGGCAGCAATTCCTTCTGCTTAGGGTTCTATTAGTTAAATAATACAAAGTTGAGGGCTTATATAGACAATGGCATACATATTTAATGTAAATAACATTCCACACTGGAACCTGTTAGCACGTGAAACAAGTATCAAGCATTAGCCTTATGTTGCTCTGTTCACTCCATAAGCCCTAGCATATCAGGCAGCCACAAAATCAATAACAAACACCAGAAGGCACCCAGATGCCTCTGCCCCCGGGGCTTTCCATTGTAAGTGCACAATTTGGTCAAGGTGGCTTCTGTGAGTATGCTACACATTGTGTGCTGTAAAAACGTTGTTTAAAATAAATATGGCACACAATATCAACTATACTGGTCATTTAAAGTCCTCACAGTTGGTTTTATTGTAGTTTATGTACCAAGTGTGAAAGGACATATCTGTGCAGGTGTTTTATTTTGAGCCCCGACTGCCATGGAACAAGGATGTAATTACTAGCAATACATTCAGTAATGTGAATCTGTGTATTTGCTAAATAAATAAGTAAATAAATAAATACTTTTGATAATATGATTCAGTAGAAACTTAGAAATAGAGTAATTTATATAAGCTATATAAGACAAATGTTTAGATAAGAAGCTTTTTTATGATTCACTTTCCATTATGGGCAAATTGCCCATGTAATACATTTACTACGGAAGGAGCAGTTTGCCTGCGATTTGCCCGTAGGAGCGTTTAAAGGATGTTTGTTTGTTTATTGAAACTGCACCAGGATAGCAGGTCATATAAAAATGTATATACCCATATTTGTTATTACAAATATGTATTTGGAAATTAGAGAAAATGTACTGTATATGGATTTGTTTTGCACAGTTTCTTGTGTGTTAAAATATGAATGTGATTGCAGTCTGGGGATATATACAGTGTAAAAGTTCTAAAGCTATCCAGAACTGTTCCTGAGATAATCGAGTTCAACACAATCAAGTCTGAGCAACTGCATGAAAGGATATACAAAAAAAAACAACTTTATTTCGGTATCTTGTATCTTACCAAAGTAACAACTGACCAAGCAAAACGTGCTTCAGCAGTACCTCCTTTAAAACCGGCTAAACAGTACCTAGATTAGAATAACAACAATTATCTGTTTGTAATGCCACACTTGCTCAGATAGGAGGCTGTGTAGTCCAGTGGTTAAAGAAAGGGGCTTGTAACCAGGAGGTCCCCGGTTCAAATCCCACCACAGCCACTGACTCATTGTGTGACCCTGAGCAAGTCACTTAACCTCCTTGTGCTCCGTTTTTCGGGTAAGACGTACTTGTAAGTGACTCTGCAGCTGATGCACAGTTCACACACCCTAGTCTCTGTAAGTCGCCTTGGATAAAGGCGTCTGCTAAATAAAAAATAAACACAAAGCAGCCGAATACTTTCACCCTGCGTCTTTTATTAGAAAAAGTAGTGGATGAAATACTGGGTCCAGCATCCATGCAGCACAATCACTTCACAAATGAAGTGTTCATTCAGAGTTGTTAAGACATGACACTTCAGTTATATTCAGTGTACAGTACTGACACAGGGCTTTATTTGGCTGGTAATTGATATTTTTTACACACAATGTACAGAGTTACAGGCACATTACTATTTTAATTCAGTATCAATTAATTTAAGTAGACTGTCTGGGTACTAATATCTAGTGCATACATTTTGAGTTATTTTTGTTGTTCTGCTTACTTACAGCATGCTATATCAGTATGCCCTACCACTGTACTAAGGGAAAATGATTACTGTTTTACATCTGCTGGGGTACCAGACTGCAGTAACTGGAAGGATTGTATGGTTAACACAGGGTCTTTATCACTATGAGCCTGGCCTTTTGAAACACCTTACACAAAAAATAAAAGCAAGTAAGTTATATAATACATCACCTTGGTCAATTGAAAAAAAATATGTATGTTCTAGGAGTCTATTGCATAGCGATGTTCACATTTATTTAACTTTATCGAATTATTCATTTTACAGAAGACCAGTAGACGACTTTGTTTTGTACTGTATGTAACAAGAAAAACACAGTTTAAACTACACAACATTTAGAGCAAACTGAGCAACTGAAACACAAATAAATCCTTACTTTTACAGGCATCTGAATGGGCTGTAATCCAGTTTGCTTGGGATGGATCTGTGGAATCGATGAGGATTTGACCACTACTTTTATGAAAAACGCTTGCATAAACACCCATGTTGCAAGCAAACCTGCTGGAGTAAATATAATTACAATTCATATGAATAATATAACAAGAGCCCAATGGAAAATTTACCCTAAATGTCTATTAATCTGGATACAAATACTCTACACAATTGATGTACAATAACTGCATACCGTAACCTTAAATGTGGTCACTTCTTATTTCAGTGTGAAAAGTGCTGTTGCTAATTGACGTCTTTTCGATTTACACCCACTGCGATAAAAAAACCTTCTGTGCAGTTCGAGTGCACTTTCGTTCTAATGTATGGGAGGTCTCAGTGGTATTTTATAATACTGTACTCTTTTAAGTGTGGTAATAAGTGGAGAAACAAACTTGTTACTTGGATCAGGCGTCTACAATACATGTTATTATCTTTGAACTAAGTAGTTTCCTACCAAATCTCTAGGATAAATTCAACGCACAACCATGTTAAACCCCGAACAAACACTTCAAGTATGACCAATAATTTTTACTAACTTTACATTTATAAACGACAAAAATAAAACTTGAACTTGTTGCTCCTACCTGTACCTGAAGAAGACGTTGGTAGCCAGGCGTGGTCTGGTCGTCAGGAAAACTCTCACGCGATTTTCGATTGGTTGTGTGGGGGCTGGTAACGTTCCCATAGTTACATAATTCATTGGTACTGTACTTATTTTGTTATGACAACTTATAATAATCACACAGTCAACCTGCCTTCTGAACGTTTCATATACTTTCCAACAAATAAAGCAACTGAAGCATTTTCAATTAGAGATGAGGGGAGCTATGCGATTAGGTCGTCCCTGCACAAGACTCATTTATGTTACATTGCTTTTAGTTTAATTCTGACTTGAAATGTTAACTACATTAACTGTTAACTTCATAACATAAATACAATATTTTTCTATTAGTATTCTTTGAATAAACGTAATCATTTAATATAGTTTTACCGTTTGTTAATTTAACAGACGTTTAAAACTCATTTTGTATAGAATGTGCACATATATCATGTTGTACTAATAAAAATTACTAGGCGGTGTCCATCATGGGCCTATACACAGTACGTATAAACAGATTTATTAATGGGCGCTTGTGCTGTCAATTCCAGCCTCTATCCATCCACAGCCATCAACATTGTTATGTCATTCAATGGTTGGCGCCAGAGGAACGTGCGGATGGCGTTGAAAATCGTTCCAACACAACAGACTTCATTCCCCGGCCTAGAAGAGTATATTTTGAGTCTTAGCATGGAACCAGTTTGATTATTTAGAGCAGAGAAACAAACTTGTTACATGGATCAGTAAGTCTGCAGTTTAGTGATGAAATCATTCTGCATAATCACTTTGAAGTTTGACTTTTATCAGCAAAGAAACATAATGTGTAAAACACAGTTATACATTGTTGCAATTAAAAATGAGCAACAGACCTTTGCAGGCTGATTTACTAAATATCCTAGTTTAATATACAATTATTATTAACATTACATTGTGTGCAGTTTAATTGATTGAAAATAGTTTCTGGGAAAACAAAAACAAAATCATATACATGATGGGTCACATTTGTAAAACATTAGTATGTTGGTTAATGCATACACCTCAATGCACTTTCTCACATGATAATGCTTTATGAATACATATTACAATCTTACATTCTTTACTGACCTTAAAGGGGAAACAATCGAATAACATGTCTGCCATGCAGGCATCAATATATGTTTAGTGAAGGTTCGGGGAGGTGTGAGCCAGGGCTTTGCCCCTTCTTAATTTCACCTGCCTATCATCATTGACTAATTTCACCTGCCTATCATCATTAACTCCCTATTTAAACCCAGTCACAGCTGAGATCTTTCTCTTGCATTTTGCTTTTTCCCTCCTCCTCACTTTATGATATGTCGTGTGCCACGTGACTCTGTGTTTCAGGGGCCCGGAGGCTGTTAGGCCTAGCTTTGACTCCATAGGGAAGTCTCTCTTGGTTGGAGTTCGGCCCGTCCTTTCTCCCCTGTTCTAGAGGCAGAGCCTCCGATCCTAAATGCAAAAACGCTCCCTTCCACTCGCAGCCCTGGCTCCCGCCCTGTGAAACATGTGTAAACTGATGGAACTCATTTTTGTTTTTGTGTTGAATTTGTATTTCAAAGACATGTTGTTTAACATACATGTTTAAAAGTTTAATTAAGATTAAGAGGTTATCTGCTGAAGCACTCTCCCTATGGCTTTTAGGAACATCATTTCAATAGAACAGTAGAACCTTGACAGATTTCATACAGTCAAGAACGGATGTAATTTAAGCCAGGACAAGAGGTTGAATTTTACTCTAACTGTGAAAACGTTTCATGTCTAGAACCCAGAGGTTTTAAAAGCATTGATTTCTAATGATGAAACACCATTTAATTAAATACTTTATCTGTCCATCTTGGTCTGTATAGAGCCTCAAACATTTTCAAAGTTACCTTTCAGCTTGTATATTAATGATAACACAGTGCTTTTGCATACTCCCCAGGAAATAATGAACTTGATTAAAAGCTAGATAGCTGACTGGGTAGAATGCAAGACTGAATCCATCAATCATACTTGGAGGGCAGTATAAGACAGGCCTTCATGTGCGAGGGAAATCAGACAAGGAGAATGAAGAGTAAAACAGGATATTATGAATTAAAACAAGGAACTGCAGTAAAACTAAGCTTTTAAATAAGCTTTTTCTAAATTTCCAAAGGCATAAAATACAGTTTGCAATTGAATATAATTTTATAATGGTTTTATTTGACATTAAATGAACTGTTCGTGCCAGACTCAATCAAGTCAAAGTTTATAAAGTCAATGAAGTTACAATATCAATCCACAATGCTGCTTTTGAAATCCATCTGACTACACGCCTTATTTTATAGATCTTAACAGCTACTGTGTAAGTTATTTAATTTGGTCCTCTGTGCACGAAGGTCAAGAAAAAACATATGTGTAAGCGTCTCTTACATTTTTGTCTGTAAAACACCAGGGAAGGCACTATTTAAATGAAGTAAATGGTGAAGGTGTTTGATCTTCCACCTTTAGGATAATTAAAAGAGCTACCAATGTCTGAACACATTTTGTTCTTATTTTTACATTTCTGTTACTAGTGTTTGCAATGATTATGGGTTCTGTTGCTCCAATAGTGAGGCTTTGTTTCTCTAAATCTGCCCTTTTCTGACTTGAAGCTTGCTTTGGACTTGGAGAATCCTAAATGCCAGGACTGGACCACCTTCCTCAATCCATTCAAATCACGTGACCATTCACCCCTGCCAGCGCCACCTACTCTACGTTTATTTTCTTTATGGTAATCCGCTGTCCTGATTGACTGTCACAAGACCACACATATGAGATCAGTTCTGATAGAGTTGATTTGAACTCTTTATACTTGTGTTTTACTAGTTGGCGTATTGGGCCACCTGGAACTCCTTGTGAAGAAGGTCAGCTGTGATTATCATTTTCTAATCATAGTCCCAGATATGAACTACACAAAGATTTCTCTCTAACTGCACAATAACCACTTCCATTGTCTTGGTACCAATGACAGTATATATATATATATATATATATATATATATATATATATATATATATAATTTTTTTTTATATAAATTTAGTCGTTGCCAATTATTTTTTTTATTTTCTCCCAATTTGGAATGGCAAATTATTTTTATGCTCAGCTCACCACTACCACTCCTGCACTGACTCGGTGGGGCAAAGACAAACACACGCTGTCCTCCGAAGCATGTGCCGTCAGCCGACCGCTTTTTTCACACCGCGGACTCACCATGCAGCCACCCAAGAGCTACAGCGTCGGAGGAGCTCTCGGGCAGCTCACAGGCAAGCCCGCAGGTGCTCGGCCAGACTACAGGGGTCGCTGGTGCACGGTGAGCCGAGGACACCCTGGCCGACCTAAACCCTCCCCCCCCCCGGGCGACGCTCGGCCAATTGTGCGCCACCCCCTGGTAGCTCCCGTCCACGGTCAGCTGTGGAATAGCCTGGACTCGAACCAGCGACGTCCAGGCTATAGAGCGCATCCTGCACTCCACGCGGAGCTCTTTTACCAGATGCACCACTCGGGAGCCCACCAGTGCCAGTTTTAAGGTGGTTAACAACATATACTTAACTTCTATAACCCAAGAACCGAGCTGTGTTTCCTAGAGCTATTATTAATGGTGATGCTTCAAATCAATTTAACACTGACTCATTATTAGCTAAATGGATTAGAGATGATCCAAGACCTCTTGAAATGTAAGTATGTTTAGGGCTGTAACAGCTTTTCCATCTCAGGTGCCTCTATTATTTAAAAAAGGCAATAATTATTAAGATCTAACAATAGGTAGTTACTGTAGAAACATAAACTTGTGATAATCACTGGCCTCTCATTTTGAGAATGCCTGCAAAGATTCCCAGTGCCAAATTGCTGAAAACTGTGAGAGGCATTCAAATATTCAATGCATGAAAGGCATTGGCTTGAGAAGTGAAATGACCAGAAAGGTATCAGCTGAAACAACATTAATGAATACAGACCAGCTGATCACAGCCCCCATCTACTCAATTAATACTGAATTACAGTCTTTGTGTTGTGTGGCATTTATGCAGTGAAACAGGCATCCATGCCATTAATGGACCTTTATCTTGTCTGTCATTGTGTCCAATGCAATGATTCTCCCCTCTCAACTCTCTCCCTCACACTGTTCTTTTGATTAAGAAATGCTTTGGCAGACTTGCATGATTGTGGTTGTGGACCCGTGGATCATGCTATGTCCTACTGTGTTCATATCTGTTCATAACCTTTTGGTCTTTATTAAAATAAATCTTAAAATATTAATCTAAATTTCCTTTACAATCCTTGCCTTCACTGTGAGACATCAACAGCTTTTTTTTAGGAGGACCCAAAATACATTATAATTGAATATCCATTTACAAGATGAGCCTTATTATTAATCTAAACAGCCACTGTATAGATGACTCAGTTTAGTCATGTGCATGTGAGTCTCTTCTTAGGGAAGGCACTATTTTAATGATGTAAACAGTGATGATATTTATCTGCCATTTTTAATTATAATTAAAATAGTGACCCATGTCTGACCGTAGACTGTTTAAAAGATGGAACCTGCAGCTTGTACAACACAATTCTCACAGTTGACATCTGTCTAAAATAATAAAGAGAACCTGACACGTAAAAAACAAAGAAAACAACACAAACATATTTGCTATAAATTGAAACTACAAAGACACTTGTGGTCTTCTTGGGGCCCTATATGCAAGCAAGCTACATTTCCATAGAGAGAAAAAATCATCTTAGCGGTGCAAGACTGGGAACGCTTGCAATTGTTTTTTATTGCTCTCAGAAGCATATGCAAGTGTCTGTGTAATAACTAGGGCATTCTACCCAACCAGACCTATGGGCCTGATTCTCAAAACTCGAAACTTGTACCACTCAGATTCTAAAGCATTTTTGTATATTTAGGTAAACAACAGAACCTTGAATTTAAGTTGAAATATAAGATAGGTCGGTTTATACTTCACCAGTTGGCCATTGCCTCTGGGCAGGAATATGAAGGCCTGTATCTTGCAGGCAAGTTTGGCAACTGCGAGTTAATAAAGAACACTATACAAAATCTCAGTTTCAGAGAGGAGAGAAATTATGATATAAGACTTGTTGGTCATTTTTCAAACCACCTCACTTCAGAAGCTGGTGGATTTTTGCTAGAACAAACCTGCTAAATAATGACTTAAGCAGAAACAACACTAGAAAACACACATGCCAGGATATTTAAAAAGGTAAGAAATGAAATATTAGGAAAATATATATGGTATAAAATATCCCTTGTACAAGCATTTGTGTTTTAAAATGTAAGTGTACTTATAAAACGCCAGGAAGAGGGGAATCCTCGCACACGTGGCTTGAAAACATACTTTCCCATTCAGCAACTCCGCCTCCCCGTGTCTCAGGCGGCAGCAGCTGCAGCCTTAGTGGCATCTCACTTGTTTGAACCATTGAGCAAAGCTCTACAGAAACCCAGCATTATCATTTTCACAAGCTTTCACAAGCTTTCACCTCATCCAACCCCCTCACCTGCATTTCTTTTTCTCACGTTTACAATGAGAGCTCGTCCTGCTGCTCAGAACAGACCGTATTTTAGTCCATTCAATATTTCCACGGTTTCTGGATTTGTTTTGCTCTTTGCTTTTTCCCTGGATGGTGTTTTGTCAAAGAACCTCGCTTGTGATTTCTCTTCCACTCCTGCTACCAGCTCAGTGCAGGAGCTGGCGCACCGATCTGGGGTGATTATTGAAGGCAAAGTGCAGGTAGAAGGACTGGAGAGCGATGTAAACCAAGAGGAAAGAGAAATTCTGCTCCGAGAAAGAGCTGAGGCGAAAGGAAAAGAAAGCCAGGGCGAAGAAATGGACGGGAACGAAAAAACGACGCAGGAGTTGCTTTCTAACAGGACATCTTTTCTAGAACCCTACCTGTTAAAGGTGAGGGTCCACCAGGTTTGGGCGGTAAAAGCGGGAGGTATCAAAAAGAACTCTATCATCTCCCTTATCGTAGATTTTGGATCACATTGTTTTACCCTCAAGAACGACACCAGGTATATTTTCTTTATGCAACCTACGAATGACACTTCAGTGTTTAAAGCCGCTTTTCAGCCTTTGGAGGCGGGAAGGAAAGCAAGAAAGGACGTCAGCAGGGTTCTCTGTCAAAGATGCAGTAAGTGCATAACTTTTTGAAAACACTTTTCAGATAAAGCGTTTAAATGTTGTTAGTTTGTATAGTACCTCTTGTCTCTGAAAGTTGTTATTGCTTTGTATCAAACATTAAGTACATTATAGTTTTAAGGTGTGTGTGCTTTGTGCTTAAGGTAGGCTATTAAGCAAACAGTGTTCACAAGTTTTATTTTCTAGTTTATCCCTTACATACAATGCCATTAAAATCGCAGGCTACTAATTATCTACAGTATATAATGTCGACGTAATAAGAACCTGCTCTTTTACGAACGTTTTATTTCGTGACTGTTTCTTTGGAAACCAGGTATTTAAAGGTTCTTAATAACCTTGTTTTCCAAAGCAAGGCACACGAATGAAAATATGAGACAGCGGTATTCCCGCGAATACGTGAACATTTCAAGGAACTGCCTAGCTCGTGTCTCTGTGTGTGTGTGTGTGTGTGTGTGTGTGTGTGTGTACGTGTACGTACCTTGACTGTATCAAAACAAATGGGTGCTATTAGGGATCTGGGGCACAGACGCTGCTCAAGAGAATTAGACAGACTGCTTTAAAAATCAATTGCTATCTTTGTCACATGGTGCTCCATCACTGTTAAAAAATAGTGTTTCCTGACGTTCCGGTGTTCCTTGATTTATGGTGAATATATTGCTGATGTTGACTACGTTATATTATGCTAGCATGTATGAAATCCAACTCTTTTTGCATATAGAATGATCTGCACTTTATAAATAGAGATTGTTGTTTGTTTTCTATTGGTAATTAACTAATGAGTATCACAGAGGTCCTTTATTGCTGACATATTTAGATAATTGCAGTGACATTCCATCAGATCATCATCATCATCATCATCATCATCATCATCATCATCATCATCATTATTATTATTATTATTATTATTATTATTATTATTATTATTATTATTATTATTGAAATCAGTATACCAAATCTCTGGTATTGTTTTAGGTAAAATGTGTATTTTAAACAAATATAGGCCTAATAATAATTTATTTTAATATTATGATTTTTTAATGGTGTGTAATATCAGGGGGTACCAGAGGATTTATATCAACTCAGTGTATTGATTTTTTTTTTTAAATCCCACGATTTCCTTGCTGTAAATATCTTTCAAATGCATTCACATGATAACACCCCTGAAGCTTATCTTGAGTCGTATTGCAATCATTTCACTGGTAACGGGAGCTCTCCGCCAGCTGTGGTGCTGAATCCTGCAGTTTGACGGACAGGGAAAGCCCCTTTGCTGCTCTGCTAAGTGTACAGAACCAATAGAACTGGCGTCCTAGCGTCTCTTCTTGATATGGTAGCATCACATGATAACCTCCATATATCCAAAGCCACATGCTTGTTTGAATTACTATTCCAAAATGCAACAATACATTTTAGGTATACTGTATTTGTATGTGCAGTCTAATGTAACTCATGTAGTCTTTCATCTGTGTACTCTTTACTATTATGAAATACATTATTGTATCCGTTAAAATAACGTAATGTAAAGCACTGTGAAGGAATGAAACATCATAAAATTGATGTGTAAATATGGAAATTCCATTACTTGAAGACAGTATTACAATGTGATAGAAATGCATATGTGACTGTAATAGTGATGGTTTAAACAACCTTGACATCATTTGTCATCGTCTAGTGTTTTTCTTAATTGAACAAATCCAGCTGTTTAATCAACCTTTTGTGGTGTATTCTAATCATTGGAAGCTGTGTGTTGTTTTTAATGGATTTACAAAACGTATGGCAAGTTCATTGAAGCACTTGCCCAGCTCAGCATATCTACAAGCCTCAGGTACAGCAGTTAATAATGTCTGTTGACTTTTATGCTAATAGAAAGCTATAGAAGATTGTGGCATTATATTTGCAGCATGAGATTGTATGATGTAGTGACACTCTAGCCCATGAGCAAATCATTGGGTTATGTTCCAAAATTACATTCATAATACTGAAACCTTCAATGGCGCCCCAATAAATGAAATATTTTCCCCCATAATTTTATACTACTAATAAAGCTTCCTTCTTTTTGTATTTAAGATGTGGGATTCTAAAGCCAGGAAAATGGCCCTTAGTGAAATTCATAAAAGGTTCATGGCATTCTGTCCTTCCCTGCGTTTCACTAAACCTCAAGCCCTCCCTCCAGAACGTTAGCCTCGGCTCCTTGGGGAGTTGGTGACAGCGCTACCACCCAACCTTAGACATCTGGCAACTCTAACTGGCCCTAGGCCAAATTAAGTCATACAAGCACATAATCAACTTTTTGCTATTGTCCATTTTCAAGAGTATTTTGCAGTCCAAAGCAGATTGCTAAACGGTTAGTTTCATAAGAAAGTGAAATGCAAAAGATACATGTAATCAGCGTGGCACAGCATTTCATTTTGAAGATCCTAACAGTGGTGGTGTTGTTGTATATCTATACTAATACGAAACAAATGAAACAACTTTCAAGTTGCTCAGCGGTTTATATTGTCCCTTTTTGCAGTATTTATGTATTTAATTATATTGGGTAGAAGACCACTGTTTACATTTTAGCAGGCAAAAGATACAAACCAATAAACCAACCAATAACATGTTCTATGTACTTCATGTAATGTAGTTTGGTGTCTATATGAAATTACACACTAATGATTTCTTAGTTTAGGAACATATAACACAAAATGTAAACCTTTATTTATACTTTGAATATTAGCTTAAATGAGTAACTCGTTTCTCGATGACCTTATACTGCAATCCGTCTCTATTCCACTCCAGCCTTCCTTGTAGTCTAGCCTATGGTATCTCTAATCCCATATACCAAGACCCTAGCATTACTTTGCTCCAATTATCACAAATGAGAATCACCAATTAATAACTGCTTTGAGTCTCCCACTCTGACACAATACCTATTACAGTATGTGGAATAGGATGCAAGTGTTTAAGGGTGTTATCAAATAAGTACAGTAGGTTCTATCAACATACTATTCCAGCCACTACACATACAATAGGATCATAAAAACCTGTGTCAGGCTGTTTGCTGATCCAAAAAGCATAGCCTTCATTTTGGTAGCATTCATTAAGAAGTCCACTGTTTGCAATCCAATTTGAAGTCTGTCACAATCAGATTGCAGCGTGTGTTCTATATCAAACACTACATGTAGAAAGGCTGTCAGCCAGTCTGTCGTGAAACCTGGAGCACAAGCTGGTTCTGACTAACATGAGCATATGTATTAGGTGCCCTTCATCTTCCCTCTCCATCATTGTAATGAAATGTATTTGCTTACGATTGTAAGTCGCCCTGGATAAGGGCGTCTGCTAAGAAATAAATAATAATAATAATAATAATAATAATAATAATAATAATAATAATAATAATAATAATAATTGTAATGCTGTCCCCAAATATAGAACCCTTTTAAAGACTGGTTATTTCAGTGCTTTCTAATGGTAGCGAGTTCACACTAGGAAATTGCAGGGGAGAAACAGGCCAATCTGATATAGAAATGCATTTTATTGTGATAGATCCGTAATATGGTGGGAATTAGTTAGTGCATGTTTTTTCATTCTACATTTCAGGGATCTGAATGAGCGTTTTATTGATATGTTTTATATGTATCAACCGTACTATATTGAGTTTTGACTGTTTATTCTCAATATTAGCACGGTTGACATCACCTGCTTGATAAATCATACCTGAGGCACCAGATGGAATCCCATTCCACTGCAAAGCCAGTTTAAAACAGTGACATTTCAATCGATCAAGCACCTCAGCCACTTAACAGAATACCCTTAAAACACAAAACAAACCTAAATATGACAAACCACTTTCAATTCAGTTCAATTCTACTTATGCTTGGATTCCCTCAAACACAGCCTTTCCTCCTGTTTTGTTGTTTCAATGCTGACATTAAATTGCCCCCCCCCCCTCCCCACCCCCATTTTGCAGTTTCCTCTAACATACACACTTACAGAGAGTCCAGGTGAATTTCAAGGGATTTTTAAAAGACAATATTTTAATCACATGCCAAAAAATTCCAGAGAAAATATGAGATTAATTCATGTTTATATTTACAACATGTACTGTATTTCCATGAGTCACCTGAGGTTTGATGGTTACCACAGGTCTCCCACTGACATTTACAGGGATCCCACTGACAGTTAGCCTTGGGCTAAGTGAGATGTTTCCGGGCTCCTGCATGTGCAATAACTTTCTCTAAGCTGATGTGATCAAAATTATTGTGTAAAAGACAATTATTGACTCAAAAAAAGATGCAGGTACATACAATGTTCTGGTTACCCAACAGTGTTCTCCACCAGTGCACACCAGGGACCCTATCTTGAAGTAAGTGTAATGGCAAACTCTCTGAGAGGAATATGTTTTCAAACTGGCAAGCAAGCAAGAAACCTACTCAGAACCATAACTGAACTGTTCCTTCCTGCAACTAAGGGGGTTGTTTTGAGATAATTGAATGTTCACTTCAAAACGGTCCCTCAGACGTTATCAGCTCAACAATGGTTTATGGTTCTTTTTTCACTAGCCAGTAGCAAGCACTTAATATTCTCAAAGTGTCTTTTTTCATGACAATAGAATTTCTAAACTAGTTCTTGTCGCTCGTTCGCTTTAATCCTGGGATCAGCCAAGCTGATCGTTCCATATCTTCTTAGCTGCAGTAATGTCTTTTTAGTGATGCCCTTACCAGAGCTGGACAGAGGACTGTATTTTAGATGAAGTCTTGTACTTTGACAAATAGAAAAGTTGTTCATAAATAATATTACCAATGTGAGCCACCCTAATCGTCCACACTCACGTTACTCTCACATGCTCACAGAGTCATGTGAGAGTAGCGTGATGTTTTTCTATTGGTTATCTTGTTTCTGAAGCACAACAAGGAGGCAGATTCTCAAAAGCATTACATTACTTGGTTAATGTGGTTATGGATTTATTTGGCCTTTTCTGTGAATCCCAGTGAAAATTGCATCTTTGCAAATGTAGTATTGAAAACCCTTAGTTAAGGGTTTTGAATTGTGAATCTAAATCGAATTAATTCAGTGTTGATTACATAGAGTAACTATCAGCTAAACTTTCACAAAATCCCTGTGTGTAAAAAAGAACCTTTTATTTAAAGAACGTTTGGCAGAACCCCATAGACTACATCATTTTCATAATTCATTCTAGAGAAATGAAAAAGCAACACTTCAGTTACCTATTTAAACAAATATGTAATCATTTTCAGTCTACCCAGTTTCAAATCTTTTTAAAGGTTTCTTCAATGTATTGGCTGTTATCAATATGGTCCAGACACTGAACCTTGTGGGAACCCCTGCCAGTACCCCTCTCTTACTTGCAAGTATTGTTATTTTTACAATCTGTCCATGCAGAACTTTAAATATATAAAACTGACATGATGGACCTCTTGTAGCATCTTTAAAAAAGGCAAGAGTTTAGGTAGGCTGTTTGAAATACTGTACCTTGGCATGGATAGCAGTATTTTGGTTCGTTGTTATAATGGGTTTGTAGCCTCCTATTTCATGTCCCAAAATAGCTGTGTTGTGTTTGCAGGCCACACTCTTCTATTAATGTTTTCCTTCCATCAACAGATGATTAAAAAAAAGCATTAGACGTAACAGAAAAGGGTGCATGATTCCCTTACACTCTTTCAGATTCTGATACTGCAAGTGTTTTTGCATGATTCCCTTGGACTCTTTGAGATTCTGATACTGCAGGTGTTTTTGCATGATTCCCTTGCACTCTTTGATATTCTGATACTGCAGGTGTTTTTGCATGATTCCCTTGCACTCTTTGATATTCTGATACTGCAGGTGTTTTTGCATGATTCCCTTGCACTCTTGAGATTCTGATACTGCAGGTGTTTTTGCATGATTCCCTTGCACTCTTTGATATTCTGATACTGCAGGTGTTTTTGCATGATTCCCTTGCACTCTTTGATATTCTGATACTGCAGGTGTTTTTGCATGATTCCCTTGCACTCTTGAGATTCTGATACTGCAGGTGTTTTTGCATGATTCCCTTGCACTCTTTGAGATTCTGATACTGCAGGTGTTTTTGCATGATTCCCTTGCACTCTTGAGATTCTGATACTGCAGGTGTTTTTGCATGATTCCCTTGCACTCTTGAGATTCTGATACTGCAGGTGTTTTTGCATGATTCCCTTGCACGCTTTGATATTCTGATACTGCAGGTGTTTTTGCATGATTCCCTTGCACTCTTGAGATTCTGATACTGCAGGTGTTTTTGCATGATTCCCTTGCACTCTTTGAGATTCTGATACTGCAGGTGTTTTTGCATGATTCCCTTGCACTCTTGAGATTCTGATACTGCAGGTGTTTTTGCATGATTCCCTTGCACGCTTTGATATTCTGATACTGCAGGTGTTTTTGCATGATTCCCTTGCACTCTTTGAGATTCTGATACTGCAGGTGTTTTTGCATGATTCCCTTGCACTCTTTGAGATTCTGATACTGCGGGTGTTTTTGCATGATTCCCTTGCACTCTTTGAGATTCTGATACTGCAGGTGTTTTTGCATGATTCCCTTGCACTCTTTGAGATTCTGATACTGCGGGTGTTTTTGCATGATTCCCTTGCACTCTTTGATATTCTGATACTGCAGGTGTTTTTGCATGATTCCCTTGCACTCTTGAGATTCTGATACTGCAGGTGTTTTTGCATGATTCCCTTGCACTCTTTGAGATTCTGATATGGCAGGTGTTTTTGCATGATTCCCTTGCACTCTTTGAGATTCTGATACTGCAGGTGTTTTTGCATGATTCCCTTGCACGCTTTGATATTCTGATACTGCAGGTGTTTTTGCATGATTCCCTTGCACTCTTTGAGATTCTGATACTGCAGGTGTTTTTGCATGATTCCCTTGCACTCTTTGAGATTCTGATACTGCGGGTGTTTTTGCATGATTCCCTTGCACTCTTTGATATTCTGATACTGCAGGTGTTTTTGCATGATTCCCTTGCACTCTTGAGATTCTGATACTGCAGGTGTTTTTGCATGATTCCCTTGCACTCTTTGAGATTCTGATATGGCAGGTGTTTTTGCATGATTCCCTTGCACTCTTTGAGATTCTGATACTGCAGGTGTTTTTGCATGATTCCCTTGCACTCTTTGAGATTCTGATACTGCGGGTGTTTTTGCATGATTCCCTTGCACTCTTGAGATTCTGATACTGCAGGTGTTTTTGCATGATTCCCTTGCACTCTTGAGATTCTGATACTGCAGGTGTTTTTGCATGATTCCCTTGCACTCTTTGAGATTCTGATATGGCAGGTGTTTTTGCATGATTCCCTTGCACTCTTTCAGATTCTGATATGGCAGGTGTTTTTAATTTCATAAGGAAATTGGTATTCCGTTCCAAAATTAACTTATCAAAGTGAAAAAAAGATGTGGATCAATACTGCCAATGATGTACTCTTGTCGCCAAGTTGACTTTCACAATTTCCTGTAAATATATATTGCTACCCTGTTGGTTCAGACGCTTCTAGCTGAACTGAGAGCTAGCTGCCTACTCCCACACATGCCCTTTCGGATCAGAGCTATCATGCAATCATAAATTGGTAACATTTAAATGTAAGCTCCCTGGGTCTACTAATAGATTTTAGATTGCATGGCAACCCTTTATATCTTACTTCAAAGAAACTAAAGTCACATTTCTGTCAAAACTCCTTTGACCACCGTGCTTTCCTGCTTTCCTTCTCTCTCTTTGTATTTTTTTTTTTAAATATTCATTTAGATTGTCAACCGGGAAAGGAAGATGCAACATCTAATTTACAACGTCACCCCAGACCAGTTGTGTCTGGACAAGTGTGTATTTAATTTGCTATGATCCTATTGATCTTACTACATACTGTAAATATTCTTAACAACTCAAAGAAAAGAGTTTAGAAATTACTGTTTTTACAGCTTGAATCCCCTTGAAGGTTAAAATCTTTGTTTTGAACATCACAGTTTTATTGTGTACTTGAATCTATTACTGTACTGATTCGTATACAAGTCTATTCCCTGTTTGTCTGCAAGGAAAGATACCATGCAATCAATTATCACATCAAACACAAGCATCTTATGTAGCAGCTTTGGGAATTCTATCTCAGATAACAATTTATCATCATATATTGAAATTGTGTGTCTCTCCATAGGGAGCAGAGTTGCAGCCATAATTGTTTATTGCAATATCTGGTATTCAACTCTCATAAATATTTTTCCGGCCCCTGTTTGGGTTTATTTGTAGGGGAAGTGGCATCAGTACAGTTGAATGCATTTTCACCAGCAATCTACATTAGGTGCTGTGGTTAATTACAAGGAAGATACTGAGGCTGATTAATGTTTTTACACTTTGTAAATTAAGACTTGGAAAAAAAAAAGTTTGTACTAAGATTAGAAAAAAAAAAGAATGTTTGAACTCATTTAAAGTTCAATTAAAGTTCTCTTTCAAGGTTAACTGGGTGATACATTACATGGCCGGTGCAGAATAAATGCAGTCAAGGTATATATTTTAAAGGATGGCTGGGTATTCCATACAAGACAGTAATTCAATTGAAGGGTTCAGATGACATCATCAACTGCTAGCCCTGGCATTGAATTACTGCCATGTGGTGTATTTTGTCAAGCTTTTCTTATGATTTGTACAACTTTCAGGTCTGTATTATTTTCATCTTTTTTTCTGACATCAGTGGCTATTAGCATGTAGTTATGCAGCAGGTGTATATTTCGTTCTGCTCATTTTCCTTAGGCATGTACTGAACAACCACACCGGAAAATATCACTGGCCTGAGGTTCTTGGAATCCAAACCAAAACATTGTGAGGGATCCAGAGATGTGTTTAGCCGGATTCCACTCAGTGATTGTGTTGTGTGATGGGCTGCCGTTATGGATTAGGGTAATTAATAAAAATAGCCAACCAGAACTTTGAATAGTATACAGTAGTATGGTCATCTGAGAATTTGCTATGATTGTTGTATTTTTTCATGTTGTATAAATATATATATATATATATATATACACACACACACACACACACACACACACACACACATTTAGTAGAGACAATATTCTCACATACGTGGTTTAACTTATACGTTTTAAATTGCTTTCATTTACAGAAATTTTGTTTAGCTCATTAAACATAACTTGAACCAAGAGATGTGCTAGAACTGTAGGTCAGTCTATTCCAACTAACATGCTGTAGGTGGGGCTTGAGTGGCAGTTTGGTAGAACCCCCCACCCCAAAAAAACCAAAAAACCACTGACTATCTTGCCTGACTGTGTAGTTTCAATGTGAGCTTCCAATGTGACCCTGGCAACTGATTAGGTTTCTGCACTTGGAAGCTTAGTTGAAACAGGCAGAATGGAAAGCCAGAAAAACAGCATTAGTTGGCCAATTCGTTCGTGGGGGTTCAGGGAACAGTCAGCGAGTCTGAGTAAAAGGGTACAGCTGAAATATTGTTTAGAGCCCCCTGATTTCTTTTTTCTGACAATGGCTTTGTATTGGCTGCTGTATAAGAAGTCAAGCAGATCTCCAGAGCGCTTCTCTTTTCAGTTTCTCTGAGCTGCTGTCTAAAGTGCTAAAGAAATCCACAGTATATAAAAGCATATGCACATACATATATAACAAGTAAGATCAAAAGAGCAATGCTTTTGGGCTTCAGAGCACTTGCTGCCCTCCAACACTGGGAGTCGGATTTGATTCCACAGATAAGTGGCATGCCCCTGTGCCCCTTTATTTAAAAAAAATAACGATTGCATGCTAACACATACTGGTTACATACACTTTCTTTTAGATAACAGGATAAGAATACACCATGTGGGATAGCGGGTTATGAGAGATTATCAGCCAATAGTTTGGTGAAGATACTGTTAGGTTTGGCAACAACAATTAGATTTTTTTTATAAATCACAAATATATGAACCACATGGTTTATTCACATGGCCCATTGTCACAAGTAAAACACAGTAAATCAAGCTGACATTTTTAAAGGTAAATTTATAAATATAAATATGAAAAACAAGTTTGAGTAAGATTGTAACTATTGGGTTGCCAGTTTTGCTAAATTGTGCTGTAGTTTTTTATCAATAGACGAATATCCCCTGGGGGCTAAAAAAAAAAAGTCTACAGGACGTGAAAGAATAGTGGAAAGCTAAACACACAGCTGGATTTTTTTCTAAATATATACCCCCGTTTACGACTGAAGAGCAACTTTCCAGCTGTATAGTCAATCAAACCTTTTCTCCTGGCAAACCTAAAGAACCAAAGTTTCAAGCTACTAAAACCTGGAGACGAGGCCCAGCCTGGCTTGTCTCTACCTGGCCTTGTTTAGTGCCTGACCAGTAGGGGTCGCTACAGTGCGATGAGGTGAACCAACCCCAGGTGATTTTCCTCTGTAGCCTGTAGCCCAATGTAGAGCTGCTTGGGTCCCCAGCCAAGACTGGAAACCTGGCACAACTGGGATTGTAACCAGCAAGCTCCTGATCGCTTTGATAGTCGAGCCACTCCTTCTCTACAAAGGAGCATTTGGAGTCAAGACAAAAAAATATATACTTTGAAAATACCAGTGCATAGAAATTAGCAAACAATTCGACTGCATTCCTCCACATACATGTTTTTAGTCACGTGAGTTTTAAAAAGAAGTCCTGCTGAATACAGATAACTAGGATTTCGGATATTACTGATACTGCCCATCAGGTTGTTTTTTCTCCTGAAACATTTCTCTCCAGTCAGTACAAGATTTGCCCATTCATGTTTTTTTTCCTAACAGAAAGAAACATGTGTTTGTGAATAAGCCCCCTTTTGCTCACCTCCTTGAATGAGTGTTAGAAGCAGCAGCATGATTCACAACAGCTCTGATTCCTCTTCTAATCCCTTAATACTCTCCCAGCTGCTTGGTCTACAGAGCTCACATCCTACATGCGCTGCAGAGCCGAGAGCATGCACTAAACAAACCTGCATATTGCAGGGTAAAGCAGGCCTGTTTTCATCAGGATTTACAAGGGCCCTCCATCCCTTTAACCTTTAATTGCACCTTAGAGCTTGATATGTCTGAGGAAATAAGTTGGACAGATCGCTTGAAATCTGGCTAATGAAAAATCTAGTTTTGTAATATCAAGGGAAGTGAATTAGGGAAGGGTTCTTATGCAGTAAAATATTGTTCAGAACAAATAAAATTACAATAAACACAGCATATGAGTGAAATAAGAGAATTTATGAATTAGGCAGCAAAAAAATATTTAGAAAATTACAAGTTTGTTATCTACGTGTTTAATTGTGAACAAAATGAATGGTAAAGCTAAGAACCCTAGTTTAATCCCTAACCACAGCAAACACTGAAACAGGGTCCATATAAGCTTGGACTACTATACATTAATGTACAAGTTAAAAATTCTGAAGTTTATCAGATTATACCCAAATGCAATCTGGAATGTCTATAGGAGTGTGTGACAGGGATGGCTGAGTGGTCTGACGTCAGGCAGAAGCAGGAACAAAAACTGACACCGGGGAAGTACTGCAGTTCAAAAAGGCTTGCGCCGCAGTTTTTATTAACAAACAAAAATAAATACTGTGCTCACCGAGCAAAATAAAAGAGTAAACAAACACAAATCTCGAACACAAAATCAACAATAAATAATAAATAAACCATACAGGTCAGGCTGGGCAGTCGCTGTCACTGTTCCTGTATGCTATAATTTAGTTTCGTTTTCACCCGATCGCTCTCGCTCTCTCCGCTCCTACAACACCCACCTCGAGCTAGAGAGCTGCAGGCTTTTTATAACAGGTGACCATCTCCCGATTAGCAACAAATTAAATCACCTAATTAATTCGGGAGATGGCCACCTTCTGCACGAGTTTTAATTATTCCTGGCAGAGGACGAGCACCAATCTCGCCTCTGCCAGAACACGTTTTAAAAATAAACAAAACACTCGGCTACGCCGTCCTAAATACATAAATAATCAAATGTACGGCGCTCGCCGTCATGTATGCAATAAATCATAATAAACAAAACACAAAACAATAATCTGCACAGGGGCGGAGGGGGAGACCCCGATCTAAAAATAAACAAAACAATGTACAGGGCTGCTGGCCCTGTTACAGAGTGTATCAGGGCTGAGGCCCTGCACATGTAAACAATGTGATTTTTTGTTTGTTTGGGCTGTAAATAAATTTTGTTGAAAGCATACGTTTGCGCTAGATAAGGCAGGGCTGGGAGTTGGCATCCCTTTGTAAATTAGGAAAAGTGTGGAATGTGGGCAGACATTTGTTGATTAATTGATTGTTAATTTACCCTGGCCACATGTTTTAAAAGACAGTTCTTTGTTCTCTACAAGCCAGAGGTGAAGAGATGTGAATCTGTGGAGAGACCGTACGGTGGTGTGGTGTGGTGTGGTGTGCTGTGCTGTGTGTGGTGTCATGTGGTGTGGTGTGGAGTGGTGTGTGTACCCAGGGTGACTGAACCAACTACGTGACCACTGGGGGTCGTGAGCGCAACTGAGGATCACTGCGTGTATACTGGGATCCTTGGTTCTCATGTTCTCATGTTCTCTTGTTCTTCTCATGTTCTCATGTTCTCATTATTTTCATTACACTGTGTGTCTATGTTCTCCTGCACTAGGACTACAATTGCTGGTACCTTAGTGCCAGCCACCTAACACTGCAACTAAACTATTTGTAAATATCATAAATAAATCCTGCTCGCCTCGTGCCATGACAAACGCAACCACCTTCCTGATCTCCTGTCTCACAGCGGATACCCCTACCCCCTGTTATACCCCTTCTAAAAGGGGGCTAATAATGTATTGGTGAAAATGCACTGTTATGTGTTCACTGTGTAGAAATGCACATAAAGAACATGAGAAAAGTTACGAACAAGAGGGGGCCATTCAGCCTGTCAGTTATTGTTTGGTTCCTAATAGCTGATTGATCCCAGAACTTTGTGTAGTCGGTTCTCAAAGGATCCAGTGATCCCAATGACTGAACAGCAACAACATGACTTGGTAACCCATTAAATACACTCGCCACCAGTGATGTAAAGCATTGTCTCCTGTCTGTCTTTACTTAGTGTCTTCCAGTCTTTCGCTGTGCTAGAAATGGTAACTAGGGTTAACCTTTTGTGCTAGAAATGGTAACTAGGGTTAACCTTTTTACCCAATATTGTTTGTACTGTGTATTTATAGTATATCTCTTTTACTTATGTATTGTAGTACACTATGTTAATGGCTCTTGGAGCTCTTAACAACCTGTCTGTTAGTTTGTATTAACATCTGCCTACCTTGCAACTGTATTTTCCTTTACAATATTTGCTTCTTATCATTTTTCTGATATAAACAGTGAAGAAAACACAAAGTAATGGACATCCTGGGTTTAAACTGCCACCAGTTAAAAACCCACCTATGAATCTAGTTATGTTTAAGTGTCCTTCTGCTGACAGAACATAAAATATTAATTACATCTTTTTCATAAACCTGTTTTCAGTGTCAAACAAAAAAAAAACCATAAAAATGCAAGATTTATGTTAAATGAGAAAGGTATATAATTTAGGATCTAGATGGCAGGACGCTCATTTTTTGTGAATTATTATTATTATTATTATTATTATTATTATTATTATTATTACAAATTGACTTAATAAAGTAGAGATACACTTTAAAAAGCCTAGTTTAATTTTTAATTTGTTACAAAATATGCCATCTCTATCAAATAATTCTTTGAAATTGAATCCAAGGGAAAGTTAAAAGCAACAGTCCCATTGACCAGTATATTTAATTATTATTATTTATTTATTAGCAGACACCCTTATCCAGGGCAACTTACAATTGTTACATGATATCACATTATTTTTTACAAATGATTATATTATTATTTTATTATTTTTTTTTTTTTACACATTATTTTTACATACAATGACCCATTTATATAGTTGGGTTTTTACTGGAGTAATCTAGGTAAAGGTACCTTGCTCATGGGTACAGCAGCAGTGTCCCCTAACTGGGATTGAACCCACAACCATCCGGTCAAGACTCCAAAGCCCTAACCACTACTCCACACTGCTGCCCTAATTTGATCCTACAGCACCTCTGCTTGTTCCTGCAAGATACCCATGTTGCGCCAAGCTGGTATTGTGGCTGTAATCCCTTTGTTCTTCCATAATGTGATTTTTTTCAAAATGTTTAATGCTTTACCTCTGGTGTTGTGCCCTAATACTGCCCAGGCTCTGACAGGAATAGGTATTTTAGTGAGGTTAGTGCCCTCCTCTGTGCTTGGACATGACACACCACAGTCATTCCATAAAGACTTTTTAAATCTCCTGTTCTATAGTAGATTACACTATAAATCCAATTTCAAACTATACTCAACATTTGTATCAGCCTTAAATTTTTATGGAACTGGCAATCATATTTTTTTGGCAACTGTTTTTGTGGATTATATTAAAATGTCTATGTTTCATATATATTCCATTATAACACTGAATCATTAAGGTCTAGCCTTAATGTTTTTTTTTTTAGTTCAAGTATAAAATATTACAAACAAGTATATAAGTGACATCCACCCCCCTTCATAATTCTGAAGTACTGTACATATCTAGATATCTGTTCAAACATAACTGTGGCGTATGGGCGCACACATAGAAAGACAGGGCCTTCCATATGCCCTAGCTTCTGATATTTGCAGTATGAGTTTTCTAGAAGTGTTTCATTTTGGAAGCCAGCTGTTGGTTAATAAAGGCTATTATTTTTCATACTGTGATACACACCGAAAACCTGAAGTATATTTCAACCTCTGCAACCACTGGCGATGCCAGCAAAGTAATCTCTTATTCTGCACTAATGCAAAGATCCTATTAAAAAACACATACAATACATGGAAATGTCAGACCTAGCAGTAAGTGATGCACAAGGCCGTGCTGATGTTTTATTGACATGAGCAGAACCCCCTCTTTACTGAATCACCTCCTTCTCTTTCACTTGTTAGCAAGTATTATTATCACACTCTGGGGCGCCTTGAAGCAAAACCAAGGGAAGCCTGCTTCACACTCCATCGCTACAGATTATTTGTTGGACACTCAATCAGTATTGGTTAGCTGACAGAAAAACTGCATATCCTAGAACAGCGATTTAATGCAAATTCATTTTACGTTATGTATTAACCTTTTAAATCTGCAGGATTACCTGTTTCTTAAGCGGTACTTAGAATAGTGTCTAATCTGATGAAATGCCATTGCAGCTATAGTTTGAATATTAAAATATACATTTTTATCTGATCTTTAAATTTAAAAAGCTGTAAACAAACGTTTAGCAATTCTTTGATTGTGGAGCAAGTAGGCCTAGGTCCCATTTGCTAAAATGTTGTGCCTAATAATTTCCCAATGAATGACCTCTGGGTGCTGACAATTATTAGGTCAAAGTTTTCAACATCCTACAGTGTATTCAGACACCCTTGTGAACAAGATGCTGAATCTCCAAAGAAGCTTGGAGAGAAAACAGAAATCAATAAATACAAATATATGGAATTGCTGAGTGCACACTTACAGGGCTGACTGTCCAGGGGCTGGCTGGTCTGTGATATTCTGTTATTTTCAATTATTAAACATATTGAAAACTTGAACGTGAGATTAACACTTTGACTACACTGTAGGGCTGTGTGGAATACAGGATACTGGCTGGAGTCAATAATGTGGTACAACAATGATGCTGGTAGCTGAAGGACATGTAAAACATTTGTATGGCTAGTTATTCGTTTCCTAGTATTCCCTAACAGTACACCAGTAGTATCCACTATCGGCTGTTTTTTAGAATCAAAGTGCTATTAGAGGAAATCTAATAGCAGGTGGATGACATTTCACATTACGTACAGCGCAACACTCTTTACAGAGACAGCTGTCCTTGTCAATGTTGTGGCGATGGAGTAAGACTCAAATGAATTATTACACCAAATGGCTAAAGGTTAAACAATTGACTTGCAATAACTCACAAACAAGGCAGCTTTTGTGTGCGGGAGCTACTATTCAATCTAAACAAGTATGACATCTGCCACTGTAGGACTTTGAAGAAATAATACCCTTGAAAGGAATTAATAAGAGGAATTTGAAATCAGATTAGTCTGCCTAATATAAGATTTGGAAACAGATGAGAAGACTGTGTAGTGCTGTTGACTTGTGTAGCTACCTCAGCATAAATTAAACAGCCCTAGAGATATAGGGTTCCTTATAGATAAGGGTTGACAGCACTGCAAAAACTGTAAAAGTAAAAAAAGAGACCACACAGGCCCTAGTTTCTGGCCTGGTCCTCGAAGGAATCCTAGTCTAACCGTCCTTGTAATTGTGGGGGGCCCTTGGTGTTAGAGCATGTTCTATGGGGGTGTTCAGGCTGGTCACCAGGCTAACAGCCAGTGAGAGCCAGTCAAATTGCACAGCCAAGTGGGAGGTAGGAAAAACAGAATGGAGCAGGTCACGAAGACGATCAACAAGAGCTCTTTTGGCTCTTGTATTTGGCTCTGTTATGTGACCTGCTCAGAAGATAGTGCAGTCTTGGCTTGAGCTCCGGTGCCTGTGAACATTAATAAAAGTACCCTCCGTGGGGGGGTTTGTACAGCAAGCCCTGGCCTCTGCCTCATGATTGTTTTACTGACTTTTCTTTCCTTTTCATTTTGTTTTTCTGCTCATGCAGGGCAAGGCCAGCTCCTGCACATGGCAGTACCTTTTACCCAATTTAAACCTCATGAAATAATTTTCTTCATTCTGGTAATCCTTTGGTGGTTCTAGTGTTTATACCAGAAAAGAAGGGAAACTATATTGGTGTAAAATGTATTATATATTGTTCAATGCTTTATCTTCCCCACCATTCAGAAGAAGCAAATTGCATTGTTCATTGTAATTTCTTCTTGAATCTGTTCTGTTTGGATTAACTGACTTTATTATCGACATGGTTTACCACAATTCTTATTGGATTAACCAGTCCAAGTCATGTAATCAGGAAAAACCGCTTATAAAAAAACACTTAAACTTAAACTCAAATAACCCCTTATAAAAGTTTACCATGGTATTTCTGCAGTTTTATCATGTGTTTCCCATGGTTGTACTATGCATTTATCATAGTTTACCCTTATTTCCCATGTTTATTAATAGGCTTTCCCACACCTCACTATTCTTTACTATGCTACTGCTTTTTCACTACGCTTTATTACACTTTGCTATGATGCTATTATGGTAAACTTATAGGGGATGGGACTGCATGTCAGTGCCAATACTACTGTGTCCATATGATGATGATCACTGTCTCACTTGCTGCAACAGAGAGCAGGTACCCTATTGACCGGTAATGGATTTCCCCTGATTGGGCCAATAAATAGTCTCTCTGATTTCCATTACACGAGAGTAGATGTTAAAACTTCATGCTGATTTGAACTCGGCTCTCGCCAAGATAAGCACCAACTAAGACGTAGCTTTACAGTAAACTAATGTGATCCATATGCGTCTCCATCCATTTACGTTTCCTTCCATATGATGATGTAGATATCCTTCTGTCTGGTGTTAATGGCTGAAGTGTAATGCTGGCTCCAGGGATCAGCTTATTTTGCCTCCCTGGCGCATCAGCACACACAACGGCTGCGATGCTGGCTCCGGGGATCAACCAAAGTGCGGCCTCCCCAGCGCATCAGCATGACAACCGTCTGGATTGAGCTAAGTAGGGTACATCTCTGGGGTTTTCAAGTGGGCACCTTCCATCCTCAGTGTTTCGTCGACTAGCCCACGACACCTCAAGAGGGCTCGACGGTGATTCTGGCGTCCCAGCATCACCCCCCTCCGTCCCCCACTCAACTCAGCCCAGCTTACTTACCTGTCCCCAGCCAGAATCTTTCCGTCTCAACCACAGCCAGTTGCTGCTCCTCTCTGCTGCTTCAGATAAGTTCTTCACTGTGCGACGCAACTCTTGGCCACTGAATCCGACGTCTCTGAGAAACCGGGTTGTAGAGTGTGCCACAAATCCTCGACAACCCACTTCCACTGGGTAAACCCGAACTCTCCATCCTCGCTGTTCCGCTTCAGTGGCTAGTTGAGCATACCGCAGTTTCTTCCTCTCATACGCCTCATCTACAGCGTCCTCCCATGGCACTGTTAACTCTATCAGGTGAACAAGGCGTGCTGATCCAGACCACAAGACAATATCTGGTCGAAGGTTAGTGGTGGCAATCTCAGGTGGAAAAATAAGCCGTTGACCAACATCTGCCAGCATATTCCAGTCTCTAGCAGCTTCCAGTTGTCCTGGGCGAGGATTGGTTTTAACACCTTTTCTTGGTGGTTGCTCTCCTGGGCGGAGGAATGTTGTCTTTTGTGTGTAATGTTTTGATGGAACAGGTGGCAACTTATTGGTCATGTTACGCTTGTCTTCCAATGCTAAGGCCAAACATCGCAGCACCTGGTCATGGCGCCAAGTAAACCGTCCTTGGCTAAGAGCCACCTTACATCCTGTCAAAATGTGCCTTAATGTTGCAGGTGATGAACACAAAGGACATGAGGGATCCTCTCCTACCCAGAGGTTTAGGTTCTGTGGTGATGGGAGAACATCATATGTTGACCTGATGAGGAAACTGATCCTGCTCTGTTCCATTGACCATAGGTCTTGCCAGCCAATCTTGCGTTGTTCCACACTCTCCCATCTCATCCATTCTCCCTGTTTGGCCTGGGAAATGGCCTTTATACACCTCATCCTCTCCTCCTGCTTTTGCACCTCGTTGACTACCAGCTTCCTTCTTTGAGCTGGGGCCGCCTTGTGCCATGTAGGAGGAGTTGAACTGAAACCAAGACCCCCTCTTCCATGCTGAACTTGCCCCATGATATCACCAATTCGAAGGGCAGCCTTTGCATCTTCCACAGCTTTCTTTGCCGCCCACTTTCTTCCAGTTTTCAACACAGGTGCTGCCTCCCTTACGCATTTATCGCGTGACTCTACTAATGTCATTTCCAGTCTGACCTTGGCGCACTTAAACTCCTCGGTTAGAGCAGAGACTGGTAGCTGCAGTATTCCTTTACCATAAAGTCCCACTCTGCTGAGGCAGCGTGGAACTCCCAACCATTTCCTGATGTATGAACTGATTAAAGCTTCCAGCTTCTCTACTGTCGTCAAAGAAACCTCGTACACAGTCAGTGGCCACAGCAACCTCGGCAGTAGACCAAACTGAAAGCACCAGAGTTTTAGTTTACCTGGTAGAGCGCAGCTGTCTATGCTCTTCAACCCTTCCACTGCTTGTTGTCTAACTTCTCCCACACGAACTGTGTCCTTTAGATCCCCGTCGTACCATCTCCCAAGACTCTTCACTGGCTTCTCAGACACTGTTGGTATTGCCTCACCATTAATGAAGAATGTTTTATCTACTACTTTGCCTTTAATTACAGAGATGCTCCTTGATTTAGTGGGCTTGAATTGCATTCGTGCCCATTCAATGTTATTGGTTAATTTGCCCAATAATCGATTAGTGCAGGCTACTGTTGTAGTCATGGTTGTCATGTCATCCATGTATGCTCGAATTGGTGGTAGTCGCATTCCAGAAGCCAAGCGCTCTCCTCCTACTACCCATTTTGATGCCCTAATGATTACTTCCATTGCCATGGTAAAAGCCAGTGGAGAAATGGTGCATCCTGCCATTATTCCAACCTCTAGGCATTGCCATGTAGTGCTGAATTCTGAAGTTGAAAAACTGAATTGCAAATCTCCAAAATAGGCTTTCACTAAATTTGTTATTGTCATCGGTACACTGAAAAAATCAAATGCTGCCCAAAGTAGTTCATGTGGCACTGAACCATATGCATTAGCCAAATCCAGGAATGTCACATGGAGCTCCTTCCTCTCCTTTTTAGCTGATTGAATTTGTTGCCAGATCACATTGATGTGTTCTAAGCAACCTGGGAAACCTGGAATGCCCGCTTTTTGTATTGAAGTGTCAATGAAGCAGTTCTTTAATAGGTAAGCTGACAATCTCTGAGCAATAATGCTGAAGAAAATCTTGCCTTCTACGTTTAATAGGGAAATGGGACGAAACTGACTGATGCTTGTAGAATCTTTTTCTTTAGGTATAAAGACTCCACCTGCTCGGCGCCATGCTCTTGGTACAACCTGTTTTTCCCATGCCACTTTCATCAATTTCCACAGAATTCGTAGAACTCCTGAAGCACTCTTGTACACTCTGTACGGAACTCCATTAGGCCCTGGAGATGATGAAGCCCTTGCTTTTTTCACAGCTTGCTCTATTTCTTTCCACTTAGGTGCACAGTCCTCCATTTGGTATTCTGGTGGATTGATAGGTGGGATGTCTGACGGAATTGACATAGGCTCCTGCCTTTTTGAATCTGTATGTGTTTCCTCCAAATATCTCTCCAGCTCAACCTTAGATGCTTTTAGTGTGCCATTCTTCTCACTGGTGAATAACTTCTTTACAAATTTGAATGGGTCTTTATAAAAGTTAGTTCTCGCACGCTCCTTCTTTTTGTAACGTTTCCGTAGGCGCTCAGCTCTGCGCAATGTTGCAAGCTTATCTTTTATGACCCTTTGTAAGAGATTGAGTCCCTCCTTCTGACTTTGTTCTGCTCTTCTCCATTGGTTCCTCAGCTGTCTCCTTTCTCTAACTAAGCGTTCAATCTCCTGCTGCCGTCTAGACTTTCCAGGAATAGTTTGTACTTTTTCCTTCCTTTTTTCAACTCCAAACCTCTCACTTCCATATGCGTCGATGATGTCCCCAAATTTATCCAGCTTCTTTTCAACTGTTCCACTTAATCTTTCCAATGCAACGCAGAGATCTGTGTTTACTGTGTCCCATGCAGTTTTCTCACAAGCTCTTGGCCATTTAACTCCAGGCTTGTGCCCGTTGAGGTTCTTTTCTCTCTTATGCTGGTTTGTCTGACCGGGTTCACAAGGATCATTAGGTTCATCACTAACTGTGTCCATGCAAGTCCTCCTCACATCTATGACAGGGGTGCTGATATCCTGCGAACTGTGGTTTGCTTCCTGTCGCTGGATTTCATTCGACTGACTTGACTGACTTCGTAAGAAGTACTGATCAATGCGAGGCCCTTGTCCCTTCTCCCTCAAGCATTTCATTCTCCCTTGATGAATCTTCAAACCCCTGACCGTTGTCGCCTTGCTCCAGCCGCAGACACAAACCTGGAGTTCTATGTCTTTGTTAACTGCAGATCTTGAACTAGTCTTTTGTGAAGTACTCTCCATACTCATATCCGTTTCCGTTCCTAAGTCGTTAACCGTGTTGTCCAACGTTGAGTCATCTTCCGCCCCCGCTCTCGCAGACTCTAGGGGTATTTTTCTCTTTAATTTCTTAGAAGCCTTGGGCGGGTGTCTCCAGCATCCTGTAAACACAGAGCTGGATACTGCCGACAAGGGTAGCTAACCCTTACCAGCCCCAATGGGGTCTCTTTCCTCCTGTCAGCTGTCTCTCCAGGCTGTCACAAGGTCTTTCCCTTGTTGCCAGCTGCACTATTCACAGCAGTCACTGGACGTATCCAGATCTTCATGATTTCCATTACACGAGAGTAGATGTTAAAACTTCATGCTGATTTGAACTCGGCTCTCGCCAAGATAAGCACCAACTAAGACGTAGCTTTACAGTAAACTAATGTGATCCATATGCGTCTCCATCCATTTACGTTTCCTTCCATATGATGATGTAGATATCCTTCTGTCTGGTGTTAATGGCTGAAGTGTAATGCTGGCTCCAGGGATCAGCTTATTTTGCCTCCCTGGCGCATCAGCACACACAACGGCTGCGATGCTGGCTCCGGGGATCAACCAAAGTGCGGCCTCCCCAGCGCATCAGCATGACAACCGTCTGGATTGAGCTAAGTAGGGTACATCTCTGGGGTTTTCAAGTGGGCACCTTCCATCCTCAGTGTTTCGTCGACTAGCCCACGACACCTCAAGAGGGCTCGACGGTGATTCTGGCGTCCCAGCATCACCCCCCTCCGTCCCCCACTCAACTCAGCCCAGCTTACTTACCTGTCCCCAGCCAGAATCTTTCCGTCTCAACCACAGCCAGTTGCTGCTCCTCTCTGCTGCTTCAGATAAGTTCTTCACTGTGCGACGCAACTCTTGGCCACTGAATCCGACGTCTCTGAGAAACCGGGTTGTAGAGTGTGCCACAAATCCTCGACAACCCACTTCCACTGGGTAAACCCGAACTCTCCATCCTCGCTGTTCCGCTTCAGTGGCTAGTTGAGCATACCGCAGTTTCTTCCTCTCATACGCCTCATCTACAGCGTCCTCCCATGGCACTGTTAACTCTATCAGGTGAACAAGGCGTGCTGATCCAGACCACAAGACAATATCTGGTCGAAGGTTAGTGGTGGCAATCTCAGGTGGAAAAATAAGCCGTTGACCAACATCTGCCAGCATATTCCAGTCTCTAGCAGCTTCCAGTTGTCCTGGGCGAGGATTGGTTTTAACACCTTTTCTTGGTGGTTGCTCTCCTGGGCGGAGGAATGTTGTCTTTTGTGTGTAATGTTTTGATGGAACAGGTGGCAACTTATTGGTCATGTTACGCTTGTCTTCCAATGCTAAGGCCAAACATCGCAGCACCTGGTCATGGCGCCAAGTAAACCGTCCTTGGCTAAGAGCCACCTTACATCCTGTCAAAATGTGCCTTAATGTTGCAGGTGATGAACACAAAGGACATGAGGGATCCTCTCCTACCCAGAGGTTTAGGTTCTGTGGTGATGGGAGAACATCATATGTTGACCTGATGAGGAAACTGATCCTGCTCTGTTCCATTGACCATAGGTCTTGCCAGCCAATCTTGCGTTGTTCCACACTCTCCCATCTCATCCATTCTCCCTGTTTGGCCTGGGAAATGGCCTTTATACACCTCATCCTCTCCTCCTGCTTTTGCACCTCGTTGACTACCAGCTTCCTTCTTTGAGCTGGGGCCGCCTTGTGCCATGTAGGAGGAGTTGAACTGAAACCAAGACCCCCTCTTCCATGCTGAACTTGCCCCATGATATCACCAATTCGAAGGGCAGCCTTTGCATCTTCCACAGCTTTCTTTGCCGCCCACTTTCTTCCAGTTTTCAACACAGGTGCTGCCTCCCTTACGCATTTATCGCGTGACTCTACTAATGTCATTTCCAGTCTGACCTTGGCGCACTTAAACTCCTCGGTTAGAGCAGAGACTGGTAGCTGCAGTATTCCTTTACCATAAAGTCCCACTCTGCTGAGGCAGCGTGGAACTCCCAACCATTTCCTGATGTATGAACTGATTAAAGCTTCCAGCTTCTCTACTGTCGTCAAAGAAACCTCGTACACAGTCAGTGGCCACAGCAACCTCGGCAGTAGACCAAACTGAAAGCACCAGAGTTTTAGTTTACCTGGTAGAGCGCAGCTGTCTATGCTCTTCAACCCTTCCACTGCTTGTTGTCTAACTTCTCCCACACGAACTGTGTCCTTTAGATCCCCGTCGTACCATCTCCCAAGACTCTTCACTGGCTTCTCAGACACTGTTGGTATTGCCTCACCATTAATGAAGAATGTTTTATCTACTACTTTGCCTTTAATTACAGAGATGCTCCTTGATTTAGTGGGCTTGAATTGCATTCGTGCCCATTCAATGTTATTGGTTAATTTGCCCAATAATCGATTAGTGCAGGCTAATTATACTCTATTGCAAATGCTTTGAAAACTGACAGAAGGACATAAATGGCCTGCTGTGACACTAAATGATTCAACTGAGGGCAAAATGCTGAATCTCAAATCTTTGCTTTCATTTAAATAATTGCATTAATATCATTAACCACAAGGTCACTGGATTGATCCCAGCCTCCTCTGCTTTGAAAACATACCTGTCACTAGAGGCAGTCCAAATCTGCGGGAAATATGCAAAAAACTGTGGACATTTGAAGTAGATATCAGCAGAGTGTTCTGTGGACCGTCTCATGTGTTTAGCATTTGAAGTAGATATCAGCAGAGTGTTCTGTGGACCGTCTCATGTGTTTAGCATTTGAAGTAGATATCAGCAGAGTGTTCTGTGGACCGTCTCATGTGTTTAGCATTTGAAGTAGATATCAGCAGAGTGTTCTGTGGACCGTCTCATGTGTTTAGCATTTGAAGTAGATATCAGCAGAGTGTTCTGTGGACCGTCTCATGTGTTTAGCATTTGTATTATAATGGCTTACAAAAATCAAATCAAGTAAACATAATCATATCAAACAATTTATGGGTTGAGTACTTCCAATTTAATATAACAAACATTTTTGTCAGTAAAATCTTTAGGAACTGTCAAACAAAAACATGACATGACATGACATGACATGACATGACATCACACGAGACTTCTTATTGGGCCACATTTTCAAAGCCTTAAGAGTAAGTGGCGGGATTCAGAAACATATAGCCTTACACGTTCCTGCATGCTGCTACAACTGTTTAAATAACATACCTGAATTTTTTTGTTTTCATTGTTAAACATCCTGACAACTTTTTACACTTTATAACTTTAAAGTTAGTTTCAAAGCTTTTTTCAAAATGGTCGCTCTAGTGCACTGGGGTTTGAGGTCTGTCCTCTAAATTCACTGCAGGAAGAGCGATTAAAAAATAAATAAATAAAAACATGTGTGTTCTAGCTTTTCTGTTCCGTACCACATCATGGATTGTTATTGCTGTGTTACCGGTTTGACAATGTGGCCAATAATCCTTACACTATCCAGTGCACTAGAGCGGACATTTTCTCTGAATTGTAATGGTTATTACCTATTGTAAATCAATTGTCAAGCCAAGCGCCAACTTTTCAATTAGATTCTAAAAATAAGGCCAATTAGAGGTTACTACAGCTTTACAGTAACTGTTGTAAACACAGTATGATATACTTCTATGGTTAAGGGTGTAGGTATCTAGATCAGCATCTCCATAATATTTATATACTTTGAATCCAAAGTACTGGAATGTGATAAACTAACACTTCATTAATCTTTGGTTTACATTATGTAAATTAAGTTTGAGGAACAGAACCAACAGCTAGCTTTCAAAAGCAACCATTGTAATTAAAGTGATCTTCAGACTATGTCTTTAACTATACATTGATGGATAATTCAAGCATCCTAGCAACAATAAACCTATAGTTATTCTGTGAGAATCACACTTTTGTGCCTAATGCTTTCAAATACACAATATAAAATGGTGCAGCAGAAAATACAATATACAGAGTTTCCCCTGTAAGACTTATGCAGTGCTCAAGGTAGTGGAAGTACAGACATGTTTAACAGGATTACACTGTGGCCAGCTGATGCCCACACACTGTGTCTAATGAATAACGAGGTATTGACCTGCTGGTTAGTCATGTTAAACTATTAGGCATAAAAAGGCTTGCCTTTGTTGTAACCCATGGACTATGGATTTTCAAATCCATGCATTTAAGAGATTACTTGTATCACATACTTGTATGTGTTTAGGACAAGAATCAGACTGCTGTGTCAAAGTTAACCTCTTCAGCTTCTGCTGCAGCGTCGCTCATATTTATAGTGTTGTGTTGTTGCAGCAGGGAACCCCAACCTCAGTCTCAGGATAAAAGTTTAAAGCCTGTTTCAAGCTCACACATGGGAATGTTAAAACAGTACCATTCTACTCTAGATCAGGTGTGCCTTTAATAATGGTACATGCAGTATTTCTCATACATTATTTATTCCAAATACAATATGTAGAAATTGACAGCAATATTTGTTGCACTCCATTTACATTTGACAGCCATAATAAGATACTTGCGGAGAGCAGATAGTGAAAGGAATGCATTTCCTAATATTCTACAAACAATTGAGGACCATACAATGTCATCAACTGTAGATGACAAACTATAGAAATGTACATTTAATAATTCTACTGTATGAAACGGCCACATCTTTCTTCAAATGGCATTTAAGCATTTTCTTTATTTGCTTTGGCACTGTCTGATTTTGTGATGTCTAGTCAGAGCTGGGATGAGACAATCAGCACTTGTTTTGTTGATTGAATGGGTTTGAACAGGTAAACCCATTCCCCATTGGGATCAGTGGCAGGAGTGTCTTGTGTCATTCTTGACCTCTAAACCTGGTCCCTGTATTTTTTTTTAAATACAGTAAATACCTACTGTTTTATTTAAAATATCCTCACCATATGTTATTAAAAATGCAAGTGAATCTAAATATACAATACTGTAGATTATGTACTTAAAGAAAATGATAACAGATCAGTAAATACCGTTTAAGAAAAACATGACAGGACCAAGACAGTAGTAGTTTTCATTGTATACCTAATGTTTTCATGTGGAGCTAGACTTCACAGATTTGTTGGCTTAGATCAGAATAGGTCACAGTTCTGTATTTAAAATATCAGAGGTAGCTGTACATCCCACATTGTGCTTTAGTTGCTGCACTTGTAGAAGAACAAAACAATATTGTATCAGATAAGATGTGCTTGCAGGCAGTCTTCAAGCATTCTACTTAATAGATACAGATCTGTAAACCCACGACAGCAGATCTAAGTGAGATTCTTTGATGTTTGCTGTTTGTTATGGGATTGAAAGGGGTTCTCTTCGGGAGACTAATGTACATGAAGCAGCAGGCAACACAAACTCATCACACTGGTTATTGTAAGATCTTTGGGTGACACGTATTTGCCATGGCACATCTGTTACCTACCTGTCTTCTTTGTTTGTGAAAAGAAGCAATCATGCCCTTTTTATCCTCCCGTAAGCACATGTAAATGGAGACAGTAAGCTGTAAAAGTCATACGAATTGTGTGGAAGATGGTGAATTATACAACTTTATAGTACAGTTTTTATTAGCCACAAACAGAAATGGGATTATCCACTCTGATTTTATTCAGTATTTTCGATGTGAATTTTAAAGGTTTAGATACTGTAGTTAAATATACTGTAGTGTCTGGCCAAAAAAAGATGACCAGCTTTTCACAATTCATTTTACATGGCTGCTGGCTCTAGCAGTCATGACCCATTTGCTCCCAGAGCTGTAAATTTCCGGTGGTGGCTTTCTGCAAACATGCTATTCCAGGAACACCTTTTTGAAGTTAGTCAATGAAGCAACTGCATTGAGGGAAGGACCCATTAACATTGCCCTTGAAAATCCTTTGACAACCCTCACAGAGCTTATGTAGTTCTAGTTGATCACATGACACACTTGTAGCTCTTGGGAGTTATCGATCACGGAGACTGTCGACAAAATCAGAGCAGTGTGTGTGTGTGATTGTTTTCTTTATTCTAGGATATTCTCGGGTCACATGACACAGTGTGCTGAGTGTTTTTGGCTAAGGGAACAAACATAAGCATCTGGAATCATGAGCTATAGAACCAAAATGACACCAGAAACTTGGGTTTATTCCTTTGTTCAGAACTCGTACAATTCTAGCAGAGGTCTGTCAGAGGCTGGCTAAAGGAATGTGCAGAAAGACTGCAGATCTGGTGAGCAGCCATTACAACTGCCTTCCTATTTAACTGAGCATCTCTTCTGCTCTTCTAACCTAAATGTCAGTACAGGAGAGGCACTTTTCTGAGGGGCATGGAGGACAAAAATAAAGTAATATCACTGTGATAGATTTCAATTGGTTCATCTTATTACATGGTATACAATTGCAGATTTACTTCTTTATACCAATCCTCAAAAGAAGATTAGTGTTAACATTTCTGAAAACAAATTATCCTCCTCCCTACACACAGCAGATTACATTACATAAATCTTTTTTTAAAAATCCGTAGCATTTTTATTGTCATCATTCGTTTCATATTTGAGTGGATTAAAATATAATCGTATTGTTTTAATGCTTATTGAGTGATTTTATTACTGCAGTCTAGCTGAACCTTTGGCTGAAAAATTATAATTTAGTGGCAGTGCAAGCTGCTTTATCGCAGTCATTTGCAACTGTATATGTCTAAGTCAAATTAATCACTGTCATCTCAAGCAAGCTCAAATTAAACTTTTGACAAGAATTGTGCATTGATCCACAGTAAGCATGTTCTTATGCAAGGTGCAGCTGCCCCAGGAATGTACTCTTCTACTTGATGTGCTGTGTGGAAGTCATTTGAAACGCTAAAATATGTTCTGTACAAGAAGCCCACACAAAGGCAAGGTTTATCTCATAGGCTAGGAAGCAAAGCAAAAGCATGTTTGTGGTTGTTTTGTTCATACTGTGCAGGGTTTCCATCTCTGAAGTATAAATAACTTGTATGAAAGAAGTAAAAAGTGTACAAAGACAGATTTGACATCTAACGACTTTTCACACTTCCAATAAACACAGAAATTAAATGCAAAAAAAAAAAAAAAACACCTCACCAAAAACTCACTTTACAACACTTTGTAACACTAGAACCCCTTTCAGACAGGGTTATTGTCTATGACTACTATAAATGACTGCTGTACAGTATATAGAGCTGAAAATTGTATTTTAAATCTTTTCACTTGGTCTGTACATGCTTCTTGATCACATAGGCAGTGTACAGATTATGTAGAATTGCAGAAGAGAGTGAAGATATAAGTAAAATAGCAGTATCACTTACAAAAATCTAGAAATGGAACATTTTCTGTTCGTTTGTCAAAATATAATAATTTAACAAATAATAGCAACAGCATTTTTATTTATTTCTTAGCAGATGCCCTTATCCAGGGAGACTTACAATTGTTACACGATATCACATTATTTTTACATACAATTACATTATTTTTTAAACATAATTTTTACATACAATTACCCATTTATACAGTTCGGTTTTTACTGGAGCAATCTAAGTAAAGTACCTTGCTCAAGGGTACAGCAACAGTGTCCCCCTCCTGGGATTGAACCTACAACCCTCTGGTCAAGAGGCCAGAGCCCCTAACCACTACTCCACACTGTTGCCCTATTGATTTTATAAAGACAGCTTGATGATAATGTTGCCACAAAGCACTGTAAATAATAGTAATGACATGAGGTATACAGATACAGGTGTAGGCCTCACAGCTCTGTGAACTGAAAAATATTTATAATTCATTATGAACAGGCTGTTTAAACAAATAATCTTAAACACAATTTAAAAACCAACTTATTAATATAGTTTTAAAAAAATACTTTCATGTTAAACTGTGCTGTATCACTCACATCCCTTTTTAGCACTGCATCCATTCACAAAGTATAGGCTATATTAGGTCACTTGTAATACAATTTGCTTGATCAAATTACCTTTCGAGATTTAATTTATATGCAGATTTTGCTCCCTGTAGATAATGACAAATATTTATTGCATGGTGGTCTTTTCTGCCTTGTAAGGATAACAGGTTAGAGGTTAAATTCTAATGGGCAACTACCGGTAATCAGTATGTCAGCCAGAATACAAAACAGTATATTAGCTGAATGTATGTTTACCCATTAATTTATACAGCACTTCGATTGTTGGTTAAAGTAGAGACGTAAAGATTTCATCCCTGTTTAAATATCATACAAGAAAACAGGGTGTGTTGATGTCAATGGTTCATCGTAACATTTTTTATTTTCAAATTTGAGCATACAATGGCTAGAAATATAAGGAATGATTACAAAATTTTTTTTGAAAAACTTAGGGTTTATATGACTACTGTTCACTGTACAATGTGCTCTGAAATACACATGTAGTTTTCTGTTTTTCACCACAGCTAAAATCACTGAACACAAGTCATGAAAGATAAGAATGTGCAAGTTCAAGGTTTATGTCTTTGGGAGTGAATTTATCTGTGATACAAACACATATGCATTTTTTAACTCATAAAGTAACTGTAGCTAACAAAATAGTTCCAGACATGGTCTCCACCATGAACGTCTGTTTATTATATAGATCTCAAAGGTGCAGATTTAGAAACATGTGTCTGGTACTACACTAGGCTAAATAAATATCTGCTTCAGATCCGTGTGGCTAACAAACTGAACACATCTACAATGCTTCTATGCATAAACTGATCACTCTTTAAGCAAAATAATTGTAACAAATATACAGGATGCGGCTGGAATATATTTTGTTTAAATATTTCCTAATCCTATGAGTTGTTAATAAATCTCTTTCTGAAAACATAAGGTCAACAAAATATACGTATTTTTAATCTCTTTAGCCCTGATGTTTATCAATGAAATCCTAGTCAAACTAACCAAACAAATGCAAATACAAAGACGCAAATACACTGTACATGTCTTAGGAGTAAAAAATACATTGTGAATATGGAAGTACTAATGAACTATATATGGCTCAATACTTCATAAAAGATCTTTCCAGAATATTCTGTTAGATGCGTGGTAGACATTATGCCTGCCCATTTGAAAATATGCTTTACATTATTAAAACCTAAAAGATGTTGTGTATTGCAAGATTGCCCCCTACCCATCTTTATTTGGTTTTGAGTCTACAATTCTTTTATTGCCTACTTTCCAAAAGCTGTCCTGTACGGTTATTTGCAGTTTATCTTTGGTTTCCTTGAAATTACAAATGCAAATGTGAAGAAAAGAAAATCAAGTAGCCTATTTGCTTCCTCGTCTTCTAAGGAGCTGAACTGAATGCTGACTTTTGCACTTCTCTTCTCTGCCAGAAACCATTGTTAGTTTATACTGAACTCGACAGATCTGACAACCCGGCTCATCCATAAATAATAAATTGCACATCCTACCATAGATTTTATCTCCACTATATGTAAAATCAATTATGCTTTGTGTCCACTTTATATACTGTTGCATTATTAATAGGGGACTTGTGCGAATATGATGACATGGGGATGACTGGCGGGGATCCAAGAACAAAGTATTTGACTTGGGTAAGTTGTGATAATGTGCAGTTCAATGCTTAAGTACAGGGGTTCTCATGGACCAGGCTCTCAGGGGTCCCCACAGCCACAGGGAATCCCATGTTATTCAGGGGACATGGGAAAGAAAACCTATTCATACGGGAAATGACCCAAATGACCCTATTTTAAAGAAAGGCAAATGTTCAGAATGGAAATAATGTTAAATATATTAAACAAACTAGCCAAAGACTATACCACTCTGCAACTATGTTGTTTCTATGTTAGTTTATATCCCTTTTGATGTGGTCAAAGGCAAAATTGGTCATAATACAGGTATGTTAATTTAGTGCTCATGTCTCCTGTTCATAATGACACACAGTTATGAACAATTCTCAAAATGTGACATTCAGTTTGTAATTGATTTTGTAAACAATTTTCCTCCAACTGCAGTTTTAGGGTGGCTAAAGCAGTTTTTTGTCACAGGGACATGAAGAACACCCAAGCAAAACAGATCTTTAAAAAAGATCATCTTTTAATATTTATCACACCTCATAAAGCTAATCAACTTACCAAAGAATTAAGATGTTTAAAGATGGCCCTCAGATAAAAGAATGGGTAGAAAGTAGGAAATGTTACCTTAAAATGAGCACAATTACAAAAGTAGATCTACATAGGATTCACTATACATGGAGAAAAAAGGAATGTGGTAATAAGAGAGTTCATTTCTGCACATTTTCCCTATGGTAGTTCTTTCACCTTTTTTTGGTGATCACATTTTATTCCTTTACAGTTGCTGCAGGATCGATCTAAATGAGTCAATCTCAATGGACCATGGAAGAATCCAGTAAGCTCCCAGATGCTTATGAAGGGGTCGAGTTGGTTGTTTCGCGGTATCCTCATGAGTTAAATAACCACAGGACTCTAGGAATGTTTGATGGAGTATTTTCTTTATATAACAAGCATCATTTATTGAAAAGGAAGCATTTTAAACCTGCCCAGGGCTGAACCCTGAGTCACGCTTACATCACAGCGCATCATTTTTATATGGACGCTAGTTGTGTCATTCCTCCACCAGTGTCTGGGGCACAGCGAATTCTCTCAGTACGGACTCCGACCCATATCATCGGAGTCCTAGTTCAATCTGCGCTGGTATCGCTCTGCTGCCAATAGAAACAAACGGGACAGATTTAAAATCGCTTTCAACTAGATCCAGTGTAAAGTGGAACTGGAAACCAGGCATTATAAACCCTTGTCGTTTTTATAGAACAGATCGTTTCGAAACAGGTATTTAACCTTCTTAAATCCACATTCACACTGTATACGTTCATTCCATCTCACATCATTGTGGTGAAGTAGTTAAATTAGAAGCAACTGTGTGTGAAATGTCTTTCACACTTCTCTGAGAGAGAGCAATCACAGGCATATGAATGTGCCTCTATTTATGTATTCTATTACTGTCTGTTTTTTAGATTGCTATCCACATATCATTAATTTATATCACATTTGTCTGGTGCTGCAACAGCAGATGTGAAAAACCCAACAGATTAACAGGATGTTTATTTAAATATGCATGACATTTGGGCATAAATATCAGCTTTACAGCTGAGTATATCAGTGAAAGAAAAGTGGTTACCGGAGTTTTCCAAAATCTTCAACAATGCTAAAGTACATAGATGATTTCTATTCATTGCATTGGCATCTATAGATACTCAAATGTTGAAGATCTCTGGAAGAAAAAATGTAGATATGGAACTTCAAATATCAATTAAAACTATTAAATCATTAATACTTTATTGAATATTTCTTACCTGTGAATAGCTGCAGAGCTGCACAGACTAGCTTTTGGGATAAATAATAGACTACTGTATATCATGTTAAAGACTGAAATTGTGAAACTGTGCTGATCTGAAGCATTCAGTGTCTGTACTTTCTATACTGCTGCCTGACCTATCAGTACATTACCCAATCTGATTGTTACTTCACATGTTTGTAGGTTAGGATCTATTCACTGGCCCATACGAATGAGATCCGCACGTGTGCAGGATAATCTCTTATGTGACATTGGCTGATTTTTCAGTAGCAGACATTGTTACACATTTTCAGATCCACTAAAAGCATGAAGGTTCACCAAGAAATACATTTTCCAGTATCATTAATGGAGAACTGATGAGCCAAGAATGGGAGAATCTGCTTAGAAAGTCGAGGTGTGTGGATGTGGCTTACTGAGCCCAAAACTGGAAAGCCATTTAAAGCAGAACCGCAGAGCAATTATATGAATCGAAGGATTTTTATTTCAGTGTTCTGCCAGATAAATGGCAAAACCACACTTTTGTTTCATTGTGTGAGTGGTTACATTGAAATGATATGGCATTTAGACAGCTTAGTGGCAGAGACAAAGGTAATGCGTGATAAAGTTAATGGCTTATCAAAGACCTTGGCCAGCAATGCAGTTTTTTAATAGCGAGCTGTCATTTTTGTATCTGTTTCATTTTCACAGTGCAGTGGCGTAACTGAAGGCTAACACATGGCGTGGCAGGTCTGAGCATCATGCCAAGTGGTATCCCAGCATTCTCCCACATTCAGCTATCACCAAAAGATTTGCACCCCCCTATAGAATTAACTAATTTGGCTTCATAAAGTCAAATGAAACCTGCTGAATAATGTTACATTAACATATTGCATTACATACCGCTTTGTAGTTTTCAATATACTTAACCAAACACTGACAAAAATTGGAAATCAAACATAAAATACTCTGCTACTATTATGGCTTCCGGTAGATTTTTGCGATATAGTTTTGTAGTTTCTTTGATTACATGATGTTAAATAAAAGATCTAAATTATGTTCATATAGTTTTAAAAAAAATATTATTATGTCTCAATCTTCAATTCGTAGGAGATGCAAAACTTTTGCTGTACATGCAGATTACTTGCGTACAATAACTGTAGTGGATTTAAGGCTACCATTCAAATAAAGAACCTGACCTCAATTACATGGAGAGGTGATCTTGCAGATTGATCTGTTAGGAGATTAGATTTAATAAAACAATAACATCTGAGAGAGTAAGGGAGTGCATTTTATTTTTGCATTAATACACCTCAATGCAACCATTCCATAAATCAGTTTTATTTTACATTTCAGAAATGGAAATATCCAGTTAATGACACTATAAATATCTCAGCTAAACCTATACTGTCTTGTAATGTAAGGTGTAATACGAGTTTTTGGTAAACTACATACGATGTTTTGACATGGTAACAGCTGTAATAAATTGTTAACATAATACATACAAGCTGGACTACTGCAGTTAATGACCTCTTCTGTAGTTAGGACGTCTGTAGTTATTTTTGGGACAGCATGAAAAGGACTTGCTCAATGTTTGTTTTTTTTTCCCCCAATAATTAATTACCTTTAATGCACAACACTTTCCTATTACCCATGATCCTGTGAAGTCTTTTGCATGTCCATTTATTTTAGCCTGGTAAAATCCATTTAGCAACTGGAGACGACAGCTTTCTAATCCTGGGCACCAGGCACATCTATTAAATTGAATGAGAAGTGGCAAAAAGCATTCCGTGTTGATAATGCCACTTCCTCAATCAGGAGCTGAGGTTCAGATAATCTGTCTGGAAAGCCCCACCCCCAGTGGAATGCACACATCCTGCATTGATTTCCAGCAGCTGCTCCTGACGCGGGGAAGATCTGCCGGCCAGGCTTGAGGTTTCCAGATATTGTGTTTGCTGGGCAGATCGTGCGGCTGCAACAATAACAAGGATCACATATAACTCAGTCACATATAACAAGGATCACATATAACTTGGGCAGCAGTGTGGAGTAGTGGTTAGGGCTCTGGACTCTTGACCGGAGGGTTGTGGGTTCAATCCCCAGTGGGGGACACTGCTGTTGTACCCTTGAGCAAGGTACTTTACCTAGATTGCTCCAGTAAAAAACCCAACTGTATAAATGGATAATTGTATGTAAAAATATCTTGTAACAATTGTAAGTCGCCCTGGATAAGGGCGTCTGCTAAGAAATAATTAATTAATTAATTAATTAACTCAGAGGAAAAAAAGCTGATAAAATATGATAGCAGCTGGTTTCAAATCATAGCCCATGGGCAGAATACATAGGTGAAAAAAATATATAATAGCACTGCCCTGGAGCATGTAAACCTGCTTTTTCATGGAACCAGTTCCACTGTGTTTTTATTTTACATAGTTAATAAAGAGGGCAATATGTCATACCTAAGGGGGGAACGCCTGTAGGAATAAAGGATGGCAACAGTATTTGGAATAAACCTAAAATGCAGAAAAAAAGAAGAAAGAAACTGTACCATGCAGGCCATTGCTATTCATTTAAGTTCCCTAAAAATATTCAAAGTTTGCCTAATTTTTAATATGTACGTTTGGTTAACCAGAAATTAATGGCCATTATACCATTACAATGTAAAGATTACAATGAAGATTTGATGGTATTCCATGGTGGGTGCTTGACAATTAAATAAAATGAGATTTCACTGCCATTCCAAAGCGTGCAGTACATGTTATTTTAAATGTACAGTGTGTGGGATTGTATGTAAAGCCATTTCATTTCAGTAATGAAACAAAGAACCGAAAACGTTGTTTCTTTTTTCACATTTAAAAAGCTTTCAGTGTGTAAATGAAAATCCAATTGAATGTGCACAATGGGTGATTGGATTACTGCGTTAATTGATTTGGGAGCTTAGAGGAGAGTGGGAGAGAGAAGACTTTCCCAGTTCCGTTTCCAAGACTACATGAACACGTATTTTACTTTTCTTTAACCTGCACTTCTTCAATGCCTGTCCTGCCGTGGGTACAATAAGTTATATTTCCCATGGGTGTGTAACATTAATAATGGCAAATGTTATCTCAGGTTCCTTCACATTCTCTGGTGTTTTAAAATTGATTCAATTGTAATAATATTCCATTTGCTTTTGCTTCTTTTTAGGTATGTATTAAATGTGAATGTGACTACAGTTATTTTTGCTATGTATCATACTACACAGTAGTCATACTGTATGTTGCAATACTAAGATTTATCCAGTTTTTATTCAATAAATGATATGTACCAGTAAATTTAACCTTCTTGCAAAACACAATGAAATATTCTGCAGTAAAGACAAAATGTCCGTCTTTCTGCAGACTATTAACAGATCAGTGATGCCATCCTGTTACAGATAGTGTTGCCCCCTACCTGTGAGATGAGGTAATGGGATGACAGTGCTATCAATAAGAGATTGTGATCTTTTTGTACAGTGGTTAAAATGATCACTTGAGGTAAACTGACTTAATCTGTCTATTTTAATCTGAGCATTTGACACACGTCCGCTGAGTAACAGGCTTGTGTCTGCATTAGAGTGGTTTATGTTGAGCTTATAGGAAGTGTTTATACACAAAAGCTTTTTCACTTTTTTCTCAGGAAATCCCCTTCACTCTCCTCTCTTGAGAAAAGCTAAGTTACAATGAGTGACAAGTCTTGCCACCAGAAGCATGTAACTGTCAAGATGTGTGATGATGTCAGATTGGCCGCGGTTGAAGAGATGTGTCATCACATTGTCAGCTTGACTAATGGAATTCTTTTTGTTTCAATCTCTGAGAATGCTGTGTTCCCCAAAGGCTATGTGAAACGCATTCACTTTACTGTGGTTGCATTAGAGGCTGTTAAGTAAGTTTTACTGAACTGCTGCATTAGTTATTGTAAGGCCTATTCTATTTCAGGGTATACTAACTAATGGCAAGTGCTTATGGCATTAATATTACTAGTTCTATAACAGGCATGTCAACCCCTAAGTGTTCATACCAGTGAGACCCCTGCTGAAAAACCTTGGGATTGATGACAAACCTTGTAAATATAAAATTAGCCATACGTAAAATTAGCCGTACGTATTTTCTCTCCATTTAGTTACTGTAATCTCACCAGTGCGCAGTTTATTTGAACTTTAAACTCCCTCTCAGCTCTACTACGGGTGTCATAATACAAAGACAACCATCCATGCATTTATAAAACATGAATCTCTTATGACAGGAATCAAGAGCCATAGTGGTTTTGATTTTGCTGGGTATTAAACACAGCTCCAGCCCTGACAAACCAAGGCTGTGTCTATACTGAAGTCTGACCCGAGAGAAAGGAGTGAAGAAGTGAGCGATGAAGCAGAACATGAATTTCAAGTGATTTTCAGCATTTCTTCACGCCTCAACAGCAATTTCTTTAGACTTTTGCAATGTGGTTTCATTCAGAGATACATAAAATAAATAATGGATTTTGATGCAGTTTACTATTGCTGTATTTTGTAAGCTTATCCTGCTTGTGTAGTCTTTTTAAAACCTTTATGGTATGACGATGACAACAATTGATTTTATAGCATACCATTGGTCTGAAGGTCATTACAGTCTGTGGTACAATAATAAAAGCAGTTAGGGACATAATTAAGGGAATGTACTTTCTCTGAGTTGCCTTTGAACCGCCGTCTGAGACACAAGGGCATAAGAATCCCCCAGTGACTGGTGGTGCTGTATAGCCACAGGCACATACAGTAACACTGAATCCTGTTTGTCTTAGTGCATGCATTCATCATTAGAACTGGGGAAACAGAGCTCTCCAATAATCTGAGGAATCCAGAATAACCTACAGTACTGATATTGTGCATGTGCCCATGGCTTCAGTTGGACATTAGAGCCATGTACAAAATGACCCCCTCCCCCCCAAACACACACACACACACACACACACACACACTTATTTTTTACTTATCTCCCTTCACCAACCCATAGTCGAGGCAACACACCAGTACACTAGATTCAGAAGGCTAGTGCATGTTTCCCGGGTATAATAATATTGTAACGACCTCTGTTAACGCAGGCAGGCGCATCACACAGGGCGAGGCAATCCACACACATGCTGAGGGCGTGCGCGAACCCGGGACCTCTCGCACTAAAGCATAGCACCGATACCGCTGTACAAAAGAACCGGCTCCTGGCAAGGAGCATATATCGGGCTTATGTCACTGTGACAGAGATCGAATGATTCTTGGTGTTAGACCTCCCTCTCGACCTGTGAGGGCACTGTGTAAGAGGAACAGAGTACCCTTAACTTAATGGCACGACAATTTATTCCGTAGGGTAGGTGGAAGTCGGTCATTTAGGAAAGGGGCGGAGCTACGGTATCCAAACTCAGCGACCCAGACGGTAAACGGTGTGGCATCTGAGGATTGAAGGAGCGGATGTGCTCGTTAACCTAGTGGTCATGAGCGAGGATATAAATAGGGTTATAGCGGACGTGGTCTGTTCCTTTTGTGAATGGTTAGGAAAGAACCTAAAAGGAGTCCCTGCATGTAATAACCGTGAGTGGTCTGTTAGTCTGTCTTGTAAACGTTGTTTGTTTGTTTCGTTTGTCTAAAAGATTACTAACACGATCCGGAGCTGCAGCCGCAGGCCAGCATTAAACCAGGACACCACCACTGAGAACTGTCTTTTCACCACAAGCACTTAAATCACGCACTGTAGGAACTGTATCTGTGTCTTTGTGTTTTGTGTGGGTGCTAAAACTGGACTATTTGGTTGCGGGTTAAATCCGTGGGATTTTACAAAACCGAAGTGATACACGCCGCTGTAATCACTTCCAGCATTATTATTTACAGGTGTTTGCCATAAGGCTCTGGACATTGTAGTAATTTATCATTAAACACCCTTGCACCTGTTAGTAATTGTCGTGTGATTTGTACCTGCACTGCACTCACCTTTGTCCACTCACCACTTTGCCACAGTCACCTACCAGCCCTGCTGCTGCCTTCCCCCGCACTACAATATTATAATGATACTCTGTAGAATGTATTGCACCGTGCTAATCTCAGAGGTATCTGCAGCTATGCATGCCTCAATACAATTAATTAATCCTTGTTAAATAAGCCATGGTTGGCTGTTCTGTTCTCAGAGTTGGTTGCAGTGTTTTCAGTAAATAGTATTATACATATTAATGGTAGGACGGTTTTAGAACAGTAATCAGTTACTATTATGGTTGACATCCCATTAACTGGATTTCTGCTTAGCTATTGCTCTGTGGCTTCCTTGAAAGCAATGTATTTAATACCTTGTTCATAAACCTAATGTTAAGAGTTGTTGCGTTAAGGATGGGGGTTTTGGAATATTGCCAAGAGCCGTCTGCATTACAATGTTGACATGCTTTCATCTAATCTCTTCACTTACTGTCGACTACACCCAGTTGTTGTCAGTTGATTTTTAAAACAATTAGCAACATTTGTTCTGGACCCAGTGCATTCCATGGAATAAATATGCTTAATGTTTCAAAAGGCAATGTTTTCAGTTTCAATTCTGTCCTTCTAAAAAGACAGTAATGATTCCCAGTGCACACAACTTACAGTGCACAGTTTTTCTCTCATCTTCTCTAAGGAACTGTTTAGTCTGAAGTGGTAGGTAGAGCTAATTCTTAAAAGACGCGGGCTTGCCATGAAACATCCAAGTCACAGCCTCATGATAACCAGTGCAGGCACCTATTGTAATCATAATCCCATAACAAGATTATCGGGACATGTCTTCTGAAACTTTTATAGGAGACTAGGACTGTAAAATAGTCAAATAAAAGTTTGGTGTGGTTTGTGAATGCACATTGGGTGAATACAGGGTAAAGTGATGATGTCGTGCTTTTGGACTGCTTCAGGTACGAAAGTGAATGTAGGTTGAAGATATTCATACAACATCGAAGGTGTATCAGATTTGAGCCTCATGAAATCTGAAGCGTCCGTAGGAGGCTGGAAGTGCAGATTGGTGAAGATTGATACAAAATCAAGGCAGTTGTTCACCTGGTAAAGTGTGACAGACTGATGGACAGATAGACAGACAGATGGGCACAATCAATGCATAAGGATCTCTGGAAGGAAGACCCTAAAAAGGGATTTAGTTCCAATGTTTCAGAAAGCTTTAGATGTGGCAGCCTTAAAACTTGTCCTGGGAAGTGGGTCCCTCCAAGCTCAGCAACTTGGTGCAAACATGATTCAGCACCCTCTGGGCAGTGCTTTTATTAGGTGATCCTCTAGGCAATCCACCCACTCTAATTTACTGTGAATAATTCTATAAAAAATGTTTGTGAATGCAGTCAATTTATAAATGGGCCCCTCTCCTAATGATTACTACGCTTGTAATATGGAGTGGTTGCAAGTGTGAGGCGGTATAACAAAGTGCAACAGCTGGAGGCAAGTTCAATACTCATCATCACCAGCATAAAATAAAGGGCTCCCTCGTTATTTATCACATGAAAAAACAGTGAAATAATGAAAACAGTAAATTAGTGAAGCACCCGGACACAGTCTGACTGTTTACTGTCAACACTCTCCAACTGTGAATTATCCATATTTATTGAATGGGGAAATAAGACTATATTTCAGTATAAGGTGAAAATTACAAGCAGTATTTGTTTTATTTATTTAATAGAGAGCACTTTTGATCACTCAACTATGGATGGTTGTATATGAAAGTTTGTCCCTTGTTAAAATATGTACGCTTTTACAGGACATTTTTGCTGATTTAGAATGGAATTTCCTCCGTTATGTGTATTGCATTTAAATTTCTTTGTTTAGCAATTTTTTGGTCATGACCCTGCATTAGCCAGTATGGGCCAATTAAATATGAGAGTCACAGTCTGTTTCATTTTTTCCAGTTGCCAGGAAGAAAACAAATAAAAAAAACATTATGTACATTCAAAATTCAGTGGTTCAGGACAACCTCCACAACCTGAGTGAATTAAAAATAGATTTTTGGAATTGAGGTTGCAGCTTGCTGCATGTAAACTTTGGCCTCAAACTTGGTCGGACAGGGAACTATACCAGTAGGCCTATTGTAAATGCTACGTGCACCACAGCTCAGAAATTCAGAGTGCGCATTTCACAGTTTCTCCAGAAGCCTGGGATGGTTAGGTATAATTTGATTTTTGAATGAACAGCCACTTGTCCAGAAAGGCTTTCACTGTCTTGTCTTGGAGGGAATCCCCAGAGTGATAATACAGCAGAGCTGAACTACACACCTGACACTCATTCTGAGAGAGAGAGAGAGAGAGAGAGAGAGAGAGAGAGAGAGAGAGAGAGAGAGAGCTAGCTGTTTACTCTGGTGTGATTCCCCTTGTTTGCAGAGGCTTTACACTTGCCTACTTCAACCTTTACCCCTCCCTTCATGAATTTCTGTAAAAAATAATGAACCTGTTTTGTTTATACGTCTTGTGATGCAGAACTCAATCTGCATAGTTCTTCATATTGACTTCTTTCACCTTAAATAGAAACTTGCTATGCATATGAAATACCGCAGTTCTTCTTGTTTAGAATCACTAAACCCCTCAACATTCCGGCTATATGAAATCGCAAATTTGTTCTATGTGGTATTTCCTACTGATGTACTTCTTACGCCCACTAGGGGCAGTGGGCAGGATTTTCAAAAACCAGCATTATTGTATCGAACTCGCGGTATAGTAACGATAGCTTTAGTAGCAAGTGATTTTCAAACAACATTTGTTGATATGCTTTGAAACTGAGTCGATTAGATTGTTAATGAATGCATTTCTCATTAAAAAGCTTAATTGTCGCAGGTCACGTACATCATTTCCTCTCTCATCGTCTAGATAAGGGGAACTCATTAATCAAAATGCATGTTAACGAGATCTAGAAACATGAATGGAAGCACAATTCGCTGTTATGGAAACTACTAGCGTACAGGGAGGCGGCTCTCCCACCAGCGAGCAGCAGCCAAATGGGAATATCTATTTTGTATATAATTTGTAAATTTCATTTAAAATTGTGCATTTTGTCATCCAGAATGTAAATTTATTTAGAACACTTCACATAAAATGCTGATTTACGATTATATGGCATGTGGGTATAAATCGAACGGCACGGTTTTAAAAATAAATAACTAAATAAATAAATAAATAAATAAATAACTAAATCCCATTAGTCATTTACCCTCATTCGGGTATATATACAACTCTTTTAATGTGCATTTTTGGAATTTACTTCTGTATGTATTTTAGTACTGTATGTACGATTGTAAGCTGTAAATAATACGTTTCAAGTGCCATTTGTGTTTGTAGTTCTTAGTTCTTATACATATATACCATGTACGTAGCACTTCATTATATATTGTAGTGTGCATGAGGGTGGGGGTCAGGGCTGGTAGGTGACGCAATCTTAAAGACATAAGCCCGATATATGCTGCTGCTCTTCTGTATAGCGGTATTGGCTCTATGCTTCAAAGTGGGACGTCCTAGGTTCGCATTTGACCTCCACCTGTGAGAAACCCCTGCCTGCGGGAACTGCGGTTTGCCACAATATTTATTAAGCTTTTAAAATTACGATAGAACTCCCTAACCCAATACACAATTAGTTTATAAATAATTGTTCTGTGAATTCCTTCCATTCCATTCATTTTCTCTGGTACTCTTTCCTTACCTCCACAATAAATAAACTCAGCATGAGTAGAATTAGCCACTGAACACTTGCAGTATTATAAGAACATGTTATGTGCATACAAACGTGTGAAGGTGAAAGTGTACATTGTACATAAAATATGGGGGGAGTCTGACAACATTACAAATATGTTTAGGTAAAATCCATGTCAGTGATCTGTGACAATGAACACGGATTTACTTTCAAATTCCCACGCCAACAAAAGAAATAGTCGCAGAAGCACTGCTCGTTAAGATATTAGTATAATTTCGTAAATCACATTAGCACGATTAATAATGAAATAAGCATAACGAAGGCTTGAAAATGCCAAAATCAGTGCTGCATACCGATTTATTGATTAACACTGGAGTTATCATTTACAACCTCTTGAAAATCCTGCCCAAAGTATTGCAGTGGGACAGGTTATTGGTTACACTCTGGTGTATGTTTGAGAGCTCGCTAGAGGCCCTATGGGGCTAGATGCATGGGTACAACCCAATAGACTTTATGCCAGGCCTGTATGCTCATCAATCATGAAGGATATGTGGAGGACTGGTAAGCCCCGGGTGCATGTGCAGTCCCATGTGAGCTGACTGAAGTACTTTGAAGCTCTAGGGCTGCAGAGTGTGAACATTGTAAGAAAGACAAAGGCAGATGGTCTACTGCTATAGAGTGCGGGTGGAGGTTGTTTCACAGAATAGGAGGTGAATTGGGATTTAATGCCAGTAATGCATCTACTAAGTGGCCGAGTGTAGTATTTACCTGGGGAACAAAGGCAGTTGCCTGACTTGGTTTCATTTCTAGCTATGTATTTTCATTTCTACAGATGTAAATGTAAATACCTTTGAAGCCCCTTTAATTCTGCATGCCTGTCACACTGGAGAGCAGTCTGTTTAAACACTGGCTAGCACATCTTCTGAACAAAGATAGACTTTTCATTATAATCAAACATGCCTTACTTTGTCAGCACTACTTTGTGTTATGGATTTCTCTGTATTTCTTCTGTTTGACTGTTGACTGTTCCTTTTTACGGTAGATGGAATACTAATTGCTTATTGACTCACTCTGTGTGGATTTAGCTGGGCAAGGTGTTTTTTTAAAGGAACCAATGTAGTAGATAATGACATACAGGACTACATGTTGTGATAAGCCATAAAAACTGCACTGCAATATTTTATTAATTGTTGGAATATTGTAGGAACATGTTCCATTATCCAGAAGGGCATTACTGCCAAGTGGAAAAAATATTTAAGTTACTGACCCTAGACAGCCCTCCTAGTCTGGTTTTGATGAAGTGTTTTTCTTATCCTACTTTGCTGGCCTTTACACAACGGGTTGGATTAACACTAGAACGGTCAATCTGGTATCTGTCAGAGTGATGCAGTCGGGCATAGTTGACATGGGCAACTAACACATAATTATGGATTACCTAGTAACAATTTTATTGGACCATGTACTGTATATCTAAAAAAAAAAAAATGAATGTGTGATAAATTAGGACTTGATTTGGCTATACCTGACTGCCCCTTCTCAGTAGAAACTGGGAACTCATTTATTAAAACCTAAAAAATATAACATCTTAAAATCAGAACCCCTAACAATAAGCAAGGGCATCTGTAAATTATTATAGTGTTGATTTTATTAACACGTCTTGTAATACAAAAAACTGTAAATATTATTCTATTGTGAATGACAAATAAGTGTCCTCAGTTGGTTAACTGAAATATTCTGTGATAATTTATACAAACAACAGCAAGTTTATGACTGCTTCCTAATATACAGAGATGAGTTGCATCATTGTCTGCTGAATCTCTGGTGTGCTTTAATCTGCTTTACCCTTTTCTCCTGTTTCCTTCCAGCTTTTGTAAAGTGACTTCATTTACACATATTTTTGTTGATTGTGTAATGGTCTGGGGAATGATTTTGAAAAGAAAGATACATCTATGGTAGTTTATTTAGTCTTCAAACATGCATTATGAACTGACAAAGACTATTTTTTTTACTGTAGCCTGGTGTGGATTGGCATGCAGATCAATGGCTCCTCCCTGTGTCAAAAAATATCCCTGTATTATCTGCAGGTGGAACCTTCTGTCTGCATTGACTTGCTCCTGCACCTACCCTTTGTCACCACTGGGGGCCACGCCTTGGGGCCTCTCTGAGGACCCCCCTCTATTAGGGGAAGCCTGTGCCAAATATCAAATCTCTCTGCTACCCTTAACACAGAGATTGCTCCTGCCAGGCCAATATGAATTTGAAAGGTTGTGAAAGGTGACGAACTGATGGTGCTAGACTTTGAAGTCGTCCATTAGGCACACTATTGAACCACACAGCAGGTACCGCACAGTCCAGAAATGTCAGCTACCCCACTCTGCTTCATAGGGCATAAAAACAAATTTCACATGGGAACTATTACTATATGCTGTGGCACAAGGAGTAATCTGCACACATCAAGGTAAATGTACTCTAAACTATGCATTTTATTTTCTTGGCAATGTTTTGGGTTGTTTAATAAAACTAATAACTAATATCTATCTATCTATCTATCTCTCTCTCTCTCTCTATCTATCTCTCTATCTATCTATCTCTATCTATCTCTCTATCTCTCTCTCTATCTATCTATCTCTCTATCTCTCTATCTCTCTATCTCTCTCTCTCTATATATATCTATCTCTCTCTATATATATATCTATCTCTCTCTCTATATATATATCTATATCTATATATCTATATATCTATATATCTCAATTTAATATATTAAATGTCCCTTTATTCAGACATTTCTTCTGCTGGGAATTGTCTTCTATAGATAATTCAGCTAAATTAGTGCTCCTATTACTGGTAGTTAGTTGTAAAAGTCTGACAGTTGTAATCACATAAAGAAAGACGAAAGGAGGAGAAGCTGCTGATAACATTTGGCAGAGATAAAAATAGCATGTTGCAGTATGGGGAGTGGTGGCAGCTGTGTGGGGGAGTTTCTAAGGCAGTCCAGGCTCAATAAACACAGATTGTACACATAGGGGTGTAATAAAGAAAAAAAATGATAGACTACAGGGTGAGATGTTATGCAAATCCATTTGTTACTCCAAGGGGTTTATCTAGAGTTGGTTACACAACATTTTTTTTTTACCTTCTGTATTTTGTTAGTTGATATGACCTGCTGTGTGAACAGATAAGGTTGTTTTCAGTACAGCCCAGTATTCTTTCCAGAATCGGACCCTATCTTCTGCTCCTGGTGGTAAGTATACCAAGTGTGCTGGAGTTCTTGAGTGTGTGTTTATAGCTACTGTACTCTTACTGCTATTTACTTCAAACGCAGAGATGTTCATGGGGTTAGAGGCCTACCTTGTGACCAGTTCATGGATAATATGAAATTACCTGGATGTCGTGTAGTTTGATCTGCTTAATAATTCTGTTCATTTGGATCCGATGGCATTTCAGTAAGCTGTTAAAACTGTCCAGCAGGTGCTGTTGATTCTGGTGGTTATTTCTGTGCCCAGTAAGTTTTGTTTGGTTGAGAGGAAATTCTTGGATTGCATCAAAGTGTAACAGGCAGAAACTGGGAGTGAACAGATCACCTTGCGGGTCTCACTCACCTTAGCATCTTAGCAACCGTACAAAAGGACGGGTCCCCCTGGATGAGCAGCTTTTGGAAGCTTGTTTGTACCCTTGTGTGTTAAGGTACATTGCAGACAAACCTCTTCAAAATAGACCTCCATCTGGTCACAGGTTTGGATGTGAGTTGTGGGTGCATAAAGACTGTTGTGCAGGTTATTGATTCTTCCACTGGAAAAAAGAACATCCTGCTCACATCTACCACCCTTCAATGCATAAACTGAGCACCCTTTCCTCAGGATGCTCCTGGAGTATTTCTCCTTCAAATACAATAATTAGAACACATGTAGGATGCTCCTGGGATACCTTCCGTTTTATTATTTCCTTAAGCTAATTTTATGAATTATTAATGTAACTACCGGTTTCCCTGTCTCTAAACTTAAGGGAATTAAAATATAAATATTTAAATTTTTAGCCCATCTGTTAATCAATGAAACCCTAACTAAACACTAATGTTAAACTCACTTTTTACTTAAAAAAAATGAATAATAATAGCATATTCCCAACCCAAACATGAAGCCTGTTCTACACAGTTGAAGCAACACTACCCCGTTGCCATTACAAGGATTATTATTTATTTCTTAGCAGACACCCTTATCCAGGGCAACCTACAGCTGATACATTACATTACAGATATGAGCAGTTATAAAATACAATAAGGTAAGAGACAATTAAAATAAGAGAAAATAAAATAGAGTAAGTAATTACGTTTGAGAGCGATTTCGACTAAGAGCAGTTGAACTTATAGTAAATAGATTTGCTTATAAGAGTAAATTCCATTAATAGCAAGTAGTAAGTACAATAAATGGGTAAGAACGATTTGAAATAAGAGCAATTTACAAAAAAATATGAATACAGTTACCTTTAAGAGTAAAATCAAGTACAAGATACAGAAATTAGAGTCATAATTGAGAGCAGTAGTACAATACAGCAAAGTATGGAGCAGTTAAGTGCAAGTGAAGCTGATGCAAGTACTGGTACAATTGGGTGCCATATAGTCCAGTATATAGAGTTGTGAAGTTTACAGATACTGTCTGAACAGATGTATCTTGAGGAGGTGTCGGAAGGTGGTCAAGGACTTTAACAGTCCTGATATCTGTGGGCAGGTCATTCCACCACTAAGGGGTAAGGGTGGAGAAGGAGTGGGCTCTGGAAGCGGGGGAGTGGAGGGGGGGGGGGGCAGCTAATCTGCCATTGGCAGAGGAGCGGAGGGGGCGAAAGGCGGTGTAGGGAGAAATAAAAGTCTGGAGAAGGGAGGGAGCAGAAAGGTCAAGGCAGCAATAGGCGAGTACAAAAGTTTTATATTAGACCGTACTCTGCGTTGAAACTTGTTTTCCTCTTTTTTTTCGTAAATCAACAGCTTTTATTGATCTGTACATGCAGCGTCGGGTCTGTAAGAAGCAAGCCCGGAGTGACTTCAGATAAAATAAGTGTAATACCAAAAAAAACAATCACATTTACATTGCTAGTGTACACAATATTAACACGTGCTAACCACGTTTCGCCGCACTCAGCATACAAAAATTATTTTAACATTTTTTCACAACACATAATGCTCTATATGTGTGTCTTATAACATAAACATATATCTACCAATCAAATAGTTTAACAAAATACATGTAAAAATCAAAATGATAATATTATAAATCAGAGCACCTCAAACACGCAGCCTCACCTGTAAGAAGCAAGCCCGGAGTGACTTGCTCCTGCGCAGATGGGCTCTTACCCTTGACCTCCAAACGAGGCACTATTGAACAAGCTATACAAATTTAAAGGAACAGTGCAAATTCAAATTGCACCTGTTACAGATGCAAGCATTACAACATTAATGAAATAGCCACATAATGCTAAAAAAGTCTGACCCCGTAGTGGATGTTCAGTTTATGTGTAGATACTCCTGGAGTTGTGGATGTTCCTGGGGAGCATTTTCAGTGAACAAATGGATAGCCTGCGGCTATATTACTGCAGGCATTTGCTATTGGGATGTGGCGCCTAATACAAAGAAAATCAAAAATTGCTTTGTAGTCACAATCAGTAAGTTCTGTTACCTAAATTAAAAGCAGAAATTCACTTTAGTTGTGTATTGGCTCCAAAACATATTAAACTTGACAGGCCAAGTTGTGACACTTTATAACCTGCAAGTAGATAAACACAAAACCCTTGGCTAATGATCCACTCTAATTGCTGTCATCAGTGCACTTTTATGGGGTAATTTGTTGTTGTAAACCAGAAATGTGCTGCAGTGTGTATATGCTGGGTATCAACCAGCAGCACGGAATGGTAATGTTTTTTAACATTCTGACATTAAAGCCTAATGTGTTATTGCTAGAGTGAACCATTACTCTGGGTTTCTGTTTATTTTCCTTAGTAAATCTAAATATATTCCATGGAAGGAGGAGCAGATGGGCTTTTTAAACTCAAACTGTAGCTTTGTAGAAAATGAAAATACTGTTACAAATTAATTATTTCTAAATAAAAATGTGTACTTTTTTTGTTAAAGTCCTGTATTTTTTCAAATATTTTGTAAATGGGCTATGTGAAAATAAATATCTTCAGTATGATCGTGCATCTTTTGATTGGCTTTTCTGATGCTGGGAATAAAGAGTAGTCAGTGTAGTCTATCTGAGTGATCTAAACCCCAGCGGATCTTAATACCTCAAGCCCAAAACTTTAAAATCTGCTCTTTCTGAGATCCTGTTTCACTGTATTTTAATTGTCTCTGTACAGGGTGGAGGCTGGGTGCAAACTGGTGACCACACACAACGCAAGCGAGTATCTTAACCACTATGCAAAAGAATCGGGCCTGTCTACATTCATGGTTATAGAGCTTTTAACCTTATCGCATCTCACCGACAGGGGACACAACACGCAATGGAAGTGCTGTTATGTAGACCCAAGGCTGCTTAGATCATTAAAGACCCAAATGCCATTATTTGGCTTAGGGGTTTATTTCATCAACCAATATCCTGCCAGCATTGGAACAGGTGGATTTTATTGGTGCATTTTACAGCACTGGGGTGTCACCCTGGATTTCACCAACCAGTTATATTTGATGATGCAGTCCAGTGTGAGTCCCCAGTACTGCAAAATGTTCCAATAAAATCCTTCTGTGACTTATCCTGGCAGGGTATAGGTTGATCAAATAGACTCCTTCGTGTCAAACCTGTTTACTGTAGCAACCACAGCAATCGCAGTGCACTCCAGTGAAACAGGCTTAGATGATGACATACCGCCAGAGTCTAGGGGTAGGGGTAGCCTAGGGAGAAGCATTAATTGTTGTCATTACTGCTGCCATTAACTGTTAAATTGTATTTTGCACTCCACTTACATATTACCAAGCTCAATGTTCTTTATAATGCATTCATTAATTTTAGTTTAAAAACACTCCATTGTTTATTGTGTAAAGAGAATACTTGCGTATTTTAGAAACAGAAGGGTTTCTGTGCATTTTAAAATGTAATAACAGATATACGCCAGACCTGTGACCTGTTATGACCTATTAACCATGCAGCTGCTCATTACAATCACTTAAGATAAATACAAATAGTTTTGCATGGGGTCAGAGAGGAGTCAAGAAGATCATATTCTGCTTGACCAGTATGTTGACCAATATATGATACCCAAACCTCCAGCAACGTCCGTAGTGGTTGTAAGAAACAGATTTAATAGATTACATTTCTGTGCGGATGTTGTGATGTTGAGTTACAATTCATTTGGTTTACCACAAACTGTTGTGTCATTGTTGACACCTCTGTTTACTGTCTCAGGAAGCCGCTGGAAACCCTATTCTTACTCTCAGGGAGGCTAGATAACCTTACAGTGGACCACACTCAGGTTCTACTTTATCTTGTTCTTCATTTTACCCCACAAAATGGTTTTCTGCAATGGTGACTGGACTAATACCCCACCTGATTGTTCTGCATTGTGAGTAAATACAGTAGACAACTTTGGGGTATCATCAGTTCAGGGATACTAAGATATTTAGTTCACAAGGGGTTTGCTTGGGTGTTTAACTAGCGAATGTACCCTCTTCATTTTAGGGTGACACTGCACTTGTGCGACAGCGTTCTCATTAAAAATAGAGTGATTATCTCTTCAGGGATGCCAAGATATTTTTGCAAGAAGTCTTACAAATGGGGTAAAAATTGGCAACAAATGCCCCACCCCAGCATAACAAAACAAGAGAGGTAGGGAGACGATATTTACTATAAATCCAGTAAGAAACATATGCTCTCATCACCTCAGCACAGCTCTTGTATGTAACCCAGACCCTTACTTTCTTGATCACAAACCTTACGTGTCTGTTTTTTTGGAAGGAATACATGAAAGAATGGAATTAAAGAATGGAATTAAATGACATGGGATTAACAGTTAAATAAGAAGACTAGGAGACAACAATAAATATATCTTCTGAAATAGAGGATACATAACTAACAGTATTGGACATATTTTTATGAAGAGTAAAATAAGTGGTTTAAAATAGACAGCTCAATTTTTCATGTGGTAGCCAGTATTGGTAAAATGACAGATGTTTCACTTTTCTTAATACATTTTCTTAAATGTTACCAGGTTAATTGGTGAATAACTAAAAACGATAATTCATTTACTGTGTGTGTACACTGCAGTTCTGGCGAGTTATTGTTGCCTAGTAGGCAGGCTGTCTCTGCTCTATTTGAAACCAGTAAAGCAGACATAAACGTCACTTTAAACAATGTATTACAGCTTTTAATTCTGACAGAGGATTTTAGGGAAAATGTATCATTTTCGCAGTCATTTAATTTAGCACTCAGGCAGGTTGATTAATGATGTCAGCTGCAGTGCACGATCATTCACTTGACCTGTAATTGCTCTCCCGTGGGTCTGCTGGTGCAGCTTCATTTCCTGTGTGAGTCCTCATGAGGATTACAGGGACAGCTAACTCTTTTAAGACATGATTAAGAAACTGAAATGTCACAGATGCAGCAGGGGCTTTATGCGTTGAGTAAGGAAAGAACCATCGCCTAAGGAAATTAAGACACGCTATCCTGTCGCCATGATTACCATTAGGATTGAGTAAACCACGATCTGGAGCGCGTTCTAACCAGAAATGACATATCCGGGAGCTGGCAGTAAGCAGTGCATTAGGATGTGTCCAGTGTGCATGTTAAGTGGAAGTATTGCTACTTTTTATAAAGTAATCTGTTGCTGTCTAATTTAATCTGACCAAAAATATTTCATGGTATCTACAAAAGCAGCCAAGTTAAAAAAACAAAACAAAACAAGAAACATGAATATAAAAGGGGTACCAAAGTCAAAACCATTTTTTTAAGGTGACCTAGATATGACATCGTTATATAGCTGATACTTTTATTCTAACGGATGTTTTTGTACATGAAATGCTTTGTTTTGTTTTGTTTTTTTTATATCAGTGCTTTATTGCAATTAAAATGTCCTTAAAAAAACAAGCATCCAAGAAAGACTAATAGCCATTTACAGTGTAATAGCCATTCCTACAAATTTATCCCCCCCCCCCCCCCCAGTTTGTTTCATGCAAACATGGTTGTTAACCCCTTGTGTCTGGTAGTTAAACAGAGTGCAACATTGCTTCTTTCTTTCTTTATTACTTTATTTATTTAGTAAGCCAGAGTGTATTGGTTCTTTTTCCCTGGTATCTATTTATTTTAGATTTGTCTTTGCGATTTTATATTAGCTATGGAATTGAACATTTAAACTTCATTAAAGCATAATTCAGCTATTCAGTTACATTGATACACAATATTATTGACTGCTGCAAAACCACTTTAAGTCAGAACCTGTAGGTACAAGATGGAAAACCAAAAATAAAGTTAAACAAAAAGTATTTTATTTTTAGCCATCAATCATAACATACACAAGATTCTTATTCTTGTTTGCACAGAGATGCCTGAAAGTTCATTTTTTCATCTCGTCATATGCTTAAAATTACTTCAAATACATTCTTGTTCAACCTTTAAATTGATAGGAAGGAATACAGGAAACAAACATATACCTGTATTTGTTTTTTATCCACATCAATTTGGTTCTACCTTAACCACAATCAATTCCAGGTAAGTTAATGCCTGCAATACTTTGAGTCTGACTTAGAACCTTTAACTGTTGGGATCCCAGCAGTTGTGGTTAGAAACTCTTCCTTATATTCATCCATGTGTGAATCTGTCTGTCTGTCTACTCTACAGCATGTACTGTATCTGTCTATCATGAAGGAAATCTATTGGTTGCATGTCTCTTTATATAATAAACCATATTTTCTGGTCATAACAAGACTCAACAGGTATAAAAAACAAAAAAACACAAAACAAATAGTCTGCTGGAAGACTGCCGAACGGCATTTCATGTTTATGTTAGATTGCTAGCTTTCACCACTGATTATGACAAAGTAGGATGTCATGATGAGAAATGACAGTAATGAAGCACTCATTGGCTATAGCATGCTGCTGTTTGATCATGCTAAAGCTGTATTATGTTCATACATGCCCTGTAGCAGATTGAAAAGTGTAAGTTAATTAAACAAAAAAGACCAGAGGCTTGCCAGGTGACATTGCCTTCTTCAGCATTGGCCAAACCTGAACTTTGACCTGGAAGGCTAACATGTTTAATTTGCAGAAATGAATGGGGTCTCTTGGAGGTAGGGTATGGTAATCCTTCCAGACCTGGTGTGAGGCACTATTTGTTCAGATTTGAGGGAACAGTGTGCACTCCTGTTGCCCAGGAATTTTCTGCCTTGTGGTTAAAAAGAGGGCCACAGTCTCTGGTCCTGCCCACATCTTTCATCTTAACCTGGCCTTGGCCAAAGCTGCCATTCTGCATTTACACACTAGACACGACTGTCTTGACGAGAGGGTCGGTGTGACGTGAGATTGTCAACCAGCACTTGGCCTCTCTGAGAAACTATGCCTGAGAATGGGACCTAGTTGAATTGTGTTATGACACACAACCACAGGGATCTCACTTCACACAGACCCTCAACGATTAAGATACAAATCTGCTGACCCGTAGGTGAGAAATCTTCTATCACATTAATAATTCAATTTCGCCACTGGGCTCACAGATCAGATCTTTAAGTGCGGCAAGCAGTCTTGGTGGATTGTCAAAAAGGATATAACTCTATGAACCATAGACAAGTGTTTGCCTTCTGAGTTGTCAACAGAAAATATCAATTCTTTCCTATTCTGTACATTTCTAAGTTTGCATCAACATTTTGTTTTCTTTCAGAAAAAAAGTGGTTCAAAATTCAAATAGATAAAGACACTTGAAAGGTTGATACTGCTGCGCACAGAGCCAGACATCACAATATGAAATTGAACAGTGGAATAGATTAAATGTTTCTTCAGTGAATTGTGAAGTGATTAATTGACCAGCCTTCGCAAGGCAAAATTACCCCAATCAATCACTAAGGGACCTCACAGAGCTGCTGCTCTATTCGTTTTATAAATATTCAAACAGAGCCCTCCCAGAATTGGTAAACTAACCATAAAAAAGAAACTTCTGTTAAAAAGAAATCCTACAGGATACAGTATAGATGAAAGAAAATGACTGCACAGCCAAGACATTAATTGTGCTTTTATTGAAACCGTTAGGTTACTTACCGTAACCCTGGTTCCCTGAATGAGAAGATGACCACCAACGACATTATGTATGGGATATGTCTGCCCATTGGGTAGGTATTGCTGAGCTCTTTATATCAGAGCTGCTGGTAGGCCCCTTCCTGGGGTGACGCACTGGGTCCTGCCCACTGAGGGATTAAAACAGTCACCCTGAGGAAGCCATTTCTCTTTTTCCATTGAACCCGTGAGGGCGACCGATGCGACCTCACGGTTGGTGGTCGTCTTCTCTTTCAGGAAACCAGGGTTACGGTAAGTAACCTAACGTTCCCTTTCAATTCGAAGATGACCACCAACATTAAGTATGGGATAATGTATACCACAGCCGTCACGAGGGAGAAGGAACGGCAGCATATGAGGGACGCATTAGAACCACATAACCCAAGGGTTAGCGGTGTGATCTTACACCCTCAAGGACCCTCGTGCCTAATGAAGGCAGGGTAGGATCTACCACATTAAGGTGGTAGAACCTGGAGAAAGTATGCGGCATAGCCCAGCTAGCCGCAGTACAAATATCGGACCGCGAGGCCCCTCTGAAGAGGGCCCAAGATGTAGCTAACCCTCTAGTGGAGTGTGCGGCTACTCTCTCAGGTGGGGGCAAGCCAGCACCATCATACGCAGTCGAGACTGTGTCTGCAATCCAATGCGACAGATGCTGCTTTGAGAGGGGCTGTCCTAGGGTCCGTTTCCCGTGACACACAAAGAGCTGGTCAGAATGACGCAGAGCTCTTGTCCTATCCACGTAGTATCTCAATGCCCGCACTGGGCAGAGGAAATTCAATCTCTCATCCTCCTCCGAAGAAAACGGGGGTGGATGGAAGGACTCAATTTCCACAGACTGATTAACGTGAATCATCTTGGGGAGGAAAGCAGGGTTTGTACGCAGTGACACCCTGCTGCCATCGTCCCAAATACGCATGCAGGAGCTGTGCACCGATGTTGAGTCTGACAGTGCCGATGTCGAGTCTGACAGCGGTGGAGCGCTGGCTTCTGAGGCCACCTCGAAGCTAGTTGAGTCGTTGATTCCAGGAAAGCGGCAAGCCGGCTTTCAGCACAAATGCAAGGGAAATGCAATCGACATAGAGAAGCGCTTTTCTATCAACACGCGCAGCTAAACGCAGGGGTCTTACCGTACCGTCTTGAGAAGGAAAAAGAATTGGCTTCCTCTGGATGACGTTTTTAATCCCTCGGTGGGCGGGACCGAGTGTGCCAGCCCAGGAAGGGGCCTACCGGCAGCTCTGATATAAAGAGCTCAGCAATACCTACCCAATGTCATTGGTGGTCGTCTTCGAATTGAAAGGGAACTATTGTTAGATTCCCATGTGGAATCTAAAAGTAAGTGGAAATGAAACACTTGTACATGTATACAATAAGTAAGGAGCAACTTAGATGAAGGATTGAGCTGCTCAAATATTTGTACTTGTTGTTATACTTGCATGTTGTACGAGTATACAAACGTGATGATACAGTAAAATCACAGTCAAGTAGTCACGCTTTAGCACAAATTTGTATAACAATTACAACATGTTTATTTTTGCATTGGCTGAATGAGAAATGAGATGTAGATCAGTTCAAGTTTAAACTTTCTACTTCATGTTTCATTACTTTTATTAAAACAAATATTTAACATAAAGTCTAAATGCAGCTTAGAAGAGTCGCTTATTTCAGTCCCTGTAAGACGGTAGCATGTTGCCTCTGCACTCGAAGCAGATTAGTTCAGCAAACAGCCCCCAGACGTACTGGTATATGTTTCTGTGATGAATGGTTTTTATATCTAGCGACATTGATAAAGAAGCACATCTAGAATAATGCAGTGTTTGCCACTTTCATGCTAGCCCGATTTTGAATATTTTTCATTCTGGTTATGTGATGCTGTAGGTTTTATAAGATCCTTTCTGTCTAAAGTTATCATTTTAAGGTTTTTAAAGCAAACTCTGAGTTCTGTATATAATCAGTATACAAAGAAAACAAAACAGAAACATATTCATAAGGTTCCTATGTATGAGACATCTATAAATTAAAAAAAAAAAAAAACTCTGCCATTCACTTTCATTGGAATTACAAATCCAAACATACTCAAGAGACTGGGCATATCTACTGGAATACATTTCAAGTATACAATGTATTCAACAATCACTAGTTCACTGCCAACATTGAAATGGGAGGGCAGATCAACACAAGCTTACTTTAAGCTCCTGTTAATCTTTTTACTTTTACCTACTAATTTAAAGGCATGCGTTTTCCATGTATTTTCAAGCCTCCTTGCCACACCTATTTAACATTCATCCTTAGTCTCGGTTCAACCCTTTGTTCTGTAATGTACATCGTTTGAGTCAGCAGTGCAGTATAGTGGGTGAGTTTAAGTTGCTTTCACGACCCAAGAAGAGTTACTGGAAACTCCCTATTATGTGGGAATTCCAATAATGCCAGGACTCCCTGCAGTGTGACAGTACCAATAATTCAACACACAGCCTCTGAAAGCTAATATCGTGACAGTATAGACCCACTGCGTTCATGGTAATGGAGTCTATCTGGAGAAATTAATTGAGGCAGCTGACCTGCTGTGGAGAACTCACCACGCAATACATCATCAGGAGCAGAGCCATTTCTAGTTCAATGATCTGAAACACATCTTTCAAGGATTCCCAAGCATGCATGTACACCAAAGCCCCAGCATTAACAGAAAGCTGATGAATAAAAAAGTATTGTTATCTTATGCAGATTTTATATACAGTATACATCCACTAGATGCAGAATATCTTAAAATATATTTTTAATTCATTAAAAAAACCTATTACTATATAAGATTACAGTGGACAGAAACAGTGGACTTGTGGGAATATCCCCCTGTTATTGTTCTTTCTATAACAAACCATTTCCAATGACTCAATTCACAGCATTGGTAGCCTGTGTGAAAGCTATCATTGTAAAGATTAAAACTGACCTTATAGCTCCTCACTAGAGGAACAAAAAGAATAAATTGAAACTCTATATGTGTCACTTTCAATGTCGGCTCCAGATCACTATTCCAAGTCCTTCTTATGAGGATTCTTAAAAATAAATAATACAGTGAATTTTTAAAGAAGTGCTGTGAAGCGAGCATTAATTAAACCATAATATCATTTGACCTTCAAACAGGCCTTTAAATTACTGGACCATGATATCATGTGGAACTAAATAATGGTGTTTAACCTTCAGGGCATGTGACTTCAGACAGTGGTAAATGATTGGTGTGTTACTTGACTGAAGAGGACAATGACATGATACCTTAACCACACTGTAACCGTGACCTAACCACACATGGCCTTACTATAGTTAAGATGTCTTGGCTGAGGGTTCACTAAGCAATATTTCTGTGGATTTCTGAAGCCTGGAAGTGTTTATTTAGTGCATCAGTGTGCATTTTAGGAGTTGAACTGTACCCATCAAATGTAGCACAGTTCATCGAAACAATGGACATTACTGATGTCAGCAGTTAGTTGTTCTACTAAAGCTGTATGTCTGGTTGGTAACAACTGATTATAAAGCTATGAATCCCTGAAAGGCAGATCTTTCAGTTTGCACAGATGGGCTGTTTCATGGCTTTTAGACTTTCCTGCACAAATTCATTAAATAATAAATAGTTTTTACAGGGGGGCTGTGTCTAACTGCTTTGGCTTCTGGTATTCTGGGCAGTGGATTTGCCGTTTAATTTCCCCACACAAAACCAGAAGGAGCTCCCTGCAGGTGATCTTTTTTTGTTGTTGATAATTTCATAAATGGCTAAGCACCAGGTAGGATGCTTTCAAGATTTGAAATGACTTTGAGGGCATCCTGTTAACAGCGTAAAATGTCACTTATAGATAAAGATTGCTGAAGTTATTTAAAAGCTGCTATTGACTAAATGTGACCTTTTTAGAAAGGGCACACTCCCTGTAATTGTTAGCTGGCACGTCTCCTATTACATTGGTAGCAGACTGACCTTAAGGGTTTACCACCTTTAATCTTTTATAAAGCCTCCAGTATCGATTACTGGTTTTCATCACTGGTCCTCAAGTTCCCCCAATGGTCCAGGTTTTTGTGTTTTATTAAATTCGTATTGCTGTTTGGCGATGAACATAAATTCTTGTCTTGAGCAATTATGAAGGCAACACAAAATGCGCATTGCCTGCCTGTACAGTAAGTGCTGTGTTATTTGATTCGGAAAACAATGCGTGTTTAAAACAAAATTGAAATCCGGCATGAAGCAAAAACCTGGACTGTTGGGTGTGCTTGAAGTTCCTTGTGCTGTGCTGTGATTAGGGTGTCATGGGACCCGTTAAGTGGAATGTACGGGAGTCACATGGGTTGATTCCCTAATTAGTGACTTACAGTATTTGCCTTAGTTTTTGATGGAGAAGCTTTCCTTGATACAGTGACAGAGTGGCACTAAAGCTGTTTTTTCTACTTTTGTGTTACGTGGCAGTGACCTCCCTCTTGTGGCTGATAAGAGCGACTACAGGAAGTAAAGCCTATCTACTACGTGCTCCTGCAATGCAGCCCCAACAATCAGAGCAGCAATCGTCCACCAAATTTTATGTCCACTAAGTGCATGGTTCTTTAGTACAAAACAAACTTTTCAGTTATAGCACATACAGTCACAGTATTTGGGCAGTTAAAAAAAATGAGAAAAACTACAAAGAAAGTGATTTCTATCCTTTCTGATTGTTCTACTGAAATCTCTACCTTATAAATTAAGGTAGAGATTCAGCTTTATAATAAACAACACATTATTACATAACATGCATAAAAGGTATCCGTATTCACATTTTTTGTAATTGCTCTTATTTGAAATCGATCTTATCCATTTATTGTACTTAATACTTGGAATTTACTCTTATAAGCAAATATATTTACTATAAGTTCAACTGCTCTTAGTCAAGATTGCTCTCAAATGTAATTACTTACTGTATTTTTCTTATTTGAATTTTCTCTTATTTACCGCTGACTTTATTGTATTTCATAACTGCTCTTATCTGTAATGTTACATTTTGTAATGTGATATTTTGTAACAACTGTAAGTAACCCTGGATAATAATAATAATAATAATAATAATAATAATAATAATAATAATAATAATAATAATAATAATAAAAAAATGAAAGATAACATACAAAAACTAATTTCATAGTTTGACAAAAGTATTTGGGCAATCAATATATTTCATATGAAAACCATTTGTTGCCAATTATTGACAATTATCACGATTGAAAACCAACACCTGATGATAATTATAGAATAAATAAATACACAATCATCAATCAAGTGCTGAAAAATAAATTGGAAATTTGTGATTAAAAAAAAGCAACAAAAATGGTTAAAACTAGAGTACAGCAACGATCTCAAAATGGCAGTGATACAACTAAACGAAAAAGGAGAAACGACCAGAAAAATAACAGAAAGACTTGGTTTACCGCAAAGAACTGTGTGAGCTATTATTGACGAACACAGGAGGACAGGAGATCATGCAACTAGCTCCAGGTGTGCAAGGCAATCTGGAAGAAGAATCGTTTGAGCAGCCTGGCAAAACCCTCGGATTACTGCAAAAGATTTGACACAAGAATTGAGAGAAGATGATCAAGAAATTCACATGCAAACAGTTCAAAGATACCTTAACAAGATGAATGTCCGGGCGAAAACCAAAATGCAAACATTTGTTAAAAACAATAGACAAAAGAAAGCGATTGGAGTTCCATTGGATACTTCAAGAAGCCTGATGATTTCTTCAAACACATTTAATGGTCAGACGAATCCAAAATATATATTTTTTCACCAAGAAAGCAACAATATGTTGGGAGGAAGAGAGGAGAAGAATTTAAAGAAAAGTTCATCATGCCCAGTGGTAAACATGGTGGAGGTTGTGTGATGGTATGGGTTTGTTTTTCTTCCATAGGCACTGGTGACCTTTGTATTGTGGAATATCAAGACATTTTGCACTCTTATTTGCTACCCAGTGCTAGAAGGTTTATTGGACGGAAGTTTGTATTCCAGCAGGATAATGACCCTAAGCATTCTGCGAAGTCTACACACGACTTTCTGAGAAAAAGTTAGATTACAGTTATGGATTGTCCATCTCAGTCCCCAGACTTGAATCCCATCGAGATGTTGTGGATTGACTTGAAGGCTGCTGTTGCAAAAAGGAAACCAAAGTCGATTGCAGAACTCAAAGCTGTATGTGTTGAAGAATGGGCAAAAATATCTCTGGAAAGATGCCAGGAACTGGTTTCAAAATACAAAAAAAGACTGTAAGCTGTAAAGGAAGCACACAAAATACTAATGTAAGGGTGCCCAAATATTTTTGTCAAAGTATGAAATTAGTTTTTGCATGTTATTTTTCATTTTATGCATGTTATGTAATAATGTGTTGTTTTATTATAAATCTTTATTTCTTTCAGTAGAACAATTAGAAATGACAGAAATCACTTTCTCATTTTTTTTTGTTTAACTTCCCAAATACTTTAGTCTGCAACTGTATGCTTTTGTAGAATCCAGTTAGGATTAAGGGTTTATTTGACAAGCTGGTGGATTTATTCCTTTAGTTTGTTGATAAGGTTCTCATTGTTTTGTGGTTCAGTCATTATTATTGTCCTCCTTCAGGTTTCAATAAAAATGAGTGTTTTGGATTCATATTAAAATATCACGTGTGTACAGAGCGAAAGTGCTTGAAATGGTCACCCATTCATTTACTACCCGTTTCTCCTATTCTATTTACAGACAGTAACATTGTGATATGCAGGTGGTATTATAGTGTCGAGATTTGTACAGAAACACAAGTAAAATGGCTTTCAAACAATTGAGATAGTTACTGCATGAAGTTTCCTGCTCTGCCCTTTTCAACTTGGTAGGAGTAACTGCTGTGAGTCCTGATTCCAAATGTTACTCCACCTACAGTAGGTTCCGTTGTTTGCCTTTACTTTGTTTGCCTTTTTGAGGACGAGTATAAAGGAAGATTTTTTCTTAGGTTTGCTAATAGTTTTACTCTCCTTGTTTTTAAATGTTATCTCAGTAATCAAAGGTTGAAGTGTATTTGGATATCTACAGATTCATTGTATCTTATTTAAAAAAATAATGAAATTTCACTGGATATTAATAATTAGTCTCCATAAACTATTGTTACGTTTATGCACCTGTTCCCAATATTTGTGCAATGCTATACACGAGACACTGTATGCTGCTGGAGTGCATTCGGAGATGGTGATTAGACGTTTACTGCACATGGAGAGGACGTGAGAATAATTCTATTGTGCTGTTTGTTCCCCAGGTTTGCTTGAGGCAGAGTGCTGCAGAAATTAGAGAGACGAGGCTGCTAAACTAAATTGATAGTGGCAGATAGAAAAAACATACATGCCAAAGAAAATCCTTGTGTATTGTCTTGGGGTCTCCTACTGACATAACACATCCCATAATGTGAACAATTCCAGTTGTACATCAGCACTTCCAAAGAGTTCCTGCTGTGCAATAGGGCACTGAGTGACCAGGCTAAGGTTTTCTAGGTATTCTTAATTTCATTGACCTTTTGAAAAATGGCCTTTAGAGGACAAAAAGGGGCAGCAGTGTGGAGTAGTGGTTAGGGCTCTGGACAACCCAACTGTATAAATGGGTAATTGTATGTAAAAATAATGTGATATCGTGTAACAATTGTAAGTCGCCTTGGATAAGGGTGTCTGCAAATAAATAAATAAATATAATAAATAAACAAAAAAGGTCTGTTTCATCACCTTACCATAGACAAGGTAAAGTACTCAAGAAATCCAGTTTAATTTCAGCAAGGAAATGAAGTTATTTGTGTGGCAAAATACATTTATCCTTTTCCATTCTATTAAATGGCTAGTCCAATTGAGTGTTTAGATCCTTAACGAGCTAATAGCTCAAAAGTAATTGGTTTGAGTTGCCTGTAACTGTGCCTTTAGGGATAAAGTAAATGGCAAAAAGAGATTCCTTGCATCTTAACCAGCTACTTCATTAGTTTTTGGCATATTGCCACATTTGACACTTGTTCATTTCTAGTGTAAGGAAAACATTGCCCTTCACATACTGTACATAACACTATGTAACACAATTTTTGTTCCTGGTTAGTAAGTGTTATTTCCTAATTGTTTATGCCTCAAAAGTATAGAAAATGGCTATTATTCCCCACAAACTTTGCTTTTGTGACCAGGACAGTGATATTTTGAAATTTACCTATTTCCAATGATTTACGATTATACTGTAAATCACTTTCACGAATCAGCCCCCAAATGTAGTCTCCCATCATGTTCTCGTTATACTGTCCTTGGTAGCGGCGTTCAAAGTCCAGTATATCCTGGTGGAAGCGCTCGCCTTGCTCCTCCGAGTACGCTCCCATGTTCTCCTTGAATTTATCAAGATGAGCATCAAGGATATGGACTTTGAGGGACATCCTACAGCCCATTGTGCCTTGTGATTGCCCAAGAAGCCCCGAACCACTGCGACAAAGCTGTTCCAAGCCACTTTCTCCTTACTAGTGAGCTTCTTGGGGAATTCATTGCACTCCAGGATCTTCTTTATCTGTGGTCCGACGAAGACACCGGCTTTGACCTTTGCCTCAGACAGCTTAGGGAAGAAGTCTTGAAGGTACTTGAAGGCTGCCGACTCCTTATCTAGAGCTCTGACAAATTGTTTCATAAGGCCCAATTTGATGTGCAGTGGTGGCATCGGCACCTTCCGGGGGTCCACCAGTGGCTCCCACTTGACGTTGTTCCTCCCCACAGAGAACTCGGTCCGCTGTGGCCAGTCCCGCCTGTGGTAGTGCGCCTTGGTGTCCCTGCTGTCCCAAAGGCAAAGATAGCAGGGAAACTTGGTAAAACCGCCTTGGAGACCCATCAGGAATGCCACCATTTTGAAGTCTCCTATGACCTTGATGCCATCTCAGAAAAATGCAGATATGTATCCACTTAGGCAGCTGGAACTAAACTGAACTGGTGGGCTTAAGGCCCCTGTATTTATACTACTATTTATATTACTGGAAAGTTCTCGAAGTTACTCCAAGTTTACTCAGCACTGAATCTATCTGGAATCTTCTGGAAAATAGGTAAATTTCAAAATATCACTGTCCTGGTCACAAAAGCAAAGTTTGTGGGGAAGAATAGCCATTTTCTATACTTTTGAGGCATAAGCAATTAGGAAATAACACTTACTACCCAGGAACCAAAAAAAAAAAAAATTTGTTACACGGTGTAATCTTTGGCATGACCCAGGTTACTTGGTATCAAGGTATCCAGTTTCATAGGTGCACATGATCCATGGATAATAGGAGATTCCTTTCTGTTTAGGGAAAGCAATTTAATTCATGGCACGTGGACGGAATGCTCCACATGTACACACCAAATACATTTGGGAGGCCAGCCACCTCATAGGATTTGTGCTTCGTCTAATTTTGTTTCAGGTTATAATCAAACAAATAGGTATATAAACATTGCTGACATTTGTAACATTAACAGCAGTTCAAATAGTACAACAGTTATACTATGTGATAAACTATTATAACAGTTTATATTAAACTGCCCCTGGCATGGTTATCCGTTGCATATTTAAGGTTAGTTTTCTGTTGGCTTTCTAAGTGGGATAGAAGTATGTTGGGTTAATCGGTATGAAACAAATATAAAAAGCACTAGAAGTTCCAGCAACTTTGAAAAAGAGCTGGGATTTTCAAAACAGTTCAAAGCACTAGCCCAGGTCATAAGAAAAAAAAAAAATCAATAACTATTGTAAATATCATTAAAAAAAAAATGGTAAGGAAAAGAGTCATAAAAGCAGATACAATGCCATTTGAAGCTATTTGGTCTTTAAATAATGTGTGACAGTGGAAAAATAAGATACGCTGGAATGTTCATACACTGGGCATTTGGAGTGGCTGAGAGGAACCTAAAGATGTATACTATTTATTATTATTATTATTTATTTCTTAGCAGACGCCCTTATCCAGGGCGACTTACAATTGTTACAAGATATCACATTTTTACATACAATCACCCATCTATACAGTTGGGTTTTTACATTATATAACATTATACCTGCATATCATTTTTATTTGAAATCACAGATTATTTATACAGTGCGCCTCACAGAAAATAAATGCAATTTGATTTTTTGAGCAAGGTTGTAACCAAACAGGATGAACCACATGTCAGAAGGAAACAGGCAGCAGTGTAAAGAGGTTACAGGGAGTGCACCAGCTTTCCAAAAATATCCTGTGCACCAGGCATGCTGCAGATGTTTCTGTGTTTATCAGCAGATCTAACCATCTCCTGCGTGCAACACTGTGCAAGTGACAGAATCACACTGCCCTCTCCTGCACACAGCCTGCAAGTGACAAAATCACACTGCCATCCCCTGCGCACAGCCTGCAAGTGACAGAATCACACTGCCATCCCCTGCACACAGCCTGCAAGTGACAGAATCACACTGCCCTCCCCTGCGCACAGCCTGCAAGTGTCAGAATCACACTGTGCTCCCCTACGCACAGCCTGCAAGTGACAGAATCACACTGCCCTCCCCTACGCACAGCCTGCAAGTGACAGAATCACACTGCCCTCCCCTACGCACAGCCTGCAAGTGACAGAATCACACTGCCCTCCCCTGCGCACAGCCTGCAAGTGACAGAATCACACTGCCCTCCCCTACGCACAGCCTGCAAGTGACAAAATCACACTGCCATCCCCTGCGCACAGCCTGCAAGTGACAGAATCACACTGCCCTCCCCTACGCACAGCCTGCAAGTTACAAAATCACACTGTTATCCCCTGCGCACAGCCTGCAAGTGACAGAATCACACTGCCCTTCCCTGCACACAGCCTGCAAGTGACAAAGAGAATCTCCCAGTGATATCACTGCTGCGGAACAGGAATCCTCTTTAGAGAGCTCTTGTTGAAGAAGGAATCTATGAAAAAGACCTAGGAGTTTATGTTCACTCAGAAATGTCTTCATCTAGACAGTGTGGGGAAGCTATAAAAAAAGGCCAACAAGATGCTCGGATATATTGTGAAAAGTGTTGAATTTAAATCAAGGGAAGTAATGTTCAGACTTTACAATGCATTAGTAAGACCTCATCTAGAATATTGTGTTCAGTTCTGGTCACCTCGTTACAAAAAGGATATTGCTGCTCTAGAAAGAGTGCAAAGAACAGAATTATTCCGGGTTTAAAAGGCATGCTGTATGCAGACAGGCTAAAAGAATTGAATCTATTCAGTCTTGAACAAAGAAGACTGCGCGGTGATCTGATTCAAGCATTGAAAATTTTAAACGGTATTGACAATGTAGACCCAGGGGACTTTTTTGACCTGAAAAAAGAAACAAGGACCAGGGGTCACAAATGGAGATTATATAAAGAGGCATTTAGAACAGAAAATAGGAGGCACTTTTTTACACAGAGAATTGTGAGGGTCTGGAACCAACTCCCCAGTAATGTTGTTGAAGCTGACACCCTGGGATCCTTCAAGAAGCTGCTTGATGAGATTCTGGGATCAATAAGCTACTAACAACCAAATGAGCAAGATGGGCCCAATGGCCTCCTCTCGTTTGTAAACTTTAGAAAATAGTTTGATTTCTTTCTTTTTTTAAAGAAGAAATCTATTTAGAGGAAACCAAAGGGATTAAGGTTTTTGATGAGACATTTAAATTGAAATCAGAGTTATGTACAGAAATTGAAAGTGTAGAATCTATATGAATGCTTTTATGTAAGAACATAAGAACATAAAAACTTAATAAGGTTGACAGCTTTTGCCACTACTGGCTCCAGATTTTATATTAATTATATAGATAGATGCTTTATGGGAGTGTTATGGGTAGGGCCCATAGAGATGCCGCTCCTTGCATTATTCAACAATTTGCATTAAAATTAGGTTGGCCTTGGACTTCCACATTGAGATCTTGCAGGCCAGGACTGATTTGCAAGCCATCATATGTTTTTGTGTGTGTGCGTGCGTGCGTGCGTGTGTGTGCGTGTGTGTGTGTGTTTGAGGCATGGCTTGCATAACTACTTCGTCCTTCAGTTTTATTTATTTAATTAAAATCACAGATATACAAGATTCATTATTTTGGATCTATTGTTCTTTGTGTGGAAAACACACGACAGTAGGGTCATGCTTTTCAAACATGAAATTCTAATACAGTACCTCAAGACTCCACTAGGTGTCACCTAAGATCAAGCAGATAACAACAAATGCAGGTAAAGAAGCAGCATGAAGAGCTCCCAAAAAGTGGTTTATTCAACAGTGAGAATTAGATTTCATGAACTTTCCATATTCATGCCCACTTAAGATCCTATTATGTGTGCTCTGCATGATTCTCTGTTTGTGCTTCTTGCTAATACTCTTCCTCACCTAACTTCTCCACGATTGGCCTTGTGGAGTCTTTTCAGAAACATTTGCTGGAATAGGAAGCATGGCCAATAGTGCTCTTAGTAGAAACAGCAATAGAGGATATTGGAGAACACAAATCATAGGATATTAAAACTGATAAGAAATTAAATATTAATACATTGTAGGTGATATGAAGTACCACTTTAAAATAGTTGCAGCTACAAAATATTTCCATAAATCTTAAGTGTTTTCCACTTCCATTAGTTCCATAGGTCTCAAATGTGCAGTTCTGAATGAAATACTTGTTAGAGAGCACATGTATTCGGATTTTAAAACATCGTCTGTGTTACTTCTGAAAAGCTGGTTAAGGTAAGTTTCAGTTCTCCCTGGCTTTTTCACAGGAAATGTTATACATTTTGGGTTACTTCACCTCAGAGGCATATTGTGTACTGTAATTGACTGCAGGAATGTCAGTCAATAGGGGAAGCAGTTGATTGGTTAATGATAGGAAGAAGCTATTGAAGAGATGGGGGCAATGTCACCCTCCAGGTGAAATGATCAAGCAAGTGAATGATCAAGCATTGATATAAAACAGTTTTCTTTATCCATGTGTCTTACCAAATATCATGTTTTAAAATAAAATATATGCTTACAATAAATCAAAACTGATTTACAATCATTCAAAAATTATATCTATATATATATATATATATATATATATATATATATATATATATATATATATATATATATATATAGTGTAAAAAAACCCCACCATTTTAACACGTCTTTTTTCATAGATTTAGCTTAAACCTTGTATTTTTTCACAGATTTAAACAAAAATATTTTTTCAGATTTATAAATCTTGTGAAAAACATTTAAATAAATGTTTAAATGTGCACTTTCAGATATAATTTATAAATCTAAAACATTTAAATCCAGGTTGTGAAATAAATCAGAGAAAAAAGCTCCAGTTTTTAAATCTTTTTTACACTTGGCGAGTGGAGATGTTGCTAGCTAAATCTTTGCTGCTTGCAAATAAATATTTATTTTCAAAATAAGTTGACTGCTAAATCCGGACATGCAATTTTTCATATTTATAAAGCTCATGAAAAACATTTAAATGTTTATTTTCAAAATAAATATATAAGTTGACTGCTAAATCCGGACATGCACTTTTTCATATTTATAAAGCTCATGAAAAACATTTAAATGTTTATTTTCAAAATAAATATATAAGTTGACTGCTAAATCCAGACATGCAGGTTTTCAGATTTAGAAATCTCTTAAATAAATTATTAAATGTGTACTTCCAGATATCATTTATAAATCTGAAAATATTTAGCAAATTTTAAATCCAGCATGTGAAATAAATCTGAGAAAAAGAGCTCCAGTTTTTAAATCTGTTTTACACTCGGGGAGCACATATATATAGTGTTAAAAAACCCCATCATTTTAACACGTCTTTTTCATAGATTTAGCCTAAACCTTGTATTTTTTCACAGATTTAAACAATCTTTTTTTCAGATTTATACATCTCGTGAAAAACATTTAAATAAATGTTTAAATGTGCACTTTCAGATATAATTTATAAATCTGAAAATATTTAGCAAAGTTTCAACATTTAAATCCAGGTTGTGAAATGAATCAGAGAAAAAAGCTCCAGTTTTTAAATCTGTTTTACACTCGGCGAGCACATTTATTGGATTTGAATGTTTAAAGTTTACTGAATATTTTCAGATTTATAAATTACATCTGAAAAGTACACATTTAAACATTTATGTAAATGTTTTTCACAAGATTTATAAATCAGAAAAAATATTTTTTTGTTTAAATCTGTGACGAAATACAAGATTTAGGCTAAATCTGGGAATATATATATATATATATATATATATATATATATATATATATATATATATATATATCATACATGCCAACAGTCCCTGTATGGTCGGGACAGTCCTGATTTCCTTGCAAATGTCCTGCGTCCCGATGCATAGGTAAGAATGCTTCATTATGGCTATTTTTACTGTCATGATGATGGTTGTGTCGTGTTGAGTTGGGGGGATGCGTCTATTATATTATAATAAGCGTTTTTTTGCGTATAACCCCCCCCCCCCCCCACCCCCCCGAGACAATCATCCCGCTGAACAGTTTATATATATATATATATATATATATATATAACGAACGGAAGTGTACAACAGATAAGATGTTGGATTCTGTACGAACAGGTACATTTGTGATGCTCTCAGCCTGTATGTTCCTGAGTGGAGCAATACTTCTGATGGCTCACAGTAAATCAGAGAAACACCTCATGATGACATGTCCAGACTATTTCACAAGACTTTACACAGACATTTTGTCATGACTTGCGATGGGGCATTGCATTACTAGATAGATCCATTGATATGCCGCATGTCAATGTGATCTTAAAAGTCTATAGATTAGACAGTGCCTCCAGCAGCACTGTGCTTCCTATATGAACACCATGTTGGGGCGTTAGTTGAGCTCTAGAAGTCTTGCTCAATGTATTCATTTTGAAACCTTTCTTTTAGAATTTCTATGTGTTCTATTTATCACCCATACTGTACACTAGATTTTGAGTGTTAAATTATCCAGCTGACAACCATGTACCCACAGACTTGTTTCAGACAAACACATGCTTTGAATTAAAGAATAATTGTCCAACAGGGGTTACACTGAAGCTGTAAAATTAAAACCTAGGCCTAGGTAGAAGCCAGTAAACAATGTGATGACCATAACTGACCTGAACATGTGATGGGCATAACTGGGTGCTCAAACCACTTGTGCAAAATAAGAGTGCTCTGCCACTGAGGTGTACTGCACACTTGTTTGTCAGTAAGATGAACCCATCCTGGTACTATCATTGCACTCTGTAATGCATGCATTGCAACCTCAGTGAAAGAGGATCACCCACACTCACATTATGTTTTAATGTAAAAGCAATAGACATTGCAGAAAAACAAAGTGACAGTGCATTAAATCATAGGCAAGCATGGTAAAGCCCATAGAGGTATGGTAAAGCGTTGTACACATCAGGAGATTCACAGTATACAGTAAGAATGGTAAAACTGCAAAAATACCATTCAAATCTATAGGAATCCATTATTACACCAATAGTGTAAACAAATAAGGTTGACAAGAATGGCTCCTTTCAAATTTATAAAGCTTTACACTATAAAGCTTAAAATCCCAGCAATTGCCACAACAATGTTAAAACATGTTATAACAGTATGAGCCAACTATTCACAGAGCCCTGCCCTAAATTGACTCAGTCTTCGTGTTCTTCTTTGTTCCTCTGCTTTGCCCTTCCTGTATAGGTGTGTAGCATTTCAAGGAGGATCACGAAGGCCTGGACATGCTCAGTGTAATCCATTATTACCAGCTGTAACGAGGGATTGTTTTGATCTGATCTTCACTGTGGGTATAGGTGTATTTAGATTGAAAATGATAAAAATGTTAATTTACAAAAAACTAATTTGTCTTTGGAAAACAAAGTTTACATTTGTTTTAATTGAAAAGGATTACACTGTTCAAGGGGTGGGGCTTTATTTATTTATAGCAATATGCTGTATATATACTGCATAGCAATTATCAATTGTACGCCCATTTTTCTACCCGGTTTTAACTCAATTCAAGGACTGGAGACTGTGGACGATCTCTGTTCCAATTACCAAGCCATTCACTTCTTTTCCCCCCACTGAGCTTAAGCAACACATCTGCCGAACCCTGGAACCCCCCAGCCTGGACTCTTGGGGTGCCTGATCAGTTGTGATTGATGAAGCACGGCGAGGTGATGTTAGCTTAGTGATGTTAGTTACTGAACGTGGTTATCATGCATTCACTGGAGTCCTGAGCAGATAAGCACAGGAAACCCAGAACACAAACTCCGAACCAAATCCATGAGCTCACCAAAGCAATATTATGCTAGGTTTTCCACCAGACACAGTCAAGTTTAGATAACTGATTTCCTGAAGGTGTAAGTTAAGTGATAGTGGTGCAAATCTACAGTACTATCATCATATGTTTTATTTTGAGACGTTTTGAGTCTTCCCTGTTTTTGTTTGTTTTGTACCATGGCTTTACTGTCATTTGCTATTTTCAGCTTGTTCATGTTATAGTGTGCTCCCCTGGCTTTTAGGATCTGTTCCTATAGAAGCCAAGGAACAAGCATTTTTCAGGATCATTCAGCAAGCAGTTTGAAATGCTGGTAAATTCAAAAGCCAGAATGTTTGTCTAATTAGTCTATGTACCTCAGAATTAAATGTACCTATCTATTATATACAAAAACTCACAACCTAAAATATTAATACTGGAGCTTTGACTGACTTAAGCAGCATGAATTGTTGTTTTTTAGGGTTTAGGGTGACATTCTCTCAAACCCCTTGATTTTATTATCAGCCAATAATGCATTCGAGCCAGTGTGTTATTATTATTACTATTATTGTTGGACCGTGCTTGTGAAAAGTATATTTCTCTGGCTCCCTGCGCTGATTCTTTAGCCAGAGTAAGTGCAATAGATAATGTTCTGATCCCCCAAAATCAGCTGCACCTGGCATGCGTAGGCAGGGCAGCAGCACAGGCTTGGGATACACAGCAAGCCTGGTACCAGGAGCTGGGTTTAATGGAAGTTGCCGAGATGATTTGTAATTGCTTTTATTGTAAAAACAGTATTCTAAAACCAGTGACACTAAATTAGTCAGCTAAGTAATTGATTTGTTTTCCAAAGAGAACAAGGTCTTTTTTTGATATGAGGTCAGCACACCTCCAGATCTATTACTTAGAAAAGGAAAGATCTAACTTTTTTGAGGAAATTACAAGAGGGTCAATATGTATTGAAATAATGGTCTATTTCAGGGCTGTACAATATGTTGGCTCTGATTCTCTAATAAGACTTGATTTAGAAGTGGAGTTTCCTCTTCAAGGCTCTTAATGGGGTTGAAAAGACTACAAGGGAAATCGTGAGTCTTGTAAAATCAAGTTCAGTCGAAAGGCAGCTGCAGCATGTTTGTGGACATTAAAACATACTGAAGCTAAGTCTTTTACAGTCTTGTTAAACCCTTTTTTTTTTTTTTTTTTAAATGTCTTTGCTACTTTTCATTCAGCGATTTTATTTACTTTGTTACAGTCTTATTTTCTCGTTAGTAACGCAGTACAGATTATATTGCCTATTTTGAAAGGCTTTTTAACAGGTTTAGAAACTCGCACTAGCCCTGCACCCAGTCCTGGGTTTCAGAACTACCTTCAGTTAAGTTTATTATTTCAATAATTCAGTAGCCAGGAGTTTGTGCAACCTGTTAAACATATTGTCCCTTCCCTGTAGCTGCATTAACCTCCTAATAGTCAACCTACAGACGCAGGTGAGACTTATTCCAATGTGATCAGTTCAGAGCAGATTTAGCAGGGACCTGGTTGTTCAAACTCCTGTCACTTGTTGATTTCAATAATCTATCTAAACAAGGGGAGTTCTGAAACCCAGGACCAGGTGCAGGACTAGTGGAAGTTTCTAATCCTGTTTAAAAACTCCCTGGTCATCAGTATGGCTATTTAAACCAAAAAGGTTGAACAGCTCTAGTCTGTTTTAATGATCTAAACCTTGGTGAATCGAAATAACTCAAAATTGTATATAAATCATGCAGGTGCTTAACCCCTTAATAAAATACTAAATACAATAAGAACACAATGAAAATAAATCCACAATGGCATACATGTTATTAAAGCCCAGAGCTGTCTCCATCATGTAAACATGCCTCATCACCACCGATAAGTTAATTGAATGAAAATTAATATTTAGGTCGAATTAATGAAAACAGACACACTTTTTTTTTTTTTTTTTTAAATAAAGCTTTTTATAAAGCTCCTGAAAAAGCATTACAATTTCTCACTTTATTTTCAGGCAAAACTGTAGAATGGGGTGTTCAAATCTTAATCTAAGCTCAGCTGTGGGTCCTTGGAGTGCTTGAGAATAACCTCTAGCTAAGGCTTGGCTTAGACTTTGTGTGTGGCATCCTGTATAAAATGTACGCCTGCAAGCTTGTGTGTTTGTGATCATGAGGCAGTGGGTGCAGTGTCCCTGCCTTGGCGAGCTGAAATGTGCAACGGGGGAGTTAAACTAACACGCCTGCTCTTGAACGGAAAAAAGCCTTTATCAGGAATATTAGCAGATCATACTTACCACCTGGCAAAAGGACACTCAGTCACTGCGTAGGAGAGAAATACCACTCCCGTTTGGGCTGATTTTTTTTTTTTTGTGTAGTTTCAGTTGACAGGTTCTGTCGACAGTGTTCATTGAGTCAACAATCCTGGAGTAAATGTATTCCTTTTGGTCTTTGGCTAAAATAAGAACTCAATTGAAACTCATTGTAACTTTCAATAGATTTGCAGCATACAGGTGGTTCTTGAAATTAATAATTATTCTCAGAGGGTACCGTGTTCATAAACAATTTGTTGTACTTCAAAAATATGTTAAAAAAAAAACAAAAAAACATGACAGATTTCTTGTAAGGAAAGTTTATAAACATTATTTTAGATTAAGCAGTTCTTATTACCCCTACAGAACAGTTGAAAAGGGTTTTGTGATCAACAGACTTCATTAAATGAATAAAACAAATCTTAAAACTTAAAGTTAACATCATTTTATGTAATTTGTGAAAATAGGACCCTAATATACTGTAGCTTACACGAATACGATAACAAGAAAAAACATTCTACATATATTGATTTCTCTAGACTGCTGTCAACAAGTTGCTAACAAGTCATAAACCTCTACACACAGTCTGCTGAATTCCAAAAGACTGTTTAGCCAATCAGAGAGGTACACTTTAAAATAGTCTTAATATCATATTAGTGCTATCACTTTCAAAACAACATACTGTATGCAGAGATAGAGGCAGGTGTAGTCTGAAAAATGTGGTTTTGTTATACCTGAGTGAGCATCTTTTAAATAAAATTCAATTCTGTTTCATAAATGTGTGTACAAACATATTCAGGGTTATTGGGAAGTTCTCTCTTTATAATACTGCACATGTTTATATGTCAGGTGGCCAAATAATTTAATGAAACATGTTTACAGTATTAAAAGCTTAATACTGTAAATTAACTGTATTGCTTCAATGTCTGGTGTTACAGTCCTGTCATCAACTCAATAATATATATTTTTTGAGTCACTGTCATGCTGACCTCAATATAAACTGGGACACAAGCACAAACAGTGAGGGGATACTGATTCAGTACCACCCCAAGATCTACATGCATTTCATTTTCGGGATTGAATTGAATCTATTCAGCCATGTTGGAGCAATCATGTTCACACTGAGTTTCAGCATACCAGATAAGTTTGCTAACACAAGTGCTACTAAACAGCTGGTAATATATGTGGTAGTGGTCAATGCGTTCAGTGGTTTTTTAAAAACCTACATTTGTATACAGTACATGAAACAAAAAGACTGGCTAATCTGGTATAATTGTGACTATTAAGATTGAACTTCCCTTCTTAAAAATTGTGTAGCCTTGAGCTACATGGACATGAATGAATACCTTCTGTATCATTGAAGTGAAAGTCATTACCGTCAGAAATATAGAGGCTTTCTTCCGTGAGCAAGTCCTGGGCGTATTGACGTTGCATGCACAGACTGCTTTAACTATTGCTAAATATTTAACTGTTGGCAGAGAATGAAACAAAGGTTACTTAAGTGGGTGGTGTATGCATATTTTCAAGAGTTCATTTTAGTGACTCACAAATAAAATAGTATTTTGTAGAAATCTATTAAATGGTTTATGCAAAGAAACTCATCTTTTTTTTTAATACAGTACATTTACTGAGTAATAATGTATTCAATTTCCTTACACACCCTTAAAAAAAACACTTGGGCCCCCATTTCAGATTATGTCCCAGTATGCCATGTTTGTATTGTAGATGATTTTAGTACTAGTATTGCTCCAGATGTTTAGTGAAGTATGTGGTAGTGTGTAATAAGAAGGCAACATGTTTTCTAGTGAACAGGAGGCAGGTTAAAGTGACATAATCTGAAGAGAAATACACTTTTATTGATAATGTTTTGCTTTGCCAAATACCCAATAGTTTTGTGATGTGTGTATTAGGGGATGTGTTACTGCTGTCTGGTGTTGTTCCTCTTGCCAGGGCTCTGTTGTCAATGAGGCTTCGGCCTCATCGGGTTTTCCAGGTTAAAGAACTTATAAATAAAAAATAAATGACCCTTAGTTTAATGAATTATACAATGGTAAGGTGCAGGAACGCATGGTAAAACTATATTAAAAGTATAGCAAACCATAATAACAGTAGTAAATTGCAGAGAATTGTGGTAAACCACAATAAACCAAAGTATAAGCATAGGATTAGCATTGGAACAACATGCTAAACAGAAAAATGACCATGCAAATATACCATGGTAAAGTTTAATTAGTGCCGGCATCGCATTCTTATGCCATATTTTCCTACAGTATGTGTTCATTATCGGAAAAAGGAAAGGCTCTGAATTGGAATCAAAAATAGAACCAGGAACTAAAAAGTTTTAACATTGCAATGAAGGAAAGCTGGCAAAGCAAGCCTGCCCATTTGGCAAGTCAATCTGAACACACTGCACAAAAAATAAAATAAAAAAACAGCTGAAGTATGCAGTAAAGCAAATTGCGAACTTGGCATTGCGCATTGCAACATATAGCATGCTGTGTTTTAATATATAGACAATCTATGGGCAGCATTTGTAATAGTACCACCATCTGGCACATTTGTCTCACAGTAGAGGGTGCTATGCTGACATACTTAAGTAATTCGTTTCTGTTTTTTCTTCATTATTGAAATACAAAAAAACATTGCAATTTCCTATATGAATTGCTTTGCACTGTCAGTGCGTGCCACGAGATCGAGGCACTCGCCATTGCAGACATAATCGGATTCACATTTCTCTAATGTGCCAATACAAGTTGTTTTTATGGATTAATTAAAGATTTGAAGAGCTAACACTTTTCCACGCTGTTTTTAAGTGCTGATTTGTGAAATCCAAGTCAGATATCACAAAATGCTTCCTAACCCTTTTTGTTCCACAGCTCTATCTACTTTCCGTTATATGACCATTCTCTATGGATTATGCAACAAACAAACTAAATGACATTATTTTAGAAAGCCTTCACAATCATTACTTAGCCATTTGCAAAATGACCAAATTAATTATTTACTTAAGTTCAATAGGAGTGTCAACATCAGATTAAGAAAAATCACACTTTCAGCGTCACATTTAGAAATACGAATACAATATAGCTGGAGGGCTCTGTGTCATTAGCAAGTTACAAATGCAATGCATGATGCAGATGTTTTCACAAATGTAGCCTCAGGTATATAAGACTGTACGAGAAAATCAAGACACAATATTTGGTTGCCATTATATACATTACTGTGAACTACTTTATTATTTGTTTATTTAGCAGATGCCTTTATCCAAGGCAACTTACAGTGACTAGGGTGTGTGAACTATGCATCAACTGCAGAGTCACTTACAGTTACATCTCACCTGAAAGAGGGAGCACAAGGAGGTTAAGTGATTTGCTCAGGGTCACACAATGAGTCAGTGGCTGAGGTGGGATTTGAACCAGGGACCTCCTGGTTATAAGCCCTTTTCTTTAACCACTGGACCACACAGCCTCCTTTATATAGATGAATTGCGGAATAAACTCAATGTGACCATGATGACAAAATGCATGAATGACTCCATAAAATGGACAGAATGGACCTTGCACTGCAGGAGAGCAGTGTGGAGTAGTGGTTAAGGCTCTGGACTCTTGACCGGAGTATTGTGTCTTCAGTCCCAGGTGAGGGAAACCGCTGCTGTACCCTTGAGCAAGGTACTTTATCTAGATTGCGCCATTAAAAAACACAACCAACTATAAATGGGTAATTGTATGTAAATATAATGTGATATCATGTAATAATTGTAAGTTGCCCTGGATAAGGGTGTCTGCTCAGAAATAAATAATAATAAAATGGCCAAAACAGACATCTTTTTCCAAATGTGTTCTTTCAAGTACAGTATCATCATCTTAATTGGCCTTTTTACTCAAAAATATTCAGATGAGTTTGTTTTAGTGGTCAGAAATCCTTAGTTCCACTATACAAAAGCTTTCTGGCAAAAGTAACCTCATTCTAATGGAAACAATATGAAATTTGAAAGTAACCTCTGACGAATTTGTGGTCAGTGCCCACATGCATGAAAAACGATGCTGAACAAACAGAACATCCTATGAGATTAAACCCATCCCTCCGGGACTCTTTATCTTGATCATCAGGGCTGTTGCTTCTCCCACTGTGCTGTCAGTGTCTGATGTGAATGCAGGAGAAATCTTAGGAGAGGCCGTTAGATCCCCTTGGCAGAAATGCTGCCAAGAGGCTTGCAACAGCCTGATGAAGTTGACTCACATTCACAATTACTGAAAAAATAGTATTAGGTATGGTTTAGGATACGTTAAGGAATGCCTTCTACGTAAATGCAGACTAATTAATTCTTTACTTTTGTTGTAGTCACAGTAGTGGGTTATTAACCCTAATCTGTTTTTCATTCAAGTTGGTTATTCATGCCAATTCCTGGCTCCATAATATAATATGTCCTTCCTGTGTCTTGTTATGAAATCTTTCCCTTATACAAGTTTACCGTGGTATTTTTCCACTGTATTTTTGCAGTTTTACCATGCTTTTCATGCTTAACTCCAAAAACACACATAGATGAAATGATTAAGAAACAAGTATAGTGAAGTAGATTCACTTTTCTGCTAGTGCCTTCATCAGTATCTTCATTTTTTAAAGTAACTTATGAGGTGAACTTGTGATCACGGCCCACATGCATGAACACAACCTCCTGCAAGATTAAGTTCATCCCTGAATCCCTGAACTTTACCATCGGCACTATAGCAGTGACACAGCCATCACTAAACGGTTCATACAAACAGTGGTATTGATGGACCCCCTCACAGACCCCCCTTTTATTTATTTTTTCAAAGCAGTAAGAATTTTGACTTGGTTTTAATATGATGTACTTTTAGGGTTTTACTGATTGCAGGGCTGAACATTTTTTTAATATTTATAATATTGTACTGGCATTGAGTTTCGAGAAATGGAAACGGGTAGTTCTGATTCATACAATTGGATATAGGAAATATTTAAACACAAGGTATTCCAGGAGCATGTGTAGAAGTTCTGCAGATGCGTTAGGAGGCGTGGGTGCTGCGGGTACATCAGTGATTCCAGGAGTATCTATGCCAGGGCTTCCCGAACCCGGTCTTCGGGACCCCATGTCTTCTGGTTTTCATTCCAGCTGAGCTCTCCATTAGTTCAACTCTTAATCAGACTTTTCTAATTATTTTCAGCTCTTAAACAGTTGGAAATGTCAAGTTAACTATACCATTTTATAAGTAACTTGAAATCTACAGCTTTTTAAAAGCAGAGAACAATTAAATGAGCCAAATTAAGCAAACTATTAGTTCAATTAAGGGATTAGTTAAGTAATTGAGAGCTCAGTTGGAATGAAAACCAGAAGACACAGGGGGTCCCGAGGACCAGGTTTAGGAAGAAGCCCTGATCAATGCACAAACGTAACCTAACATATTTATATTGTCTTACACTTTACACCATTCCCTGCTCTGACTTTCTTGTCATACAGTATACACCTGAGTGGAAGTGCTGTCTAGTCACTAAATAACCGAAATAACGCTGCTGGGGGAATCGATTCAGTCTCGGGGTTCAGAAGAGACCATCTGAAGTAGAATCAGTAATTCACATTCAAAATAACCCCATTGCTTGTAGTGTTTGTTATATGACTATTTACCAACTGTTACTTAGTGGCATTAAAGGGCAACTTGATAAGGGTATGAAGAATTGTCTTTACTCATGTATTCTTATGATGGTTTAGATTCACTTTGTATCATTTTCTCTTTTAGTCATCACATCCTGGGGAGTTTTTAAAATTGCAATGTTTAACCCCCCCCCCCCCCTGTTGCCTCACTAAAGCTATCAGAATCATGTTTAAATACTTGGTGAATGGTGAATCTAAAGCTCAGGGAACACAAAATCACTTTGTGGCTGGGAACTTGGTTTCAGGAGATTAGGTTTCAGGCCACTGCAAGGCACACCAGGGGAGACTTGGAGTTTGATACAGCAAAGTTGCCTCAAACTAAGTCTCCTGGTCTCCTGGAACCAGGTTTCAAGCCACTGTTCCTGAAAAAGTGGCTTTGTATTCCCACAGCTTAAATGACAAAAATAATACATTAGTTAAGATAACAGATTGTTCCTGCCTTAAGACGTTTCCCTTTATATAACTAAATATGCAAAAGTCAAATTGTACACATTTCTTAAAACTTGATTTACAGCTTTACTTGAAAAAAACACAGTAGCTGCACTAGTGCAGAGATTGTATGTGACTGTGCTCTTCCACTTTGCATATCTGGGAGTGCGTGGTCTGGCCACCTCAAGACACATGGGCATGATATAGATGCTCCTGCAGATTTCTTAATTTCTCCTGTATACAATCTTTATTCTCCATTAAAAATAATCCATATTTCCTCTGTTATTGTGTCCACAGGTCTAAAAGCAAATACATTGTGAGAAATAGTACAATTATATTGTTCAATAATTAATTCAGAAAAGGTTACACTGGTTTTATTTAATACTGTTAATTTGGTTAAAAAAATTAAACGGTACAAATAAAACAGTGAAAGCTGCTGCAAAAAACTAAAATAAAGCAAGAGGCAACTGAAGTGATTAATATCACACGCCTCTCTCTCTCTCTCTCTTGTTAACTTCCAGAATAATGCATTTTCTTAATTCTCATTAAGCTACAGTTCTTCATCTTTTGTCTTCTAATTGCATCCTGCAGTCAATTCAAGATTAGAGTGAAAATCCTGGAATCTCAAGCCACAAACATTTTCATCAGAAGACAGGTGAAAACGACTGCATTGATTTAATACCGGCACATGAATCATACCTAAAAAGGCCTCAACAAATTACAGATGTATTTGTGGATGAACTGGGCCAAATGGTCACATTACTAATATATGCAAACACGTTCAAATGTTTTCTTAGGTACAGCAGGAAACCACACTGTTTAGGCAACATCTGGGACATGAAAAACACATAAACACACGTCATTTACAAGCAAGTGAGCAGTGGTGAATCTGTTTTCCTGGCTCGTATCTGTGTCTGTCATGATTCATTATCTATTTATGTGAAAACTTGAATCTTTCCAACAGAGCAGTTGGATATGTTTAGATAAGGCTGTGTACCAGTGGCATTGGTCTTTTTTATTTCAGAGACTGTCGCGTTTTGTCAGCCGCAAGACAGATAGTCTGCATATCTATGTATGAATAAGCTCAGATCTGTCCTGTTCAGTTTAACTACTGTCAGATTTTTTTGTTGTTTTTACACTTTGCTAGAATTTCCTGTTTGAAAAAGAGAACATATTAAATAAATCAGTAAGAAATAAGTTATTATAAATATAAACAAATTAAATGAATATATTTGGTCTATTACTAGAACTACTTTTACTACTAGAACTAATAATAATAATAATAATAATAATAATAATAATAATAATAATAATAATAATAATAATAACATTTTCTCTCTCGTATATTTTCTAAATGTTATTTTCACCCTTCCTGCTACCTTCACTGTGATGAAGAGGGTCTGTTAGTTTCTTGAATAAGAAGATATGTTAATCTATGAGACGTCCTTATTTGTTGGACTGTGTTTCCGTGTTTTTCCTCAAGTAAATTAGTAAGACTTTCTTGGTTATTTTTAATACCCAACCTAAAAAAAATATCCAGAAAACATCCCCACCACTTGAGTGTGCTCTCAAGGGGTGTGCACTAACTCAGAACCCCAGACCCAAACCAGAGTTATTCAAACCAAATAGCCAAATGTTCAGACAGTGAAACTCAGTGGCCTAACTAGCAAATGGATGTATTACTGAACTTATTCAGCTGTAGTGGGTAAACGGTGTAGGGTGGCTTTGAAATCCATTATATGTACTTATTTTCTTGCAGTGGTTTACACATTTGTTAAAAAAAAAGTCTGAAAAGATATTAACAACAACAAAAAAAAATAATTTGGAATAAAAAACAATATTTTCCCTATTTTTGTGTGCATAGTTTACTACCGAATGCTGTATAGGGAAACATTATTGCTAACGATTGCAGCTTTGTCCCTGAAGTGTTAATGAATTTGAAGATTAGTTCCACCAGGTTCTGGGTAGAATTCCAGAGCTGTTGAAATGCGGCTGCAGCACCAATCAGATACCCATATTTTTGAGCCCAACTCAGTTTGTCTTTTATAAGCCTTTGTAAATCTATTTGTTACAAACTCTAATGATCTGCCTTATATGAGAAGTGATGAGTGCAGGTTTCTTGTAGGTTTTAGGTTAAAAAGGCCACTGAAGTACACAGAGCTCCAGGAACATCATACATAAACCTACTCCTAAACCTTAAATCACACATTTACTCCAAACCTTAAATCCATCCATAAAGTCACTATCAGATTGCAAAATAGCAATTCAAATCAGGACCCCAGCAGAACAATTTAAAGATTATTCTCTATGTAACACTTGCTGTTCAAAGGGTGGATGTCCCCAGGGCATTATGTACCAGACGTACAGACAAACGGTCATTGAAGATTGGTGGCCTCTTACATCACAACATCTATCCTCTTCTGTTTTGCTGCCTCTGTAATACGATCATTACAATTTCAGGTTAGGAATGGATTTGCAGAACTTTCTTCTGGTATGATAATGTAAGGTACTAATGAGAGTGATTCTGAGACCATCGAAAGCTCTAATTGTTTGGTGCAATCTCCAGGTGATGCTCAGCCCACATTCTGGCTGTTGGTCCCTGTCAGTTAAGGTCTGGCACTCTTCATTTATTGTTATGTGGGTTGTTTTGGGTGCACCCACAGCAGTAGGGCAAGGACATGTATCTAGAAAGCTTTTCTTGTCACAGTGATGAGCCAAGGTTTTAATTTGAAGATTTAACTGTCAACGAGGGGTTTATTATGAATTTTCACAAAGCAATAATGAAGGGTTTTCTTTATTCCGAGAAGATTCCGGTAGGGAATGAAGCACAGAGGCAGCTGATGTAGCTCAGTGCCATATTAGTTTAAATGTACATGGAAGCTATCTACTGGATTAGCTCCCCTGGCACACTTCTCTAAATACTCCAGCATATACAGCTATGGCCACAAATGTTGCATCACCCTATAGAACTAACTCATTTTGCTTCATAATGTCAATTGAAACCTGCTGAATAATGTTTCATTAACATAATGAATTACACACTACTTTGTAGTTTTCCTTATACTTAGGGCTTCTGTTTTTCGGGTTTTATTAATTGTATTTTTCTGTGCATATTTTTAGCTATTTTTGAGTTTTATGTAAATCGTTTTTTTTCGGGGCTTTTTTGTGTCAAAATATGTATAGTAGTAACTCGACAGTACTTGCACACTTAAGTTGTACCTTCTTTCCTTTGCTGTCTTCCACAACAAAATCCCTATGGTCACGGGCACATTCTTCTGGGTTTTTTGTGTGCAGGCATTTTAGTACATTTCACCACAATTTTGTTTTAAATCCCACTAACAAGCCTCCAACCTGATTGTAATTTTTTTTTAAATCTCCAGTAGAAATGTAGGAATGTGCTGTCACTCAGTAGTTGGGGTAAGTTTAAAGTATTCAGAACTAATCAATGATAGATACAAGTCAGGAAGGCAGAACATTGCCCAGCAGCACTGGGAAATGTATTTATTATTATTTTTGTAGTAGGTTTTATTTTTTTTAATGTGAAAAGGGTAAAGTCAAAGTGAATAGATTAACCATTTCCAAAGTTTTTACTGTGTTTTCCGGTGTTTATTGGCTGTCCACCGATTTAATTTTTTTTTTGTATCGGGGGTGTTTTATCGGGTTTTATTGGTTAAAACCGAAAATCAGAAGCCCTACATATACTTAATGAAAAAATATGACATTTCAAAATCTAACATGAAATACTGTACTACTATTATGGCTTCCAGGAGAAGGTTTATTTGATGACACAGTGTTAAATAAAATATCTAAATTACATTCATAGTTTTTTTTTTAAAACAATGTCTCAATCCTAAAATTGTAGATGATGCAAAGCTTTTGGCCATAGCTGTAATTGTTATTGGAACTTTCAGGGTGAAGAAGCCCGTGGCAATGGACTCTCATAGTGATGTTACTGATTTTATTTTTTTTTATTACCAAGCAGGTTAGGCTGGTGATGCAAGCGTAATACATGTTTTGTGTGGAGCAGGCTGGTGCAGTAAATCTTGTATTTGAATGTTCTCTCTCCCTTTCAATATACCAAAATGCTCCGTTCAAAACTGAATTCTACGTCACTAGGTCTGAGGTTCATTGCAGCATTAGTTTTAAGTCAGTTATGGACTCAGTGGATATTGCTATATACCCTGTTAGGAAAAGACCAACCATAATACCAGCAGAGTGCTGGGCAGACACTGGTGTCTTAGAAAATAAGGTTATGGAAAGATTTAGTTAAGAGGCTTTAGAAAGAAACAGCTGGCTAGCTAGAAGATTTATGAACACAACTGACAGAAAAATGTTTTCAAGGGGGCTTCTATCTACATTCATAGGAATTGCCAAGTTTTATGGAAATATTGGCAGAAGGGCAACAGCCTGTGTAATTATTCCAGGGGCAGGGGTCTGGTTACAGAACTGCAGTCTTTCCCCAAATTTGTAGTGACTGATTAACTGAATTTCGCATGAAATGGCCTTGAACTGTGTACAGCTAATTTTACGGTTGGGGGTTAGGCAGTGGAAAAGCTGATTCTCTAACTTTATTTACTGAGTTATAGTTCAGATACCCTCCTGCCGTTGTATTGCATTGAAATATATTAGTAGATACATGTAAGCTTCAATATTACTTTTAAGAAGATGGGCTAGACTGCAAGTTCTAAAGTACAGTATTTCCAAATATGTAATAATGTTATCATTTCTGTTTTGTCACCACTTGTGGGAGCACAGACAGTCAGTCCCCTGTTAGTTCATGCAACAGTGCCGGTTCAGATTGCTAAAATCATCAATTGCAAAGAATGGGGACAGCTGATTTATAACTCTTAAAATGATTTTTTTATTGATGTATCTATTTATTTATTTATTCATTCATTTCATATTGTATATGAGTCACGCAGTTGCTAAAACCCACACCATAAGCACTGTACTCAGGGTTATTAGAAATTACATTATTAGAAATTACATTTCAGATGTTACAGTTTATAGGGCTATAAAAGCATGCGCTGTTATCCAGATAAATACAAGTTTGTTCAAATATTGGTATTCACTGTATGAAGTGATTTGTGTTCACAGATTTACAGTATGACTAGCATTACAGTCGTTTAAGAAAAATCTTCCCTCTTTTCATGACATCATCACCCCTATAAGGGTTCTGTGAGCACTTTTGTTTGGTAGCAGAAGGCTGTGGCAAGGATATCCACAGAAATATTTGACATAGTTCACACACTCCAACCTCATGTCCTTGCTACAGCAAAGTATATATGTATTCATTGTTTTATTCATGTAAATAAAAATGCATTCTTAAACCTGTTCTAAAAAATATCCAGAGATAGTAATTTAACCATAAATAAATAATATTTTAACCAGGCATTTACCGTATTCACTCCATCTTGAACAGGAAATGAATTTACATGGTTCCTGTGGCATCAATTAGTAAGAAAACTAAGCCATTAGAGATATTAAAGTTAACCCAAAAAGGTTTTCTGATTGAACTCATTTGTTTTTTTATACACACACACACACACGCATACACACATAAATATATATATATATATATATATATATATATATATATACAAAAATCAAATACAAAACCAAACCAGAAATCAAAAGTCTGGGCAAAGAATTGTGTTCACGTTTTATTTTCATGGATGACTGTTCCTAACAGACATCAGCTGGCTCTTAACAATCACAATTAGCAGTAAGAGTAGTTGTCTACTGTCAGAATCAGATCATTTCTCATGTTTTCCTCATTTTAACTGCTGTTGACTCTTTTTTGAATAGAGCCCATACTGTACTGTGTGCATGTGATAACTCGGTCATTACCATAGTTAATTTGTGCTGCAATGTGAATCCCTCTGGGACTTTTCCCTGTGGATAGGTTTTTTTTTTTTTTTTTGCTTAATACATAGTTAATTTATTAAAAGATTACTTTGGATTTTTTTTTTCAATCCTACTTATTTATGGTTTTAATTTAAGCATTTGGAATTTATGAAAAAGCTGGCTTAAGCTGACCATCAGAATGGAAAAGATCCAGTCCTGGGTAGAGCGGTCTGAGCTCCCCCTCAGTGATGCAAGGAGCTTCCAGATAGTCATCAAAAATGACAGGAGGTCACTGTCCTGACGTCCAAGAGGAGAGAGGAGAGAGGAGATGAGACAATAAAAGACTGGAACAACCTTTACTCTGCTCTGTCTGTCTGTAGGGAAGACTGTCAGGCTGACCATGTTTAGCTTTTCAGAAGCCTGCAGATATGACTCAGTAACAATTTCCATTTAAGAATATGGAAATTGAACTTAGAAAAACAAAAACAAACAAAAAAAAAGAGAATGTTTTTACACAATCCAGTTGATGCTGTTCAGTTATGGGGTGCCATGTGTAAAAAAAAAAAAAATGTCTTTTTTCCCAGATTTAACTTAAATCTTGTATTTTTTCCCCAGATTTATAAATGATTTAATTTTTTTTTTAAATGTGTACATTCAGATATAATTTATAAATCTAGTTACAAGATTTAACATTTAGCTAAATATTTAACTAAATCTTTAATCTCTTAACAAGATTTAACATTTAGCTAAATATTTAACTGGCCAGCTAAATCTGGAGTTTGTATGCAAATTATATGCAATTGCATATTAAAGTTACTTTAAGTTAATATTAAATAGATATGCAATTGCATATTAAATTCATTTTAAATACAGATTTAATAGATATGCAATTGCATATTAAATTTGCGTTAAATTAAGCCTTGTTATTCCCATTAACATTTAAGTCAGATTAACTGTATTTTCAATAAGGACATGTAAACAATGGGAGATTATTACATATTTTCAAGGGTAACAAAACGTAATATAAACTGACGTGATATGCAATTACATTTTCAATCGACATTTGGTTAATATTTAGCAAGAAACCAGCTATTGCATATTTGTTAAATATTAATTTAACATTAATTTAATATGCCATTGCATATCTATTTAAGATAAATTTATGCCACGCTACCGACATTTATTTTAATAAATGCAATGGGTTAGCTGTCTGATAGGCTAATCAATAGCCTGTCCTCTTTACATTCCACCGAAGAAAACCAAGACACGGCGCAGAACAGTGCAGCATTGTCTTTTAAAGTTTTACTGGAGGCTTTTCTTAAAGTGAGTAGGCTACTATTAATCGATAATGACACTTAGATTGTGTGTATTAAAGTAAGACGGACCACCACACCAACGGTCTGAATAGGTGTCTGCGATAAATTCAATGTTTGGAAGTACAGTCGTAAATGCAGCGTGGTATAAAATAAAGCTGCTTCTTGGCTAGAATATTCAGATAAAAACGTCATGATGTTTTGTTGAGCATATTGTTTCAGTGTAATTATTTACACAGCAAAAATTAGAGCACTCAAAACTGCAGCTGAATGTGCAGTATCCAAATGTGAAATGTTACACGTGAATTTGATAAGTCGATCGATCAAATATAATTTTAGATTTATATAAAAAGGATAATGTTTGCAAACAGTTTTTATTTCACTTAAGTGACAGCACACATGCAGTATGGCTTGCTTACTTGATTACTGAAGGTGAGCAGTTTTATTGACATAATGTGTTTATTTGGGGTTGGGGTGGGGTTGGGTTGGGTTGGGTTGGGGCGGCTCTGATTCTGTGCCTGAAAATTTAAATTTAGCAGTTATTTATTCAGTTAATTAAAAATGATTTTTCCATTACATTATTCTAATTTTGCCTATTTTTTACCAAAATGTGAAACAGGTCAATTGTTTAAATATAATAATAATTATTGTTGACTCTTTTACAAAGAAAAACAAATCAATCAAGAAACTCCCAATGGACATTCTCATACAGTACTGAATGTATTTTAATATCACATACAAATAAATGTTCTTCAACTACTGAAGCAAGCATCTGTATATTATTATTATTATTATTATTATTATTATTATTATTAGTATTAGTAGTCGTAGTAGTAGTAGTAGTAGTCATTTAGCAGAGGCTTTTATCCAAAGCGACTTACAGAGACTTGGGGATGAACTGTGCAGAGTCACTACAATAGGACCTTGGTTTTACATCTCATCTGAAGGACGGAGCACCAGGAGGTTAACTGACTTGCTCAGGGCCACACACAGTGAATCAGTGGCTGAGCTGGGATACAGTGTGGAGGTATGTTACCCTTCACATTCTGCCAGACCAATTCATAGTCCAATAGAAGATCTGACAAAGAGACAGTGTGCTGTATTTGAGCTGGATGCAATGTGACAGATGTTTCAGTCCCCACAGTGGTTTCTTTTTATTCTGATTCTTAAAAGATGTCATCCATTTATTGACGTTATTCACTCTTTATAGTTCCTATTTTTAAAGCCTGATGCCAAAGTCATTTTCCCCCTGCCCCGGAGGTATTGGTTCATTCCTGTACTATCACTGGTATATACTATTGTGAGTCTTCAGAATTAAAAGCAGACTGCATTTACTGTCGTAAATAAAATTTAAAAAGTTTAGCAGATTTTTTTAAAATGATCTCTTTGAAAAAAGCTTTGAGAATGGAAAACAGTCTGTGATTTTTGTTTTAGTAGCAGTGGCAGAATGCAATTAGCATCTTATGTTTCTGAAATTCTTAAAAACTATTAAAACAATCATTACTAACAAACAACATTGCAAAATATACATTAGAAATCATGGTTAATTATTAAAACCCATCATAAGGATTGTATTTGATCACGATCAAGCCTGATTGTTAAAACCAATAATTTTAAAATAATTTGACAATCATACATAATCATTTAATAGTACTTTGAATCACAAAGTATTATTATTGGTGGCTTGATAGCAGATAGTTTTGGTTAATAAGATCTCCATCATAGAACATGTAATTTCAGTAATTTATAAAATATGGGGGCTGATGTAAGGATAGGCGTAGTGCAAACAACTGCGACTGCAAAATCCAATTTGCCTAGTGGCCAGGCAATTATTTTGCACTGCGGCCTATGTAAGCTTAAGATCAATGCAAATTACTGAACATGCATGAATAATGAGCAGCAATCATGACAATGAGGATCGCAATGAGCGTCGCCTGTGCATCGGGGTATTTAGCGGCCGCACTTACAGCCCAGAGGTGAGGTGAGTTAGGAGTACAGAGAGCAGTAGGCGCTGGATGAGATTTGTGGAGCACGAAAATCAAACCAAAATAAAAAATATGTCAGAGGAAGGGCAGCAAAGTCCTCTTGGCGCATGGAAAAGAAAAGTTTTCTGAGGAGGAGCTGAGAATCCTCATGGCTGAGGTCACTCAGCATGAAATGGAGTTATTTAGAAAAGCCTCAGCCAACATCAGTTATGCTACCAAAGAGGCAATATGGTCCTCTGTAGTGGAGAAAGTAAGTGCTGTCGTGTTACCAGGTGGATAGTCAACCAGCTGATGAAAAGGTGGCAGGACCTGCAGCAGCGAACAAAAAAGAAACTTGCAACGCAGCCAATGACATGCAGTAGGAACAGGAGGGCTGCCATCCACATCAACAGCTGACACCGCTGGAGAGGCAAGCAGAGAGGACAATCCATTCCAAACAAAGTAACCCTGGGTTTGAATATGTAGGGTCTTCTCCGTCTTGCAAAGTTTTTGGAGGGTCAGCAATTGCCCAAGTGCAAGGCAAAATCCTTACATCTCATTATAATGTTTGCTCCTGCTTAGTATTCCAGATCCCCATCCAATTCCATGCTCTTTTCTTCTTTTGAATACATTTCAACATCATTTAAAAGGATTAATGATGGCAAAGAGCTAATTTGATAGTGGGTGCAGAACGCCAGGTCAAAACCATTTTTTTTCCTTACACCGGCCCCATAATGTGGTATACTGAGATGCAACATCTTGTTTACAATGACGCCCTTGGAGACAGTAGAGTACATGAGTTACAGTACTCAATCAACATCCACCTGCCATGTGTATTTTAAAATAAAACTTTAAAAGTTCCAATAATCTTTACTGTATTATCAGGCATATAATTCCAGTAGGAGGCTGCATGACTCGCAAAGGTCAATTTGCCAAAATGTGTATAAGTACAGAATATATAAGAGGTATACCAAGACCATCAAGGAGCTTCAATACTGGGGAACCTTGAACACCAATGTTACAGTCTCCTGTTTTTCAATAATAGCCAGTTTAATGTGATGCACACAGTTCAGTGGTGAGTGAAGCAATCACACTATAAACTAAATCGATGCAGAGAATTCTAAAGTACATCCAGCCGTGCTAAGATGTGACCAGTTGTGTCAATTTCTCCCTCACCACACTGTAATCCAGTGAAGAGGAGAAGTAGCCTGATTCAGAATGATGCTAATTATTTATCAGACAAATACTGATCAATTACCAAACAGGATCAACGATGATTTACTGTTTTGTCTTGGACTGTGTTGATTGCACAAAAAAGAAGATAGAAGTAATAGATATTCAAATATCATTCTCAAAATGTTGTAAATGTTGCTGCATGTATTCTTCTATTTATTCTTCAGTCCTGTTGAAAACAGCTGGATGGTAGGAGGGTAACAAGATGCTTATCATGCATTATTTGCTGATACAGTATTCATTTATGGTTTACCTTTGGGCTGGGAAACTAATAATACTTTGTCAGCGTTAGCCAATGATTTACTGCAGCCTTTTTTAATTAGCCAAATGTTCTATACACTGCTGTATTTTGGTATTTCAGCCAGGGCACTCATAATATTTAGAATAGGATATTTATATTACTAGACCTTGTGCTTTTCTTGTACGTAATAACCTTTCAAAGATAAAAGTTGTTTACAAAAATACACCTGTTAAATCGTCTTTGGCATTTAAAGATATGTTCTACTTATCCCACGCAAACTCAAGCTTAACACTAATTGTTGAAAAAGAATGACAAAAAAGACGTGTCTTCTGGGGTAAACCATCGGTTGTCCAGTTGGCAATAAACAGTCACTTTCAAACATAGCGCATTCTCAAACGATCCACTCTCTAAGCACATTATCTTCCAACTATACAGAGCTCCATAAATCTTTGGGGTCACAGGTCGCTTTAAGCTCAACAGTAATATAGGATAGGCATACTGTTAAGTTACTCTTAAAGTGGTTGTAGCTAACAAATAAAATCATAAAACCCTGTCTGTCATGCACTTTCAATCTCTACGTAGGTCTCATGCTTATTTGAAAGAAGTACATGTTATAGCAACATCTGGTACTACACTAGGTTAAAGAAGGCACATTTGCTTACCTTGCCTTCCAGCGAGTTCTGTTACTGCTTTACTTCCTAAGTCCTACTGTAGGTCACTACAGCAGTTTCTTTAGGTTCAAAGTATCTTACTGGTTACAAAGCATGTCAGGGACAGCAGCTGGAAGTGTAAGACAATCTGAAGGCATGGCTTGCAAACAGAGATTTGTGGCAACAAAGATAGGTAAGAATACTGTATGCAAAAGTGTTTCTAAAGCTGAGAGAACACGAAGTCACTATGTGGCTTGAAACTTGGTTTCAGGAGATAGGGTTTCAAGCCACTGCATGACATACCAGGGGAGACTGGGGGTTTAATAGAGCAAAGTTGCCTCAAGCTAGATCTTCCAGTCTCCTGGAACCAGGTTTCAAACCACTGTTCCTGAAAAGGTGGCTTTGTGTTCCCTTAGATTAACACAGCTACAGCTGATGCCTTGTTTTTAATGTGCCTTACCAAAATTTGTCACCTTTCAAATGAGCTGGATCCAAATGCTTCAAGATAAATGGGTTTCAAAAAATCTTCTTTCAAACTGCATGGATTTGGAAACATGGAAACAGGGCTCAAGCTGCCTGTAAGTTCATAATTCCTTTTAGAACTTAGAATTTCTCTTGAACCTTCTTGATCTGTGATTGTATACATGTATTGGTGCATGATCAATTGAACAGGGTGGATTTGCCGTCTTCCTCAGTGACACTTTATTGGCGTGTCACACCACTGTTTATTTCTATCAATGGCATTGATTATACGACCAATGCAACTGTTGCAGACACGTCCCGTAGCCTTCCATCTCTGTGGACCTGTCATCTACTGCCAGAAAAAATACCACGGGATGATTTCCTGTCTGCACATACCTCTGTGCCACTCTGTATTAGAAACCTTTGATGGATAAATGCTAAAAATAATAACAGGAGGCCAGTCCATTGTTCATTACATTATTTATTTCTTAGCAGACGCTCTTATCCAGGGTGACTTACAATTGTTACAAGATATCACACTATTTTTACATACAATTACATTATTTCTTTACACATTATTTTTACATACAATTACCCATTTATATAGTTGGGTTTTTTACTGGAGCAATCTTGGTAAAGTACCTTGCTCAAGGGTACAGCAGCAGTGTCCCCCACCTGGGATTGAACCCACAACCCTCCAGTCAAGAGTCCAGAGCCCTAACCACTACCCACACTGCTGCCCTGAACATTACATAATCAACATGTTTTTGCTTTTAATTGTCTTTCACTTTCCTGTCAAAATTATAGGCTTTGTAATACAGTAATAGCAGCAGGCAATACAGGTACAGTGGAGTACAGTATAACTGGTTTTTCTTTTTTTTTTTTTTTTTTTGGACTGGAATATCTAGTGATTAGAGGAATAGGATACAATGAACAGTTCAAGTTAAAACACGCTTTTGGGTCTAGTAAAGGTAGGTGAAAGGCAGAGGCTCCTCCTAGAAACCAAAGAAGATCCTTGTGGCAGGGCAGGGCCCTGCCTGTAAATAGTGTTTGTGGTGTTTTGGTGGTGGTTGGCAGTGATGGTTTTAATTTCCTGTCCCTGCCAAAAACACGTGAGACTGTGGAGTAAAGGAGTTTGATGAGTGTTTTTGTGGCTGTGTTTTTTACATTTTTGTACCTGTAAAGTTCAGTGAAGGCTGTGCCCAGCCTGAATAGTTTTGTGTTTGTTTAAACCGTTATTTTGGCCCGTGTGCCTTTTTGTTTTGTATTTTATGTTACTTTTGTTTATTGAAGTGCCCTGAAGCGCTTAAACTGCAGTTTCTCTGTGTCTGAGTCTCCTTCCCTGCCGTTAACATCTGGGCCCACAACGCTATCCCGTCACAAGCCTAATAACACTGAATCCCTTCACTGAACAGGAATTCCTAGTTTTGGCCAGTAATAGTGCAAGGAATGACAGTGGGAAACAGAAATGAATATCTGTCAAATATGAAAGGCAATCCATTCAAACTGCAGAGTATGGTAATTAGGTCTTTTTTATACACTGCTGTGCAAAAGTCTTGGACTTATTGCATTTTTCTACTCTGATGCATTATGAGCATCAACAATTTACTCAAAGCCTCCACTAGTGTTTTCTACTATTATAACAACCTTGACTTGCATAAAGTAGGAAAAACATTGAGTGAAATAGCTCACATCACTCGATTTTCAAGGTGTGGTATCCAAAGCATAATCAACAAGTACAGAGAAACATCATCTGTAATTGACAAACCCACGACTGGAAGACCCAAAAAGCTGTCTAAGAGGGAAGAGCAATACTTGAAGATAATATACTTAAGGAATAGAAAGAAGACAAGCGTTGAATTGACAACAGAACTGGCAGAAGGCACAGGTGTCGCTGTCCATCAAATCAACTGTATGAAGGACACTCTTGAAATCAGGACTTAAAAGATATGTTGCAGTAAGAATACCTCTGTTAAGAAAGGGGAGCAAGACTAAAAGGCTAAAATATCCACAGGAACACAGAAATTGGACTATGGAACAATGGTCAAAGGTGCTTTGGACTGTTGATGGATGGACAAAAACACCTGTGCCTTCTGCCAGTTCTGTTGTCAATTCAACGCTTGTCTTCTTTCTATTCCTTAAGTATATTATCTTACAGCTTTTGGGTCTTCCAGTCCTAGGTTTTTATTTTATTTGTTTGTTGCAATTTTCCAGTTTGTTTGCGTAAGTGAAGCCTTTAAATGAAACAACACCAATAAACAGGATATTGCACTGCACTCCTTATTCATCTTGGAAAAATATATGTAACAGTTTAGTATTATGATGACTCAACCTTTTTTTTGTTTTAGTTTATACAATTTCGGTGAATTTGTGAGGGGCAATAGCACCGTTTACAGGGAGGCATGGTAGCGGGAGGGGAATTAGCAAACTAATTAACTGCCTTGCGTCTCCTCCTAACTGCTTAAAGCAAACAATGTTTATAATTGTAGGTAAAATGTGACTTTCCCAATGCAGTTTGCACGTGGGAGTGACGAGTAAACTGATTACAACATGGACATACTATCAACTTCTCAGAAAAAACACTTTTAGGATTTGAAATTCAAGTGCGTGGGGCCTCATTATTGTAAACTGTTTGTACAAACAAGCCTATGAGTAGGTGAACATGGCTGATCTAGCTTGTTTAATGACCGATAAAGGGTAAGGAAGAGCATTATTGATACAGATGTTCTTCTAACATGCAACAAATCCATTGACTCACATCTAGGTTGTGTATTTGGATTAAATGTGTGCACGTACAGGCATTTTTAGAAAATGTGTAATACTGAAATCTGAGAAGTCGAAATTTCTGCAACAGGATTACAGTGAAAAAAAAAACACACACACACAGACACACATAATAATAATACAATTCCATGCAAATGTTTATCTTGGTAAAAAAAATAAAGATTGTCCTCTTCCTCTGCTTGATGTGCAGGCTTTCTATTTTAGTTTATAGAATGTTGCTCGAAAAAGCAAAATATTTTACCCAAATATTAAAATTCTATTTAAAAATAACATTAAAAAGTCAAGACACAATCTTTTAGCATCTGTGTTACAGTACAGTATGTTGATGTGGAGACATTAGCCAAAGCATTTGTTCACGCATTAAAGTAACCTTTACCAGAATAGTTTTATTTAGCCAGTATAAGAGCCTGAAGCTGACACCCTGGGATCCTTCAAGAAGCTGCTTGATGAGATTCTGGGATCAATAAGCTACTAACAACCAAACGAGCAAGATGGGCCGAATGGCCTCCTCTCGTTTGTAAACTTTCTTCTGTTCTTATGTTCCAAATACATTTTATTCCCTACCACTAGTACTGTAGAGGCTTCAGCCATATGTGTGTGTATTTAACTTTCTAGACCAGAACTATCCAACTTTGAGAGCTGAGAAATAAAAAAATAAAAAAATAGCCTTACTCCAGATACTATAGTGAAGATGAGATATTGAAGGGGTTGGACTGAACACATCATATTCCAAGAAGTTTACTTCAGTAACCTACTCCTATATTGCGCTGGCCACTACTTAAGAACACTGTAGCTTACACACACACATATCTATCTATCTATCTATCTATATCTATATCACCCATATATCTACAGTATATCTATATCTATATCTATATATATCTATATATATGGGAGTTTCCCTTCTTTTAAGATGTGCCGTGCCAAGATTAATCTAAATTTAGACTTTCATTCCCTACAAGTTATACCAGTATACTGTGTACTGTATGTGAATCAAGTTACAAGAAAACAAGTAAAGACTACTGTATGATGGTTGATAACTTAATAGTGACTCCTGGAACTTTGCATTCCAGTGCAAAACCACCTGACTGACAAACTGTACCTGACTTATTTTCTTTCCTTTGTTTCATTTGCTGGTGTTTAGTGTAATTCCTATGCTAGGGATGGATTGACAGCCCTTGTGAATTGGTCCATCTATATGTAAGCCACTAATAACACAAGCCTAATGTCTTGGGATTACACTGTGACCAGAAGACATGTCAAGTGAAGTTCATCACTCAATCAAGAGACTTATTTAGTCAAAGGTATATTATTATAATTATTATTATTACAACGTCTACTGAGGTTTTGTTAATCATATTCCCTCATACGGTAGGTCTGTATTGCATGCTTTCATATTCCTCCTTCAGACTGCATTGTGTACAGGTCTTATATGTAGGCCTCTATTCACCGATCCTTACATACAGTAATGCATGTGCCGTGGAATGAGCTTATTAGGGGGTTACAACTGGTAGTATCTTAATATATCATCATGTTGGTTCAGAATATACAGGGTGGACCAAAATAAACACTGGTAAATTAACTGCAGGAAATGTGGTTGAATGAGAAAACCAACTAACTAACTAAACTCCTTGGTCTTCTGTAATCAATGAAAGACTATACAACATTATAACTATATTGTGTTTTTTTTTAAATCGTACTTTTGAATATTTCCTGTTTTATGGTTCTGTGATTCGAGTCCAGGACCTACTCTTCTGTTCGTGTTGCTGCTATAGACAGCCCAAGCTAGATTACCCATAGTGTTTGTATAGAAATAAGAAACATTTGCCATCTAGGAACAGGATCAAGGTTGTTTTTCAATTGCTGTTTTACTTCAGTCAGCCTGTGGAGATACCGTAGTTCTAGCTCTTCAGTAGGATTGTGTCCGCACTCTGCTTTGCCATTTAATTCAGTGGAATGAAATCTATTAAAATACAAAATCAGAATTTGCCGTTGCTATGGAAAGGAAATGAACTACTACACAATACTGTAGATGCTTAAGAAAAAAAAATCTGTTTCTACTAGTTTGATTTACACCCACAGAGTGAAACTGGTACTTCAAAAGGGACCATAAAGTAATCTACGCACACTGAGAAATACCTTTATATCCAGATGCTTGCCCAAACTTGCTGGTGTGGAATTTGCGTTTTTCAGAAGACTTAAGAAACCTCAGAAACCAGACCCCCGATGAATACATGGAGGGTTCAGTTATTGCATTCGTATTCGGTATTCAGTTTCAAATTCTTGGATGATGATGCCTTAGCCAGACACATATTTCCAAAAGTAAAGCCTTTTCTTTTCTTTTCGATAAGCAGTAGGCAGGAATGTTATTTTGAATACTGACTTTAAATAGATAATGTTTGACACTGTGAGGCATATTCTCATGGCGTTACACAGTCTTTAAAGGGGAACAGGGAGAGGCTGAACATGCGTCAAAAGCTTTAGTTAACATGTTTTCTATTGAAATGGTTATATATTAATTTACATTACAGTTCCCCTTTAATTTACTGCTACAGGATTTACTTCAACAAAAGTACTCAGTCATATCATGTAAGGACCATTCAGCACTCTCAAGTTGTTTGTTTCTCATTTTCTAACATTAACATGGACATTTCACAATGTATTTTAATTAAAGACTGGGACTTAAATATATCCCTTAATGTTAGCAATGTTTCAAAAAGTTCTACACCAAGGACCAATTAACCAATAGGATTGTTATATTTGAAATGATATATTTGTTTCGTCTACGTGGTACTGCAGCTCGGCGTGTCTCCTAACATGAAGTGAAGGATTACACTGTATGTATTTTATTAAAGCAGTTTTGTGTCACTCATGGTTCTCTTCCACTTTTAGCTTTAATTAATTGTCTATTCTAATGGAAGAAGTTGATGTGGCAAATGAAAAGAGCAACTTGGTATGGATGTGAATGATCACATGATCTTAACCAATTGATTATTTTCTTGTTTCCATTCACTTTGGATATAATGTACTGTTTCTGATGTCGCCTCCTTGTGACTCTTTAAAATGCAGCAGTTTGAAGCAACTATGTGGCCTCAACATTGCGCTCAAACATGTATAATCTCTAAGAACAGCTGGTACATCAAAGTGTCACCAATGACATGCCCCCCTGCAGCACCCTCGTGGAGATTAAAGAAACACATCAGTAAGGAATACCTCAGAACAAGTGTGGCATTTCTAACCTCCACTTGGGGGGCAGAGTGTTGCTGGTGGACAGGTTAATGGTTACACTGTATCTGTGGTACAGTATTTTATACCGATACAATGTAGCTTTTAGATATATTCACTTTTGCAATAGTTATGCATAGTAAATAAACATGTACTAAATATGTACTAAGAAAAAAAAAAACTGCCCTTTATCCTTGCACACACTAGCTTACAAACGTAAAAACGTTTTTCTTTGTTTAAGTATTTATCACCACAACACCTATAAATAGAGACAGGACTTCATGGAAATAGGATCCCAGATTACCAATCATGAGCAGTTGTCTTCAAATAAATGCCACACTGCTTATTCTTAGCTGGAAAGAATGGAAACATGTAAAACTATAATGGTTTTAGTTACTTTTGTGTACCCACCCTGTCACTGATAACGGCTACACCCCCATCCATAGGACAATCCACCCGGAATATATGATGCCACTTCAGCTGGACCAATCGCCTTGCTACTGACTGTACTGTTTTGCTTCATATCTGCCAAATCTTCATTGAGTTTCACCAGTTGCTATTCATTGATAGGGGCAACATCAATTGACATGTACTGCAACTGCGCCTGTCAAATAGGCTTGAACTTTCAACAGCAGCAGCGCTGCCAAAAATCTAGCTTCTACAGACATGTCTTCTCTTGCAACGACAGCTTCTGCTTTCGTCTTGCGTTTCATTGAAACCTGTTGGTAAACGCTGGCTTCCTGACTTTGTCATTGAACGAATTGCACAATATCCATACTGGATTTTGAATTGAAACTCAGAGCTGTAAAAAAAAAAAAAAAAGATTATTTAAACAACAATAGAAGACTGGCAGCTTGATTTTTGCTCAGATGTACTATGCAGTTGATTCATTGTTTTCAATATCATAACATGTATTTAATGTATTATGCTTTTTTTTACTGTATATCGTGTATTATGTATTTAAAGTATTATGGATTTTCTTGTTGTTACTGCATCGTGTAAAGCGCTTTGTGATGGTGGTCCACTATGAAAGGCGCTATATAAAATAAAGATTGATTGATTAATTGATTCTGTGATATGTACGTCAATTAGCGAACTAAAAAGGTAGCACTGTAAACGATTCACTTTATGAGCATTGTTGAAAACATACATACAGCTCTTTAATATTGTAACGTTTCACCGTTTAAGGAGACCAGGGAGATGATGGTGCAGTTTCCAATTCACAGTTTATTTGTTGTACAATTGCAGGGTGCCAACCGAACTTGCGGTAGCTGCTGGCAGTCCCTGTAAACTAATAATAGAAGCGTCTGCAATTATCTGTTTACAGGCTTCTGAATGCACTTGGTCGCTGTAGGCCTCGACCATGCAAAACAACGCTAACCAGTCTCTTCATTTGCTCCCGACGCTCTCCTAGTGGTGAGAGCACGCAGCTGCTTTTATAGCGCCCCTAACTCCATCCCTCGTGATGTCAGCGTTCCACAGCAGTCTTAGTTCAGTGTCCCTTTTCCTGATAGGTTGACTCTCCATTAAGCATACCCTGCAGCAGGGAGTCTGGTGATGTTAACCATGCAGACTGTCGATGTTACAATACTTTTTACTGACACTGACCTCAATCAAGCATTATCCAGCCTGAATGCAATAGTATTGTACATTTTTCCTAAACAAAGCTATGTGTCAATTTCCTAAATCTGCATTGTTATATAAACAACTATAAACTATACAGCATCTGGATTTCCCACCCCCCACTTCTTTATGAAGGCTTCAGAGCCCTAAGTATTCTTCCTCTGTGTGCATTGTCACGCAAACAAGACGGCAGTCTCTATCAATTTGTATACAATGACACTCATTGACGTCATCAGACTCATCACCAATGTTATGTGTTTTCATAATGCTGCAAAACAGATGTTTATGGAAATGATTCTGGTGAAAATGAGTCGTTGAGTTAATTTTTTTTTTTAATGTATAATGCACTTTAATAGTATATATTTTAATAATAAAAAGTGGCAGTCTTTAATTAACTCCTATTTTTAACAGAGAAGTAAAGGACTCGAGGGTGCTTGGGAGACTTTGCATTATGTTACCTAGTTTTTTTGGGTTCTAGCTTTGACAGGTGTCTTTCTCCAGCCAAAAAATAGGAGTTCTTTAAAGACTGGAGTAAACACTTCGAAAAAATGGACCAATATACAGTTTCAACACAAAAAACCCAGTCACAAAAAGACAAAAAGTGAGAGAGAAAGCCTCCTACCTGTATTTTTGCCTTTTAAAAGTAAGTCAAATTGCAGGTTTTAATATTTACATGTTGGTGATGTTAGGATCCACCACTGTTTCACTATAGGGGTACGCTTATTGCTCAAAGTAAATTATGTTTTGTGATGTTTTAAATGATTATTTCAATGAAGTAGTGTTACATGTACAAGATACTTTAATAAACTAAACTGCAATAAATAAATACCACTGTAAGTGTTATATTCATGTATAAATAAGTCAAAGATGATAATCAATAGCAACAATATGTGATTGAAACAAACTTATGCAATCCTTTTTTTTAATAATTGAAAAAAAAAAAGGTTTTACTGTTGTGGAAACATTCCCATTACAATTACAAGCACATATATCAATTAAAATTATAAAATTGTATTTAAAAAACAAATAAAAAAACGTAATAATAATAATAATAATAATAATAATAATAATAATAACAGGTTTTAACAAAAAGTTAAAACCTGTTATTATATATATATATATATATATATATATATATATATATATATATATATATATATATATATATATATATACTCCACCCACGTGGGATGGGCGTTCAGGAGTTTAACCTGTCATCCACACCACATGCTATGTAACTTTCAATAAGATCTTGATCACAAGAGGAGTTGCTGGTAGTTATTGTAAGTGTTAGTGAAGTGAAGTTAGAACTTTTTATCATCTCCAAGGACAAAAGCGTGACAAAAAAAATACAGCTGAAGGGAATCAAGTTAAAATATTGTTATACGTTTTGACAAGACAGTTTACTTATATATTTCTGTTTCGAAAGAAACCTTTCTTCAACAGTCGAAAAACTTTGAATAAGCGTTTTTGGAGAAGTATTTTTTAACTGCCTGGACCTAGCTGATTTACACAGGTTAGGGATCTAATATAACATTTACAATGTCGGAGAAGAAAACTGGAAGAGGTGGAAATAAAGGGAAAAATAAGAATGAAGGAAAAGAAAAAGTCAACACAGCTCCCGCAGAAGACACTTCAAAGCAAGGTAAGTTAAGCATATCAAGCACGGGCAACGTGTCACGCATTCAAAACTTTACAGTTTACGCTGTTGTCAATTAAATATTACCTTCCCATGCAAGCTTAGTTGTGTTGGACATCAAAATATGCTTTAACAAACGTACAGAAAAGTATCGTATTTACTAACGCTACAGTAGAAGCCAGTTACAAGCTGTGGAATTTCATGTGATCAAACCTCTGCTGGCGGGCGAGGAAGCACTGTACAGCAGGTGTATCTACTGTAGCCACTAGATTACATATCTTTACAGTAAGGTAACTCAAAACCAGTTATCAGTTTTTAAACATGTTTGTCAGTTTACTTTGCGTATAATTAATTTAAATTTGAGTTTCACTTTTTTGCATCGCCTTCTAGCGGCAAGTGTAAAAATAACATCAAATCGATACCGTCCGGACTGTATTAAAAAAAAAAAAAAAACAAACAAACAAACAAAAACAAAAAAAACGTTTGCGTGTACAGAAGTTAATGGTAAGCTGTGCAAGTTCAAGAGATACAATAAGTTATATAATATTGTTCTGAACGCCATAAGGTAGCGTATAGTTTACAGTGTACTGGGCATGAACACAATATTGGAACATATGGAGTGAATCAGTCACACGACTGATTCATCTGTCAGTAATAGAACAACTTCCTCTTACAATCACGTTTCAGTTATTGATCGGTAGGACACGCATTGTGATAAAGGCTGAAAGTAAGGCAGCATGTACGAGTTGTTGCTGTAACTACAGCTGCATTTATATGTTCATTGTATAATAATGAGGGTGTGGACACACAAATCAAATAAAACAATTGTCATAATACTGTCAACAGGGTGTAGGGCCACCTTAAGGTAGGATGCCCCTGCCAACCAAGCACCTTGTCTGTGTGGACTAGACCCGAATTGTAAAAAGGAGATGCACCTTTTTGTAAGTTACTGCACAAGACTGGGTTTCCGTTTGCACAACAAAAGATGAGGTATTCTGCATTTCTATCATGTATGGGTTAACCTCCTGAGTGCAAGGTGGTGACACAGCTTGTATGGCTGTGATGTGCCACTAGCTGGTAGTGTTTGCAAAGTAAAAGATTTTGTCACAGTTGCAGTTCTGTAGGACTTTGCTGTTTCCGGTCATTACAGGTTTGTGTTTATAGATTGGGAACCATACAGGTGAAGGATGCTAACAGCTGTTTCTATCACAACAGTGAGTATACAATTGTAGTCAAAAGTTTACATACCCCAATGGAAATGTATAATTTCTAGAAATTTCTTAAAAACTAAAGAATTATAGAAAAAATCTTTTGTAGCAAAAGTTTTGCTTTTGTGGACGAGGAAAAAAAAGAAGTTCCAAGAAATAGATGTCTACAATTATTTATTTCAGCCTTTTTCCTTGGCTGCGACTATTGAGACCTTCACCATGCAATGTTTGACTTATGGTTGAAATGGAAACCCAGGTCTCACTTGCAGCCAATTCACTTTGAATATCTTTGGCTGTTAATCTCAGATTGTTATTAGCCTTCCTCGCAATTCTTCTACTTGTTCTTGGTGAAAGAACCTTCTTTCTTCCAGACCGAGGGAGCGTTGTGACAGTACCATGAGTCTTGTACTTCTTGATAATAGAAACAATAGTTGAAATTGGGAGACTCAAATGCATGGAAATCTTCTTGTATCCTTCTCCAGCTTTATCACAATAGATAATTTTCTGCCTAAGGTCTTCAGATAGCTCTTTACATTTTCCCATATTGACTTATTGGTAATGACAGCAATTATCCTATGCCTAACCCTTTTATACATTCTAAGAATGTTCACCTACAATCCAGCATTTTCTAGACTTTTCTAGAATTAGGTTCTGCACCTTGTAGACAATACTATCATAACATCAAAGGGTATGAATGCTTTTGAATTAGCATTTTTGGAGTTTTGAAAAAAAATTGCTGAGATAAATAATTGTAGACATCTGTTTCGTTCTTGTAACTTTTTTTCCTCATCCACAAAAGCAAAACTTTTGCTACAAAAATTTTCCCTAAAATTCCTTGTTTTTGAGAAATTTCTAGAAATTATAAATTTCCATTGGGGTATGTAAACTTTTGACTACAGCTGTATGTTGAAGTCAGTCAAAAACCAAAAGAAAGCAATTGCATTACATTCAGCCAGACACAATTATTCCATTATTTCAAGCACCAAGAAGTACTATTTAGGTTAATTATTGTTATAAAACCACCGTTGGTTACAACTTGTTTTGCATACAAATGTTATATATTCCAAACTGAAAGACACAGCTGTGTCTAAAAGAGAGAATTATAATTAATTAGACACTTGAGGTAAGCATCACTGATGAATTAATGCCTTGATGTTTTTAAACAAGGTGATCAGCATTCTAATGTGAATAGATAGTTAGAACATTTAATACAATTAAAGTGCTTTGATTTTGACACAAATGGAAAATATTTCATTATCACTAGTATGCTGTCAATAGCGTGAAGCACTGAGGAAATATTTTTGCTGTAACAATAATACTGTATCAATAATTAAAGAGTAGGCCTATACAGTGTGCTGCATAGAAATGCTTTTAAATCTACACAACACAGAAATAAACCATTTACTGTCCATGGTGTTAGGATCTGACTGAAAGCATTGTGTCTTCGTTTTGCTGTCCTTACAATGTGCAGACCCGAATTACATGTAAGGAGTCTATGTGTGCTTTTAAAACTCATAACGTTTATGGAAAAATTGATATGCCCAGTGTTTCCTGTAAATTCTAAATGTTAAGAATAAGTGTTTGGTGGAACAGTAAGTGGGCCATTAAAATCATTTTTCTGTCTCACTTATAAGGTTTTTCCAAACCCTGATTAGCACTAATCTTGGCCTATCTCATTTTACCTCAGGTAAGGCAGTCCAAGAATAGTGCTAATCAGGGTCTATGAAAGCACCCCTATTATAAGTCAGTTACCCTTCCAGTTTATTTCTCACGTTGAGCGTAGTGTACTGTGGGTATTAACTTCATAGTGCTTCATGGTCAGTGTTCGTGGATAAGTAATACCAGCAGCAACCACTTTCCTCCGGACCAGAAGGTCACATCTGAGCTGGTTGAATCCTGGCAAACATTAACCTGGATGTGCACCATCGGTGCAAGACTGAAAGAGATGATGGTACAGGGGATCCAAGACTTGAGATACTTTACCAACACTACATATCATCAAAATATGTGTGCCATGTTTGTGTTTCATTCAGAGTGACGTATACTAAGTTAACAAGTACAGTTTTCGGTCAATAAGCATGCAGTGCTCACATGTGAATTGAGTTTGCTGGCTCAACTTATTCACCAGTAGTCCGAATACCAGAACTTTAGCACCCTGCGGCACAACTAGTTGTCTCTGCTTAGCTCATCCACGCCATGCCTGGCTATAGAAATTCACAAAAACAACACAAATATAATACAAAAACACCTACATGAGACCGGACAGAAAACTATCCAAGAACCCAGATTGATCGTTACAAATCCAAGAGTGCAATACGGTACAACATTAATTCACCAATTATCAAAACCATACAGCAAAAAAGGGCATGAGTTTCCAGATCTACCTCACACAAATAAAATGCAAAAAGGAAACCAGTGACACATATGTGTCTGTGGAGTTGGACGTTCCAGACGGATATATTCAATCAAAAACAGATATCATTTACGCAAAGTAGTCACAATATTCTCTTCTTGTAAGCTGGAAGGTTGCTCGTTCCTAATACTATCTGAAAACAGTATTAGATCATAGAATTCCTTGGTAACTTTGCCGGCATTGAAATGGAATGTGGATCTTTATCCGTGCTAATTTGTGGTTGAAAAGCATGTTGGAAAGCTCCAAAGGGAGAAGCACCATGACATTGTAAAACAGCTGGATGGCCAGACCTCAGTCTGTGGCATCCAGGCCCTGAGAAAACAAAGGGATGTGAGTGGGATGAAGTTATTTCTTTACCATAGTAACACTTGCACTGTCAGACCACATGGCGGCTTCAATGCAAACATTTTTAAAAATAGAACTCGACACGTCATCCGTGGTTTTGACTTTACACAGCATCTTGGATTGTTTATAAAAAGCTTGAAGTTTTGTAAACCTGTAGTCATTGGTATTTTTTTTAAGGGTCATCTTTTAAAGTCAAGTTATTACTGATTTAAATAGACTATCAGGAAACCACAGAGATGAAAAAAGAACCAGCAAGAGCCAGTACAAGACTGACCCCTGTGGTGTAGAGGAGGTAGTGCATGCTAGACAATACTTGAGCCTTTGCTGTCGATCCCCATGTTTCCACCACTCCAATGTTTTCCTTCCCTAATATAATAATTTTGAGCTAAAAAAAAGAAAGAAAAAAAGTTACAGAATTGTTATTTTTAACAGCAGAGGACCAACAAAACATTCAGCAGAAGAACTGTTTGAGTCCATATGACTCAATATGAGTCAATTTCCCTGCGTGTGTATATTGTATTTATGACCATTATGCAAACGTCTTCATGTACTACTGCTCTCCACGAATGTTCCCAGGATGTTATCAAGCAGCTTCTTCAGCACTGAAATATCGAGGAGAAAACAGGTAAAACATAATAAACGTGATAAAAATGAGATGAGTTGGTTGAATCCACGGCACACTGGTACAAATGTGTCACTCTGCAGTCAAGATTCAATTTCTTTTGAGCAGGAACCGTAAATGTTTGGCTACAGAGCTGTCATTGTAAACTCGTGTGACAGCAGATTTGCTGGTGATAGAAAGCGAGTCGGATTCAGATCAAAGAGTAAATGCCACCCATAGTGCTGCACAGAGCTGCTGCTGGTGATTCTCTAGGGGCTCCCGCTGTCTAAATATTCTGCAGACTTGCACTTGATAATCCTGAATCCCCAGGCTGGCCTAGTTTTTATTAGTTTATAAATAGGTTACTATATAAAGTATGATAACTCCCTAGTAAGTTATTTTAAATCACAAAACTACTTGTGTGGTCTTACGACATTTTTTACACGTTGTAAGATGTGCTTTTGAACAAATCCTTAACTTCATGTCTCATATGTGATTTATAATGCACAGTATTTCACCAGTAACACCAAACATTTTTTTAACAAGCTATTCGTTAAGAGTTAATAAACAAAAAAAGAACCTATTCAAATGATTGTGTTCAATACCGTTATTAACAGGTGGCAGTGATTTAAGGTAAGTTTGCATACATTCAAAAAGCACATCATATTCTGTAGTGGCATGTTTGCTACTCCTTCTACGCTGTTTGGGAGTTCTGGAATTTATTTCATGTCATTGAGATATGCAAATCACTGATCCAACCACAGTGTCACGGAGCACACTTAATACATCTGAGTATATTCAAGGGCAAGGGTTTTATTTTCACACCACTGAGTGTATATTTAATTCATTAAAGTACTTTTTGTTTTTCATCTTGCTCTCGCAAACGGCCCAGCATTTGTTCCAGCTCAGAAGAGGATTAGAATGATTATGCTAGATTAGGAATTGAAGACAGCAGTATTTAAAATAAACACAACAAATACAGTAGAACACCATCTTCGATAGGAACTCAATCTAGACGAGGACCGTCTTTCTAAGACCACTAGTGTTGCCTTTGGGAGTTTATCTGAAAGTAAAGACATTATATTTTAACCTCTGAAATTTTCATTTTCCGATACCAAACGTGTGTACCTCTATTGGAATAGAGTTTAGGACAATAATTTACAATGATAAAATAGGGCTACCAGGGGGTGCTGTGTGCTGGACTGTTGACTTTTTTTTAAAGCTGCCATGTCCAATAATCCTATTCAGTTTTACATTACAATTACAGGGTGAATACTTGCTAAATTATTTCATAGTTTAGCCTTCTGTGCATCCTGCTTCACTAGAAGCCAGACATTAGCTAACCAGTTAGTGTAGCTAAGGTAGTTTTAGCCGCAGGTACACAAGCTTCCTCCCTCCATGAAGCTTTTCAGCCATAATGTCACTCTGAACAAAACAGCCAACTTCCAGCTACAGAGCTTGGGGGCTTTAATTTCATATGTAAACTCTAGTTTAACTTCTTTTTTTAACCTTTTGATTACATGTTTTGTATACCGATAAGAAGAAACGCCTATGGTATAAAGTTTATATTTTCAACCTTTTTTTTTAAACAACTCTCAAATGTAAACACAAGAGAAATGTGAACCCACAGGCTGCTCGATTTCAGCAGGAAACCCTGCATTTTCTTTCTAGGTATGTCAATTCAGGTAAAGCCACCTGATTAAACACAGTCCTCTACATTAACAGTACAGCGCTCCGTCATAGGGAGTAAAGTCACAAGTGTATTTCAAAGTTTCTCTTTGGGAGATTAACTCATTCCTGTCCATTAGTGCAAACTCTACAGCAGGGTTCTAACACAGTAAGCACAGATTTTCCCTTCCCATACCCTCTTTCTGATGTTTGCTATCTTTCTTTATAACTGTTTCTGCATCTCTTGAAGAAATCATTTATAACACAGGCCATTTCTAGTTTGTACCACCTGCTCTATGGTATAGTACTGTATATATAGTATAAGACATGCACATACCATATTGCATTATGAGTCCTGTATCTAAAAATAAGTGGCTAAGGTTTTTACTTTGCCAGGAGCAAATATGAATTAAAAAAACAATACTGTTTATTAATCCACTTTCCTTTCACAGTACAGTCTACCATACCACACATGTGTAAAACAATGCAGCCATTCAAAGTAAAACATTATGGTGTTCTGTACTGTGCACTGTGTTGTGCAACTTTAGATGTCAGAACATTACAGTACTGAATAGTCAACCTCAAGTGATCTAGCTTGATCTCCATAGCTCTGCAACAGAGAGCTGTTAGTGTACTTGTAAAATGAGAATATTGTCTGGTAGAACTGTATTAGATTCCTTATTAATATGAAAATCAAACTTTGTAATTACATCTGAATACATACGAACCCGCTGTCCAGCGGCGTATGTGAAACTAAATAAAAAACAATGCAATAAAAAAAATCAGTAGACAAAGCTGATTTCCATACAGTATCTACATGCTGTACACCAGGTACTACTCAAGTTCTGTGACTGCTCAGCATTCACTGACACCCAAATGCATTGATTCAAAAGAACTTACAGTAGTGAATGTGTTCAGAAAGGCTAGAACGAAGCTGCACTGAATAGAAACAGTAGAAGGCTCACAAGTTCTGATCTTGAGCGCAGGTGGTTCCTGTTGCTTTTGTTGTTTGAACCAAACAGAATCTTGCTTCCTGGCTTTATGCATGCTGCCCTCCCAGTGGTCTGTATCTGTAGGGAGGCGATACTGCTTCTGTGTCAGCTTATTGCTAATGCCGTTCTACATTGTAACCTCTAGCTACTGTTGAGGTCTTTTCTCCTTTTTGTCTTTCTATTGGTTCAGGACACTTGATACAAAATGGAACTCAGGCCACTGCCCTACAGTCATTACAGATACATGCACAGAGGCATACAGGGCACACAAGTAAAACCAATAGTACATATATATAAATCAGTTTATAAATATAAATCCCCCTTTTTAGATGTCAGAATTAGAGGAACAAAATGCACTGTTCTTTAAAGTTGATAGCGGATTACAAAGATTACAACGCTGCTGTCCCCTCCAACGTCTATAGGTGTCTTGAACACCACACCTTCTAATAAAAGGTTCTATTCGTTTTGTCGTATTGCTGCACATTGTCGCTTGTCGCATCGCGTCTAGTGTGTAGGGGCCTTTAAGTGTAGTTGAGGTAAATCTTTGTATAGTTTCACCAGGCAGTTTTTTTCGAAGGCCATCACATGTGGATACTGTTCACACATTTGTGATGACAGTACAGCACAGAGCAGCTGTGGGTGGCGGGGGCTTTGTCAAGGCAGCCAGTGTCTTTGACAGCTGTGGAGAGAGTCGTGAATCAGTGCTTATTCATGGCATCGTGTTTCACATTTATTTCTTTGAGTTTACGAAGCACAGATTTTTTGCTTCCTCTTCATTAACATTTTGGCTATCGTGGGTAGGTAGCAAACAGTGATAGCACTGGAATCACATGTTATTAGACAGGGATCGTCTGTAAATGTATATATATATTTTTTTTCTTCATGGTTCTAAGGATGGGAGACCTGTTTGAATACATTCAAGTGAAACATTCTGTCATTATAATAATGCTGGGAATTGATCACTGCTACACCTAATAAATATGTTCATTAATTATGTCTGTGTCACTCTTACCAGTGCCAACAGCTGTGGTGGTGACACATTTAATTAGACACATGTGTCCATAAAGCTCCTTGGAATGCCACTGCATAGAGAAGGGGAAGACATCACGTTTAATAGCAGTTAAAGTGGACGGCCAACCCAGTCTTCTAGTTACTGCTGCTACAGATTAGATTGGCCACTTTAAAGTCAAAATAAAGGGAAACTTGAATGAGTTGTTTTTTTGTAATCTCTTTAAAGTGCTAGTGAAAAAGATTTGTTTCGGCCACTACAGTGTACAGTGTATGTTGTAATGCTCTTGATTGTTCTTGGTCCTGTGCCTTAACCTGCTTAGGTGTACTGTAGATTCAATACCACAATAATACAAGAAAAAATACACCCCCCCGCCCCTAGCCACAAGCACAGCCCTCAGAATCCTAACCAAGCATGACCTGTCATAACTACTGAAAAACAAAGATAGGACCAGACAAATCTCCATACTGCAGCATGCTATCTTACACAGCCTGGGCAGGACGTACTGGTCGACCATCCTGTATTATCCCTGGGGGTGGTGGTCGTGCTTTTCACATGTAATTTTGGTTACCCAGGTTATAATATAGTGCATAAATGATCACCATATTTATTATTTCCCTTACTCTAGATTGTACTTGTGGAGGGTGTATGATTACTATCCACCAGGGGGCACAGATGGGAAAACTATATTGTCCAGCTAGCCCATTGGGGAACGTATCAGGATTCATAAAGAGTAGAAAGAGTGGAGCGTTGTTAAAGACGTTACAGCTAATGAAATAGCTCCATAACTCTTACCTGCTGTGCAGCCCATTCACTAAATAGATCTGATAGAAGCACATGTTATGGTAAACATGTTTTTTTCATTTCTACTGTATGTTTGCATGCCTTGCTTTCAGGTTGTCTGCTACAGTATACGGGTGCTTCCAAGGTCGTTTCACCTGGAGAGTGAAATTCTCACGTTCAGCTCCTTTTTTCCCCTGTCATGAACCAATCAGCTGGTTCCTGATGACTGACATGCTTTGCAGCCAGTGACATACTTTGATTTCAAAGACACAGCTGAGGTGAAACGACCAAGGGAATGTAACAGTAGTTTAAAGTAAGGCATTGGGTGCCTTGTTTGTTTAAGTATGGTACCAGATATAAATACATATTTCCTAAAAGGTGTGCTTTTTGCAACCTGCACATATGAAGCCTACGTCATGAATGGAAGTTCATGACAGGTAAGGTGTATAGAATTATTCCATTAGCTGCTGTATAGTACATCTGCCTTAATGGAGAATTACTTCTGCTGCATGACCTGTGAAGTGCATTTGTTCTGCATCTTTCCGATCTGCCTAGCAGGTTTGGATCTGCCTTGCAGGTATGAATAAACATCAACACTGATTAAGGTTTGCTTCATCAGTCATTATATACCCATGGGTACAATATTTTAATTTCCCGTGGGTGGATGTTATCTATGATTATGATCTTTTCACTCTGCGTACTTGTCAAGGGTGGTTGTATGAGGCGGATTATCTTGGCTGATAAATGGGAGTGGGTGTGCTACAGCGTCACAGGTCAGATCCCGTTACTGTGCAGCTTATCCTTCAAGGTGTTAGCTTAGCATCCTTTCCTCTTTTTATTACATTTCTGTCGCATCACTAGAAGCTACTCTCATGGTGCTTGATGTTGCTGTGTGTTGTCTTTGTGTTGTAGCAGCTTTGGGAACAGACCAGTCTCCCAGTCCATTCAGGGCAATCAGCAAGTAGTCCCAGTCCGATGTAGGTTTCATTTTAGGCTTCAAAAGAATTCCAAGTCAGCACTAGAGTCTAAATTCAATTACCCAGAACCAATTTAGAGCATTTCAGTGATGCGGACAAAGTGAACTCAGCATTCCCCAATCCAGATGAGATCAAAAGGGAAAACATATATACTGCAGTACAGACCTTTGAAGCCTGTTTCAATCTGTTGCTGGGTCACATATTCATTTTCTCACATGTAACATAATTCTAAAACACATTTTTAAATCACAATTGATGGAAAGGAAGATTGAGTTTGGGAACAGACTATGCTATTAAAACTGGTTGCATTACACATGAAATTGCGCAACAAAGAGGATTGGTTGAAGAAGAATTGATGGTATAATTAATTTCACAAAAGATTACTATAACACCTGGGCTGTGTTCCTATGTGTGGGCACCCAGGAGAATGCAGCTATGTCTTTGTACATGTTACTTTGAATGTTTTGATTCAGTTGCCTCTAGAGCCCCTTTCACACTGGCACTCCTACCCGGGTCCGGATCCCGGTCCTGGCTAATCCTGCGTAATGTGAAACCACGTACCTGGGGTGGACGCGGGTCAACCCAGGACCCAGTGACCCACCTCAGGATGTGGGTTGACACACTTTGACCCGGGTTGAGCGAGATAAAATGCTTGATGGCCGTTCGTGAGCCGACGCAAGGAACGTTTCTGTTTATTCTGTTTAGCCATATTTTTGTTGATTGAGACACAGCATGACTCAGATTGCAGCAGGGATGAAGAAACATGTGCTCTAATTAAAAATGTGTCCGACGGTTCAATCCAGAGAAGCTTGGATGGAAGTGTCAGTAACACTTCCATCCAAGACATTCCGGGACATTGATACGCACATTGTGTACTTGCGTCTGTTATGCAGGTCAGCCCTGCTTTATCAAAAGCAGTGTGAAATCGCGTACCCAACACGCATGACACCGGGTTCTGACCCGGGTAGATTATGCCAGTGTGAAAGGAGATTAGGATCCACTGTCGTATTATCTAATTGTTAAAGCCTCTGTAGCCATGATTTTGTTCCATTAGGGACAGGAAGCTGCGCATTTTTATAAAATCACTAAGGGGGATTTAACATACAAATACAAATACATAACCATGTAAATAATGTCAACCTAACTTACTATCAAACTAGCACAGATAATAGGAGTGGGGGCATTGATCATTAATGAATGTACAGTATACATGCATACCTTACCCACAAGAAATGTGGTGGATGGTTGACTGGGTGAGGATGTTCCCAGCAATGTGTGTGGCTACAGTGTGTTTTACAGTTCATTCAATTGTGACAAAGGGTATTTGACTTTCTTCTGTATGACGTCTGGGCTACTTTTCACTGTACTGACACCTGATTGGCTGAGCTGTAAAAGGGCTTTATCTTGGGATCCTCATGTCTAAATTTGATACAGCTTTGCATATGCATTTGTTTAGAATGTGTTCCACATACAGCACAGTACTGTAAAGGTAACTCATGGTTTGATTTCGTGATGAGCTACTTTTGTTTGTGTTTTTTTGACATTTGAAACATTGTTTCTATGCTTGGCAGGGGATATGTTTTTCACTGAAATACTTTGATTTCCTCCTGTATAGTGGAGGAAATCCAAATTGTAGTAAATACTTTACTCTAAAATGCTATTTTGTTCTTTATTTAACAGCAGCCCCAAAGTTAAAGAAAGTAAAAAGCGTTGAAGTGGAGGAGGGGAAGAAAGTGGTCTTAAAATGTGAAGCCAGTGAAGGAAATCCCAGGCCGGTCCTCACGTGGTACAAAGATCGGAAACCGTTAAAAGGAAAAAACAAACCCAAAGACATCAAGATCAAACAAAAGAAAACGTAAGAGGACTTTATCACTCAAGATAATAGATACCTTTCAATATCGGTCATCACTGTTTCATGTGTGATACATACAGTATCAATAGAAAAGGATGCGTAATAACTTTCTATGGTTATTTTCCATTCCACGTGCACATATTTTCTTTATCATTATCATAGTTTTGTTCTCATTATAACTAAAAAATATATGAAGCATAAAACACTGAGAGAGGTGCAACCTCAAAAATCAGTCAGTGCCCATTCAGTGTTCAGTTTTGTTAAATCTTCAAGGTGTAAAGACTGTCATCTGAGTAAAAAATAAATAAATGATTTGACTTAGGTTTACAAAGTGGCACCTCAGTGAGCTTTTCTTAAAAAGTCAAAGTGTTGTGCGATGTGTAAATGTATGTTTTTTTCCCCTCCATTTTGTTTTCTGTAGTGGGAATTCATCAGATATTCAGATTCCCAAAGCAAAGCTATCCCATGCTGGGACATACACGTGTGAAGCTGCCAATAGCCAAGGAATAGTCCAGTCTGCAGGCAACATCACAGTCATTCCAGGTAGGCTTCTTTTCGGAGTGCTGGTTTAGTGGAAATCTGTGATGCTCCACAGGCATTATTCCTCGCTGCACACCTGCTGTATGGTTTACGTATCTGAACGCAGCGCTTAGCTCTTACAACATATCTTTTTCTTTCTTTTATTGTTTTTTTTTCTGTCACATGTAAAAATACAGTACTGGATTCTCAAAGATGTTAACTCAAAATTGTCATTAGCGTTATTTTTGTCTGAAAGGGAAAACCACCATTTGCAGTTCTGAAATGAATAATAAAGAATGTCAGATGTCTCACAGATCCTTCAGTGTAATGTCTCAGCTGCTTATTTCTGGTTTGGTAACTTCATTCGGTGCATATATGTGCTGTCGGAAAAAATTGTGCTAATGACTTTTTGGAGTAAATAGCTTTGAGAATCTACCCCTATGTGCTGGTTTTCAAAGCTTGTTGTGTTTTAAATGACCCGTTAAATGACCCCCCCCCCCCCCCCCCCAATAAAAAAACACGTTAGCTATTTAAGTGAAGACCTGTTAAGTACAGTTAGTTTTTTTTTTTTTTCATGACGTGAAAGGATGTTTATTGTTAAGTTTTTAAAATAAAATTACAATTTGAAGTAAAAAAGCTTTTTAAACCACCCCTTGTGATATCAATTTTTTTTTCTAATATATGCAAGCCCATTTGTCGTTTCCACTTTCCCCTTGTTTTACGTTTACAGAAGAGTCATTGCTGTGTAGGCTGGTTGAATCTGGACACTCAATCATTTTTTTAATTAGTGAATAGTACTTTTCTGAAGCAGTGCCAAGTTGAAATAGCTGTGTCATTGTTTTGTGTTCCGCACCAAGGAAGAGCGGCCTGGGTCATCTGCCAAAAAGGGTTTAAGGAAAAACAACCCCTCGCCCTGAACCAAGGTCAGACACAGACAGCAGCTAGAGAAAATTACATTACACAATTGAAATCCAGAAGGGTTTGTCTTTGTAGTTCATTTTTCCTGATATAATATAAAAACTTTCCGGTTGTCTGCTTTAACCAGACAGTTAACCCCCCCCCCCCCCCCCCAAACGACTGTGCTTTTTCAAATGCAAGTGAATGATTTAGAATCCTTGAATAAGCAGCGACAAATGATCAGTCCCTTTCGTGACCAGTTAATTCAGGTTTTGTTTTGGCTATATCAGCTGCAGTTCATGTTCATATGCTGTAGTGTTAAGCCGAGACTGCTCATTATCTTTTGTAAGAAGAGGGTTGTGAATAAATATTATTTTTTCCACATGCAACTACAAAGGTCATTAAGTCCCTATTGATTTTTTCCCCCTAAAGAATAAATGAATTCCTTTGCTTTAATGTTATTCATTGTAAATACATTTAGGTAAGAGATAATTACAGTACTAAAAAATGTAATAAAACAAACAAACAAAAAAGAACAAACAAACAAACATTACTGGTGTCGACTGGAGATGAACCATTTCACTGGCATATTGTTTTAACCTCTGTACAGCAAGGTTCATCACGTCAGTGATACAGATGTTTTCACATTCCCATTTTACCAGTCGCTCTGATTATCTGATATGACCTTCCCCTTAGATTGTGGTACCAGGGATGCTTGGTGTTTGCTTGGTTTGTTGCTCTGGTGAAACTGGGAGTTTTGTAGCTTTAACTTTGCCTCAGGCTAAGCAGGCGTTTTTCCCTGTAGTGCATAATAATTACCAATTGGGGGAATAAATGCCAGTAACCAACTGGAGGTCTCCTTCGAGCTCCAGAATGCCTGTCTGAGCTCAAGACTGACTCTGCAGGATACTGTCATTTATTTGACTTTCACTCTGCAGTAATGTTTTAAAAACTCGCTGGCAGTCCTGAAGTTGTGGCCAATCAGAGAGCTTTCCTTGCTCAGTCTACAATATAAATGTCACCACTGGCTAGACAGCAGTCCTACTTTTCAAATATAACCCTTATAAATAAGACGACGACAGAAATAAAAATGCACTGCGCAATTGAAGCAATATTTAATGAAAAAGCCCATTATAAATAATAAAGAGAAATATTGTAGCACTGAAAATAACTCACCTACGCTGCTGGTACAGACAGTTTAATAACCCTGCATGTAAAAATGTAATTATGCAAAGAACCAACGACACAGGTAAAATAGTAAAACAATAGATTAGACATAGACAAAAACACAGTAAAGGTATGGTAGATTGCAGTTACCTCTAGTCTTTATTTCAGGGAGCTTTTAGTTTCACTTCCCATTATAATAATAACAAAAAAACCTTCTGATGCTTCCAGTAAGTATCATTCACTTGAAGTAAAGGCTTTCATTTTCTCATTGTTCCGTTTGATAATAAAATTACCTGTTCACTGGCTATGGGCTAGATTCTCACAGGTTTGAATCTCTTGGCAAGGGATAACCTTGACTGGCTGCATTATACCAACACACCAGCGTGTGTGTGTGTGTGTGTGTGTGTGTGTGTGTGTGTGTTGGGGGCTGTGTGTGTGTGTGTGTGTGTGTTGGGGGCTGTGTTGTAATTGGTGATGTCCTTCAGATAAGGTACCCTGTGCAGTGCACAGACATTGCAGCAATCAGTAAAGGCAGACCTTTGTATTATTATCTTTTACATTTAAAAAAAAAAAATCATTTATACCCTGAGCTCAAACAGTAGAATACATAGCGTGAACATTCACAAAACCCTTTAATTCTGAAAACAACACGTGCAAAACTAGAAATAAACTCCAGAGCTGTTGAAATATATGTAGTTTTGTAGCTTGGATTTCTGTTTTTCCTTTCAGAAAATTGGGAGTAAATGGGAAATTTGGAGTGACTTTTCCCCCATAGTACAGTATAAAAACATACAAATATTGCATAACATTACCCAACGAGCTGATTAGTTCTATTACTACGTGCTCCTTGTGAGGTTGCTGAACAGTTGCAGTAATGGTGAACAGAAAGCAAGGCAGGAAATCTGGGATGGAAGGTGCAATATTAGAACATTTATTATCAAAAAAAAAAAATGTGGAAAAATAAACAGACCTCTTCAAAAGTCCAAAAATAAATAATGAACAGTCAGCTCAATGAAAGGTTAAGCTCGGCTTTAACAGAGGATTAGCTTCCCTCTAGCCTGTCCAAACTTACACAGCTCCTGTCTGCTGCTGTGCTGCTATTTAAGGATATCAAACCACAAAAACAAAACCCACCCTCACTATTGCCTAGGTGAGCTTATATACAGCTGACTCTCATCAGCCCCACCCTCTAAGCTTATCCACTTGAGAAGGGAATTATTATTTCAAAATATTTTCACCCCTGCAGCACACTACTCGGGGCAGCCCAAACAAACAAACATCATGGCCGAATTTAAAAGGTGTTTTTCTTTTTACTTTGTAGCTTGTATTTTAAAACAAACCCCTCCTGCGATATTCTTCTAACAAAAGTTGTCACCCTTTCATTAAAGAATGTGTGCATTTCACAGTGTTTACACAGATTACTTTTATTTTTCTTTTCACAGGTCCCCAGGCAACAACACCACCAACACCCCCTCCTACCAGTAAGTACACTGATTTCCATAAGTTTGCAATACATGACATGTGGTTTAAAAGTACAAGCAGTTGGGCTCCCGAGTGGAGCATCCAGTAAAGTTTCTCCACGTAGAGTGCAGGATGCGTTCTATAGTCTGGACGTCGCGAGTTCGAGTCCAGGCTATTCCACAGCCGACCGTGGACGGGAGCTCCCAGGGGGCAGCGCACAATTGGCCGAGCGTCACCCGGGGGGAAGGAGGGTTAGGTCGGCCAGGGTGTCCTCGGCTCACCGCGCACCAGCGACCCCTGTAGTCTGGCTGGGCGACTGCGGGCTTGGCTGTGAGCTGCGTTGTCTTCCGACGCTGTAGCTCTTGGGTGGCTGCATGGTGAGTCTGCAGTGTGAAAAATAGCGGTCAGCTGACGGCACACGCTTCGGAGGACAGTGTGTGTTCGTCTTCGCCCTCCCGAGTCAGCGCAGGGGTGGTAGCAGTGAGCTGAGCTTAAAAAATAAGTACAAGCAGTTAATAGAGTAATGTCCGTTCCAGTCCTTGTAACACTGTTCAGTCCTTTTTAAAATGATAAACACACTTCGATGAAACTGCAATGTTAGCTGGTTTTTGGTGAGGGTTGGAATGAACAACTCCATCACACTCCTTCATAAGGGAGAAGGTAGTGAGGGAACCATGCTACCCTCATTTATTGAGATGAAGTGGTCCTGGTGCAGCGTGTTATTGATTTGTAGTACTTCTCTCTGATTAGCGTTCTCTGACAGGACACACCATGTTAGGAAGTGCCCTGTAATTGAACACCATGTGCTATCATTAGCAAGTCACAGATGCCATTGAGCTTTCTTTCCTACTCATATAGAGGAAGTCATTTTTCATTCATTCTTGGGGCATCATGACCTACATTTGTCCCTAATATGTTTGGGAAATGAATTGCCTTCGGCAAAGCTGAGAGCCTATTGAGCCAGCATATTAATTTCCATGTTCCTTCTTAATTTGCATTTACTCTTTTTTTCCTGTATGTTTTTTCATCTTCTTTTTCCTGGAAGTTTCAGAACTCAATATAACAATAATCTCTTTGAAAACCTACTAGGAACAGCTGACTGTTTGTCCAACATTTAGAAAAAAACACATTATTATTATATTTTAAACTCTGTTATAGACTCGGCGCTATTTATTTATTTATTTTTAAGTAGATTGACAATTCTGTCTCCCTCTTTTACAGGGATATTCTGTCTTTATTAAACGTAGTTCAGTAACATCTAAACAAAGCTAACAATATTAAATACCATCCTTAATGTTTCTTTAGACTGACACTTAAAATAGTCAGGTGTATCTGCATGCAGAGTATGACATATTGTGTATTTCTGCTTTTCTGTGCCCTGTGGCGTGCACATATTTACATTTACAGCTGTAGCAGTGTTCCCTGCTTAATCTGATACTACATTATAACTAAATTCATGCAAGGAACAGTAGGGAACCTTCTGAGTTTTACAGGCACATTTGTCCTGACATTATCATTCAGCAGCATGACTTACAGGCTTTGTAAATGAATGAGTTTACACATCACTCTGCCCACTTTCCTGCTTTGAGACTGCATACTAACAATATTGCAGCAAATGCTCAGTAGGTGCAGGGCTTGGTCATCCATTATATTGTATTTAACAGTCAAGTTAAGGAAAGGGGAAACTAGTTGAAAGATGTAAAACAATACATTTGTTATCACACCTGGGGCCAAGTTTATCAAGGTTTTACTTTATTTGTTTATTTAGCAGACGCCTTTATCCAAGGCGACTTACAGAGACTAGGATGTGTGAACTATGCATCAGCTGCAGAGTCACTTACAATTACGTCTCACCCGAAAGACGGAGCACAAGTGACTTGCTCGGGGTCACACAATGAGTCAGTGGCTGAGATTGGATTTGAACCGGGGACCTCCTGGTTACAAGCCCTTTTCTTTAACCACTGGACCACACAGCCTCCGTTTTGAAGCCTACTTCAAAATACAATTAGCACTTTCAAGTGCTAATGTTGTCAGATAGCTAACACTGGAGTAAACCTCATAGATTGTGTGTTACTACTTTGGTGACATAAGCAGTTTGATTTTGATGTAAAGACCTTGATAAATCTGGCCCATAATGGCTGAATATTGGAACTGGGCAATTATTTATACAAAAAAAATAATAATAATTAAACAAAATGTCAAATTCATCATTTTAACCTGGAGTAGAGAAGGTCACAGAGTTTGAGAGACTGTTCGTAAAGCATTTCCTGTTTCTCAGCTGTGTGAGCGCATCTTTGCCTGTCCTGAGAACACAGGTGTTCATCTCTCAGCTACAGTATGCTTGTGAGGCTCATATGCAAAGGACACAGTATGTGGCAGTCTCATTTTCTTACTGCCCCCACCCATTGACTGATTTAAAAATATATATTGTTTTCTTAAAGCACCACCTGTGGCCTTCTGGCAAAGTTTGAACATCTCCAGAATAGACTGATATTGATTTAAGACTCTTGCTTTGTACAGCTTTTGAATCCTGTTTAAAAGCTGAACAAGCTGACATTGCAGTTGGAGTGAAATGGATGGGCCAGTTTAAAATGCTTAAATACAGCTGGCAGAACTGAACAGTATCAGAGATCATTAGCTGTATCCATCTGCATATTTAAGTCTGGTGGAATAAATCAAGGGTTTGAACTGCCTCAGCAGTCAGGTTGTCTGTTAAGTACAGTAATTCTTAAATGATTTTGAAAAGTCAAATAGCATTTTCTGAATACCCAAGAAACTCTTTATGCAAGCTCAATGTAAGAATGTGGAGGCCTCACATGCTAGAAATACACCCTAGATCATAGTATGTTATGGTGAACAACTGGTGTAAATACCCAATACGTTCCCTAGCTTTAATGACTAAATGAAATATGTTAATATATATATATATATATATATATATATATATATATATATATATATATATATATATATATATATATATATATATCCCTTTTGTTTAGTGGCATAAATGGGTTCATAAGCCAATGGTTTCCATTGGATCCTTTTAATGATTTTTGAAAGTTCGAACAAAAATAAACTATAAGGTGATTTACATACAGAGGTTCTGATTTTAGAATTAAATCTGATAAAGCATGATTTCTACCACACCCAATGGATTTAAAAAAAAAAATGATTAGGGTTAAACCAGATTACATGAGGAAATGGTGGGAATGAAATGAAATGAATTAATTAGCCTGACAGATTTAATGTTGTGTAGTTATTTAGGACATTTTCCAAACCAAATGGACCCAACCCTAAAATGGTTCAGAAAACCTAACTCATAATTACAAACAGCAAATATATTATTTAAAGTTAAGCTGTTTGATACCTTCCATTGGTCATTGCTGTTGCTAATACCTGTCAATCCTGTTGTGTGTGTGTGTGTATATAATCATTTTAAAATTCACAGCATTAACATTTGCTACAATAGCCTTACCAGTAATATTTAACACTTATTTTCCCATCGTGGTGTGTAATTATGTAACAATTAATTCTAGTACAATAACAATTAGGTGCCTTTAGCCCATTTTCCCTGACGTTTTGTAAATTAGTGTGTTGAGCATGGACAGTATTTTCCCTTTTGCACACAGCCCCATTTCCCACTGTGCAGTAATAATAAGGCACGATAAGGCCTGTAGACCTGACAACTATCCACTATACTGGACTTTATGGCACCCAATTGTACCACTACTTGCATCAGCTTGTACTTGCACTGAACTGCTCCATACCTTGCCGTATTCTACTACTGCTCTTAATTATAAGTACTTCCTGTATCTTGTACTTGATTTTCCTCTTTAGGTATCCGTATTCACATTTTTTGTAGATGCTCTTATTTAAAATCGTTCTTATCCATTTATCGTACTTACTACTTGCTCTTAATGGACTTTACTCGTATAAGCAAATATTTTTACTATAAGTTTAACTGCTCTTAGTGGAACTTGCTCTTAAATTTAATTATTTGCTGTATTCTTTATTTTGCTCTATTTGCTCTCTCTCTCTCCTCTCTCTCTCTCTCTCTCTCTCTCTCTCTCTCTCTCTCTCTCTCTCTCTCATTCCCCTCCTTGCTTTCTAGACTTATGTTTAAAAAAGGCTTTCTGTTTACCATAGCTCTGTGACAAAGGTCAATGCTGCAAATCACAAAACCACGCTGTCAATTTACCATTCCTGGTTGAACACACGTTTGTAATTAACAAACCATCTCACACACAAACAAGCAGCCCCCTCCCAACGGCAGTTACAATAGTAACTCACCAATTATCGGTGAATGGATGCACTTCAGTGATATGCGACAGTATGTGGCGATGCACTTGGAATGGCCTGCAGCTTCAATGTTGTGTTTAAGCTGAGTGCCAGTTTTAGAAGGAGATTATACTGCAGCAGTACCTGGTGACACCCTACACCATGGAGTGTGAAATTGAAATTCTTGTCAGACCCGCTGATGGTATTAAATGATGCTGGGTAGGTCATGGAGTTGTGCAGCAATATCAGGAAAGGTTTATAAGGGCCATTGAAGCTTCCTGGTGACATCACTGAGTAGTCTAGGGTGGCCAAAAGGCCTTGTCTCTCCCGTGGGGCCTTTACTCAATTTGTTGTTGTTCTTTTAAGAGTCCCATAGTCTCTTAAAATCTGAATTTCATTCAGATGCATTTATTTTGTATTTACTGTAGATTGCTACATTGCAATGTGGTATTTATACGATTAGCTTCATTAGTATCAATTATTCAACTTAAGGACTGCCTTAAGGACTGAAATAATTTTTGTTTCTTGTAGAGTCAGTATAAGGAAAATTGTATGATATTCCCTAGAAAATCACATACAGTATACTGTGCTTTTCAGTTATGAACTGAGAAAAAGTTGTATATAGTTCATGGTTATTTTATTTTTTTGTTAGGGAAAAGCTAGGCTAGGTTACTGCAAATGCTAAAAACATTTCCATTTATTCTGTGCTTTTCTTTACTGCAATGAACTGGGTCACCTATTTCCATTGAGTACTATGAAGTGCATATTCAAGAGGACAGATTGTCCTTCCGTTAACACTAGAGGAACACAACAACATTGATAATTGCAGACCTCATAGAAGATGAAAGTTTGTTGCACAGTATGATATATTTTGACATTACTGATTGAAACATTGAGCATGTTCACTATCCTTCTCCTTCTGTTTATGTGGAACATGTTAGTGAAAGATTCAAACCAGTGGTCCTCAACTTTGACCTTTGGCCCGTTACAGTCTGGGTCCAATTAAGTGATAAATTAGTTAACTGGTCTCAGCGAATTAGGATACCTACCATGTGGACTGCCGCAGAGCACTTATGTCACACTGTAGGCAGACTTAGGTTTGAACAGGAATGGACTGTAAATACATTTATTTGAGTGGGTTCAAATTTAGAATAACTAACTGAATACATATATAATATGAAACATGTCAACTGCATCACTGACTGCAAGGATTTTAGTATGGGGCTGTATTTCAAAGACAATTCTAGAGATCAAAAAAGACAAATAAAAAAAAATAAATAAATAAATAAAAAATGGCACACTGCCTTTAGAGCAGCCGCTAGCTGGAATACATACATACTTGTGGAAACTAAGCTTTCTTAGTTTCCACAAGTTTCCTTAGTTTCCGCTAAGCTTGGTCGTCGGAAGTACATTCTGACACTGCCTAATAGATTCAGCTTTCCCTGTAATTAATTAATCTTGTTATGTGTATCAGTTATATAATTAGTCTGCATATTGCCGTAATATGTATAGATATAAATATGTTTGAACTACAGTTGAGAACCTATATTCAAAATCTATATAATAATAATGAAAATGCATTGAAGTCATATAGAATTCAGTGTTTTGATTCACAGTTTTCATATTTTTGTACTTTTGTTTTTATTGTTTTATGCAGTTAAGCTTATGTTTCTATTTGTTCTGCTGTGTAGATTTTTGAAATATATTTGTTTTGTTTATTTGCATTATTTTGCACTGCAGTGTTAGTTAATGTTACTAGCTTATATTTTGGACCAGAGTTTAAAACACATTTTGAGATTCTGACAGGATGCTAACAGGGTTTGTGGAATTGTCCCTCGTCAGTCTGGGAGTCTGCAGCTGGAGAAACAGATGAGTCATGGTTTGACTGCGTTTTAATTTAATGAATAACGAGTGGAATTCTTGCAGACAAAACTTTTTTCCTCAAAAAGGAAATCTCTGCTTAATTCAATCAATTACAACATATAATAAAAAAAACACATTCATTATGGCGTATTGTCTGCCATACATGTAACCATGACTATCAATAAAGGTCATTTAAAATAAAATAAAATAGGATAAGGAACAAAGCTGGGTCTCAGGAGCTATACAATACTTGGGCTTAAAGCACAGAAGATTATTTTACTACATCTTACTGTAAATGAAGGGATAAAAGAAAGGACTGTTCAATAGCCCTTGTGCTTCCCCCAACGCTTACAAATGCTGCTAATTTATTACAGCTGTTAATATTATTAATACTAAATCACTGTAAGAAATTTGAACCTGCATTCGTGTCAATGTGATTTACTTGGTATGCAATCTGAAGGAACACAACAGAAGAAATAGCAATACAATATCATTACATGGTTAATAATATGTTTCTATGGTTGAGTGCTTGATTGCTGAAGGATTCAATTATTTATGAGATCTGAAATAAGACGTAACCACTGTTGTGCCTGGCCCACTGACTGCTAATCAAATATTGCTGCTGCTACATATTTTTCACTTCATAAAGTACTAAAGGTTAACAGAACCTTTAGCAGCTAATTAAAAGAGCAATGTATAATATGTGTGCCGATGAAAGAGTCATAGCTAATTACAAGAGCAATAAGATATGAATATGATATGAAAAAGTAATACAGTACAACATAGGCTACTGTTAAGTCTTTACAATGAGACCTAATGCTGTACTGTATGTGATATATATCATTTATTAAATCCAAGTCTTTCAGCTTGTTGGGGTCCAGACAGGTCCTTACATACATGTGCATCTACAAACACAAAGACACTGCACAGGAAAGGACTGTACTCGGTGGGATTGAGGCCTACAGCATTACTGGTCTTGGATCAGAGTACTGATTTACTACCATACTAATATGGTGGTCTGATTAATACATAAATAAGTATATAGAAGATCGATTGAGTGATTATACGGTTCTATATTATAGTCTGAGTATTGTTTTACATTGCAACACAGTATATCATATTACAGTAAACAATGACAGTTCTTTTCTGTTAGCTCTGTCGGTATTCTATGCTGTACACATCGTATTGTTTTTTCTGCATGTGTAACACTGGCAGCGCAATGCTGATTGATATTGGAAACCTGAAGCAGTTCCCGTACAATTTATTCAGGCGGCTTTTAAACTGTCCTTCATGTGTTGCAGCCTTGACTAGAAAATCTATATTTTTTGACAGCTTTCAGCCAGAGATCTAGTATTCTTTGTAATGTAAGTTAATAAAACCCCACAGAATAAAAGTACGCCCACACTGTGACTAACAGATACTTGAAATTATAACAAAACCTTTAGCGTGCGCAACATCAAACGTTTTCAGATGTTATCTTAATCTTCTAGCTGTCAGAAGGCAGAATTTGAAATCAGATATATAATCAGAAAAGTATGTGTTTTTTTTATATTGTACTGGGTTAGTGAATGTATCGGCTGTTCTATATTGAAGATCAACCCATTGGGAAAGTAGAGGGTTCAAGTTACAGTAAATGTGCTTGCATTTAAAGAATCACAGCAAGCCAACAATAAAGTCCAATGATGTGTTGCATCCCGCATTCGGGTACTGAATACCTAAGCTGTCTCTCAGGGATGTATGGGCTAAGAAGGTCCATCATGTCCACCCTTTGCACAGCCACAGGGTTTAAAATGAGAAAACTGGTTTGGTGTTGTGTCTTTCTGGGGAGGCTGATTGTCTGATTAATCAGCCCGAGAATGCTAGGCTGTTTTGTTTGAGGTGCTGTTTTTGGTATGGATTTGTATTTTTGTTTAAACCTTTTTTGTTGTTGTAGAAGTAATAAAAGTGCTCTAAAGCACTGAACTGCAGTCTTCCGTGTCTGCATTTGTAGTTTCTGCCGCACGCCACTACGTTACAATGTGCTGCCCATTGTTCTGGTTTAAAATTGAATGAGGTAAATGAAAAAAACTTGATGGGGATAACGACTGTAAAAAAAGAAAAATGTGTACAGCATTTGACCAACTAATCAAACAGATTGACCCAAAACTTCATTATAAATTTGTGTTAAATTTCACCTTGCTTTATCACATTGCGTTGTAGAATAAATGATAACAAGCTCCAGGTTTCATTTTCTGCCTTCAAAAGGGTTATTAGCTGTGAAGAGCAGCATGTCTTCTGTGTTTAGATCACGCATTTGCCACTTTTCAGAACATACAGTGTGTACTCATTTAAGGCAAGCTACCGTCATGTAATTGTTTTAAGTGGTTCCTCCGTCAATGAGATTACATGTATTGACTGCAGAGGATCCCGTGTCAGTTAGTAGCTGTTCATCGCTGTGGTGCTGAAGCCGCCCCCCCTGCCCCCCCCCCCCCACCCCTATGCAGTGCAGCATTAACGGTAATGGAAGCTGTTTTTATTGATGGTCGGTACAGCATGCAAAGCTTCCTTAACTGAACAACTGTGTTGCGTCCTGCCCTGAGCTCCATTACACACACAGCAGGAACTGAGCAGATTGCTGCTCTGTCAGGGAGCCCCCAGAAGTCACGATTGTGTGACGAATGAGTCTCTGTTGCAGGCACCGAACTGGCAGGCTGGGGCAGGGATGACGTATCTCACGAGTTTCAGACACAACAAGCTAGAAATATTCTGTAAACCTGTAAAATGAGAAAACATTCGATTAGATGAAAACACAGTAAAGAAATACCACTTTTTTTTTTACTTAACTGAATTTATTTTGCTAAACATATATGTACTGTACACACTGTTCACCCACCAGAGTCTTAGGCAGCTGTGGTGGGAAGTTTTCATCAAAATAGAAGGAATAATGTAAAAATATCACCTACAGTAATGGTAAATGTATGCAATTTAGTGTTAGAGACCTTGTTAAGAAATAACTTTTAACTCATACTTAACTTCCATGAGTGTTTTCCCTCTATTACCCTCTTCTATAGCGTTCTTTCTCCTTGCATGAAGTTGCAGGGTTTGGCACCAGTAACTGTCAGGCTTCTTATCAAAGTAACTACTCTTGGTCTTGTATCGATGCGAAGCATGTTCATTTCGAGGGCAGCGGTCACTGACTGTGTACTGACAGTGTATTCATGATTTCCTAAATGTGCTTATAGGTGATAAAATAGGTTTTCTATCCCTTTGAAAGCCCTCTTTGTCTGTGCGTCAGCAGAGAGATGGCTGCATTATTGAATTCAGTCCTACCTCTGAGACCTCGGGCCTTATTTGTTAATAAAAGTTATGCTTTGCTGTTTTTGGCTAGATCCAAATCTCATCTCCTAATGCACTGGCAAACATCCTGTTGCCTATAGCTGGATATTCAGCCTGCTTCTCTAAGCTACAGAGGGGGAAATTTCTAGGTCATTCTCTCTCTCTCTCTCTCTCTCTCTCTCTCTCTCTCTCTCTCTCTCTCTCTCTCTCTCTCTCTCTCTCTCTCGCTCACACTATAAATAATACATATAACTTCCTGTAAATGTCTGTTTGCAGAAGGAGATCATTTTTTTAGCTAAAGGAATACAGTAATTACTACTGATTAGAGTCCTGGTTCATCTTTTATTTAGAGCCTCTCTGTTTACTACTTTGCTGTCTTTCCTCACACATCTTTACTAGTATGCTGACAGCTGGTTGTAGGAATAAGTTAAACTGCCTAAATGCCTCTCTTTTAAATAGCTTCTGTTCTGCACACTTCAGTATTGCTTTATTAACCCTGTAATGCCCAAGCATTTTTTTAAATGGGAAAAGCTTCTTTATTTATGTAATTAGATTCCGTTCCTTGTAAAATCTTTTTTTTTTTTTTTTCCTTGTCTGGCAACAACGTGTAGTGCATATGACAAATTCTGGCTTCTGAGGTTGGATTTTAAAAATAATAATATAGACGGGTGGCTAAGCAGTCTATCATATGTGATACATAAATGGGCATTATATGTGGTTTACAATACAGTAAGTGTGCCAGATATGATCCAGATCAAAGAATTTAACTGAATAGTGTTGCAGCAGTGATCAGTGATCTCGTCTACCCTGAAAGATATGGATTGCAATCATTTTAAAAAGATAGGATTATTGTTGAAGACTGGGGCCATAAAATATTAAAACCTAGTTTTTTTTCTTGTTTTTACTTGCAAATGAGTTCAATTTGAAAAGGAAAACATCTAAATGGATAATCTAAGTACATTGCATTGTACACAAAGACTAAGGTCAAACAGACCCGAGAGCATACATCATATAGACTGGAGTCTTTATCTTCATTTTACATAATTAGGAAAATAAACTTGCTTAAGCCTCACAGCAGGATTATATTCCCCTCGTGTTGCAATTGTACTGCATCATGACATGGACGTATCTTTGGAAGGCAGAAGTCTTTTGTAAATGATCATATACAGAAAATGGCACTACATTGTTAACTCTGTAAGCAAGGAGCTCAAAGTACAGCTCTAATAAATCATTCAAAATGAGTTAATTTAACAGACTTCACTTTCCAGTGTAGTAGGTTGAAATGCAATCACAACCTCAGGTTACCAGTGCCTATTAAACTAAACCACACAAGTTAGAGGACTGTAGCTGTATATTTTCTTTTGGAATTGTATCAGTGCAGAGGCTGCGTGTGAACTGGTGACCCGCACACCACAAGTCAGCGTCTTAACCACTGTGCAAAAGAGCCAGGCTCGTCTGCATTCATGCTTACATCTCATCTCGCTGACGGGACAGAAGCCGCAATGGCAGCATATCACACAACACTGCCTGGTACAGAATCGTATATTTTAAATTCAAAGGACATTTTAGCTTTAGGCTAGACAAAATACTGTGTTTTCTTGCTAAATTATTTAAACTTGTGTAATTGAATGGAACAATGATGGGCCTAATGAGCTGTGTTGAATTAGTGTAAAAGGGCCTCCAGAATTCTTTCAGGGTATTTTATGATAGTGTGGTAAATTCCAGGTAAAATGCGGAAAAGGCTAAATATCTTTATACTAATATCAAGATGAATTAGTCTGACCATAGCCAGCACCATGCCTGACCATGCCTGACCATAGCCAGCACCATGCCTGACCATAGCCAGCACCATGCCTGACCATAGCCAGCACCATGCCTGACCATGCCTGACCATGCCTGACCATAGCCAGCACCATGCCTGACCATAGCCAGCACCATGCCTGACCATGTCTGACCATGCCTGACCATGCCTGACCATAGCCAGCACCATGCCTGACCATAGCCATAACTATGCCTGACCATGCCTGACCATAGCCAGCACCATGGTCTCTTACCAAAAAACTGTTGAATTATATACTGTATTTCAGCATTAGTCAATGACTTATCTTTCTAAAAGACGTCTGTACAGTAGTTTTCAGTGTTTAATAGGATCTGTCACCACTTCCACAGATGAATAATATTTTTTTCCACACAGTGATAAGATACATGCCCTACAGTAAAGTTCCAGTGTAGTAAGTTGCTGGGTCGTTTGTGTATATCTGCAGTGAATGAGCAGCTCTGTCTTTGTACTGTGGCTCTAGCCGTTGTGCTTGCTAAGTTCACTCATTACAGATGCTGCACTGACCGAGGACTCACTCTCCATAATGCACTTATTTAGCTCTGCGGTGGTTCAGGGCAGCATGCAGTGCCCCCAAGGTGCTCATTTCCATAGCACCCAGCTCCCTTTGACCCCCCCCCCCCCCCCACCTCCGTCTGCAAAGCAGTGGGATGGGACTAGAGATTAGTGTAGCAGCCGCAGTCTGCTCACACCGGATCTATTAACTGTGATACAGTACAGTGCTGTCTAATATAAAAACAGGGCACTAAAGGTTGAAAAAAAGCTTCAATTCACTAACTGTTTGTTAATCAGATAAATATACAACTTGATTTAGTACTTATTTTTGACACATTAATATGTTTTGTAAATTCATATTTTTTTTTATCTCAAATATATTTGAATTCTAAGCAGGTTATTGAGAAGGTGGAAGGATTAGGAAATGGGAAGTTAGGCGCAGTCCCTATATATATTGACTCCAATTAATGTGAAGTCGTTTTTACAACTAACCATTAATGTATGGGACTGGAGGGAGTGACCACTATAAACATGATTGGCTAGAAATAAGGTAAGTGTGGCGATATTTCCAAGGGAATGGAATATTTTATGCTAGATTAATCATTTCTGTCAACCCTTTAAAGAAGACAATTATGTGTGTTTGCCCTCTTGTAGGTCAGGAGTTCTGGAAGCATTGTTTTTAGTTCAAAGTCAATACATACGTAAACGACATAGTCTCTCTATAATACAGGGTTGCATTCAATAAGAAAGCTCCAACTTTTGAGTATTGACAAATAAGAAAAAATAAGTGAAATAGTATTATTTGTAATGCTGTTAACCATATTTGTGTACCAGATACAGTTTATTTAAATGACAGAAAATCAATATTTATACTTGTCGTATAACTGTTGAAATCTATCTATCTATCTATCTATCTATCTATCTATCTATCTATCTATCTATCTATCTATCTATCTATATATATATATATATATATATATATATATATATATATATATATATATATATATATATATATAAATATATAATATATTGCATGCCTTTTAAAAGGGCCTTCAGTACTTCTGTGGAAAAACCATCCGTGCTCAAATGGTTAAAAAGAGAAAGATGAGGGGGTCCCTGTTAGGCTCACCTGATAAATTATACAGTTAGGGGAGAACAGGTTTGCGTCCTGGCAGTGCGATGTCATCGATCTCAGCGTTTCATTATCTGTGGCGCCCTCTCAGGTGCCGAAGGTAAAATCACCAGGGACTGAGGCACTTCACTGGTGGGGGTCTCGTAAGACGCGCTGTGACCTTCAGCTCTCCTGAGCTGTTGTTTAGAGTTCCCTGAGGTGAGGGAACATTATTTGACATTCGAAATTAGGCAGAACAACAGGGGGGAAATAATTAGGGGTAAAAAAAGAGAGAAAGATGCACCATAGTGGATTAAGTCTAGGATTGGATGTCAGGTAACGCTACTGTGTGATTCTTGACATCTTGTTTTTACCTCCTCCCTTTAGCCCGTCCTTCGTGTGAAAGCTTATCCAACCTGGAAAGCTGTATGCAAGAAACCTGACACGTGCTCTAAACAGATGAAGAGTTCTAATAATGAACAGATTTATCTGTATTAAAGTATCAGTGTGCTTGCCTAACACGATTTTTCCATAAAGGGAATGTTATAGAGCTAGACTCTGTGGAGACTCAGAGTAGACTTTTCTATTGACCCACAGTCAAAACACCTTTTACTTGTGTAAGCAACCCATGCTGACACCAATCTGGATTTCTTTTTACATAATCATAATTAGCACAGTGAGAGAGTAACAGCGCATTGGAGGATTTCTGTGAGCAGCTTTCTATCTCACAGTGTGCTTTAAAGATTGTGTCTCCTGAACCCGACAATGCTTCATGAATTAGGTGACCTGTAATCCTGACCTCCTTAAAGCATTTGGCCAGTATAGAAAAGGCAGATATATCTGTTACTAAAGCTCTGTACTGTGTTAAGAAAAGAAAACAGTGTGTGATTGTTATGGTTATATATTGATTTTTAGTATCCCAAGGCATAGGTTCTCCTACTTTTTTGTTTAGGAACCTATGTCTTTTTAATAATTTGGCAAAAATGTTGAATACGGACCCCCAAACAAGAAAGGAGAATTGTAGCAGTGACATTGAAGGTATATTATTATTTATTTCTTAGCAGACGCCCTTATCCAGGGTGACTTACAATTGTTACAAGATATCACATCATTTTTACATACAATTACATTATTTTTTACATATAAGTGCCCATTTATACATTTGGGTTTTTTACTGGAGCAATCTAGGTAAAGTACCTTGCTCAAGGGTACAGCAGCAGTGTCCCCCACCTGGGACTGAACCCACGACCCTCCAGTCAAGAGTCCAGAGCCCTAACCACTACTCCACACTGCTGCCCACACTGGCTTTAAAGCCTTGTAATTTGTAATTTGTTTAAGTTCGAATGTAACGTGTTTCAAGATCTGGACACCCAGGGGACACCCAGTTGCAAAGTGTATTAAAGCATATTAAAAGTGAAATTGTGGTCTCATACAGTGTGATAAAAATTGTTATAAAAAAAACCCCAAAAAACATGGGTAAGTATGGTAGATGCATAGTACTTTATAATCATAGTAAACTACAACATTGCTGTGCAAATTCACTTTTATAAGTGTTTATACAGGAAAGTTAAGACAAGAACAATGTTAGCGTTTCACAGAGTTGTTCTTAAAGTTTTAGTTTCCACATGGTGTTCATCACATTAGGGATTCCAGGCTGGACCACATGCATAGTTTCATTGTGTTTATTGGGTTGGATGCTCCTTAGCCTCCCATCCCACAGTGGAGCCGACACTGAGGGGTTAACTGTTCCCCTGGGTGGTATTTTATTTTTTCTTTCTAATTAAGTAGAATTTGGACCCTCTGGACATTTGACATTCTAAATGCACTTCTCATCTGTATTTAGGGTATCAAGAACCTTTTGTACACTGGAACGGTTAATGAGAAAGCAGACCTAATGTGATTATTCTAGTTGTGGGAGCTGAAGTGTGGGGGAATCAGATGCTACTCTTTGTTGAAGCAGGTTCATGAGCATGTGGCTGTAGGTGCTGTAATCTTTAGTGTTAAAAGGTTTCAAGTGAGTAGGAGTAGGTCCAGTACATCATGTTTGAATGCTTCTTGTAAATGTTGCCCTGGTTTTAATAATACTATTTTGGTGTTCGTTTTGCTAATCATAAAATGTAATAAAAATAATATTTTTTTTAAACCTGTTGCTTTGTTTTCATTAGCGTACTGCATTTTTTTAAAGACATGTTTTATTGTTTATTTCTCTGGTGATAATACACAATGTTTAAAATGTGTTTTAAAAGTATTTGTTAATTATATGAACACTAAATGCTTTTAATAAAAGGAGGGCTCTCACTTTCACACTAATGTATTTCAAGTTATCTCTGTCTAGTAAAATATTTATGTTGCGTCAAAGCTGTTTCCTGCTAGTCTTGACAACCGTACACATCCCCTGAGTCAGCACTAGACAGCAGTGTCACTGTAAATGTGATTATTATTAACAAAAAAGCAAGTTTTACGAGCAGCAATTTTATTCACAGACAATAACATGAAACCAAATCAGAATAGATTGAATTGAAACTGCGGAAACTGAATTAAGATTATTAAAAAAAAAATCATAAAGCTGAGTAACACGGATTGAATGTAATACTTTCAGAATATTGCTGTATCTGGATTACTGACAAATCTGATGAATACCATAAATGCATTTATATACAACTTGCTATTTTATATGGTTAAACAACACCAAACCTGTAATGCAAAAACAGCATTAATGGCAGTCATAGTGCTGGGGCAGGGAAGCAAGCCTCAAGATATATATGGCAATATTTAAAAAAAAAGCTGTGTTCTCTGGGGAGGCATCTTATATCAGTTCTGCCGGGTTCAGCGCCAGCCCTTCAAACCTGCAGTAGCTCTTTACATTAACATAATCAATTGCCAGCCTATCTATACCTATCAGAGAAGAAAGAGAAGAGAGAAAAAAAGAACAAAAAAAGTGCTCTCTGCCTCTGATTTGATGGATTTCTCTTCTTAATTGGATCAAGTAGGAAGTTGCTGCCAGCCCCTCTGTGTGCTGTGTGTTCTGATTTTGCTCAGTCCTTCTCTGCAGTCAGAAGGGAAAGAGGGAAAGAGAGAGAGACAGAGAGAGAGACAGAGAAACCAGGAAAGAAGGCAAGGAGGAGGGGAGAAAAGAAAGGGGAGTATCCACCCTCCTGGTCCTTGTGTTTTTCTAGTCTCTCTCTGCTAATGATACGCTTTGCCAGTGGTGCTCAGAGGACTGGCACCTGCTGCTCTTTGGTGATTCAGCCTCTTACAGCTGCCGTCTGAACACAACAGGATGTCGCTTGTGCCGCTGCTGCTGCTGCTGCCTCTGCCTCTGCTTAACAATAGTGTTTACATGAGAGCCGGCTCCACTCGCAAAGTCTTCAGGTGAGTCAGCTGAATTTTGAAACCTGGAGTTATAGCAGTTCTTCTGAAACTGAAAAACCTGAAAGAAACTTATTTATTTTCATTTTTATTATCTGAACAACCACCATGCCTTGAGAACGGTCCCAAAAGAAGAAGAATCTTCATCATTTATTTGACTTTTTATATATGTCTATCGCTTGATGTCTGTATCTACGCCCGCAACATCAAGCTATTTTGTGATCAGATAATGGAAGACGCGCTTCATCATTCTTGCTGGCTGCTGTCTTGTGCACCAAGTTAGAGTTCAGGCCTCCGGAGACCTTTGTCTGACTGACGGCGTGAGGATGTCTGAGGGAGCTGATGAAACCTCCCCGGGCCCTCCCACCCCTCCCTGCGCTGCTGCTGCTGCTGCTGATTCCCCGCTCTTTGCCTCCACGGCCCAGGAGAATGCCCCAGAAGTGTCCGCGGCAACGGAGGGTGTTGCCGAGGAAAACCGAGCTCTGGGATTGGCAGGCATGGCTGCTACCTGCTGCATCTGCATGGAGACAGCACAAGTGAGGAGCTGCCTGAACTCGGAGAAGATCTGCATCCTGCCCATCCTGGCTTGCCTCATCAGCCTGGCTCTCTGCACCGCTGGCCTCAAGTGGGTCTTTGTGGACAAGATCTTCGAGCCCCACACCCACCTCGACCCCAATCGGATTGGTCAGGACCCAGTAATCTATGCCGACCAAACTCTGGGGCCCACTGGAGAGCCCCCAGCTGTACATACCTCAGTCCTACCCAGCCACAGCACAGGGCAGCAAACAGTGCAGGTGAAGGGTGACCCTTCTGTGGCGTCTGACCCTGTCCACAATCCAACCTTCAATAGCCCTACCTCGGCTTTAACTCTGCTAACCACTCCTGCCACCCAGAGACCCCTCACAACTACTAACGTGAAAGGACCCACCACTGGGCATCCTCTGCAAACAGTGGAAACTAATATCATAAAAATACCCAAGTTGTGTAAGTATTTCATTTTTTTAATTCATAACCACCCACCCCCTTTTTTGTTAAGCCATTGTCCCTTAAATGCAATTAGCAAGTCTGTACTGTAGACATGCAGGGAAATGGGTAGGGATGTAGGTTCGTAATTACCTCATGTTATGTACTGTAGAAAGCACAACACTTATCTTAGGAAGGCCAAAATAGGACATTGTAGGTTTGGTTTAAAATGACCAGTAGTGGGTTGGCATTTGTTCTTAAACACAGGAAGAATAAATACATTGTTTATTAAAAAATGAATACTTTGAAAGCTCTCTGAGTTCTCATTTGAACAGGGTATTGTACAAGAGGCAGCGGTACAGTACATAGCAATGCAAAGGACTTGAAAAGCAATGTATACACAGCACATGTAAATAAGAAGAACATTTATTTATTTTATTACGTGACCAGACTGAAAAAATAAAAACCTGCATGTCTCACATTGACCCTCTCTTGTTAATGATCAGGTAATATTTTTAAAAATCTCTTTGTAAAACCTCTATGGACAGGCGTCTTGTAATTAGAGATTTGTATTGACAAAATGACTGATTAGATTATCTGAAATACAATAGGAAAGAATCCCAGAAAAGCCCTGTATGCTTGTTTAGCAAACGGTACAGGTTTAATATGTCACTTGTTTTTGTTTAAACCGCTGTCCAGTGTTTAAGACTGTAACATTCCTTTGAAATCCCGGTCTGAGTTCAAAGTAAACATTTTCAATCCAACATACTGTAAAGCACTGAAAGCAAAAGATGCTGTGTCATGTAACAAGTTACTTTGTGTACTTCTTTGACAGCCATGTAATGAAACGGCTCCCTTTATCAGCCCAGCCGTGGTGAATGTTGCAATTCAGCGCGGGTTAACATGTTAAAGAGGAACATGCCATGAGAAACTCTGCCCTTCCTCATTCCCTCACTACACAATAATAGTGAGGTCCAGATTTGATTGGGATCTGAACAGCTGATCTATTTTTGGAATTGCACATGATATAAGTCAGTAGACAGATGCTATATTAAAAATCAATATCTGATGATATGTTACTTCCTAAATGGAATTGCTGTGGAGCCCAGATATTTCCCTTTCTCTCCTCTCTGAGATCTACTTCAAGGTCACTGCCTGCTGTGGGGCTAATTGATTCCTCTTTATCCTGGAGTCTCTGAGAAAGACAATCCCAGTAATGCTATCTGCTCGCTAACTGCCGTGACTTTGGAAGCAGGGAAATTATTACATTTGGAAAGCTGCCAGCCTCATAGTGTTTTTATCATTTATAACCCTTTTTTTTTTGCTTTTGCTTTTAGTAAGGTCAGGCTCTTGATTTTTTTTTAGTTACAATAATACAATGATTCATTGTGGTTCTTTACCAGTGTGTGTCAATTGTGTTACTTGATGCATTACTATATGAGAGACCATTTTACTGACCCGCTCTCTCCTTTGTAAAATGTATGCATTGATTGGACTGATTCATTAGCATGCTGTTGCAGACTGATTAATGAAAATTAGGCATAAGCCAATAACACTGTGTGCTTACACTACTGATTTAGAGTATAGATTACTCGTTTGTTACTACATCTATTGTTTCTGGGGCTTAGTTTAGCATTTGCATTTCTCTGAGAGGTAAATAATGGAGATGACCATGAGTGTACAAAGATAATATGATTTAATACTTTGCACAAAAGGTTCTGAAAATATTTGTGAAACATGTTTATTGTTTTCCTTTTTGGTGAAGTGTTCCACTTTGAACACTAGTGAGTAGCTGTACTAGACCTATCATTGCATACTACTAAGAGAAAGTACCTATTAGAAAATGCAGGCTATTTTAATGAAACCTTGTGTTACAGTTCTAATCCACAGAGGTATTTGGCAGTCACAGGTAATATCAATAGTATTACAGGGATGTGAAAAACACTATAATTTCCAAAGACAATACTATAGGAACATGTAGTCATTTTGGATGGTGCAATGGTATTGTATGGGTATTTGTTTTGTTTAATACAATGGATCAATTGTTGCTGTAAAATGCCCATAATAATACATTATGAACAAAGTAGCCATTTGAAAATGGTACCTTTTTTGGCAAGAAAGATTTATCACATTTATTCAGGTTCTGCGATGAGATTATTTACATCTGTAAGTCTGCCTTGTTAACCTGGCTCATACTGATGTACAATGCAAGTCATATCTCTTATAGTACATGGCTTCAAGTTTACATTTAATACAAAATTGGTTCACTAAGGTGCGGTAAGATATAAACTCTGCCACCTTATCAGTATTTAAGTTGTTGCATTTAATCACGCACAAGTCAGCTATTACTTTGTCAGTACGAACCCATGTTATAATACCTTAAAATCTACCAGAAAACAACCTGCCAGAGGTGCAGTGAGTAAAAAAGAAAGAAAGAAAGACAATCAGTCTATATTTGACTCCAAAAGATTGAAACGGGACAGTTCAGTATCTCAGGTTATACACTTAAAATAAACTAAAATAGCTGCACCACAGTGACTTCATTTAAATAAGAATTTATGCTAAGGCAGTGAAAGGTTAAATAATATTCCTGTACAGTCGTTCTTACCAAATGCAACTGTAAAGCAAAAGAAAGCACATACATTTTGTAAATGTGTTTGATCAATTCTGCTGACCCTAATGGAAATGCAATAGGCTGTCTCAGAAACATAAGTCTAAAATCAATAGCAGGAGAATAGAGCAGCTGGCTGTGTGTGAGTCAGCGAGACAGCATGATAGACATCTACTGCAGGGGTTACCAGTGAAGGCTGTTCTTCGTGTGTTAGACTCAGATAGAAATTATAAGATAGAACTGCTGTTAAAGGCTCCATGGCAAAGGAATGTATTCATTACAGAAGCTGGTTTAAAAGCAATGTGAGGTTGTTTAGCGGGAAGTTTTTTAGACTTTGATTATTGAGGATTAAAAAGCCTTTAGAAATGCTGCCTTGTTGTTTTGAAGCAGTGCAAACATGCATTTCTAATATTCTAGTCTAAAAACGTGACAGAAAACAGTTGAAAAGCAACTAGCCTGTTAATTACAGTACTGTGCTTTAGTTTTCTGAATGAAATATTTAGTTTATATTGTGTAAATCACACGGTAATGACTAATGCATAAGCCAACTAATTAAACCATCGTTTACAATTGACAAAATCACATTTTGATTTAGGGTTTACCAGAGATGCTTCCTGTGAAATGCAAAATAAATCATTTAACATTTCTATCTCCCACCTTGTGTAATCCAGTTAGTTAGTTAATTGTGTATATTATTAAGGCATAAGTTTCACTTCTGTATACATTAGGACACACAGGGCTGGATGTCAAGGTGCAATTTCAACAATTTCAGGCCATTTTTATGAAAATGAAACTTTTGCAAATCAAATTGAAATTAGTATTCTGGGTTGCTTGGTAATAGTCTATTTATGGAGCTATAGCTCCTTTTTTAGAATATGATTTGTCTTTCCTTTTCTGCCTCTTCCAAATCACTTGAATTGATTGAGATGTGGTCTTTTCTCAAGCTTCAGCTTATTCCTTTACGAGATGTATTTACAGTTTAAATTGGTTAGCTTAAAGAGAAACCAACCTGCGGGCAGCATTTGTTTTATAATTGACCCAATGAAAGAAGATGACAGTTTATGCCAATGTACAGTAGTGCTTTTGTGATAAAAGCGTTTAATCAAGGTCTCAATCCTACAGTATCTGCTAGATTTAAACTGTGGTATGCAGTGCCCAGGTATTATTATTTTTTGGTGTAAGACTTTAGATGACTGTAATGGACAAATAATGCTATTTTCTTTGTAATAAGCTGATACAGCACACACACACTTGTTTTCTCATAAAGAACCCCTGTAGTAGTGTCTGGTTAATAAAAGTAATAATGATGGATTGCTACATGACATCCAACTACAGTTCATCCCTTCTGATCCTGTTGAAGCCATGGAATCAATGGTGTGATCAATGTCAGCGATCGATTGCTACCCATTCGATGCGGCTCCATTGAAGGATGTGCAGAGAGCTCTCTGGTTCATCGATGGTCTTGAACGCACCCCAGCAGTTCTTGTCTACTTCTGTCCACCTTTGGTGTTCTTTATGGGGATTTATGGCTTTAAAAAGATCGAAAGTTGTTTTTTTTTGTAAAACATTAGATCGCATCAACTTTCTTATTACACGTTCTCACATCACTACCAGCACTATGACTTTGTACAGACGTGGATAATTAATGTCAGTTTAACTTTAAGGATTTACCTAAGTAAATTTTATACTAAAGCAATGGTTCACAGGCACAAATATATGCACTTAGACCCCTAAGTACGTTTTGAGGTTGTAAACTTATGTTCTCAATTGACTCATAAATAAAGGTTTTGGTTGATGTATTGATTGTTTGATGTTTTTGTCACATTTTACAGAATGCTAATGGTGCATTAGGTTTAACCCTACATTGTTCAATATGACAAGATTAATGAGAATCAAAAGTGTAAGTCTGCCCTGCTTTTGTATTTCAACTCAAATTGAAATTTCTGTTTTGCTCGATTAAGTTCTTTTTACGTAAATATGCAAATATGTAAAGAGCATTTTTAGTTCCAGAGTTGTATTATCAGAGATTTACTCCATCAAAGGTAGCAAGCTTGAAGCTTTGAAGTTCAGTTTTTATTTTTATTTATTTAAATCATTTCTGATAATAATTAAAAAGTGTAGCACTTGAAAAAAAGGCAAGAATAACTTTGGCAATAAATATGTTATTTTATATAAATATATGATAATGGATGTTTTCTGTAAACTTTCTGGTTTACTTTGTTATAAATCCAATGGGTCAGTTAATAGAGAATGTTCTAGAAGTTCAAAACATACTGCCATGGACACTAAATTGTTTTTTTTCCCCTCTTGAAACGGATCATTGGTCAAATAATGATGTCAATGCGTGGTCAGAATACTTTGTTGCTTTTTTCATTGAAAACGTAGATTGTATGCCATACAAAACGTTTTACATTTAATCAACATAGATTGATTCATTTCACAGAGATTGCCCAAATGTGAAATGATTACAAAGAGGTACATTTTAATGTAAAAGAGTTAACAGTGAATCTGCATGCTATTCTCAGGAGGCTGGTTAGGATTTCAAAGCAAGGCTTTTCCCTAGATATCGAGCTTTCTTCTGATGTATAATCTCCAGAGATCTGCACTGGAATCAACAAAGCCAGGAAACCAGTTCACTTACGACTGCACATTAGGTACCCCTTTAACTGGAATTAGAACTAAAGGGTTATTTGTCTGAGAAATGAAAACTCCAGAGGAAGCTGAGCAATGGACTGTGAGGAGTGCTTTATCAATACTGCTCCTCTTTAGCCCTACAGTGGATCACTTAGCTTGGTAATGGAGCCAGTAGAGCTTGTTCAAATAAAGTAGAAACTGTATTACAAAATCCTCTCTCCACTTCAAGTCTTCTTCCCTTTAGAGAAAAAAAAACAAAATAAGTTCTCAATCATTATAATGCTTCATTTCTTGGGGGGGGGGGTTGTCATTTCCACCTAATAAGACATTTATTTCGAAAATCAGTTTTCAAAATGTGGGAATTTTAGTCTTAACAAGCTACTTGGCATACTGATGGATTCTTCTTGTTGTTTAGATTTGCTTTGTGTAGTTTTCTGTTTCAGTCATCTCATCTGTGTGGTGTTTTAAAACTCAGAGGTTGAAAGCACCCCTGTGGCTTCACTAGAGGTAGCTGTCAGACAGCAAGAGGAATACTTTAGTTATGATAACTGATTGTTCCTCCCTTGAAAGATAAGACTGAATACAAAATGATTTAAAGATGTCAAGTAAAGTTCAGGACGATTCTGAAGTAGACAAGAGTAATCTGTTCAGCCTTTAACCTGGAGGCTGAACAGACAATGTTTTATGTATTTATGCATTTATGTATTTTTTGTGATACTTGTTTTATGTTTGGCCAAAGTTTATATTTGCTTTTTGGAATCAGATACATGTTTTATCATTTTTTTAAATGAATCACCCTGAGACTTTAAGCCTGTAGCTGAGCAGTGGGATGTACAGTATAGCTACACTGTATGCTGGCTTGCTACCTAGCACTAGAAAATAACCCAGTTTATAGAAGCTAAAGGGACTGGACAGATTATGAATTCAATTCTATAAGTGATTCTAAGACTACAATATTAGAAGGCAATAAATCAAGCTGAGTAAATTGGGGTCCCCGACGATATTTGTTTCCCCAATTCAAAACAGATTTTCTTAATGTGTTCAGTGCTACTTTTGAACTGAATAATTAATAGACTTTGTGCTCGTGTCCTTGACTGGTGTCTGCAACGAGGCAGTGTGATTACTGCACTGTGGAGTAACAAGCAACAGAAAATAAAGGATATTGTGAGTCAATTAGCTGCTGTTATTATTAGCTGTTCCTTCATAAAAGTGCTTCAGGGCATTCATACTTAAAATAAATAAAGTCCTTTGTTTTGTGGCATGCATTGGTGTATTGATTTGAACTGAGCCCTCTACACCAGAATATTATGCAGTTCTCTTAAAATAAATGTTATCATGCTTCATGTTTATATTATGCTTTTAAATTGGAAGAATGTGCTATTTTGTATGCTGAGCTTCAAAGTAAAGTATTTTACCTAAATATGCCAATATAATACTCAATGAAATATATATGAATATAATCCTTGTCCTGTCATGGATTAGTATTCCAGAAGGTGAAAGTCAGCACAAGTTAATTCTCAACTACAAAACCTGAATTAGGATTTCTGGTATATTTATGTTTGATATCCATGCAAGGTTGGCTTATTTGATGAATTTGTAAAATAGAAGCAGACTTCTTTAACAGAGTTATAAACATAGCAATTTAAGCCATTACAGGTGCCCTAAAGCTCATAGTGAAACCAATAATGGCCCAAACTGGTTTTCAGTTGAAGTCTTACAGTATTTCCATCCCTGGTTAAATGTTCCAAACATACGTCAATAGATTTTAAAACACATGGTTGTCCTGCAGAACAATAGTCAATTACCTTTAAACCCCTCCGCCCAAAAAAAAAAAAAAACTACTAATAGCTGTATGCATGCAGAGACAAATTGTAGATGTGGCTCATATTTACAGCCCTTCCTTGAGGCTCTGTGCTGCACTGATAACTCATCCAGCTCTTTGAGCTGACAGGTCTTCATAGGTCATTTTTATGGCCTATAAAACACAATCTGTATGTGTGGTCTTGCAAAAGTCGTTCTCATCAGTACTTTCTGGTGGTTTTAAACAATGGGAGAAGCGTGCAGGCACACCCGGAGATCTAATTAGATGTCACGGTACCGCAGTATATTGCTGTGTGCAACTCCCATACAGACACCAGTGGAGGTAAACTCACAAGATACTGTATATAAAGTTCATTTTGGTTGGTTGGTGTGCCGTTTCATTCATCACCCAGGTCATTTCATTTTATAGGTCACCAGTCATATATATAGTCACATGAGTCACTTTATTGCACATATTACTTGACAAAAAATAATGTTGCTTTGGCATTTAACTGAAATGCAATAAAAAAAACATAAATTCTGGCTTCTGGTATATTTATGTTTGACTTAAAAAACATGCATTCATTTAGTGTAGGCAATAAACATGTAGTGGAACAAGCTGTATAAAACATGTTATTTGTTAACTACCAGCCATCAGAAATAAGTGTTATATATACATATCCAGAACAATAAGAGGTTGGATTTCATAAAGATTAATAATGTGTATGTTACATCAATGTACACTGTGCAATTTAAACTGACAAGACAAGATGTATTTATCAAGAATGTTGAGGTTATTTATAAAGACTTTTTTGTCAATCTGATTGTCTAAAAAATGTACTAATTCTTTTTAGACATAAAAGTTCAGTTAAATAGGGTGATATGAATCTGTCTGTTTTTTGGGTGCAGGGGATATTCAGATCCAGCACTGGTGAAACGTGAAATGATGCAGTAATCCCCAAATCTGTTTCTGTCCGCCTTTTAATTCAACAATGAATAAATGGAACTCTAAAACAAAAGACAGATAATTGGTTTTCTAAAAAGGAACCTGCTTCTGTATTCCGATCAACAACATAGCAACCACATTTAGAAGATACTGCATCTATAATATGATTACTTTAACTTTATATGTAATTATACAGCACTGACAATCCATGTACCTGATTCATACCCAATGATGTTAGGTCAATTGTTGGGAGAATTGCAAGTCAGAAACAGTTCTTCCTGACACATTTGCATTAAAGTAAGAAATTACTATCTGCAGCCCATTTTTGTCTTGTGTTTCCATTTTCAATTAAAACAGACTCCCCCTCTTTGCTTAAGTTTGTGATTCCCATTGTTAAACAGCAGTAATTTAGACACGTATAATTAATAAATAATTAACTGTGCAAGGTCAGGAATGTGCTGATGCTGGTCCCACTGGAACACAGCATTTCAGTACAGAACAAAAACATCCCTTTCAATCAGGCCCTGCACTCCCAGCATCACTACCACTATAGTAAACCACGTAGAAATATTTTCAATTGTGAAACCTGCACAGTTATGCCACAAAATAATCCTTGTTTGCATATCAGAGTATCGCCACAATACTATCTGATTGTGTAACACAACCAATATAAATCCACTACTACTCTGATTCCAGTGGAAATGAACAGGACTGATGTAAACTCAATCCCAGTGGCAAATGAAAATGTGGCATCATTTTAGGTTTTCATTTCCCCCTTGCAGAGGGGTATTAAAGGGGGTTGTGACATCCCAGGATACTGTACTGCAGTTCTGTGAGATTGATGGGTTGTATGTGACACCCTAAGGTGCAAGAACCAGGTATTTGTTAGAAATCTGGTTGCCTGAGCTGGAAAGCAAAGCTTGTTGTAATACATAGACAGTCTTCCCAATGCAAAATTTTGTTGATTGATTAATGAGTCAGCTTCCTACTGAGTCATTGCAGGTCCCTATTCAGAAAAGTTCAGGTTCAGGCTAATTCATTTAATTTCATGACTAAAGATGATGAAGAAACACTTTTTTTTTGTTTGAAATAAGAAGAAATTATTAAATAACTTGAACTGCATTAATCTACAGTAGAGGCTTAAGGTTGTATGTAAAAATACAGAACAAAAAACGGTGTTTATTCCAAAGAACTCAATAGCTTCTTTTCCTGATTCAATGACTATAGCCTCCTCTTTAAGAGAGGAGACCAAGCTCAACATCTTAGAAATAGGCGCTAACAGCACAACTCAGATTGCGTTGGTTAAGAATACAATAGGGTGAAATGGTAACAACAAGAGTTCTGTATCCCAAAATGTAAATCTAACACATTCTGAAAGATAATATAGTGTTAGCTTTTCTTATGGTGAAATGGCATGGCTCATCATCCTGTCCCACCCTGTTGTATTGTGATACAGATTGATCTGGCAAGGCCCTAGAGCAAGAAACTATATTTTTCACCCTCTTTTGAAGGGCAGTGTCAGCACAAAAGGGAGAAGATGAACTTCACAAAAATGATTCTGAAGACCTGCTTTCGTGCTTATTTATTAATACAGTAGCTAGTTTTTTGTAATCCCTTTTATATTGTTTTGCAGTATGCTGTATTAAGTGAATGTTCCTGATTGTGAACTTCAAATGAGAAAATGGGCAAAAACAGAACGGCCTTGTGTCGTGACGTGTTTTTTACTGGGAATCTGCTGAGTTCATTTCATGAACTGCTGTTCTGTGTTAATACTGTGTAAAAAAAGGTGTTTATTTTGTGTTTTATTAATTTTTTTAATTTATTAATATATGTATTAATGTTAAATGGCTGGTAACAGTTTCCTCCCCAGATCCTAGTCAGTGAGGACCTAAATCTAAAGTAAAAATAAATTTAAAAATGTACTTCAAGAATATTCATTTTCATTTCCTCTGCTTAGTGCAAGTCAATTTTAGGAGATGTATCTTTTCCCTTCCCTTGTGCTATTGTCAAGATACATGCTTTTAGACATAAGAATCTTCTTTTGTACAATGTATAGGGTAAACAGATGGTCTGTTCCTTTATCTGAATCCATAATTAAATTAAAAAAAAATGAGAAGGAAGCCCTTTAACTATTTGCCCAATTTTATTAGAGTTGCTGTTCCTTTAGTGTGGCACTAGTTCAAAAAGCTGTGCAGTGCACAGGCAGTGTGGCATTCAGTCTTGCTGCTTTCACATTGAGTGAAGTTATTTACTGGACTGGAGTTCCGCCAGTAGCATAATGGATCATGAGCGAGTCACTTTCATTCAGCCTCTTAGCAAAGTCAGTATGTCCGACAGCATGTGATTAATTTTATTTGGGAAGTTTAGCTAGTGCTGGGTCAAGGAGTTTTTTAAACGGCTCCTTTATTCAGCAGGTACAATGGAATTCAAAATATAGGATGGGCTGCAATAGTGTAGGTGTTGATTTCAGTGAAATAGGGACAGGACTTTGTTCCACTGTTTCGCTTACTTCTGTACGTTTTTTAAAGTAACATGTCTGAGCTTCAGCTTTCTAACATGACTGGTTGATAGTTATATAGCAAATACGTTTATGAAGGAATTATGAGACCTAAATCAGAACTCCCTACTCTCATCTCCCATCACCACACCCAGGGCCAGCATCAGCACCCGGGCAACCCGGGCATGCGCCTGGGGCTCCGATGGCAGAGGGGGGCCCACACACATACAGGAATAAAATTGCAAATATGAGTAAACTCATATTTCATACTTTCCAACAATGAAGACTTTCATTTTATGAAAATCTTTTTGAGAGAAACATATTTTTGATTTGTGGGTTAAGGTTTGGGAGGATTATTGCCCGAGGCTCACAAAAACCTGACGCCGGCCCTGACCACACCTGTAGTGTAATACATTCTCATGCATAATTAGTTAGTAAATTGATATGGTAAATTGAGCTTGTTGCTTAGCAGTCTTCAATTCAGTCACCTGGGGTACAAGTTCTGCTGCAAATTGTACCACTAAATTATTTTTATGGTATTCATTAAAACAGCCTCCCTCCTACTCTACCTGTGCTATAACTTACACTCAGAAAATTATAATACTGAATGCCAGCATTAATAACGAGCTCCTATTCAGTTAGGCCAAGTGCAAAATGTTATTACTCACACATATATAATGCATAGAATAAAACATACACTGTAGATATAAAATATAAATAAAATATTTATATAATGGTGAAGACTATTAACACTCTTGACATTGTTTTGCTGTTTTATATTACTGCATACGTTGCTAATAATGCAGGTTCACCAAGTATTGAAAGGCTCCTCCTCACACTAGACTTACGCAGGTGAGACTTCTTATGTAATAAACCCACTTCTATAACCTTGTTAAGGGATGGAAGACTCGGCAGATTGACTGAAGGCCACTAAATTATGACTGAAGTCTTCAAAAGTTTTTTTAATTAGCAAAGTGTAGTGTTTCAATCTGTTAGTAACAGTCAATTTATTTAAATTTTTTAATTTATTTATTTTTTTAATCCGTTAGTAACACCTTAATTGATTTATTATGGTTGCAAACATCTGTCATTATTTATATCTTATTGGCACTTTGTTTTCTTAGGAATGTGTGCAGTTGATTAGGTTTAATAATGATACATAGCGATGGGACAGGTGCTGTATTAATTGTAATTGAAAAATGACAGCGTTACACTTCCTTCCCTTTCAAAGGTAATATTGATGGAGTATACTGTGTCCCAATCATGGAAATAAACTGAATCATTATACTAAAGCACTTGTGAAACAGGGATTCTGATTGGCTCAGACAGACACAAATATTGAACCTGGTGATTAATGCACTGTGCAGGAATGAAATCAATTCTCCATGAAGATTGCCCTTCAGCACGCACATTCAATATTTACATGTCAATCACACTGAGTAAAAGGGAAATGCCGTGCTTCTTTGCTTGCATTCCTCACTTTAAAAACTAGTGCGGCATATTAATAACAACACTTTAAACTGTAATACAGACCTCCAGAACTGTGACAGGGTGACCTTCTGTTAACCTATTGCTTGATTTTAGACGATATAAGCTTAAAATCATGTTTAAAAATCAATAAACTAAAATATGTCATACCTGTACACCTTTAGACTACTGATTAGTATTTTCATGGTGATTTGGTTGAAGCAGAATTTGGTTGAAGCAGAATTTAAAGTGGATAACTTTAAAGCTGCTTGATGAGATTCTGGGATCAATAAGCTAGTAACAACCAAATGAGCAAGTTGGGCTGAATGGCCTCCTCTCGTTTGTAAACTTTCTTATGTTCTTAACTGCAATAACTTTACGCAGGCATTGTAGTTGTTTGTGATGCTTAAAGCGCTGCTTTAAGTTTAGATTTCTACAGGCAATAGTGTCTGTTCTGTACAATACCCTGTCGTTGTTTCTGCTTAGATCATTATTTTTATGGGGATGCTTATTTTTTGGGAAAGCATGTCATTGTTGCTCCAGCGCACAGTGCTTCCATACTTTATTCATAAGAACCCAATACTGGCATAAAACCCAACAGGCATATTACAAATTAAAGGGACATTTTTTACAAAAGGCTGGAATGCAGTTATCACTTTTCAGAAGTTTTGCATCTGCAAAAGAGGCTTTGTCTCTGTTCTTCTCCAACCATCTCTTTATTTAATAATTAATGTAAGTTTTTGTTTAAGGGACGTACTGTATACAAAGCTGGCATAATATCACTTGGGTCATATCCACGCATGCTGAGTGCTGTATTTTGGTGCGGCACAGAACAGGCCATGGCCAATACAGCGACGCACTTTAAAAGCCCATCATACCGCATGGTTAATTAAATATGAAATTCTAAATTTAAACACAAAAAATACAGCAAACTGAAAATGTCTGACAGGGCAATAAAACATGCCCCCCCTTCACTTCAACAATAGCCAACAGGCTAGGGAGGACATGATATACAATGCAGCTGCATGGAGCATGCCTTTGATTACATTCTGTTAATTAACTATGTCTATCAGACGTATTGAGTCTTTTTTTTAATGTTGTATTTCATAGTTAAGTAACCTTGTGCAAATACGTGCTTCAAAACGGATTTGTTGTTGCATCTTTGCGTTCCCTATTGTTTGTTCTGTGCCAGCACTCTACATCAGCTAGACAAGATTTGTGTTATTTTTCGAAATAGATAGTATACTAGTTAGGAGAACATATTTTACTCCTTTAATATAACATTTCTAACAGAAAATAATCTTGATGGTTAAAGTTTATCTTATTGTTCTTCTGCTGGTTTGAATTGGGGAAAATGCTTGTCTGGCAATACTTCGCTGGTGGCCATTGATCTACGAGGATTTCTTCTCAACCCGCTGCCAAAGGGAGTGTAATGATCCTGCAGTTTCCGCATTTACAGCATGTGAAAGTGATCCCTAGCTTAATATGGGGGGGGAGTGTGATGCAAGACTAGCTGTGCACTTAGATGAGGCAGGAGACTGCAAAGAGAATTCAGATACATCATGAAGTCGATTAAGGAAATGGACTAAGGGCAGTGCCTTCCTTTCTCCAGTGCAAGGCCGGTTGACACATCAAGATGTATTCATGTATAAAGCCCTCCTGTGCATATTAAATCTTTGCTCGTAATCCGTCACTCATTAGTCACTTACTCACAAAGACACAAAAGGAGAGGATAGTGGGGGAAAGGGAGAGACAATGTTCCTGTTCATAGGTCTTGCTGCTGAAGGTTTCATTTCACCTTGGAGACTTGTTTACACAGTGAAGTTATGGATTACCATTTAAAGAGCATTAAAAGGCTCCTAGTAATGGAAATTCATACTGCTACTAGCAATTTGCCTTTTTATTTATGGTAGTACAGTTACCTTTTACTCGCTGTTTCAGCTTATCTTGAAAGAACATCGTTTTTTTCAAAGGAATGTTTTCAAAGGGAGCTTTCCTTACAGCTACATTTAACATCACCTTCAAGTAAGCCTGTCACATGGTTTGGTTTTACAAACAAACAAAACAAAAGACTATACATTATAAAACCTCTAGTCTATGGTATGTTATTAGGGATAGATGAAACTAAACAAAATATTTCATCATTTGATAACACTTGCAAGATAGCAGCCCCAGAATTCATAACACCTCTGGTATCTTCTGTTACTATGTATAGCTGCTTACCAATAGAATAATGAAACACTTCTGAGCTCTCATGGTGGAATTTGAGTCATAATTGTGTGCACTTGTGGTTAATTGCTTGATTGTGCTTACCAGACCTTAACGGTAATTAGCATTCTGTAACAAGCTTACTAAATAAAAATCTCCTCTTATGCTGCAAATTTATTTACATGGAAAAGAGAGGAAGCGATAAGAGTTAATTGAATCCGAAAAAAGTAGCATTAATAAATCATCTTCTTTAGTATTATGAAGATCAAGAAAAATAAACAAAGAAGTTGTCTCTAGAGTTTATAAGAAGGTCAGGGTGCCTTTTCTTTTCAGAACTAACACTGTGCTTAGTTTAAATATTGCAGGATTAAGTCCTTAGTCTAATGAAGTGAACTTCACCTTCACGGTTGATGTAATCCTTTTTAGTCGAATAACAGCATTGTTAGCATCTGACAGCGTTCCCTGTTTCACTGATAAATTAGGTTGGATGTCTGGTGTACCTAATTGTAATTTTTTTAAATGTTTTTATTGTACAGTTAATTTATAATTTATGAGGTTCTTGCGCTGGTCTTTAGAGCTTTGTTTAAAGCCTACATTGCTTTGCAATGCCCATAGAATAAACTTAATAATATCCACAACATGATTCTTTTAGTATGTGTATATCTTGGACTTTTATTCCTCTTATTTCTGAAATGTTTTGCTTGCTTCAGTCTAAAGTAAAAATGCAGAGTAACAGATGCATATATTTCCTACTGAGTGTTTCATATTCGGATGAAATGACTCCACTGAACTGAAGGATCTGTGGATCATAAGAACATAAGAACATAAGAAAGTTTACAAACGAGAGGAGGCCATTCAGCCCATCTTGCTCGTTTGGTTGTTAGTAGCTCATTGATCCCAGAATCTCATCAAGTAGCTTCTTGAAGGATCCCAGGTTTTCAGCTTCAACAACATTACTGGGGAGTTGGTTCCAGACCCTCCCAATTCTATGTGTAAAAAAGTGCCTCCTATTTACTGTTCTGAATGCCCCTTTATCTAATCTCCATTTGTGACCTCTGGTCCTTGATTCTTTTTTCAGGTCTAAGAAGTCCCCTGGGTCGACATTGTCTATACCTTTTAGGATTTTGAATGTTTGAATCAGATCGCCACGTAGTCTTCTTTGTTCAAGACTGAATAGATTCAATTCTTTTAGCCTGTCTGCATACGACATGCCTTTTAAACCCGGGATAATTCTGGTTGTTCGTCTTTGCACTCTTTCTAGAGCAGCAATATCCTTTTTGCAACGAGGTGACCAGAACTGAACACAATATTCTAGGTGAGGTCTTACTAATGCATTGTAAAGTTTTAACATTACTTCCCTTGATTTAAATTCAACACTTCTCACAAAATATCCAAGCATCTTGTTGGCCTTTTATTGTAGCTTCCCCACATTGTCTAGATGAAGACATTTCTGAGTCAAAATAAACTCCTAGGTCTTTTTCATAGTTCCCTTCTTCAATTTCAGTATCTCCCATATGATATTTATAATGCCCATTTTTTATTGCCTGCATGCAATACTTTACACTTTTCTCTATTAAATTTCATTTGCCATGTGTTTGCCCAGTTCTGAATGCTGTCTAGATCATTTTGAATGACCTTTGCTGCTGCAACAGTGTTTGCCATCAGTGTGCTCCTGTTGCTTGTCTCCTGACTTTAAGATTTATTACCGTGTCTTCTGTTTTCATGGCCACTTTCATGTTAGAATCTGTCAACTCAAAGACAGTTCCATATTTTGGAAATGGAGCCTGTGGCTCTGGCAAGGAGATGAATTAAAAGAGCAATCCAATTCACAATACAAGCTAATGACTCGGCGTATTGTGCAGCGCCAGAGGCTTTTACGCTTGTTTGGAGGACTGTATTGTTGCAAATACATTCATCTTATTCACTTCAAATGCTTTGTAAACAAGGATAAGTAAAGTTTAAGGAGTTTATGCCAAGCATTCGGGACAGTAAGGTGTAAAACAGAACGTATCAGTATAACCGTGCATATTGTGTACACATGTAGGCTTATCCAAACCTCTATCTAATTGATTCAGTTATTTATTAGAAAACAATTGTGTCTACTTTTATCTGACATGATAAGGGTATTGTTGAAATACATGAGAGAGTACCTTGGATGTAACCAGTTGTGGTATTAATATTTCATATAAGGGAGAGTAAAGTCCTCTTTACTCTATTGATATGATTTATTTCATAATTCTTTCAAAGCATGTCTGATGCCTGGGAAGAAACTCTAAGAGCTAAAAGCAAAAGATAAATAAATAAAAGTAACAGCTGTCAGGATTTGCAAGGCTCTGTGTACATGCTGGCATTGTGACTGAAGATTGATGACAGACAGCGTGGGAGTAATTAACAGCTCTGTATGACTTCCCTAATTAACAGACTATTTTTAATTCTTAGATTAAAGTAACCTAAAGTAACCATTGTCTGTTAGTAGGATAAAACGCTACAGTTGCAGCCTACAGTAATATAGTTCTTACTTAGGAGTGACAAATGGCAACCTTGGTAATTGATAGTTTCTTGTTGAATGGGTGAAGGCTAGTGTTAACCAGTGCCACAGACAGTGTCTTATGAGTGTCTTCAGTATTCTTGTAATGGGCTGCAGCTGAGTTGGGTAATCGTCCACAGCAAGGTTTTTAAGGGTTTCACAGGGAGTGATAACAAGCCACCACCTGCCTTGGTTTATTGGCTCCCTCAAGTCAAACACATTTATTCCGTGCTGCGTATGTTTTAAAAGGTCTTCTAAAAACTAAAAGATAAGAAAGGAATAGTCGTTTTAGCATGTTAAAGGACGCTTGTACATTGTTTCCATTCTAGAATACTGTATATGAGTAGATAGAGACGTTCTGTTCTCCAGCATCCAACTTGTCGGCTGAAACAAAACAAGTCTCCATTTATTCCCAACAACTTCTATGACATGATGCTTATGAAAGTTTTGTGAGGTACCATGGTAAAATGCATGGTACACTATAGTAAAAGATAGTGAAAGTATGGTAAAACATAGGTGAGCATGGTAAAAAGTATAATACATGTACACATAATAGGGTAAAACTCTTCTGTAGACAACAGTAGTGATGGGCCTTATGAAAATGTTATGGTCAAATGCCCTCCTCATGTCCACAGATTACAGTAACTGTCCTGGTTACTTCTATGCAGCCCGATGGGTGACACTGTACCAGCCACAAAGCTACAATTGGAACAGACTGTAATAACATGGATTTTTGGTTTAGAAGCAAAACCATTCTGACTTTACACCAATGCCATTCCATTTGAGTGAAACACATTTATACTGTATAAGGTCCTTCAAGTGAGAGTGCTGTAACACTAGGGGAGGAAATAATGTTCTTGTTTCAAGGTCGCACCACACCTTCCAGCTTCAGGAAAACCTTGGGCTCGATGGATTTGCTGGGTGGTTGCCTATTAAAATGTAATCTGTAAATGAACAGGTTGAAATTAGTATTCGTTAGGGCTGTCTGAAAGCCGCTGCTGGGTGTTCTAGATAGCTTAATCACAGGGATTTCAAATGACTTCAAAACATTGCTTAAAGCCTGGTTAGCTATGCAAGCAAGGCAGATCATTTAGCAGCTGTACTTAGCAAGAATTTATGCTACTGGTAGATGTTGCCACAAGGCTGCTTCTTGCTGCAGTGAGAAGGTTCGTTATTTGATAATCAAACTGCCCATTTCCTTTCAGCTGTCAGAGCTTGTTGTATTACTGTATTACATGTGATCACATGTTACTGCCCATCATGGAAGTTATAGTTCTGTATCAATTGAGTGGTGTTACAAGCAGGTTTCCACTTTCAGATTGTCTTATTTCTGTTATGTCAAACTGTTTTACCAAATCCCAATTGGCTCAACTGGGCTCACTATAAAACAAGCATGCTCACTATCGAAACAGCCCTTCCCGTTGTTAACAATGCTCATTTGCAGGTAAATTTATAGATTTCCATGTGAGATTTTTAGCAATGCTAATATAACATACCCATATAGTAAAACAATGTGTCATTATTTAAAATCAGAATTTGATATTTCCACATACTGAGAAAGCAAAAATATTTTGCTCACTCATCAGCGCCCCCTGCTGGTAGAAGCTGATTTGGATGAGCAGCAGGCCCTCATGCAGATTTACCATATAACGATTCCTGATTGTTATGTGCTGTCAGCTTTGTATTTTGCAGTATAGAATCTGTGATGGTATCTCATGCAGAAATTCACACACCTAGGGTCACTCCTAGAAACATCACATAAGTTCATAGAAGTTCATTATGTAGTTTAAACACACTTTGGTGTGGTATTGATTTTGTAGTTTATAGTCATTTTTGATCCCATTGTATCACATATCCAACAATTTAGCTCTTAACCCAGATGATAAAGGCAGAGCTTGAGTTTCCCTGTAATCTTGGTTTGGCAATACATGCTTCAAAATCATTAGATTGAGCTGGTTTAAGGTTATGTTTCCAGATATCAACTACCCTTTCCAGCACCTGGGATTATGACCTATGCATGCTGAGTCATTCTCTTATGTTTCAGACTCCTGCCAGGATTCTGACTAGAATGCACCACCTTAATGCAGAAAAGAATGGAAGCACTTCCTGTCACCCGACTGCCTTTCAATGCCCCCTGCTGACAGTACAGCCAGGCTGTGACACACTCAGCATCTATGAATACCTGTGTGCATCCAGCTGCTGTAAGGCATTCTGATTATAGTCATTATGCTTTATCCCCCTAAACAAAAATGACTCTGAAAGGTTATGCATACAGTGGATTTACACATTCTGTTTTGTTATGGTTGAAAATAACCTAATTTGGGATTTTTTTTTTTTTTTGTTCTAGGTGAATAACTTTAATCAGGTATTGTCCTCTACCAAGCTGGAGGACACAACATTAATCAGCACTTTTGAATCCCCGACTTTACTAGCCTCTATCGCTTTAATAAGCTCAAGTAACGTTTTCCCTGTCTGTGATGTGTACAAATTTAACAAGCAAAGTCAAAACCTTTGCTAACATTTGGAATGCCCCAAAAAATGCACAGGCCAGTGACTGAGCTTTCTTCACTATTAAAAGATAGGGCATGGTGTAAGGGAATAGTATTTGCAGAAGAGACAGGAAGGTAATTATGAGCCAAGAGCGCTTGCAAGTGCTACTATTACTTTGTGAAGCTTTTTATTTTCTCCCAGAGAAGTAAGAGCGACGTCATATTCATGTAAGACAGGATCACAATTGCTATGAATCATTTTTCAGTCCAAAGATTTAGTTTTGATTTATTTTTTTTTGCAATGTTCCACTGAGAAACAAAGACTATGAAGCGCGTTATTTTACTTTTGGGTGTCTTTGTATTTTACTGTGCCGAGCTTCCCTGATGTACAGCTATGGCCAAAAGTGTTGCATCACCCTATACACTTAACTCATTTTGCTTCATAAAGCCGAATGAAACCTGCTGAAACCACACCGCTTTGTAGTTTTCCATGTACTTAACAAAAAACTGACAAATTTGCAATATGATTTTTAAATATATTTATTTTGTCTAAAATTCTAGGTAATGCAAAACGTTTGGCCTTAGCTGTATAATGTATGCTGTATCCTGCAGTGTTTCGTTAGATTATTTGCTACACTGATGCAATGCTTGTTAATCTGTCCTTGGCCAGATTTGGACGTGGATTCCTCTGAATAGGGCTGGTTCAAAATGACGATGTGCCACTACAGCAAAAACATGAGACGTGTACGCTAGTGGAGTAAGCAAGCAACTGTCTGTGCAGCATTGCAGCTTCTTTGCCTTTAGGTTTTGTGTTACTTTTCCACAGCAGATGTAAAGAGGGCCTAATCAATTTTTAGTGTCGAGTTCCGATCAGAACATTTAAAAAAAAAAAAGAAAGAACGCCAGACTCAGCTCTACCGCATTGAAACGAAATACCTTGCTCGAGAATAGAAGCGGCATTCCTGTGTGCAGGAAGTCAGGATAATGCTGACGCATGATATAAAAAAGCCTTTTAATTAATTTCCATTTTATAAGTCAACAGTTTATTACTGAAGCCATTTATGCTTCCTTAGAGTTTTGACAGATACTGTACGTACTGTTAATGTTGTTTTGTGAGGATTTTAATTCACGCAGCATGCACGGTTTTTAATTGACTTTTAAAAGGAGAAAAACCCTGTTAATTCAGCAAGCTCTTTGTTTTATTCTGTAGTTTCTAACATGGTATCTTTCATGAACATACATTGTGAGAGTACATTTAAGACTTGAGTAAACTGTTTAAAATGTTGTTTCTTACTGTTCAAACTGGTGAATATTTAGTCCAATAGTCTGGTACTTCACTACTTTCACTCTCTTGTAGCCTGCACACAGTCAGTATTGTGGGGAAAAAAGTCCTGATTCAATGTTGCGTTTTGACTTGAATACACGCTGGTATCATGTCTCCAAGCAGGATGAGGAATCAGCTGTGACAGAACACACAAGAAACAAGTTTATTAGAAAAAAAGACACTTTTCGCTGGAAGCGGTTAAGCGTTGTTTTCCTTAAATAATTGAAGTCATTCTTTATTGGTTACTGCACTGAAAAGGGTTGGAAAAATACCATTGGGTCTGTTTCCATATAGTTTATAAAGAAGTTAACGCATACAGCACCTAATCCAACCATCAACTGAATCAGAATGGTTGTTTTTCACCATTACCCATCATTCACCTATACTGGTTCAAGATAGTATTCTTTACTTACAGAATCAATAGCTGGGTAGGGCTGAAAGAGCAGTTATTGTGAGTGCTGGTGCAGTGATGCTGTAGATATTTCTTTATGACCAGTGTTGTCTGCCTATGGACATATACTGTACACATGCAGATTTTGTGCTACAATGTGTATGGCTTTTAGAGTCTCAGTTAGGTCAGCATGTCTGCAAAGTGAAATCTCTCACGATAACAGCTGGACCCCCTTGAAGAGACTTGCTCGTCCTAAAGGACCAAATACTGTACCAGCATCGTAAGCTGTGCATTCTTAATGATCCGGTTTACAGGGTCCGCATCACTTTTTCTTTAGGAATCCTGGCGAGGTTGGTGTGAAGGATGGTCTGATAGTGGAGCACATTTGCGTGGGAATTCGATTTACTCTTACTGCATGCTATTTTTTAACAGTCTGCGGAGCGTGGAAGCACTTTCTACGTGTTCCCTTATGTATTGCATGGTACTGTACTAAAATTAGAACATATGTAAGTGCAGAAGAACATTATCCAGCCATTAAGGTAGGTTTTGTGGTGATTGTCTATATGGGCCCTATTCATAAAACTGTTTTAAGGAATGTTTTTTTAACCCTTTCATGAATGGAAACCTTATATGGGGATAGATACAAAATCTCCATGGGGACATAGGGAAGACGCAAGTGCATGATAGCCTCATATGAGGATGCAATGTTTTGCCCATATAATATTTTTTTTTCAATTAAAAATATATTTATTGTGTCCAAAACTACTTTTTTCAGATATTTAAAAAAATATATATTCCATACATGAAAGGGTTAAAGAGCGTTTGAAAAATAAGATTAACTAATGAAGCCTCTCTAAAAGAGTTGCAAACTTGATTTAATTGATCAAAATGGAAAAATAGTCCTTAAAAAACAATCCTTGCATTTTTGCGAATAGTTACACTCCAGGGAATTATGCACAAAAAATTATGCAAAATTATGTGCAAATAACAAAATGATCTCATACTGGATATCAAAATACTAGCAAGTAAGTAAAAAAAAAACAAAAAAAAACATATCATTAAGTAGAAACCAATGGATTTTTTTAACATTAAAGTCTTTCAAAATTGCAAGATTGAAATAAAGGAACGTCAGCTCTTTCGGTTTGTCTTCCAAAAGAGAACGCCTCCGATCAGACAGGACAAGATTACACAGTGAGTTGCTGCACTCAGCATCAGCTGTATTTGTTACTGCATTTATGTAGGAAGATGGTCAGCTGTCGATGACCAAAACAAGTCAATGTCTTCAAATATTTGTAACGTGGGACCTTTGTCGTGGCATTTTCTGGCAAAATCGATCAATGCTCCCTTGACCCTCATTGTGATCCAACATTTTCCCTGTCCTTCTCTGTTAACGGTGATATGTAATATTACACGCCTATGCGTGGTGATATGTTTTATGCGTAACATTATGTTTATAATTGCGTAATTCCACGAGGTGTAAATACTGCCCTTTAATTGTAAACATGTACATTATTTCCAGCTGTATAATTAGTGCTTTTTTGTTATCCCATATTAGCTTATTAATTCATGAACATATAAGCATTTATCTTGTATCCTCAATTCAGTAATTGCTGATGAAAATCTATAAATTCAGACGCGATTAAGATTACCTTTCCTTGGTTGAGGATATACTCATGAGACAAAACACACAACACCAGTCGATGAAAGACACAACAGTAGTCTGAAATGTTCACACAAAAAGTTAAACTAAGTGAAATTGCCATGTCACCATTAAATTGAGGTTAGGCTGGAGGAGTGAGGGACTGCAGTATATTCATGTTTTAAAACTGGCTGTACACAGCTCATTTACTGCTAGTCCCTGCATCTATATTGTTATTAGTTCTAGATAGCTAATGTTGGGGCAGAAAAGAAACAATTGCTTGGTATAGACGATATTTCAGTAATAATTCATGTTACAGTGGGGGCCTGGAGAGGTCTGTGACCCATGAAATCATTCCAGATTTGAAATGACAATCTAAGGATAAACTCAGTTGTGTCTGCCAGGAAAGACACAGGGTTCAGCGCTGTCTGCGGTTTTGAAAAGGTTGCATCAGAATGCCAATTTCAAAAAGCCTGCATTGGTGTCACACAGTATCCGCAATTACAAATCAGGGAAGAGAAGAGGGGACACTTGGACGTGCCCAAGTGGGGATGGGTGGATTTTATGGAACACCAGAGGTCTGCAACAACTTTCAACCTTTTGTGATTAGATTAACATTTATGAGGCTTTAGGTAAATGGAGCAATTAGTATGAGAAATCACGCTTGGCATTCTCTGCCTGTAGTTGTGGGGCTCCAGGCTTGCGTTCCAGACTGGTATTGATTTATTGTAATAGCATTTTTGGAGGCTGATTTACGTGCTTCCAATCCGCTCTGCTCCCAAAAGCGCAGAGGAGGAATGTGCCTCTCAATTCAGGTGGCGTACTTGTTTATGACATGCCAGCTCATCTATGCATATTTTGTTCTCTTCAAGTGTCTGTGACGTCTTCTTTCCACCAGTTATTTGAGCGCATAAGACCTCTGATGCTGTCAGTGACGTCTGTTGCAGAGAGAAAAAAAAGCTTATTTAAAATAGTTATGATCTTTAACGCTCCAGACAGGGGAAGCCAGATATTGGTGAGGTAGGATTAGCTGAGATCTAGAGCACACAGATCAAAGTCCTGAATCTGAGGTAGAGAGCCTAGAGTGCTTGAGGAGAGCCAGCATGCATCTATACCTTTCCAGACACTTCAGAAGACTTTCAGGTAAGCCCTCGAGGAGATAGAGCTTTTATGGTGATGAAAGTTTGTATACTGTAAGCTGTTTTTATTTTGTATTTGTTTTGAAGTGTTTTACATTCAAACAATAGTTCCTGTAATATTTTTGTCCGCTTTGGGGGAAAGGCAGAACACCTATCTAAAACAATAAACACATACTTCTAAAGTAGAAAGTTACATAGAAATAAAACACTTTCTTTTTAATAAAAAAAAAATGTAATTAGTTTTTTTATGGGCATTTTAAAAAATCTATATAAAATGTGATACTTGGACTTTTTTAAATTTACTGATAATATTAATATCAGTGGTTATGAGATTTTCATATTTACTGTTATTAGCTATTCAAAAATACAGCCACAATTATTATAGCTCATAGCATGTAAATCTTATTTTGCAATAATAGAAAGTAGCTTATTTGACAAAAAAAGGTGTTAAATAAATGCTAAATTGTATTCACAAGAACCAGACCTAATCTAAAATGTACCTTTGAATATGTACCCAGAGCAATTGAACAGTGGTTCATACAAGTTACATTTTCTTTATTTAATTTCTCTTTGTAAGGAGTATGTACATATTTGACACAATTCACATTTCATTACTACAGTATATCTATGTACATGTAAAACGCTGTTGTAGACAGTAATTACAAATGTTCTTTCAGGTGTTGTAATTCATCTTATTTCAATTCAGGTACATACTTTGGTTTATAAAACAGTAATAGACTAGACTTTGGTGAACATTACCTTATATATTTGTTAACTGTGTTGGAGATTAAATGTCTCTTCTTGTGAATACTGCAGGAGGAATCTGGGTCTTGCAGAGACAATGTTTGCTCTTGTGTTTAGCGGCTAGGATTTACCATCGTTCAAGGTGATCTGTCTTGGATGGCTGTAATGACATTGAGTATTGTATTCGCCACAGATACCCAATACAGCTTTCATGTGATAAAAGTAGATTTTTTGGGGGCAGGTGATAGGAGGTCCTGACCTTTCTCTGTTCTGAAGTATTAAAGTGGCATTCTAATATATTCAGTGATTTGTGGTAACCCGTAGATGGATTGGAAACAGTGATATTGTGTGCGTGTGTCTCTATTCCACTGCATAGTTTATTGAATGTGGTTGAACAAAACCAGAATTTACAGGAAATTCTAGTTCAGCAGAATAAAGAATGCAGGTTATTGGGACTAAATTAAGAGCCCTGCTGTATAATGAAAAAAACATTGTTAGTTGCACAGTGAGTTTTGTTACCTTTTTATTGAGCAAGGTTTCTTTTTAGTTCTTTTTTACCTGCATAGCCCACTGGATGTGTCGACTTTTATACAGTATCAACCCTGGTGATTTAATAGAGCACTTTACAATAAGTCTGTCTCCCAGCAAAGACAGCTTTGCAATCTTCTGAAGCACAGTAGAGTTAAAGAACAATATCATCCTGTAGGTCCCCTTTTTTTATTACCTTGAAAATGATAGAAACATGCAATTAATGCAATGTGTCAGCTTTAATCCTCAGAAATAGGGATCATACAGCCAGCTTTGAAAAGAACATCTGTTTATAGCACCCATTTTAATTGGAAGGGAAGCTTTACCATAACAAATCACTCCGTTGACAGGTCTTACAAGCGATCACAGTGTGTTGATTTTCCTAACACAGTGCAGTGTATAAACAGGGCACACACATTCAGTGTTGTCATGCATGACCTGGACTTTCTGTGAGAATGGGGTATATAGAGAGAGCATACGCCACGGCCCAATTCAAGATATCAGATTTATTTTACGAGTTAGCCGTGGCCTCTTCGTCTTCACGAGTGGCAGTTGAGGACGCAACATGTCCTGTTTGAAGTGATGGATTTGCTCACCCAGGTCCCAGTTATGTATGAAGACATTGATTTCTTGGTCTAGTTGCTCTGCCTCACTGTGATTGCTACGTGTGCTGTCTGCTTTCAGGGCTGTACTGTTTGCCGGTTCCTGTGCCTCGTTCATTGGATTCATGGCATAAATTGTACTCGGTTACTTCCCTGTTTTCATTTTGATGGTTTCTGTTTGGCCGCTATGTAAGGGTCTCGATCAGACTTAAAATGTTTGAAGTGAGTGACTTATTTGAAAAAAAAAAACAAAAAAAAACACAGCACTTCTTAAATTGAAATACTGTACAGTAAAATTAGATCCGGCTAAGAAGAAAAAAGCTGTTATGACAGGCATGTCATGACGGGCCCAATACTTGCTATTCTTTTCTGTGACAGGCACAGCATATGTTATTGTTTGTTATGATGCCTCATAAACACAGATAACATGGTTTATCTATGAAACGCATTGTATAAAATATATCTTTATATATATATAAATACATACTGTATATCCTTGATCCTTGATTTATGCTTGACCCAGTTCAGTATTAAAATATCATGGATATTTAAATAATTGTAATATTGTACATACTGTACCACCAGAAATCTACTAATCTAATGCATTTTGCTTCAATAAAAAAAAGTAAAAGGTATTTTTTTTTATTGAGATTCAGAACTATGTAAAATATGCAGAGCTCTTTATAGATGTGCTGACGTATGCCATATTTATGAACGATAAAAAATGGATCAATATCTTAAGTGTCGCAAGCACTGTACTTTCAAGCCAGGTTTAAAAAAAAACATGTTAAGTTCAGCAGTCATTTTCAATTTTTCTATTTAAACCATTTACTATAATGTTGTTAAGTATTAGCTATTTACTACCTATTTACTTTCATATTAACATATCTGTTTTTTTTTTGTTTTAGCAACCACAACTGTTCCTACGATAGGAACTGGTCATGTGATCAAGTGTAGCGACAGTGAGAAGAACTACTGTGTGAACGGAGGAGAATGCTTCATCCTCAACACAATCCCAAGCAAAACTAAATATCTGTGCAGGTAAGGGGCAGCAGAGGTAAAGCTGAAAAATCACCAGATAAAACTAAGAAGGAACATGTGCCTTTATAATGTACCTGTACATCTTTAGAGTAGATTCTAATTTTTTTTAAAGGTAATTGTGTTGATAAACATTATTAAACATGGCAACATATTTGCCCAAGATTCAAACAGCAGCTATCCAATCCAATTACCTTGGGAACTGAAAATTAATGAGTATTTACTTGGCCGTATTGCCTGAGTACTAAAAGGAGATTAAAAAGGGAACAGGTGGAGGCTCCTGTCTGCTGGGAGCCCTTAACCATACCGTACATTATAAATATAGGCGATCTTTACTTTTAAAAAGACAGTGGGTGATTTTAAAGCACATTTACTAATTACAAATATTGATTCCTGATCATAAAACACAGGTTTCAGAATATTCTTTATAATCAGCAATGAAAATGCATTGGAATTCAGCCACTCCCTCCATTCAAATTTTAAAATATCCTCCACAAAACTCAGCATATATTAATTAGGATTTAATTCAGCCATAAGCTTACTTACTGCAGTGCCAGACAGCATGTAAGGTAATGGACAGAAGAAGGATTACAGAGGGCACAGCTGATGTGTATTGACGGTTTTGAAAACGTGGATACCCACACTGTCACTGCTTTCACAATGAATAACCATCAAGGATTTACATTGACCAGACGCAGCTCATAGGGTACTAACCTACTGGATTCCATAGTGGTTCTATGTGTACCGGAACAAAAGCTAGCCCTATGTCTGCAGTCGTGCGCCCCTCCTCTCCTTTACCCATACAGGCTTGACATTATGAAAGAAAACTGCAGATAGTGAATTCCTTAATAGCACTTGAGAGGATAATTGACAGCGCTACAGAGACATTTGGCTCACATCCATAAGATGCATAAGAGAAAGTTTTAGAGTCTATCTACAGCGAGATGAAGTGTTGGCTTAAATTCTTCAATGACTAAGCAGGAAAAAAAATGCTGCTGTCCCTAAGGGCTTTTGTTTCCTTTTAGTAAGTGCTGCATGGCAGTCATTAAAAAAAAATAAAAAATGTTGTTGTTTTCAGTTATTGCAGTTTGATAGAAGTAACAACATTTGTTGAACACAACCTATAGCCAGGTATATATCACTCCATACCAACATCAACTGGCAACATTAAACACCCCCACACAACTACATTTCCATGAATGAATCTATCAATAATTCATACTGGGTGTTTTCTGTTCAGTAGCTGTAAACTGCTGGCATTCTGGGGAATAACCTGTTTTTGTTTATGCAAGTTGGGAGATGAAAAAATAACCGTATTCATAAACCATAAAGCTGGTTTTTCTCATGTCCGGTAAACGCTTACCCTGTAAGAGTGTCTCTGACTCACTGCCAGGCAGATGTGCCAAACACTCAGCTTGTCTCCTCAGCTGTGGGTTGACATGTGAACTGTCACCCGTGAAAACACGCATCGATGACGTATGTTATAGTTCTACTATGTCATCGTAATACAAGGACAAGTATAGGAACAAATTAACCACTTTGGGAAAACACAAGTGAAAATGCGACAGCAAGTTTTAAATAACAGGAAGATGAGGAATAGTAACGGAAAAAAGAGAGATCAATGTAAAATATTGACGTTAGTGTGACACGCTACAGTGACATTTTCTGTAGCGCAGCTGCAGAGCCTCAAGAATTCTGGGAGCTGTCAGGTGTGAGCGATCTGCCCATTGTCCCATAATTGTACTAAATGCCTGTTTCTCTTGTTTAATAGAAATTGCAGAGCTGTAATTAATGTAAAGACCAAGTCAATTGTAGGAAAGCGGAACACAGATTACCCAGATGATAATTGGGATGATTGAAAAGCAATCAAATCTACTAACTGGGCCAAGGGAAAGGGAAGTCAGCCAGAGCGATTTCTTTTACAGTGAATATCTAATGCCCAACCCTGAAGAGTGCGAGCTCACAATCAGTATTGCATTTGCAGACTCCAGCAAATGTGTAAAACAGTGTAGAAACAGAAAGGTGTTTCATACACTGTAGGTCCCAAACCAATATGAAAGTACATCCCTCTTTCATTAGTGAAAATGCTTATGTTCATTGCAATTTTAAAGTGTTTTCTTTTTTTGTTTTTTTTAACCTCTCTTGGTAGTATATAGAGTACAATAATAATATATGATCCAGTGCATTATACAAAAAAAAACATTTTATTCTTTTTTTATTGATAAACTGATTTAAGTTAATATTAATCTATGTTATGAAATACAAGACAATACCCAGACTGACAGCTCCAAGTTTTGTTTTGTTTTTTTTGTTTCTTATTACGTTTTTGCTCTTTAGGTGCACACCAGAGTTCATGGGAGAACGATGTCTAGACAGAATGCCGCTGAGAATCCAACGTATGTCCCTTCAGAAGTAAAAAGAGATCTCTGGTGTTTAATCTCTGTTAAAAGTATCAACGCCTGTGTCTTCTGTGTCTCCTAGTGGGCTGCTTTAAGCTGGTGCAATCAAAAAATCTAATTGAATCTTCCCTAACTTTTGATTTAAACACATTTGTGTTACAGGAGGGATTTCCAAAATTGTTTCCATGGCAAGCCAGAAAGGCTAGTCATTGGTTGTCAGTATTGCAGATGTAGTTTTGATTGGACGTGGAATTTTCTTTCCTGTAACACACTAAGCTGTATACACTGGAGTGTGTACTCAACATTCATTTTAATCTCTCAAGGAATCATTAGCGGTCAAATTATTTGCACTTGAATTTGATAAACGTTGATTGTTTTTTTTTATTTTTACAAAAGAAAATACATTTGCAGTCCACTGCGGCGCAGACACAGCCTGGTACTTCTTTCAGCTAGGACGTGTGTTACAAACAGACACAGTCGTACTGTAATTGAACGTCTGTTTGTTAAACACATTCTAGTTTGTTTTTTTTTAACAGTGATCAACAACGGTGATACTCGCTGAGGTGTAAGGCATCTACTCTGCTGTAAACTCACTTCTTCTCTTGTTTCTTTTCTTGGTGGTTTTTGTTTCCCTCTCAGGTGCCCAAATGAATTTACTGGTGATCGTTGCCAAAACTACGTAATGGCCAGCTTCTACAGTACGTCTATTTCCTCTTTCTGTCTGTGCTTGAACCCAAACATGCTCATTCAGTGCTACTTCCTGTTGCTTCCATTTTTTTCTCAAATTCTAGACAGATTAGTTCTTAATTGGATTTTTATTGATCATGTATTGATTTTTGTAAAAACAATCTATATATATCTATATCTATAGATATATATATATATATATATATATATATATATATATATATATATATATATATATACATATATATATATATATATACCACATTGAAGATGATTGCAGTCTTAATCTTTAGTGCTTGCATTTGGGAGGGGGGTGAGCAGAGACAGGTTAAGAAGTTGTGCAAATATGTGAGCGACAGACTGAATCATATTAAAATGCATACTGGAAGGTATACCATCCATATCTTTTAAACACTCAACAGCGCTACATTTAGAAATGCTGAAAGAAAATGACAATTGTTTCAACTAGTAATCTTTTGCAAACACTCAATCACAAAATATACGGTAAAGATTTGTAAGGAGAAGAGGAAATTAGTATAGAGGAAAAAAAGGTTATTGCAGTTTAGAAGTACTGAGGTTCAAAGAGGACACAAACAAAAGACAAGTGCAATTGTAAATGTGCTGAGGTAGCTGTTCTTCATGGGTGTATAGCTATAGCTGAGGAGTTCACAGGCAGCACCAAGAGGTGTATACATGGATCATGGGGAAGGATGGATGTTTGTGGTGGTGAGCCTCCACCTTAGATAACTAAGCCCAATAAGGTTCATGCAAAATACAAAAACTTAAATGTTCATACAGTCAGTAACTGATCAATGGAGCTGTTTATTTCACAGTATACATGAGAGCTAACCAGCAGTGTCAGGGTGCAGCAGACAAAGAGGACCCCCATCCTTTAATATATCCAGTCTATCTCTATCCAACTTCCTAACGCAAGAGGCGAAACATGAAGGACTGCTGCACCATGACACTGCCGGTAAGCACTCGTGTAACTGCATTGCTGTATTTATCATTTTAGATGAAAAATAAAGTTTAACAACACGATTGCACGACACAGACATCAATATAACATACTTTATGTTGGACAGAAAGAGTTTTCAGGAATTAATGTGTTAATTACCTTTACTACAAACAAACCCTTTAATTGTCCAATGCTCATTGCTTCAGGGAGGCTGAACTAAGAGAAAATGAATAAACTGGGCTTTGAATATAAGCTCTAATGAAGCCCTTTTGGCAACAGATAAATGCATGAACATGAACATTAAAAATGAGTGAGTCATCATGTCTAGCTAAAGTGTCTGTTTTTAATTAAAACGTCCAAACAAATGCAAGTGCTCAAATGATCACCGGAGTATTACTGTCATTTTATATTTTAAAAGATTTTTTTGTTAGAGGAAATCAATAGCAAAACCATGACCGATAAGGCCAGTGTGCTTTTAGATGCTGATGTCTAGTCTCCCAGAGTGGGACAGGCAAAAATAGCTGCTGCCTAAGATAGCCTTGGCATCTGAGATGGTGCAGCCTTCAAGAACAAATGGATACATTTCAAGGGTATTTTTGATCAGTCAGAACCTTTCTCAGGAGTTTTATAGTTATTCAGAAAAGTAAAATAGCAAGATCCAAATGATCAGGCTATTAAAAATAGAGACTCGCGGCAGTAAATTACAAGTTTACTCAAAGAGATTTTTTAGGTTGTTATTCGAACTCTGATCTGATAAATATGGAATGCCTGTATCAGTGTATAAGCTGGGATTGTTTTGAGCAGTGCAACTTTCAAGTTATACAACGCAGGTGCTATTGCAGCTCCCCAGCCTGCTTACTGCAGCCTCTGTCTTGTGTGGGATAGGTAGCTATGTCCATTTCTTTTAGTAATTATTCAATTGGATGGAGGCACTTAGTTAAAGCAGAAACACAACTTTAAAAGTTGTAAAGAAGCTCTGTATTTGTGCTGCTCAGCAAGTCTCGCCTATTCAAAGGGCATATACAGGACGAAGGGTATAGAGAATTGAGATTAAAGATTAGTTACCGTTTCACTCAGTTTAGTCATTTAAAATCCAGTGAGATGATGGCAAGGGTTCAAAATCTTTTTTTTAAACCAATATGCTTTGTTAGCCCCAGGGTCTCATGTATTAAGGTGCTCCGTAGCAATGTGCAGTCTTAACAGCAACATACTGGTGGGTCAGTAATGACTTTATAACAACTCCCATCTTGGCTAAGATTGAAAATCCCATTTTGTTACTATGTCTAAATTCAAATGGAGTCCAGAACGAAACTTTATGAATTATTTATTGCGCGTCCTTATTGAAAAATAAGAGTGTTGACAAAACTTCAAACGAAAGCAGATTTGTTTTTTTCTAAACAGTACATACATATTTGTGAAAGATGGGACATAGTTTCTGGGCAGTGATGTATTTTATAAATGAAGGCAACAGGATATATATATATATATATATATATATATATATATATATATATATATATATATATATATCAAGTCTTTGATTAACATGGTGATTTAACCACATTATTAGAGTATCAGACAGCGCTATCAATAGTACATTCAGTTTATATTGCTGTTCGGGTTGTGGTTGGGAATGAGTTGTGCATGTTTTTCTCAGCATGTTTTCCTGTGAGAATTATGGAGTGAATATATTCTGATTCTAAGTACCTATTTCCCATTGAATTAGTTAGACTTGAAGCTGCCTGGTAAAAATGACTTCCCAATAAATGTGATTACAGTTGAACTACCAGCCTTACATTTGCAACGGAATAACTACAGTGAAAATGTATGCATGAGCATGCCCCTAATTATGCTAGCTACTTTACAAGCTCTCTGCAGTATGCATCATTTGCAGCGCTCACATTAAAAAATACTATTATTATGCATGGATTTAACCTTCAGACTACAGGAATATTATGTACATGTGATGTAAAGCATGTTTTCATTAACTAAAATCAGAATAGTTTAGTGCTTCTTAACAACAACAAATTACATTGTATGTGCAAGGTTCTTTAAAATAATATATATATATATAATATTACAGTACATAATGCAATACAATAGAAATAACCCCTTCGTCTGAATTTATTTGTTAAAAACAACCTAATTTTATTTTGATGCTATTGCAAGAATGATAATAATATTGAAAGAGTTGATTATTTTTTTAAGTGGAACTATTACTACTACTGTGTTTTAGTATCATCAGTTTTACTGCAGGCAAAGTTAGACGAAGTGCAGCTCTAAAAACCTCGAGTGCTTTCACTTAATTTTTTACATTTGTCTTTTTTAAACAGTAAGAAAGAGAGTGAAGTCAATTTAACCAGACCAATATAACGAAGGCCATCACTATAGAAAAGTCTCTCTCGATAACTATTAGCCTATCTGAGCACTGTCTCATTTGAATGTTTGCCGCTTGTCACATTTTCTGTGTGAAAGCAGACTAGTCATGTGTAATTTGCTTTTTGAGTACAGAGTAATGCTCTTTTCTGAAACTGTTTTTCCTTTTTTTCTTTCTTTTTGTCAACTTTCTGCATTGGCAGAGCATCTTGGGATTGAATTTATGGGTATGGACCAATCATTGCTTTTAGCTTGCGAATTTAGAATTCTTAGGAGCTTAAGACTTTTCTTTAATTCCAACCAGTTTCCTTATGCTTAAGAAGGGATCATACAGCTATAACAGATTTACACAAAAGTAGTGCTAAAGAAATTACTCAATATAATTTACAAACTTCTGAACATACTGACAGTTAATTGTAATTATAAAGCAGTAGTCCTAGCAAAAATGTTTGGCAGTGATTCATTAAACATCTGCTACATACCAATTCAATATTTCCTGAAAATAAATGGCATTCCTTCAATTTAATGTAAACATTATACATTATGGTAGTGACCGACTCTAAATCACGTTTATACTGTCACAATAGATTCCTGCATGACTCATTACACTTGAGGAACATTCAATATATCGTTAATTCTTTATGCACCTTTAACCTCAAACACTTATGAATGCTGGGAGTCAAGTCCTCAACTCTGCATTGCCTTAGGACAGTACAAGCAACATATACACATTTGATATAGAATTAGTTTACATGCATTGAGTTTGATCCTCAGTCTGCAGAGTCTGAAAATATGCATTGAACACACTTGAGCAGAATGAACATTGTATTAGTATCTGTTCAGTTTAAGCACTGACTGACAGTAATGCCACCAAAGGAAACAGTACATGCCTCGTTAGCTGGCCAAAGTAATTTAGTCGTTATGCTGTATGTGAAATCCCTTCGAACTTTGCTTCAGCCTTTCCAAGCATTCTTCACTCTGTTTTTTCCAGTATCAAGCATGCTGTGCCAGGCCTACAGTTGACTCCTCCAAACTCTGTTTATTTCTTTTTTTTGTTGTTTTTTTTTTCAACTTCTGTTTCATTGAGTGTCTCTTTGTGTCGTCAGTGTGTTTCCTATCATTTACTACACTATTCATGTTAATTATTGAGTTGTCCTTTGTCTCTTTTAAACAACCTTTCTTTTCTGCCAATGATTATTCAATAATTGTAATGTGTTTACATGCTTGCCTTACCAGGGTTTGTTCACAGGAAATGTACATGTACGTGTAATGCTAATGATTATGCTGATTGGAATAATTCAACTCCTGCACACAAAACACAAACATACTGTAGTATACTACAGTTCTACAAATTAATAAATCACATTGGGTGCTATATTGTGATGTGCTACGTATAAAATGTAAAACAAGTGTATACAGATTCAATTACTTACATTGCTATTCTAAAGGAAACAACTTGGATTCTCTACAAGTATGTAAGATCTCCAGTTTAGCTGGGAGAGAGCCTTATTATGTGTGACCTGTGAACAAAACCTTACATGTACTGTACAATGTGTAAAGATAGATGTATGTTCTATATATAATGCGTGCATTAAATGAAATGTAATTTTAAATTGTGTTACATTTAAAATTATAATATAATAATTACAAAAGTATATTCAAACATTTGAAATGGTCCATGTAAAGGAACTTAGTATACAGCCACTCACTAATTTTGACAGGAATTTGTCTTATATATATATATATATATATATATATATATATATATATATATATATATATATATGCTACAAACATGATGTAACAAACTAAAAACAGATTAAACTGTCTCTTGTGCTCAATATTGTATTTTCATGTATGCATATATTTACATAACCATACCTTATTTAACATTTGGTATGTGCTCCCTTGTTTTCCATCACCGTTAGCACTTTATTCAGTATGTTTATGGAGATCTCAAAAGAGCTAATTCCAGAGTGGCTTAATACTAACTTTCACCAAGTTTTAAATAACTGAAATAATGGAAGGAGGCGGGTCTCCTTGTAAAATGAACAAATAAATACATTAAAAGAGAACATCGCATCAGTTTTGAAATTAAAATTGTACTATGGTATGCAATTATCTTGTTTGTATGATAAACACCGACATCATGGTTAAACACATAGCTTTAAATAAATGAAGTTTAGTAAAGAGTGGAAAACTTAAAACTGTATTATTTTTTTTCTTTTTAGAAGCTGAAGAGCTCTACCAGAAACGAGTGCTAACGATCACAGGCATCTGCATTGCACTGCTAGTGGTTGGCATCATGTGTGTGGTTGCCTACTGCAAAACCAAGTAATGCAGTTTTCCCATTAATTCAATGATGACATAGTATAATGTGAATAATTATACATGTTGAGCTAATACAGTGCAGTAGTTATCACCCACTACTGTATATGCATATGTATATAGTCGTCAACATTTAAGTTCAGTCTAATTTGAACAAAAATATGTTGAAAGTCTAGTGAACCTCCTATCCAATTGTGAGGAGACTACAGTAGAGCATTCTTTAGCTCCGTAGTTAGAAGGTGTTTGCCTGTCTGCCTGTATGCATGTACTAATGTTTCACCTCCATTTCTACTTACAAAACAGCTTATCCAACTTTGCTATTGTCTATAGATACCAAATCATGGTTATTTACATGTGTGTGGGGATTAAGAAACATTTTAAAAACTTTGAATGAGGATACAGGACTCTTCTGCACTGCACAAGGAGGTCAAGCCCCTGCTGAAGACATCAGAAGATATCTGCAAGTCCTTGTAAACTTGCGGAATTAAAGACCTGATTCTAACTTTTTCTGAATGCAGCTGGAAAGTAAATAGCGCATTAAACAAACGTACCACTGAAACAGTGTACTTATCAGTGATTATCTTTACTCAAACAGGAAACAGAGGAAAAAGCTTCATGATCGCCTAAGGCAGAGTTTGCGATCCGAGCGTAACAACATGAATAACCTTGCAAACGGACCCTACCACCCCAACCCACCCACAGAAAGTGTACAGCTAGTGAATGTAAGTGTAAAATAGCACATACTCTTTATAAGGTAACAAACATGAAGACATGTACTTTCTTTCTTACACATTATGAAATGTATCATATCACACTCCCAGAACCAGACTGCCATGTTTTACAAATGTTAAAGAAGAAAAAATAGAAGGAAAAGCACTACACTCTCCAGTATTACAAATTTGAAAATGCTGTTCTGTTAAAGGACATTTTTGTGATGTAATAGTAGGCACCATGAAACATTTAGTTCATGAAAGAAACTCAATACGTAAATGGGTTTATCCACTATTAAAAAAATAATGCAGTAAAATGTAAAACAAAACCAAGAATCATGGCAAAAAAGCGTAATAACACAAGACGGTAATAACACATGAATATAATTTGCTAATTATAGTGAATGTTTTTTTTTGCCTTCATTGAAAATTAGTCAAAGGATCATAATGTCTCATTTCTTGTATTTTTATGACGTTATTGTTCTGTAGTCTACCATGTTTCATTTTATTAATATCTGTAATGGCTTTTTTATTATTATTTCAGCAGCATGCATCTAAAAACGCCATCTATGCAGACCATATAATCGAAAAAGAAACAGAAACATCATTCTCCACAAGCCAGTACTCGTCAACCACACGTCACGATACCCCTGTTACCCAGACATCGAGCCACAGGTAACTACAGGCCTTTGTTTCAGTTCAATTTCATACAAACTTAAACAAGCAGCTTCTGGTTCTTGCCAAAATTAACTAGCCCTCAGTTTCCCCTTTCAGTGCATACCTACAAAGAGCCATTTATACTATCTTTGAAAGTTTAGGGCATATTTACAGGCTGTCTGATGCTATTATTGTAGAGTGCTGCCTTCCAGTTAAAAGCTTCAGCATTGGGTGCATTGTCCCAGAATGAGTTTTCGAAATAATCTATTATTGCATTGCGAAATAGGCTATTATTCTAATGTTCTGTGATGTCTTTGTCATTAGAAGTTGGAAGATAAAATAACAACTGTAAGTAGCTATGGTTATATCCAATATGCTGTATTATCTAATACATCTTGACCAGTGAGGTGAGGTTGACTTGCTTGGTGTATGAAAATTGTGTTAGCTAAGATAGATAGATAGATAGATAGATAGAAAGATAGAAAGAAAGAATTGTAATGGATGTTAACAGAAAGTGAAACCATGAACTGAATTTGGTTCTTTTTTCCTAAACCTTTTCTCAGCTGGAACAATGGAAAGACTGAAAGCATGACATCAGAAAGCCGTTCTGCACTGGTGACATCTTCAATGGGAACCAATGGACAGACCAGTCCGGTTGGGCACCGAGGCCGTCTGAATGGCACAGGGTGCGCTCGAGATCTTACCACTTATTTAAAGAATGCACGGGACTCTCCCGAGTCTTACAAGGATTCGCCACACAGCGAGAGGTAAGAAAGCAATTGCTTTTTGATTTTTTACTATGGATATTTCAAAGAGACCAAGGACCCTCAGAGAACCTCTGTTCAGCCATAATGTAACACAAAAACACATTGCTATTAATCTCTATGCAGCTGCTTTGCCTTTGAAAACACATTGCTATTAATCTCTATTCAGTTGCATTGCCTTTGAGGTTTTGAGCTTCACATTTAGAATATGGAGGGATCAGCCATAACTTCAAACACACCATCATTAAATCTTCAGTAATCTTAAATTATGAACACTGACCAGAGAGTTTGTTGAATTGTGTATTTTATCAAAGCTTAATCAATAGACTGCTGTCTTATGCTGACTGGCCAAAACAATGGAGAAAGTAAGATTCCACTGTCTTGTTTATTGGAGCATCCAAGGAGGATAGGAAGCCAAGTGATCAATGTTTCATCACAGCTCCTCCTCACATGCGCTGAAACACAGAAGTCAGGGGATTAAAAATAATCAACAACTGAATATTTATGGGTATCATAACTAGCAGAATACATGCAAATGTGTTTTTTTTTTAATTTACACTTGAAATGCAGTAAATCCTATTTTTAAAAAGTCTGGTTAATCTCCCATAGAAAGAAAGAAAACTGCACATAAATAATTTGTTGTCCTTCAATCCTTCTAAACTTCTGTGCTGTAAATCAGAATATAAAGGGGTGGTTTTATAAAAGTAGGTATGGTAATTTAGTTATATTTATGCTTTGAATAGCTTGACATAGACATTTCTCTTCAGTAACACACATTCCATGGAGTGTTTGTAGTTTGAATGGAGAATGTACAGTAGTTCTGATTCTGCCATACTTTTCTATTATCAAAATGGTATTAAATGTATCAAAATAGTATAAAATGTATCAAAAGTAGATTCAACTTTGAAGTGGTCTGGTAAAGCATTATATTATTTCAGAAATCTATTTCAACAGTGATTCAAATTTCTATTGATATTATTAATTGTAACTTGGAGCTGATGGAATGTAAGCATTCATGGTTTTTAACACAAACACTATGGAGCACAAACAGGTTATAACGTTAAACATAGTGTACAAACTGCAATTTAGTGTGGGGGATTTTGTAGACAATTGACAACATCACTTTAAAAGTGATGCATTGTATTTTCTAGGTGGTGGGGGATTCTGAATAAAAAGGCAAAGGAAGGAGGCTGTAAGAATAATGTGCCTGCTTTGTATGTATTTCTCTGGTTCTCTCTGCCCATCTAATACTGTCTTTTCCTTGTAACGTTGACAGCCCAGCAAGTAGCACACCTGCCTCTGGGACAGCGGGTCATAGGTTCCACATTCATTTCAGATGAGGGAAAAAAAAAGTCCCATCTGTTTTCTTAACACAAAAGACGGCACAGCAGTTGAAGCGTAAAACTAATGTGAAAATGTTGATCTGCTTGCTTTTAAATTATGCATACACAAATCCATATAAAATGAACACACATTACACAGTTACATTTGTTTTTCAATGTTTCTAATTTTTCGACATAGCCAAACGTTTTGTCCAGCGCCTTCAGCAGTGTGATGCATTATCCCATGCATTATTCAGATAGTGTCTTCATCAGTAGTTGGATTGTTCCATTTATGACCTTGGAAAATGACAGGGTTAGAAAAAGGACTCCCAGTTTGAGCTGTTCTATGTTTTAAGATGAGCCTAATTAGACACATCTGAGCTTGTTATCTTTACAAATGGATCAAAAATGGGCAGCAGTGTGGAGTAGTGGTTAGGGCTCTGGACTCTTGACCAGAGGGTTGTGGGTTCAATCCCCAGTGGGGGGACACTGCTGTTGTACCCTTGAGCAAGGTACTTTACCTACATTGCTCCAGTAAAAACCCAACTGTATAAATGGGTAATTGTATGTAAAAATAATTAAATAATGTGATATCTGTATAATGTGATATCTTGTAACAATTGTAAGTCGCCCTGGATAAGGACGTCTGCTAAGAAATAAATAATAATAATAATAATAATCAAACAGCAATGCGTACTTCCATCATAAAACACCTTTTGGTGGTACCTCTTTTTGTTGCAGAGGTTTCTGACGTCAAAGGGTTGAGAGTACCATTTATCTGTGTATCCCACATATTCACATGTTTTCTTCTCTCTACTCGCCAGGTACGTGTCTGCGATGACGACACCTACCCGCATGTCCCCTGTGGAGTTGCAGTCCCCTTTGTCTCCGCCTTCAGAGATGTCCCCGCCCCTTTCCAGCTTGGCCACATCTGTTCCCTCCATGGCCATCAGCCCCTTGGTGGAGGACGAGAGGCCGCTCCTATTGGTTACACCTCCACGTGTGAGGGAAAAACGGAACGACCATACCAATAGCAACCAGCAGCGTAACTCTGCCCACTACAACCATGGCCATGAGGCCCACAGCCCTCCTCCCAGCCCGCTGAGGATAGTAGAAGATGATGAGTATGAGACCACCCAGGAGTATGAACCAGCAGTACAACAGCCTGCAAAGAAAGTTGCCAATGGCCGGCGGGCAAAAAGAACAAAGCTCAATGGCCACATTCCACACAAATTGGAGTCTGACAGCGACTCAAGCTCAGAGAGCAGCAGCTCTGAGAGCGAGACTGAAGACGAGCGAATAGGGGAAGACACGCCCTTCTTGAGCATACAGAATCCCATGGCAGCAAACCTAGAGTCAGCCCCAGCATTCCGGTTGGCTGACGGCAGCAGGACTAACACAACCCATCAGCTATCCACACAGGAGGATTTGCAAGCTAGGCTGTCCAGTGTAATAGTTAATCAAGATCCGATTGCTGTGTAAAAAAAAAAAATACTTATACATAGAGTCACCAGTAAAACTTTATTTTATATAAATGAAGTATTCTGAAAAAAAAGAAGAAAAAATACTTAAATTAAACTATTTTATTTTAGCAGTAGTGGATTAAAAAGATAGTCTTTTATAAATTAAATATATGTATGTAAAATGCGTTTTGAGTTTTGAATGAATGTGCCATATGTAGCAGGTTTTACAGTATTTCAATGGAGAAAAATATCAATGGTGCCTTTATGTTCTGTTATGTTAAGAGCAGGTTTCATATAGTGATTGGTGTCCCACAGTATTTCCACTAAACTGTTACATTTTACAATGGCTTGCTGTTTAGTGTTTGTGACCAATGCTTCCTAAGTAATGCATTATGGGGATTTGAATAAAAAGTTAATGTTGACTGACACTGGCAAAGGATAGTCATAAACTGCCTTCCTTCTAGTTTGTTTAATTAAATGCATTAAAAGTGTTGGCCATCAGCTTAACTATCTTGCTCTGTAAAGTCCTTCATTCTCGAATAGATGTCCCTTTCAAGTGGTTATTGTGTGAAGTACAGAAAGAAAACCATAGCTGTTCTTACTCCACAGCGGAGTGCCCTGCCACAAATGTAATAACACATAACAGGTTATGTGTTGAGACTGAAAAAAATAAGCAGAAACACACACACACCACATAAAAGAAGATTGGTAAAGATGGACCTTGATGAGTCCTACTCCAACCAAATTCAAAACCTCTATCAATACCTTAACGGAGAAGAATACAAGAGGGTTGTACTGTTTGCATTCATGAAATAGTTGGGAACTTTGGCCTAAAATCTTTTCAAAGTGCTTATTTTAATTATTTATGTATTTATGTATTTATTTATTTAACTTTTAAAAGTATTATTTTGAAATAAAAACTGCCCATTTACCATGTATCAGGACATGCTGTATACCACTGGGGTATATACACTATCCCCTGAACAAGTACAGGGCACCCTGTGGACAGAGAGTAGTGTACACAAAGGAATACAAGCAGGCTCACCCCATGATGCTTTGCTTTAGAGCAAGGGGCCAACAGCAAGACATAATGCAATTACACAGAAACAAAAATCTACAGCTACAGCTTGTTGTTTTCTTGTCAGTAAAAGTGCAATAGCTAATTTTGACTTTTAGGGTTGCTATTTTTAAACAAGCATGATCACAAATGTTAGCAGTGCACCAGTAATGTATTCCTATTATGCAGCTGTTAGGAGTAAAAATGGTGCCCATGGTTCAATACCAAAGCCTTAATGGAACTCTGTACTGCTGAGTAACAAATGCTGTTAAACTTGCTTTGGTAAACCAGAATACTATACCATGCACGCACATTGCATTGACCAGACCTACAACTAGCATGCGGTGCACTTATGTAGTGAATGTGCATGTGAGGGTTTGGATGACTTATAAAACAAGGACCTCCTGCAAGTAACAATTATTCATAATGACAGAACTATTGCACCTTTGTTCCTTTTCACCCACTAATTCCCATGGCAAGCCAGTCTGAAACGCTGTTTCCGTTCTGCAGTGTCCCCCACCAGTTATTGACTGTCAGAAAACTGGTGTACATGTGTGTGTGTATATATATATATATATATATATATATATATATATATATATATATACACAGTGGTTTGCAGAAGTATTCACCCCCTACCAATAATGTCACATTTTGTTGAATTACAAATGATGTATGCACAGTTTTTCAAAAAAAACTTTTTTTTTATTCAAAGCTGTAGTGGTTAAACTGAACACTGTTATATGAGGAGGAGGTTAAATGTCATCAAAACTTGCAAAGAAAATGTACAAAATGAAATTTACTGGTTGCATAAGTATTCAGCCCCTTAAGTCAGTACTTGGTAGAAGCACCTTTTGCAGCAATTACTGCTATGAGTCTTTTTAGATAGGTCTCTACTAGCTTTGCACAGTAGGATGGTGAAATGTTTGCCCATTCTTCACAGGAAAATGGCTCCAGTTCTGATAAGTTTGTTGGGAATTGTCGATGGACTGCAATCTTCAAGTCTCGCCATAAATTTTCGATTGGATTCAAGTCAGGACTTTGACTGACCCACTCAAGAACGTGAATTCTCTTCAGCGTGGCTTTGGCTTTGTGCTTCTGGTCATTGTCCTGCTGAAATGTGAATTTCCTCCCCAGTTTCAGAGCCTGTACTTTGTACCATACATTCTCAACTGAGATTAATCTGTTTTTCTGTGTAAATCTTACTTATTTATATTCTATATGCATTTTTTAACTTTATCAGTGTGGAGTAGTTTGTGTTGATTCTACATGTAAAGTCTAATTTGAAAGCGTCGTGGAGTACGCTCAGGTGCCAACAAAATGTGAAAACTTTGCAGGGGGTTGAATACTTCTACAAACCACTGTATGTATGTATGTGTATATATATATATATATATATATATATATATATATATATATATATATATATATATATATATATATATAATTATTCAGTCATTTCCCACAATATATTTAATACTATATGTAGTCAGAACACATTGTGTGGGTATCTGCATTATATGTCATTAGGCTTCTCTTAATTTACCTTGATCAGACTTGACCAGAAACCCCAATTGCTATTGGTCAATGTCTAGCTACATATCTGATGCTATGGGTCGCATAATAAGTCACTGGCCCTGCAAATATTTCTGCTAGCTATTAATAATGCCACGCCTTTAGCATTGACCTTGTCTTTTTTACTGGTCAGCTGTCTGGTTTTAACAATGGAAATATATACATTTTGCTGCCTTTTATTGTAACCATCTCTTCGTAACATCCAAGTCCATTTGTGAAGTCGAACAACACAATACATTACACTTAGTCTGTGCCTGACAATAGAGTCAATTCATTGTGCAGCAGAGAATAATAAAGTCAAATCAAGAAAAATAATAAAACTCACCTTGTTTTGAAAGCAACACGCTGTAAAATCACACACACACACATTATATACATTATATACACACACTTCAGATCTTGAAATCTGTCTGATTCCCGTAATCTGCATTATTTACACAGTTCAATCCCTGACAGTCTATGCATGCAAATCTGTTGTAAATCCTTTATCAGCAAAGGTCTAATACTCAGAAACCCTATACAAGGTCTACCAAGATAAAACTGGACTGTTCCCACCAAGCTGATAAGTGGATCAGTGTTGAACTTGTATAAGAACTGAAATGCAAGATCTAATATCAGTCAGGTCTGAACCAAACATACCATTTCTGCTGTTTTGTAAAGTATATATGGAACCTGTGCTGCATCATCATGCATACAAATGCTATTTTTTCTCACTGGCTTGTCTTTAGAAGTTGTGTACTGTTAACAATGGCACTCAGTAACAAATTAAATGTATTTACTTGTCATTTATTTATGGTTAACTTGTATGAATGTATACTGTATTCATAAAAAATATTGGTTTTGTTGTTGTTGTACTATGTGTATTTTTTTATTGTTGAGAATAAAGAATGTATCCTTGGAAAACTAGAAAATGTTGCAAGCAGAAACTATAACTCGGGAAACTCAGCAATACATTATTATTTATTTATTATTTGTTTTTTTTTTAAAGAACTTACATTTTGTACCCTTTTCTTGTTTATTAAATTGTATTATGTCATCAGAGTGGTTGTTTTTCTATCGTTGTTTGTTATTCTTTTTCCTTTGCTTTTAAGACAGTGATATAAAATGACCATGCTTCATATTATTATTATTATTATTATTATTATTATTATTTATTTCTTAGCAGACGCCCTTATCCAGGGCGACTTACAATCGCAAGCAAATACAAATACATTCAAGTGTTACAATACAAGTCATACAATAAGAGCAAGAAATACAATAATTTTTTCAAGTGTGACAAACCACAATTCAATAATACAGCAGATAATAGTGAAAGTTACATCAGGATATGATTAAATAGTGATAGTTACATCAGGATATGATTAAGTACAAAATACTACAGGTTAAACACTTGGCAGATTACAATATTCTGAAGTACAGGATTAAATGCAGTAAAATAGGGGGCAGATAAGAGCAAAATAAAGCATATTTAAATGAAGGGTGATAGTGTCCCAGGATACAACAGAGGAGTTCTACAGGTGCTGTTTGAAGAGGTGAGTCTTAAGGAGGCGCCGGAATGTGGTCAGGGACTGGGCAGTCCTGACATCTGTAGGAAGGTCGTTCCACCACTGCGGAGCAAGGGTGGAGAAGGAGCGGGCTCGGGAGGCAGGGGAGCGTAGCGGAGGTAGAGCCAGTCTTCTAGTGCAGGCGGAGCGGAGAGGTCGAGTGGGGGTGTAGGGAGAGATGAGGGTCTGGAGATAGCTGGGTGCAGTCTGGTCAAGGCATCTGTAGGCTAGAACAAGAGTCTTGAACTGGATGCGAGCGGTGATCGGGAGCCAGTGGAGCGAGCGGAGTAGTGGAGTAGCGTGGGCGAAGCGAGGTAGAGAGAACACCAGGCGAGCAGCAGAGTTCTGGATGAGCTGGAGCGGACGGGTGGCGGACGCAGGGAGGCCAGCCAGGAGGGAGTTGCAGTAGTCTAGGCGGGAGAGTACCAGGGCCTGGACCAGGAGCTGGGTAGCATAGTTGGTGAGGAAGGGTCGGATTCTTCGGATGTTGCTCAGGAAGAATCGGCAAGTGCGTGCCAGAGTGGAGATGTGCTGGGAATAAGAGAGGCAGGGGTCCAGGGTGACTCCAAGGTTCTTAGCGGAGGACTCACGTCTATTCACCCGGGATAATGTCCTTGTTCTGTTCAAGCTAGGCATTGTATTCTCCCTGATAATACTTGTACCACTCACACGGTTTTTGTTTTTTCTTAATAATTAATCCATTAATAAAAAAGTTAAAGGTTTGGTATACAAATCTGATGTAAGAGTTCAGAGTTGGTTTATGTGTTGATGCTCCAGGGAACAAGTGGCAATGCGTAAAATGAATTTAAATCTTAGGTGGTGGATATCTTTACAAAGACATACTGATTCCATCAGCAAGGAAGTTTGTAAGACAAACCTTTATCTTTCAGCAATGCAAAGACAGGACCTTCTGAAAAAGAAAAACAGTCAAAGTATTAAAGTGATTGTTGCTAACAAAATAATAATATAACTTACTTTCATTTGTTATCTAACATGTGTCTCAAACGTCCAGTTTGGAAAGAAACACTCTTGTAAACGTGTTTATATTATAGCCCATGATACCTGATTCTATCTGGTACCTCTCTTTGATATCAATGCTTTCAGATTGTGTTGCACTTGTGTTGTGTCATCCCCACACCTGAAATGGATTCTGTATCGACAATGTCGACCCAGGGGGCTTTTTTGACCTGAAAAAAGAAACAAGGACCAGGGGTCACAAATGGAGATTAGATAAAGGGGCATTCAGAACAGAAAATAGGAGGCACTTTTTTACACAGAGAATTGTAAGGGTCTGGAACCAACTCCCCAGTAATGTTGTTGAAGCTGACACCCTGGGTTCCTTCAAGAAGCTGCTTGATGAGATTCTGGGATCAATAAGCTACTAAAAACCAAACGAGCAAGATGGGCTGAATGGCCTCCTCTCGTTTGTAAACTTACTTATGTTCTTTCCTGTCATTAACCAATCAGCTTCTTCCCCTAATGACTTGACCTGCTTTCAGCCATTATCATCCTATGACCAAGAAGATACTACTGAGGTGAAGCGACCCAGGAAGTTTAAATGTAACGAAAAGGCGGAGAAAATTGAAATGTCATTTACGTAACGTAGTAATAGATATCATGTTTTAAAATGAAAATACATGTTTGCTAAAACATGTGTTTCTTTCAAAACTGCACATTTGAGACCTACAGTATACGGCTAAAGGGTGTGCGTGGGGAAGGATATTTAAGTAATTCATTTGTTATCTACAATCCCTTTAACAAAAGGCACCCAACATCAGTTTCTGACCGCCATTTTGAAGAGGTTTTCTTAAAAAAATAATTTTCATAGTAAATAATCAAACTGGAAAATCAAGAGAATCCGTCATACGAGTGTACTGCATGTGGAAGAAGAAAATCCTCATGGAACTTGAAGCAAAATCAAAAATGATTTAACTTTTTTGAATCACTACATGTAAGGCAGTGCATCCCAACCCTAGTCCTGGGGACCCCCTTTGTCTGCTGGTTTTCTCTCAATTACTTAACTAGACCCTTAAGAAGAACTGATAATTTGCTTAATTAGGCCTTTTTAATGGTTTTCAGCTCTTAAACAATTGCAGATTTCAAGTTAGCTGTAACATTTTTGGTTGGGAACCACTGGTGTAAGGAATTGCTGCACAGAGTCCTTAACAGCATAGAAGGTAGCAACTGAGGATCGAGCCCCTGCCTGAACAAATTAATGAATGCTTAAATACATTAGATAGTTAAATGTACAGTTGGCTTTGTACTGGGTATTGCCATTTAAACAAATAAATACCTTGTTTATATCGACACACAGCCTAGTTTATAGATGCAATTTTTGACCAGTCTGATACGATCATAAATCCAGCTGCCATTTATACAAACAAAAGTAATTATTGGGATGATTACATTGTTAAACTTTTGCTTTTGTGGAATGTACTGCATATGCAACTCAAAGTCCAACTTTAGTCAATCATCAAGCCTTAACATCAGACATGAATTCCACACATATTTCAGAGATGGCTCATCCAAGACCATGATAAAACCATTGCCAAGGTTTTGCCACTATTACAGGAGCCAAAGGGGTGATTTGATCACCCTACACCCTGCCGAGATAACCCACCGCTGGATCTTTATTACAGCACTTGGGAATTACCCTGGATTGCATGAACCACCTATCAATGATTTCCCCACGATTACTCCTGAAAATAAGTGACTGCAGTAATCCCGGTGGATTCCGTCATGCTTTAATCAAATCAATCCTTTTAGTGCAGGGCTCACCTTTCTCAAAATATCGGCTTGACCACATACCTCCATCTCAGAACAGATCACAATACTGTGTATCTGGGTGAAGAGCCTGCTGTATTTGCTGATAATCAGTTGCTACTATAATTGTCAGTACCCAAGAAAAAGGCACCGCTGCAGCAACTTCGGGTCATATCAGTACTGCATGTGAGGAAACTAAACTTGAGTGTTCACTGGTAGAGCTCTTAAGATTAGGATAGCTTCAGGAATAGTATAAAACATGACAATGTTTTTTGGTTCATGTGAGTTTGAGTGTAAAAAAAACTAGTAAAAAGAGCAAGGAAGAAAAAGCTACAATATTTATAGTTAACTATTTTTGTCAACATGGAATACAGCACGTGCCGCAAGATTCAAAACTCCCTTAGTATGCCTATCTAGTGACATTCTCAGCAGGTGTTACAAACACAATCTGATCAATTTCATGGGTAAATTGTGTCCTGTTTTTATAACACAGTGTGTGCTGGATTTTCCTGTGAATCCAATGATCATACTTTGCAGTGTATATAAAGCTGCCCTGCCTGAAAGATGTGCATTCTTTAGTCAAACTCATGTCTGAATGGCAAGCAAAAAAGTTCAGTTTAAGTACTTGTACATGAAGTGTTCTGTAAGTTATTTGTAATCTTTGATCCAAAGTTTATTTTCCTGCCGTAAGGTTCTCCCTTGAAAACCAGTCATTTAATGTGCTCCTCAGCTTCCATTCTCAACCCTCAAAGGTCCTGGAGTGTAAAAATGACAAGAGGGTAAAATAGAAACAAAACTAAAAACACACCCTGGCTGTCAGATTAATGGAGATTCCATTTTAACCTTTTAAATGTTACTATACATTCTACAGAGGACGCTGTTGTCCATAAAGGCCCCAGCATGTCTTCTTTTTTATGGTCAACAGACCTTTGACCTTGTTAGGCACTGAAGATCACAGATCAGGTTTGTAGTAGTGATTTGAGAGTCTGTATCTACTATGTTATTACTGCTTGGTGCGCACCTACAGTATCTGCTAGGACGAGGTATTAAAACCAACAAAAGCAATAAAGGAAACTTAAATCAGTAATCAGAAACACTTTCTTGATTGTTACATGTTTGTTTACATGACTTGCTTCAGCCGATCAGACAGGTGAGATGTATGAGGAAAGGAAAACAAACTGGTCCTGCTTCTGGAACAGGAGAGTGGATAAAGAAGGGAAGGGACGATTATTACCTAAAGTATTATTTTTCTTATTGTGTCCATTCAAATGCGTGGGTCGCTATGACGACAATGATATTCTTATGTTTAGAAATGCTTTGTCAATAATGCCTGAAAAGAAAAGAAAAGCAAACTTTACATCCCAATTGTGACATTTTTTTTTTTTCAGAACAAAGGTTCCCATACCTGCCCAGGCATGTTCCCTGAACCGAAGCCATAGTTACACAATTACATTCCACTGATTGTTTCTCATTGAAATCATCATAATCCACCTGGGAGCAGGCGAATCCCATTGGCCTGTGAGTTCAATCACAACTGCTTGGAAGGCTCTGCCAAACGAATGAAGTATGCTGCTCACACAGGTCGTTGCACAGGGTCCCATGCTGTGCAGTCAGTGACACTGCGCTTTTGTGACTGAGGGAGGCTTGGAATTTGCACTGAAGTGTTTCTTACAACAAGTGTTTTTGATCTGTTCTGCATTAACTTTGACATATCTCGCTGCGGACTGCCCTTTCATCAAGCACTGTTTGTTTAACATGTTATGGAATGACAAAGCAAACAGCACTCCTGCTGTGTGAGATCTCACAGACTCCTCACAAATTTTGACCAAGATCCCATTTAGCTGCTGCCCGGCCTGTATCTTTTTGTAAGTGATTGATTTCACCTAATTCAGGTTTGCAATGTCACTTTATCTGCAACTACCGGTTAAAAGCAGATTCCTCAGGGAATAGCACATAGCTATTAAAGCTCAGTATGTTTGTTCTGAGAATGTCAGAAATGTGATAAATATATAATTATCTAACCAAGGGGCGGCTCCAAAGGAACTGATTAAAATGTCAACTATGCAAAGACCTTTCCACCTTCTGTGTTCACATGGTATTGAAACACAGGTGCTAAAAATAACTGGCACAGCTTTGCTTTCACGCCTGTAATTGATAACCAAAGTATCTGCTTTTAGGACTTGAACTTTGGGATAGCAACCATACTAGTAGCGCCTATACCTTCTGATGTTTACATAGCAATTAGAGTTATATAATAATAAAGTTACTTTTCTTAGAAATACACTGTAGGTAAAAAGCCAGTCTTCATTTCCAAATTGTTCATATAATGCGATTTGCATCATGGAGGACTTGCCTTTCCTATCGCTAGCTCTTCCCAAACTTATTTAAACCTCAATGAAACTCACCGAGCTGTTGCTGGCTTCCTCCTTCACCTCCTCAACCTCGGTTTTATTTGTAGGCAGTCCCCATGATGGGGGAGAGAGTGCGTGGCTTTGTCAGCCCAGCTCCTCTTTCAGAGGGAGGTGTGATCCAGTGGTACTAACATCACCCCCCCCCCCAAAAAAAATACAACCATCATCCATACATTGAACACATATGGCATACCGGCTAGAAACTGTAAATAGGTATGCATTACTTTAGCAAGTTACAGATAACTTATTTATCCAACCTCAATACGCAGGATTAAATAAGCTAGTTAGTTTCTTTTAGTACTTCTTAATTCATCACTATTGAATGTTTGATAGATATAGATATTAGATATTAGTTATGAATGTTAAATGAGCTAAGAAGGAGCAGCGGTTTTACTTGGGTACATTAATAAATACAAATATGATTTTTTTTCTAACATGAAACAGGTTTCTGAGAACACCGTGTAACATTTTTTTTTTTTTTTTTTGGTTCCTGGGTAGTAAGTGTTATTTCCTAATTGCTTATGCCTCAAAAGTATAGAAAATGGCTATTATTCCCCACAAACTTTGCTTTTGTGACCAGGACAGTGATATTTTGAAATTTACCTATTTTCCAGAACATTCCAGATAGATTCAGTGCTGAGTAAACTTGAAGTAACTTCTAGAACTTTCTAGAACTTTCCAGTAATATAAATAGTAGTATAAATACAGGGGCCTTAAGCCTACCAGTTCAGTTTAGTTCCAGCTGCCTAAGTGGATACATATCTGCATTTTTCTGAGATGGCATCAAGGTCATAGGAGACTTCAAAATGGTGGCATTCCTGATGGGTCTCCAAGGCGGTTTTACCAAGTTTCCCTGCTATCTTTGCCTTTGGGACAGCAGGGACACCAAGGCGCACTACCACAGGCGGGACTGGCCACAGCGGACCGAGTTCTCTGTGGGGAGGAACAACGTCAAGTGGGAGCCACTGGTGGACCCCCGGAAGGTGCTGATGCCACCACTGCACATCAAATTGGGCCTTATGAAACAATTTGTCAGAGCTCTAGATAAGGAGTCGGCAGCCTTCAAGTACCTTCAAGACTTCTTCCCTAAGCTGTCTGAGGCAAAGGTCAAAGCCGGTGTCTTCGTCGGACCACAGATAAAGAAGATCCTGGAGTGCAATGAATTCCCCAAGAAGCTTACTAGTAAGGAGAAAGAGGCTTGGAACAGCTTTGTCGCAGTGGTTCGGGGCTTCCTGGGCAATCACAAGGCCAAAAACTATGTGGAGCTGGTTGAGACTCTGGTGAAGAACTACGGCACAATGGGCTGTAGGATGTCCCTCAAAGTCCATATCCTTGATGCTCATCTTGATAAATTCAAGGAGAACATGGGAGCGTACTCGGAGGAGCAAGGCGAGCGCTTCCACCAGGATATACTGGACTTTGAACGCCGCTACCAAGGACAGTATAACGAGAACATGATGGGAGACTACATTTGGGGGCTGATTCGTGAAAGTGATTTACAGTATAATCGTAAATCTCGAAAAACTACTCACTTCTAAATCTTTTGTAGTCATTTTTGTATTACTTTAGTATAAATACATGTTAATTTGGATTCATATGTTGTTTTTTTCTGACTTTATGTGAACGAAAAGACACAAATTCGCCCGTTTTCTCATTGGAAATAGGTAAATTTCAAAATATCACTGTCCTGGTCACAAAAGCAAAGTTTGTGGGGAATAATAGCCATTTTCTATACTTTTGAGGCATAAGCAATTAGGAAATAACGCTTACTACCCAGGAACAAAAATTGTGTTACATAGTGGAATTTGATTTACTAATTTACGTTTATGAAAACCGAAAATATGCAAACATAGTTTGGGAAATAAAACTCATTTTGTTGGATAATATACTGTATAGTACAGTACATGCTGTAAAAAGTAATACAGTATATACTGTACTGTAGGTCGGGTATGCTGGAAAGCATAAATAATAGGGCATGATTTTAATATAAATGTCTTAGTGGTTAGGGAACACTGATACTGTATGTGAATATTATTAAAACACATTGCTTGAAATAACCCAGTGTCCACAGACATGGCTTACAGGATACTGAGCATTGGGTACATGGCACAATAATACAAAAAGATTGATAAACTTGGACTATAAAAACCCAAAAGAAAAATGTCTCATGCCACTGAGATTTTAAATTAGACTTAATTGATTTAGAGTTACGGCTTGCTGCAGTCCTTGTTCTCGGAAGGCGATTGATCTCCCGCTGTTACTGGAATAGCGCGGCCAGATGCTGGCCTTGAAATGTATTGTGTGCTGGACGTAGAGTTATCCATGAAAAAAACAAAAAAACATCACAATTTGAGTCCCCAATGAGCTGCCAGCAGTTACATACAGAACATTACCCTCAGCAAATTACTATAGGAATTACCGTAGATTATAATTGCATCTCTGGATACTGGCTGCAGTGCTGCACATTCTGAAAATGGAGTAAAGCATTAATATTGCATAGTGGCTGTCCAAACCATGCTGCCATTGGTGGAAGTTGCCATCTTGAGTTGCTAAGGGACCTTCATTAATCTTGCATCAGGTGGTCAGCAAAGTAATAAGCACAGGCAATGTGAGTGTCAAGATCTACAGATGAGTTCGCTTTTCATTGTGATCCAGTCAGGCGTTACGTAAAAACGGATTGCAATGTTTTTTTGAATACTGTTTTTTTTTTTTTTAGGCATCAAATAATGAATGTATCATTACACTAAGAATTGGCAGATCCAACAGATTTTGCATTGAGAAACATCGAGGAGGTGACTGACAACACCAGAGATTAAGACAATTCTTAACTATAGGATAACTGAGGCGAGGTTCAGGGCATCACCCGTTGCCAAAATTAAATATCTAAGACGATGACTTGAATTTATTGAGCTATTGTCATCTGTTATTGGATGTTTACTGTTTATTTTAAATAAAATAACAGATTCTCAAAGCTACACATTGTCAGTAGCACAATTTGAAAGGAAAAATCACACATAAATCAGCAATTTAGGACTATTTCCAAGCTCCGTCATTAAATGTTCTTTTTTTAATGATTTTTTTCCCTCTGATAAAGTTGCTCTAATTATGTTTTGGAGTACATTGCTTTAGGGAACTAAATTATAGAGTCTTAGAAAGTGCCAAGTAACAAAACAAACTTGAGATACATATCAATAGTATCGTATGCAGTGTTAGAATTAAATAAACACTCACATCACATCATTGTTTTTTCTATTTGGTAATTTCTAAAACCTGGTATAAGAAATAATAATAATATCCTGTAGTTACAGACACAAGTTATGTACCAGCTCTCTATTGTGAAGAGAAAATAACGCATTTCAACTTGTGTGAAATCAGTTGAAGTCGATACACAACCTAAATGTGGTTTGTGAGGCCAATTGAAAATATTGATGAAAGCAGAGGTCTACAAATAGCTTATCACTAAATGGAAAATGAGTATAGCTCTGTTATTTGAAACTGTATGGCAGGGGAATCTCGTTTTCACTGCAGTTAAAAATCTTTCTTTATGCGACAACAATGTGTTACAGTTTCAATAAACAAATGTCACAAAATAACTTAATGATATGTACAAAGAGGCCACTTAAATAATGCTGTAGCAAAGACTAAAATAATACACAGGTTAAAAAAACAGTGACACATTGGAAACATTAATCTAACAGATTAATATCTTTCTGTTTTGTGACTGACATTAAGAGTAATTCTCCAAGGGGTTCTAAAATACTGCTTAAGTGTCTGCTAAAAGTCTGGAAATGTGTTGCTGTATTCGTTACCTTCACTGCAGTATTCATCATGTATTTATTATTAGTTCTTACCTGATTTCTGAGCACTATGGCACGCAGTCATTTCTAAATTTCCAGTCTTTGCCTACCACACATTCCACCCCATTCACTTACAGCATAAGAAAAAAAAAAACAACAACAATAAAAGTCTGTTACATAAATCTTATAAAAAGCTCTGCGGTGTGCAGGCACTAAATATCAGGAAATCCACACAGTAGAGCAGCGTGTTTTGTACCTGTCAGATTTTTGTCAGTTGATTTTTTGTACTGGAATTTTGGGGGTTTGGGAGCTCTAATTGTCTGAGAGGCCAAATTATGCTTTTTTAAATATATTTTTGGTCTACCGCTTCCACAGCGACTGTACCAGATTGATTGACTGTCAGTGGCTTTATGCACTACTGGAGTCAATTGTTTTGCCTAATTTTGAAAAGGCAGAAGCTTTTAAAGCTCCTCCAGTACAACATTAAGATTATCCAAGCTAAACCTGTTTTATTTTACTCACAACAGAAACACACAATCAGCAACTTCACAGCTGCTTTTCTCCACAGCACTTCTTGCTTCAAGGTACAATATATTTGTGTTCATTTTTTAATTATTTTGATGGAAACTAAAGGTGTCTTTTGTTCCTCAGACGCGTAAAACTGGACGAATGCCTCCTGGTGTGTTATTCTGCCTTCTCCATTGTGTGGCTCTATTTGCGATCACCCGGGCATTTTTTTTTTTTGGGGCATTTTGAACTCCATTTTCCAACATCCCCTGCTGAGAAAGAATGCGTGCGAGAAGAATTAAGTGAGCACAGAAGAAAGGATTTATTTTTTATTTTTTAGATGCATAATTTCATACACATGATTTTAAATCTATGGGCATTTTCATCCAGTGACGAGTGCTAATACAATGAATCACTATCTAAATATCAAACTAGAAAAAGAAAGTGTTGGCATTCTTTATCGCTTAGAGATTGCTTACAAGAGCATGGGAACAGAACGAGACTTCTACTGCACATTCCAGTGTCACGGATACCGACAAGCAGGTTGAGATTCCAGTCTGTCTAATGCATTGTTTTGTTTGAAGCACCTGGCATGCTTTGAAAATGAAAACTTACAAACTGATCCTGTTATACCAAATATATATGTTAATTACATCCCTCTCCACATCAGTTCCTAAGAACAGCTCAGGAGAAGGTCCTTACATACAGGAGCTTGAGAGCAGATTTCGGCGACTACTGACCTCTAGAGGACAAATGCTAGTCCTACAGGAGTCCACGAGCTTACTGGGCGCCTGGCAAATAGTGTAGCATGATGACAAGAAACAGTGGCTGCCAATAACTGATGACAGCTGAATGATGTAAAAGTTGCTTTTACACCATTCTTCATTGAAAGCACAAGGTGATACATCATGCTGGAAAAAAAAACAGGTAGCTTATGTCCCCAGGCACTGCTGAAGTAATTCATAAAATCTATTTTTGTCAGGGAGGGTAAATTCACCTTGACTTAAATAGGCAGGATAATGTGGGGATTATCAAATACAATGTTATTTCCAAGCTTCTCATCTGTGTACATGTGGTTTAGAGTCTGGTGTAACTGGCAATGTTGTGTGCTGCACTGCCATTACAGATTTTCATAGTGCATAATGTGGTATGCGTGGTTGCCAGTTCACGCCCAGTTTCCACACTGTTACACCGGCACAAGTTACGGGTAAAACAATTTTTGGTCGTCTCAATCTCTAGGCTCCAGGGGCACATCAGTTCACCACATAAAGCCACCACATAATTTGGCAAAATTGGCAGCCCAGGCCAGCTTGATAAAGGCGCAGGATTGAGGTGCGCTCTACTTACAGAGGTGTGAAGAAAACTTGATATGCTTCATCCCACCCACGCGTAAGCAGGTACACAATAGAAAAGGTGTGGTAATTAAGCTGGCTGGGTACTTATTATAATGCTTTTGTCAACATAACAGCAAATTAACAATGCTTTAAAATCAAGCCAAAACAGGTACCGAGTGTCGGCACCTAGGATCCATGTTCACAAAGCTTGAAATCATGCTGTATGCATTAAACCCTTCAAGGCTGTTGTTAAGGAAAAGAAACACTATAGAGCAATATATACCACCAGTCCATCAACAGAAGTTATGAAACCACTAGCATAGTGATATTAACCTAGTCTTGAACTGAAGACACAGGGGTCTTCTTTAATGAATAGCAGTGCATCTAAATAATAACGTTGCAGTTTCATCCGCTTTGTGTTTCCCCCTCAAGGGTTTGGATCATTAAGTTGTACCTTTCGGACAGTATTTAGCGTTCGATCTGTCGCTCCTGGCAACCATTCTGTCCACAAACAAGGCAGAGAAGAGAGAGGCCTTGCTGGCATGAAACTATGGGCCCCATGCGTCATTATTCTGAGAACCCCAGAAGTCATAAGCGAGTGAATGACTGTCAGACCCCGCTGTATGTGAGAGACACTCACTTTCACACTATCACATATTTCAACAGGTATGTGTTTCTGTATTACAGGTTCAGGTCATTCATTTTTTTATTTATCTGATCAGAAACTCCATACTGTTTTTCACTCAGTTTCGGGTGAGACAATCCACTCGCTGACATAATCTGGAGGGGGGTGTAGGGGCTGTAGGAGGGAGGGTGAATATTAGCAATAACTTGATGACATCATACATCTCCATCCCAGGTATTACTATGGATTTACGTAACATAGCCCAGTCAAGCTTCATCATTACCACAGAGGATATTGTATGTATGCTACTTGCATTATTCAGTGCAAAATGCATATTTTGTGCACAGAATAGCACCAATACCACTGCTTCTGAAATAATTCTGTCACATGAAGCATGAACATTAGGATTTGCATTGTGTCATGTGTTGTTAGAACTAGGCTTGAAACCGATGGCTTGAAAAATAACTCACCTCAAATCTCCTTGAGAAAAAAAACTTTTTTTTTTTATATTAAAATATAATTTACAGTGCAATTATGTTGTGGTATTCTCAGAAATAGATATATCTTATTTTTAGGCACTGCTTTACCTGCAGTTACAGCATGCAATTCAGTTTATATTAATGGCATGTACCCTTGAGCAAGGTACTTTACCTAGATTGCTCCAGTAAAAACCCAACTGTATAAATGGGTAATTGTATGTAAAAAATAATGTGATATCTTGTAACAATTGTAAGTCGCCCTGGATAAGGGTGTTTACTAAGAAATAAAAAATAATAATAATTAAAATATAACATAAATATTTCTGTTTCCAGTTAGCCGTTTTCCCGCCCTCTGGCAACAATGGAACGTTCTTCAAGATTTATGTTGCTTTAGGTCAACTACAATTAGCTGCATTTAGAAAGGCAAAAGATGTAGAGTGCAATGACAAGACCATTTTAAAACACAGTCTTCAATATTTCTTCAGAGATTCTGTCAATATGAAATGTGTATGCTTACATTTTCAGTCCTTCTTGCAGGTTTCTTAACAAAACCTTTTCAGAAACTGATGTGACATTTTCTTTAGTACACCATTTTTAAATATATGAAGCGATGTGGCAAAGTGCCCCGCCCCTGTGTGCGTTTGTGTGTTCTGTGTATGTATGTATGCGTGCGTATGTTAATGTTGGTGTATAGATTGGTACACGGGATATAAACGGGTCTGTGTTTCACGTGTATTTAGAAAGTGTATATTTGTATTTAGGCACGGGATTGCACATCACGCACGTGCATTTAAAATATAATATGTGAGCACGGGGTTGCACAGAATTAATTCACGTGCTGGGATTCAAGTGAATAATTAATTAGTAATTGAATCCCAGCACAACAGTATATATAGAGACACGTAGCATGCAGTCGGGGTTTAGGTGTTCGGGAGTGGAGAACGGGTGTGGAGAAGGAGAGTTAAAATAAGCGAAAAGATCGTAAATATAATAGTTGTTTGTACTCACCGTGTTTGTTTGTCTCCGTGCACCGTTTGTTAAGTGTTTAGTCCGTTTTGTTTATATGTTTCTTTTGGCTACCAGTGCCGTGTCCTGTTTTTGTACTGTTAAACCTTTTTATTTTGTTAATAAACGCTGAGTGCAGCCATTGCACTCAGCTCATCACAACCACTGTCTTTGTTTGAATTCCTGATTCTGGTCTGACGCCACCCACTCCGGCCGTCTTTGTGACACGTGGTGTCATCGTGGGATAGCCGCGCCTCCAAGCGTCAGACCAGGAGGGTTTTTTTTTTTTTAAAAAAAATATATATATATATATATATATATAATGGCAGAAGACGCCACAAAATGGCGGGACTGGTTCCTAGAGAATGCTGGGCTGGAGGCCCAGGCTCTGCCCATAGTCGTTCGGGCCCTGTGGATGATGGACAGTGAGAGATGGGAGGCCTATCAGCAGGAACACACCCCAAACACCTTGGAGGAAGGTGTGGAGTTTCTCCTCAGCTACCTGGAGGCAACGATAAACGGAACAGCAGCCCAGGTAGCAGGACCACCAGCAGAGGAGTACCTGCTGTCCCCATCTCCACCAGCAGAGGGTGAATGCCTGCTGGTTTTGCCTCCACAGCCCAAGCGGGAGGCAGAGACAGATAAAGAGATGAAGGACAGGGAGGAGGAGTGCCGCCTAAGGGCCAGGCATCCACGGCGATGTAACAAGCCATCGCCGGGGTGCCTCCTCTGCGACCAGGATCACCTGTTCGCCCACTGTCCCTTCCGCAGTTATGGGGAGGAGCCTGAGCGTCCACAGCCCAAGCGGGAGGAGCCTGAGCGTCCACAGCCCAAGCGGGAGGAGCCTGAGCGTCCACAGCCCAAGCGGGAGGAGCCTGAGCGTCCACAGCCCAAGCGGGAGGAGCCTGAGCGTCCACAGCCCAAGCGGGAGGAGCCTGAGCATCCACAGCCCAAATGGGAGGAGCCTGAGCGTCCACAGCCCAAATGGGAGGAGCCTGAGCGTCCACAGCCCGAGCGGGAGGAGCCTGAGCGTCCACAGCCCAAATGGGAGGAGCCTGAGCGTCCACAGCCCAAGCGGGAGGAGCCCGAACGTCCTACGCCTGAGTGGGAGGAGCCCGAACGTCCTACGCCTGAGTGGGAGGAGCCCGAACGTCCAACGCCTGAGTGGGAGGAGCCCGAACGTCCAACGCCTGAGTGGGAGGAGCCCGAACGTCCAACGCCTGAGTGGGAGGAGCCCGAACGTCCAACGCCTGAGTGGGAGGAGCCCGAACGTCCAACGCCTGAGTGGGAGGAGCCCGAACGTCCAACGCCTGAGTGGGAGGAGTCGGTGCGTCCACAGCCCAAAAGGGAGGAGTCGGTGCGTCCACAGCCCAAAAGGGAGGAGTCGGTGCGTCCACAGCCCAAAAGGGAGGAGTCGGTGCGTCCACAGCCCAAAAAGAGGGAAGTCGGGGCTTCCACAGCCGTAGGACCCAAGCTGCCAGCAGAGGGAGAATGCCTGCTGGTCCCACCTCCACCAGCAGAGGGTGAATATCTGCTGGTGCCGTCCCAAGAGCCAGAAGGGGAGGAGTTACAGGCTCAACCCCCTGAAAATTTTTTGGGGGGAGAAGGGCAGGATGTTGGTGTCCCCCAGCAGCCTCTAGCTATGCTACTGAAGGCAGCACGGCGCGCACATGCCCAGCCGCCACAGCAGAGGGAGCCAGCACCGCCACAGCCTCCCTCTGAGTGGCCAGCATCAGCCCCATCGCCTCTACCTCCGCCACCTCCACCAGCAGAGGAGCTGGAGCTGCCTCTGCCTCCACCACCGCCAGGAGCAGAGGAGCAGGAGCTGCCTCTGCTGCCTGTACCTCCGCAGGGAGTACGGTGGCCGGAGCCCCAGAAAGGGGAGCTGCCGGCCACGAAGAAGGGGGAGGAGGTCTGGAGACCACTTTCCCCAGCAGCAGTTTCGCTGCAGGAGTTCTTGTGGCCGGAGCCCCACAGGAGGGAGCTGCCGGCTACGAAGAAGGGGGAGGTCGGGGGACCACCTGCCCCTGCAGCTTTTTCGCTGCAGGACGGGACCAGCATGCTGTCAGCTGTGCCACTACCGGCAGGGGAGCTGACAGCATTTCCAGCCATGGGCCCACTGAAGCCTCCCTTCCCAGCCCGAGACTTTGGCCTGGACTGCTGGGTATTTAAGGGGGGAGGTGGCCGTTGAGGCCATGTGTGCTGCGCACAAGGGGGGGTATATGTGGCAAAGTGCCCCGCCCCTGTGTGCGTTTGTGTGTTCTGTGTATGTATGTATGCGTGCGTATGTTAATGTTGGTGTATAGATTGGTACACAGGATATAAACGGGTCTGTGTTTCACGTGTATTTAGAAAGTGTATATTTGTATTTAGGCACGGGATTGCACATCACGCACGTGCATTTAAAATATAATATGTGAGCACGGGGTTGCACAGAATTAATTCACGTGCTGGGATTCAAGTGAATAATTAATTAGTAATTGAATCCCAGCACAACAGTATATATAGAGACACGTAGCATGCAGTCGGGGTTTAGGTGTTCGGGAGTGGAGAACGGGTGTGGAGAAGGAGAGTTAAAATAAGCGAAAAGATCGTAAATATAATAGTTGTTTGTACTCACCGTGTTTGTTTGTCTCCGTGCACCGTTTGTTAAGTGTTTAGTCCGTTTTGTTTATATGTTTCTTTTGGCTACCAGTGCCGTGTCCTGTTTTTGTACTGTTAAACCTTTTTATTTTGTTAATAAACGCTGAGTGCAGCCATTGCACTCAGCTCATCACAACCACTGTCTTTGTTTGAATTCCTGATTCTGGTCTGACGCCACCCACTCCGGCCGTCTTTGTGACAAGCGATTATTGGGAAGTATGTGTGTTTGTCTACATGTTTGTCTAATGTACTGGGTTGTAATTAACAAGGTTTCTTTATGTACAGTATGTCTCCCTGACTTATTTTCAAAGCTTGGTCATTTGTGTTGAGTAAACATCTGCTGAAACAGTGCTGGGACTAAAACAGTGGTGCACATTTGGTGCACATTTTGTTAAATAACAAAACTTAACTGAAGTTACATTTAAATTGACAAAATAACTTGTGTAAACTTGACCAGTCTCTCAATCTCCTTGTGCCTCAGTGCACCAGCTGTAAAACGGAGCAAAGGCAATTAACTATATTGCTACACATATCTGTGCACCTGCAAGGGGAATAGCTACCTTGTTGATTTGATTCTAGCTCAACCTGAATTACTCCAGACAGCTTCTCACCAGAAATTAGCTGCTCATGGAGTAAATTACTTATATGCAGTAATATAGTTTAAAAAGTTTGAAAATGCCACAAAATAAACAATCATTTTGTCTCCAGGCAATTCTTGGGGAAGGTCTGGAGTTGAAATACAACGGTCCCAATTATATATGTTTTTATTCCAGTGTGTATTTTGTTTGCCTGCATGTTGTTCCTGATTGCTCCTAAGTAACTCAGTTGCCAAAGCAAGAGATTGAAGTCAAACCTGCCTCTTATTCCCACTGCTCATGATTACATGACATGTCCCTGTGTGACTGAGCCCTCTGTAGTGTGTGTCAGCTGCAGATTGTAAACATACTTGATACTAAACTGATTGTATGAATTCAATCATTTGTTATATTCATCATTTTTATATTAAGATTCGCCCCTCGCGATGCACTCGTGAAGCTGATGGAATGGTTCACAGTAGAGAGATTTAAATGAGTTTGTGATGTTATCCCCACTGTGTTTAGGGCTACAGCCTCCCATGGTTGTTTACTGTTGTTTTATTTTCCTCTATTCATCAACACTCCTGGTGCAAGGAGCACCCTAGCTTGACTCTCCGAAGACCCAGAACCAGAGGAGAAGGAGGAGGAGAGGTGACCATCACCCCTATGCAGAACCCTGGCGCCTGTGGATCGGTTCCCGCGGCTCAGGCTCCCAGACACCCGGCCTTCTGGTCTGGACCTCTGGAACTCTGGTCGCTGGACCCCTGGACCTCTGGATCTCTGTTCGCTGGGCCTCTGGACCCCTGGACCTCTGGTTGCTGGGCATAGCTCCCAGATCATTGCACCACCACACTGAAAACACGTGTGGTGGTTCTATGTAGTATTCTATAGCAGAATCACTCTGTTACAGCGCTGGCTGACGGCTACATGAGAGTGAAGCATCAGTGAAGCATCAGAGGCAGATAAACACGTGCTGACTGTTCTCAGGTGTGGACGAAAAAAAGAAACAAAACTCATTTCACTTTTTTTTCTTTTGTAAATGCATTGTTTTTTGTTAATCTAGAAAGTAAAAAACAAAAAAAAAAAAAACTGGGTCTGTAATGAATCTAGTGTATGGCAATTCAGGTATCCAAATACCTACCAGTAACTTTACTTTGAACACGGACAGAAGTGCAGTGTTCAGCATCACTTTTCTCATTTAATTCTGCTGAGTGCATTTTTTTATTATGCATCTTTTTTTTAGTAAAATGCTTCTGGTCCTCTGAGTATTCATTATTCTTGGCTCACAAGGGAATGTTCATCAGGAACCCAATCAGAGCTCTTCCTTTAGCTTCCAAAATGTCTTCAGAATCTCAGAACATGATGGGTTTGAACCTTCAGGGTATGCATGTAGACTAATTTAATCTGGAAGAGATTTTTCGATGTTAAACATAGATAACATTTTTCATTAAATCAAAATGGTGCAGTAGAGTACGATTTCTATTAACCGTTAACAGAACATTAAAAAGTTCTTACCGTTCCAACACATACAGCATTTATAAGTACTTTTGCTAACCCCACCTGAGCCTTGCATTCATGTTCTTTGTAGCAACTTGTGTGTGTTCAGGTAGGTAGGGTCCTAATAACTGTAACGCAGGAAGTGCACAGTGAGGGAAAACCAAGCACTTTCTTCAAACAGAGCATTGAGGCAGGATACATGGGCTATACTATATTTGAAGTGAAAATAAAGTCTGGAAAACAAAGCAATAAACAGAAAAACAATAAAGGGGAATGCTGTTATTTGCTAATGAGAGGTAAGGACATTTTAAAGTATTGATTATTTAATCAACAGGACAGGAACATTAGTTATGTCCCAAACTGAAAGGACAAGTGAAGGTCCAATACCAGATGATTGAGCCTTCACAGTCCTTTACAAAGAAGGAGTGTAAAATCCAAGACTAAAAAGCTAATGGGATGATGTTACTGAATCATCTAATCCCTGTGCCCTCTTATACAATACAATGCAAAGCCAATCATTTACCCACAAGGACACATTTCACACATTGGCAGGTCAGGGTATTGTAAAACTGGAACTAACAAACGCTAAGTTAAAGCGCAGTACAAGGACACACACTTGCTGATTATAGCACATGACCTATTTATTGAGGGACTCAGACTAGACAGGTGAGCTATTTTTAGGAAAACTTATTAAACCAGTCAGCTCCAGGCACTGGTAGCAATCAGGCTGTTGACAGCGCGGCACATACTGTATGTTCAAGGAAAGTCCAATGAACATTTAGGTGTCATGGGAAATACACAAAACAAGTCTTTCTGCTGTGTTAGGTAGTTTTCTAATAACACACAAAAAAGGATTCAAGTGCTGGTGGTGCACCAAAACGAAGGTGCTGATTAGAGTTTTACACTGTCACAGATAGTACAGTAACAAGTTAATTTATTCCCTGGCTTGTCTCTTGAGCACATACCCTTTCCAGACAGCATTACGCAGAATATTTTTACCATGATTGTAAAACTCTGGTTACCGAATCCCTGTTGACCTTTGTTTGCTTCAGTATCCCCCCTAATGGTTTGTTCATAAACAGAATTACACCCCCTATAAAAAGGACATTTTTAGAACGACCTGCTTTGAAATAGGTCTATTTCACATGCTTGCCCCCCTTTTTTTAACTCATTCACCTGGTATTGATTGCATTTTATTTTGCATAACATAATGGCTTCTATGCTTGTAACACACAGGGTGCATGTTATCTCCTAAAGTGTTTGGTAGCTACCCCATTGCCCTATATCTGCAGTTTCATAAAGTCAGACCTCCACCGGCATAGCTATAGAGGTCACATTGGAACCAGCTCCACAAATCAGAGAGCAGAATCAAGTCTGCACACATGTACTTAATAATGGTAGAGTATTAAACTGACCATAAGCAACTGTTTGGGCATCTGAGTGTCCATATTTAAACAGCAAAAAGCAGTGCTTGTGTTCAACTTTTCCAGCAATAAATCTAGACAGCTAGATGTTGCAGAGTGTCAGTTCAGCTTTAAGTTAAGTGTGCTTGTGCACATTTTGTGTGGTGTGTTCAACTGGTCCATTCTTTTTGTCAAGAATGTGATACATTATAAAGTGAAAAGCAGAAATGAAGTCATTGTTGCTATCGTAGTTTGTGATAGCTTGGGCCTCTCACATCCCTGTACAGGAAAAACATTTGCAGCACACATTTTCAGGATGGAGTTGAAAAACAACTTATTTTGTCAAACACAGGAGCCGTTGGAAAGTCATTCACATTTTTATTTGTAAAATTACTGCCATGTTGTGTTAAGACCTGTCTGATACACTCCAGGGAAAAACAGATTAAGATGTTGCCTGAGCTCCTCTTTCCTATTCTACATGAGAATATTCCTCTCGCTTATTAAGAGTTGAATGACAAAGCAGAAATCAATTACCGCTGGTGTTGGAGGTATCGCTGCAGATATGATTTGACCTTGCTTTCAGGTCCTGTTTATAAGAAGCAAAATAGCAAACATCCATCAAAATGAAATATGATTCAAAGTTTACTAAACAGACTTTTCTTTTTTTTATTGCTTGGGGATCCAATGGTTTATTCTCCATTTTTAGCAAAAACAAAACTGCAAGAATTGAGTAGTTTGGCAATACCCTCTGTTTGGATTAACCTGGTAAAAATAGGCTATTAGCTAGATAGATAGCGAGGGCAGCTGCTGATCTTCAGTTCTCCAGGCTCAGTCTGTGGTGAGGTGACATTCAAATTGTGCATTAAGAAAACTCACATAAATATACAAAAAAAGAGATTTTTTTGGTTGAAAAAATAAACTTTATGGAGATACAAAGGGCAGCACAAACTCTTGAACTGAAGTAGTTTTTCTTAGAAAAAACCAGTATCTGTGGGGTGAGCACTGGACTGGGGAACCTGTTTACATTTTACCTGTTTACATTTTATTTGACATACTGGACAGATGTTTACATTGACCAAGCCACGGTTAAACACATAGTCCCTTGAGGAAATCTGTCACGCCAGCTGGGTAATTATCTAGGGTGGAAATGTCTTGCAGCTGAACAAATTAAATGAGATGTTTTCTTAATAATATGTTCTTGACATATTGTCAAGATGCTATTAGTCTAAACACTGTAACTGCTGCCATTTGACCTCGTGATTTATTCTAAGGCAGTGTTGTGCTTTTGGTTGACCAGGCTTAAGCACCAAACACTTTAGCAGGACAGAGGAATAGTATCACTAGTACAGCATATACAGTATATGTCACATAGGCATGATTTGGAATGATTATATTATTGGTTACAGGAATGTTCTGTTCCTTTTGTACAAGCTAGGCTGCTATCTGAATACAGCTAGACTTCTGTATGTTTTTTTAAAGCCATTTTGGTCAACTTTGCAAGGACCTTTGTTACAAGGCATTATTGCACATACGTGTACTGTCAACCCTGGAGAAAAGTGTTTGTGGGTCACGCATGCTTACTCTCCGTGGACACGGATGTTACTTACTGGTTTATACTACAGTTGTACAGTATTGTATTCATAGCTATAAAAAAAAAATCTAATCCAGGCTTTGGTGTTATTCATGCTACATTAATAACTACACACAAAGGATTTGGAGTACAGTACGTAGTATCATTAAAGTGTATAGTACATTATGTAACGATTGTGTCGTACCAATTCCCTTTTAAGAAAAGGGTTCCCTTTTGTATTGCATTGCATAATAGCCTAAACCTAATGTAGTCATATGTTCTATTTTACAGTACACGTAAGGAAGGACATACTAGGAATGTGGGCTGCAAGTTGGGGCAATATTATTGCTGCAAATATAACTTTGCAAAACCTTGTTTTTATATCAGCTTAATGCTGCTAAATCCTTGTTGTCTGAAAACAAAAAAGCAAGCTGAGCAGGAAACCCCTTCAGAACAAAGGATAAAAAACAGAACTGGTGCCTTAACAGAATACACACCTCGGAAGCACCAAATCCCTTCTTGTTTCATTATGAATAACTGGATTAATATTTATCAAACCAAGCATTGTGCAGTAAACGTATACTCATGACAGCAGTGCAGGGAGTGAGACGCATGTTAATAAACACTGTCATCCTTATTAATGCTACTTTAATTATGACGAGGAAAGTGCACAGCTCTTTGTAAATGATTCATTGTCGAAGAGTCTAATGGTGCATATGATGGTATTAGTAGAAAGACTCCCAGATCTCAGTATTGTGGAAATTGCTGATTGCATGGGACTGCAGAGTGATTAATTCAACAAAAATGTAAAAACCCTTGGGACAACAGTACATGTCTGTACTTTTTAAAAAATATGTCTGGGGCTCCTCTTCTCAGAGTTGAAGTTTCTAAGAAAATGTGAGCTTTTTGTTTTTGTTATTGTTAAAACTGTGTAACATACTGAAATCTACTGTGTGTTAATATATACAGTATTTGTTCTTTATCTCCAACAGTGGAAACACATTTTTCAAGCTTTACTTACACTGTACAGCATGTAGATTGTATGTATTTTTGTTATATACAATGTATTTAATGAATGTGATGATAAAGCAGGATTCCAGAGACAAACATAAATAATAATGTGCATGACATTAGCATGTTCCCTTGACACATGAGAACAGTGTACATGTTCACCCTTCATTTAAATATGCTTTATTTTGCTCTTATCTGCCCCCTATTTTACTGCATTTAATCCTGTACCTCAGAATATTGTAATCTCCCAAGTGTTTAATCTGTAGTATTTTGTACTTAATCATATCCTGATGTAACTATCACTACTTAATCATATCCTGATGTAACTTTCACTATTATCTGCTGTATTATTGAATTGTGGTTTGTCACACTTGAGAATTATTGTATTTCTTGTTCTTATTGTATGACTTATATTGTAACACTTGAATGTATTTGTATTTGCTTGCGATTGTAAGTCGCCCTGGATAAGGGCGTCTGCTAAGAAATAAATAATAATAATAATAATACATTTATACAATAGCCTTCAAGCCAATCAAGCCACATGCATGACTATACACACTACTATGTTCATTCCTATTATCTGACCACGACCTGATCATTAATTCTGAAACACACACACCTGCTGCTGCATTCACATTAACTTCCTGTGCCAAAGCAGTAGCTGCACTGACATGCATGCACCCAGGGTTTTTGTATCGATTTCTGAATACACATTTTGCCCATAATAGATTTTTCTAGCTATCATTTGTTTTATGCTAAAGGCATCTATTGTGCCTGTTTGGCTGCTGGATGATCCATTTCAGGAATCTCAGTAGAAATGCACAGTATGTCTGACGGTGTTCATTAATGATACTTACGCTAGAAAATACCTCATTTTACTACTCATGTCAGAGGTAATTTCCATTAAAGTAAAGCCAATGATCAATCACACACCTTCTTCATTGAATAAACACAATTGCCAGGCCTGTACAATGCAACAGCATGACAGTCAAAAAGAAATATGCACATTCTTCCTTGATGCATAAAAACAAGTATAAAAACATCCCTCAACATCGATCTGTGAAACTTTCAAAAGCACATATTTGGAAAGTCCTGGAATTAGTCTTTATAATCTACAAGACTTTCAAGGTATCCACTCACATGGTCTCAAAATGTTCATTTTTTTCTGATTGGTGGTTATTCATATTTTTTTCTTGTTTTAGAAAAGTTTAATTTCCATGTTAATAGCACAATGAGACATCTTTAATGTTGTACTTGTTTCATGGCAGTAATGGATTAGCTGAGTAAAACACACATGGCAAGGATGATAATGAAGGCGGGGGCAGTTATTCATTGAGATGAATTCACCAGGAAGCACATGGATGCCTAATCGGGTGCACGATCTTTATTTGCACAGACATGGTCCTGCATAGAGAGATGCAGGGAGATGGTGAAGGTCGAGTCCCCAAGGAGCTTCTGTTGCCAATGATCCTCGGAAGTGTTTCTTAAGCTTGAGAAGGGACATGGGCTGAGGAGAATCATTTTGAAAAGAAAATCAAAGAGCTGTCAGAATCTAAACTGGCGTATCACAGAAAGCTGGCAGAAGAGTTCTAATCCACTCAAGGAGCCATGGAGGCAATGAATCGCTGAATGCAGCACTTCATGATGACAGTTGAAAAGAGCTGCAGGTGGAATGCACTGATATATTATTAAACAAAACAGACTAAAAGGGAAGATTAGTTGAGGAAACACAGAGGAAAGCTACTCTAGTTGAGTTTCCTCAGGCTGCAATCAGTCACGAAGGGCATCGTGTTCTACACCACAGTGACATCTAGTGGTAAAGCAGATTATTACACCCTCACATCTTACAAGAACCCTTGGCAGTTGGCATTTAAAAAACAAACATGGGGTGAGGAATGTTCTGTTCATTAATTTTTTAACAGAACTGGTTAAATGTGTTTCAGCAGCTTTAAGTCAATGCAGATACTGATTTAAACAGAACTTAATATTCTTTTGAATGGATGGTAATTTTGTATTGCTGACTGGGTGTGTGGGAATTAGTATGTTAACATGCTAATTCAGGGTATTACTCACAAACCACAGGTGTGCGATGCTGAAGACATTCATCTTAAGTATTGCGCTTTGCCATCATTCATGTCGCGCCGTATAGGAATATACAACACAAACGAAAACATGTTTCAAAAATATATATATGACTGTGACAGGATGACAGAGGTGGAGACAGTGTGAAAAGTTCAAAATAAAGCTTTTAATACACAAAACATACAAAATAAACCGGCACGAGGGCCAAACAAAAGGGTTTTAAACAGAATAATAGACAAAGCAAAATTACAGATAAATGGTAATGCCACCAAGGCTCTTCAAACAAAAAACAAATAAACAAACAAACCAACAACAAACCCACAACCCCCCAAAAGACCAAAAGACCAAAAGACCAAAAGACCAAAAGACCAAAAGACCAAAAGACCAAAAGACCCTTCCTCTCCTTCTGGAATTCTCCCCCTAAGGGGAGGCTGAGGCCTCCTTTTATGCCAGGTGGCTGGGTGTTAATTGAATAATTGATTGCTCCCACCTGACACAATCAACCTGGGCAGGGAGGAGAATTTAACCCCATCCCTGCCAGTATTTACAAGGGCAGAGCCCTGTTCTGCCACAATGGCTTATAACTGGGTGTGTTATCACTACAAAATCCTGTTCCTGTTAAGTTACTTATAAATAACTCATGAAGATTACTTTCTGCCAATGGGAAGTGATTCTGTTGGTTTGTTCTGTAAATAAGTCTTATCCGTCTTACACCTTAGGGAAACCCTTGAGCAATTGGAATTCTTCATGTTTGCCTGATAAGTGTACTATTTACATAACCAGCTGGCCATGTCACGTTTTCATGTGGTTTACTGTCTATTTTATATAAGGAAGTGTATGTACGTGAAGATTCATTTAAAACATAATATATCAAATATGTGTATATATTGTATTGTTTTTGTTGACAAAAAAAGACACATTCCTACACATTATGCTTTCCTTTATTTAGGTAATGACAATTTACTCTCAGGTTAGCAGCAATTCAATTCCAATAAAGCCCATAGGATCCTTTTAGTGAATTGAAATCCAAGGGTGGAGCCCAGCACTGATCAATGGCTTTTACCATACATTGTTACAGTTACTTTACAGAATGAGGATTTACAGGGAAGATCATTTAAGATTAGAAATTATTTGCTTTCACAGTTGTGCACCGCATTCCTATCGGTCTAAGAAAGTTGAACAAACAACAGGAAGCTTAGTATATTTAAACTACCAATTTCCATTAGTTGATCTCTTTGGGGTATATATGAACCATATACATTTTAATTCGCCCAGACATAAAAAAAAAAAACTGTTTTTACCTGCCTTTAAAATATTTCTTCTACGGCAATACCGGTAGATATTAACTAATACAAGCCTAACATACTGTAAATATCTTTGCAGATATTTTATCAAAAATAAAAAGAACAATTGTATTCATAGCAGTCTACATTTATAAGAGTATTTCCCTTGTAAACATATGCAAGATTTTCCATTAGGATTTATTATCATTAGTGGATAGTGTTCTGCTTAACAATCACTTAGATATCAAGCAACAGACCTCTGTGAGAAATTCTGTATCTGGAATGCAATTCAGCTTATTATCTATAGACCTGGCTCAACAGAAATCTACAGGGTCTAAATCTCACCACGAAGCACCCCTGCTTTCAATATAGCTTTTGTTATTCATATAATTATGGTATAGTATAAGCATTTGATGCTACAAGACTATTTACCTGTTGTATGGACAATTATAGTAGCCAAAAATAGAAAAGTTACTGTATTTTCCCCGTTTTAGGTTAGACACTTGCGCACAAGGATGGTTATTTGTTAGTTTGACCTTGTAAATAACAAAGAGGCAGGTTACATAGCCAGAACTGTATGCTATATACAGTGTTTTATGGAGATGCTCATAAACATTGAGTTTTATAAAAAGTTACAATCAAGCATTACAAATTAAAACACTCAATCAAAAGATATATAAAAAAAAACTAAAAACAAACTAGTAACTTTTTTTTTTTTACCAACATCTTCAACAATTTATCTAGTATACAGAATACATTATTTCCAAGCAACACAGTACAGTGCAGTATATATACAATATGATATGGTTCTCAGTATAGCCTCTCTTAGCTAACACATAATGCAGCCACACCTTGCTGATACAGACTTTCTTGTGAAGCATGAAGAAATGAAGTTTTAACTCACTATTCCTAGGTAAATAGTATTCTTATTCTTATCCCTTTCACAGAACAGCCTAGCGAGAATGCAGCTCTCCTTGTTTCTCCCCTCTTCTTTGCTTGGGATAAGGCATGGTGAGTTTTGATACGGATTCTATGTACAGCGGCAGATATAAAGGACAGAGATTAAGGACACTGGCTGTTGTGTGGTTGTTTCACAACTGGCAAGTACTGCATTGTATATGGACTGTGTTTTTATGAAGTTATTACAACTGTGCATTTAAAGTGCTCCAAACTGGGTTACAGCTCTGATTGCTCGCACTCTAACTCACCTTCTCTGCAGCTGGGCAGCTGACTTGAATCATGTGATTAAGCTTGGCTATTACTTCTACACTCTCCAAGCCAGCGGCAGAGATAAAGGACAGAGATTAAGGACACTGGCTATTCTGTGCAGTGTGCAATCCCTTCATCAAACTACAGCGCCACTAAGCCCACCCGACTCCAGGATACAGATTCACTTTGATATTTTTACATCTATTTGTTATCTAGTTATATTACTTTAATATGGAGAGTGACAAGCGAGCCAGTGCTTGTGATGTCTGTGAAATGTTTTTGGTAGTTAACATTTTGTGTTTCAGGGTGAATTTTATCAGTGCATTTCTATTCAGACCTTAAGAGAAAAAAAATCCTGTCCCTTGAAAAACAAATTGATACACTTAGATCAATCAGCCCCAATGAACAATTAATTGCAAGCAGTTTTAATTATTGTAATAATCCATGGACTGTGTTAGACACAGTAGGGCAAACTACTCTAGTCAATGACTTCAACTTTGTGCATGAAATCACTCAAACAGATGGTGGAAATAGTTTAAACTTGTTACAGGAGGTTAGCGTCTATCATCAAAAACAAAAACAATTAGTCTCTGAGGTAGTTAAAGAGCCAGACACTGGGAACTGGGCTACTGTAAGGAACAAGGGAGGTAAAACCAGTCAAGAGACTTCTACAAGCATCAGTCTGTCGAATAGATTTCATGTTTTAAGTACTAATGACTCCTCCCTCCTCTAGCTCCTCTAACGACTTTGCCTCTTTCTCCCCCCCACCCCCCCGGTTCACCTCCTACCTCTCTGACCGCAACTACCAGGTAACCTGGCGCGGCTCAACCTCCACACCTCACGTGACAAGACCTGAATAAATTAGTGATGAAGATGAACTCCTCCACTTGTATTTTAGATCCAATCTCCACTAAATTCCTCAAAGACATTTTTAACGATCTGTGTCCTTTGGTTTTGGAAATTATAAATAAATCCTTGTCAACTGGAATAGTTCCTGCTGCTTTTAAAACTGCCCTGGTTAAGCCCATACTCAAAAAACCTAACTTAGACCCGACTATTTTAAGCAACTTTAGACCTATATCCAATTTACCTTTTGCTGCTAAGGTTTTAGAGAAGGTGATAGCTGGCCAACTCAATATATTTCTTGGTGATAATCAAATACGTTTCAATTGGGCTTTAGATCTGGTCACAGTACAGAGACTGCCCTAAGTGCTGAATGATTTGCTAATGAGCGCAGACTCCAGTCACATATCCGTTCTGGTTCTGTTAGATCTAAGTGCAGCATTTGATACCATTGATCATGCTAATTTTAACTGAACGCCTTGAAAATTGGATAGGGCTATCAGGAACTGTTTTAGACTGGCTTAGGTCATATCTCATGGACAAGCAGAATTATGTTTAAATAGCAGACTGTATCACAATGTCCCCCAGGGCTCCCTTCTTGGCCCCTTACTATTCTCCTTATAGATGCTACCATTAGCCATGCACATTTCCACTGTTATGCTGATGACACACAACTTTACATTTCTGTAAAACCTGGGCATATATTGGCTGTCTCCACCCTAATTTCATGTCCCCAAATTTTTTGCAGTTAAATTCAGGTAAGACTGAAATCTTGCTGTTAGGTTCTCAGCAGAAATTGGGAGTTTTTAAATTCTATAAAAACAAATTTAGGTAAATATAATTCAAATATAAATTCCAAGGCCAGAAACCTGGGATTCGTAATTGATTCTGATTTATGTTATTATTATTATTATTTACTTCTTAGCAGACGCCCTTATCCAGGGCGACTTACAATTGTTACAAGATATCACATTATTTTTACATACAATTACCCATTTATACAGTTGGGTTTTTACTGGAGCAATTCAGGTAAAGTACCTTGCTCAAGGGTACAGCAGCAATGTCCCCCACCTGGGACTGAACCCACGACCCTCCGGTCAAGAGTCCAGAGCCCTAACCACTACTCCACAATGTTTTGAGGCTCATATTCGCAATACCACTAAAGTGTCCTTTTATCATTTACATAACATTGCCAAGATTAGGTCTTTTCTGTCACTGCCTGATACTGAGAAGCTAATTCATGCATTTGTTTCATCTAGACTGGATTAGTGCAATGCTCTGTTATCTGGGCTACCAAATCATAACTTATTCCGTTTGCAACTTGTTCAAAATGCAGCTGCCAGGGTGCTAAGTAGAACAAAGAAAAGAGAGCACATAACTCCAGTATTGGCTGCACTTCACTGGCTTCCAATACCTTTTAGAATTGATTTTAAGGTCTTGCTGCTGACTGACAAGGTGCGCCATAGTCTGGCTCCTGACTATCTAAGAGCTCCTGTGCCCACATGCACCTGTCCGTGCTCTAAGGTCAGTCGACTCTGGTCTTTTGCTTGTTCCAAAGATTAAGACCAAGAGAAAGGGTGAAAGAGCTTTTAGCTATAGCGCACCAAGATTGCGAAATAGATTGCCATCCAACATCAAAGAAGCAACTCATTTTTTAAGATTAGCTTTTGAATCCTGATTTTATGTACCAATCTATTATTATTTTAAACTTGTTCACTGTAGTTCTGTTTTTAAACCGAGTTGTTGCTTACTTTTTATTAATATTACCTATTTTGCTGTAAAAATTGTGTTTAATTCTGTATTTTGTTGTTTTTTATTGTATTGTAAATCACTTTGAGACACTTTGTGTGAAAGGTGCTATATAAATAATCTTTAAACTTTAAAAATAAACTATGTTCAAAATAAACATGGTGCATTGTTTGTTTTTGATTACGATATGCATGGATGGAGATTATGTATCTGTCAGGCTTGCAATGGATAGCTAAACGACTGAGACACATTGGGGTCTGTTTAAATCAAGGCCCTTTGTGTACTTAAAGTTATTAGCAGTGCACTTATTAGACATACTCTTCAGTTGACCTTCAAAGAAATTAGACAAACATTTCATCGAGAAGTCTTTGACAATGCCGTTTGTGTTTATACACATACACAAATATATGCAAAATACATTGAAAGTCTTTTTATTCCTACACGAAAATGTAAAGGAATTCATTGCAACATAAAAAAAAATCATTTTTGGTCTTTAAATACCAGTTTCCAAAATTCCTCAACTGTAAAGTTTGCATTCCTCTCAGCCAGTTGCCTCAGTGCTCGAGCCTCCTTCTTGGACTGCTCAAAGCTGGGTTTCCAGACCTCCCTCACAGATGACCATCTTGTGGGGCCATGTGACAGGCTGAAGGCCTTGGGTGCTGGGCAGCTAAGATGATTTGCTTGGGCCTTCCATAATCTCGGCACTAACCCCTATCAAAGAAATAATACATGCAAGACAAAAAACTAAAATTAAAATTGATTTTATTGCTTTATACTAATTCTGTCATTTATAAAAAGCTTTGCAGATAAAGTAGGACCGGAAATGACACACCACTGAATAGCTTATCCAGTGGCAACGATCGTCCTTCTATTCATTTCCATGGGCTATGCGATGTCATCACCATGGTTCCCTTAAAACCTTTTGTTTTGTTGTTTGTAGTTTCATATTACCTCACAGCCATTGAATAATCAGATTATGGCACTCAGAATGTGTGTCATTGTGGGATAACGACACTTCATAACACACCCGGGGCAGATCCAGCAAGGTGGTAAAAAGCAGGGTGACCAAACTCAAATCAAAGCACTTTACAGTCCTCTTCTTTCAGTATTTGTTCAAAAATAAGAAATGGGGAAATGTAAATGTAAGCTATGGCCCGTTATAAGCAACACACAAGCCAAACCATAAACAAATTCAGTTGTCTGAAGATGGTACAGTTGAGTAGAAATGCAGCTGAAGGTCATGCATAATTGCGTATAATCGGGGTGCGGAAAATTGAAGTGTTACTGTACCATAGAAACAGGTGGTGCAATATCTGCTGAAAAGGCAGCAAAAATCAAGGACTTTCCCTAACCTATCCTGGCAAAGAGAGAAAAAAAAGCAAACTAGGAGGCCAGTGGAGGCACCAAATGTACAGTGAATGTACATTGAGCTTACAAAACAATTCCAGGAAAACCTGATTGCTGCACTTCCACTTCAAGAGTCGTAGGAAAATCAGCGCTTGGTTATGGGACCGAGAAGGATTAGTAAAGTGGGAATCTGAATTATTTTACAACTCTCAGAAGTAAGTCCTCAGTACCCAATCACTGCTTTTCCAATAACTTGTGTGTTTTCCATGTCCATGCAATTTTCACGTTACCCTTGAGGTAATACCCTTGCGCCCCAATGAGATATATTCAAGGACTGATCGATAAAATACAACACCATTAAAAAAAAAATACTGTTATCTATTATAATGGAAAATGTGAGATGTATGAAGTGATGGTAATAATATTTTGTCCTGGTTAATCCAAAGGAATTTCAATGCGGACATTTCAGCAGACTATTTATTCATTAGTATTGTAAAAGGGTTAAATGCAAATACCATTTACCTGTTTCTTTCTGTTGAGGTTCTCCCACACCCTGTTACACACCATACATTCAAAGGCATCGATATAGTTATCCTGGGAAATATCCTGAACTCCCCAGTTGCGTTCCTTCATCGTGGTCAGAAGCATCTGGTTTGAGATTTCACCGGTCCACTTCCATTCCAGGTAGGCCTCATACTTTTTGTCATTTTGGTCAAGATCTTTTATATACTCTGCCAGGTCTTGCGGGGAGGCAAATGTGTTGACTAGGACCGCACTTTTATTACTGGGGAGCCACTTTGCAATACTGGGAGATCCATAGTATACAGGGACCACTCCAAGCTTTAGGGGCCGCCAGAACTTTTCTGTAATGTAGTCGTCACACACTGCATTTTCAAAAGAAAGGATGAACTTGTACTGGGCAAGAATCCCGTAGAAGTGACGGTCATCCATTGCGCTCGGGTACTTCAGGGGAGGAGGCAAGTCCCTGTTATGGAGACACTCCCCGTAAGAGTCCACCTCAATGTACTTCATGAGCTCCCGCACGTAGCTATCCCTGTCTGAAGGCGGGTCACAGTCAGACTGCACATAAACCAGCGGAGCCAGATTTTGTCTCTGGCTGTTCTTCTTGGATAAAGGAACCAGGTAGGTGTGTGACTTCAGCACCTCCACACTTTCCAGGTACTGCGTGGTGAGAGGCATGTGGGAGTGGCTGCTGAAGGTTGCCGTGTGGTTGAAAAGGGTGATGGACGGCTCATGGAAGAGTTTATAGTTGTTTTTAGGGGACTCTTCGTGGAACAGGGCCCAGTGATGACTGGGTTTGCGAGGAAAAGGAAGGCTCTCTATGTTGAAGTCAGTACCTGATAAATAAGAAAGAAATTACAATGCGGTTTAAGGCTAGACACAAAAACTAGACAAGTCCTAAATCCTGTTAGAATAACTCTCAGTTATATCTGTCTACAGAAAAAACAAAATCAAACAATGGGAATCTAATGTGACTCTGTACCCCAATATATAGACACATCCCTATCACTCTCTTGAACAGATCCCATTCAGTATGCTTAGTCATTTGGCACCACCTATCCTGTGCTGTCGTTGACAATTACCACCAATACACTCATTCTGCAGGTTTTCTTTCTTTAAAACCCCCACACTTTGACTAGCAAAAAAGCTCCTCCCTGTTTTTTTTACTATTATTATTATTATTATTATTATTATTATTATTATTATTATTATTATTATTATTATTATTAATTAAAGCTCAATTAACCCCCTTCCAACCGGTTTCTTTTTTGTTCAGAACAACATCCACCAAACATCACTAGTTAAAGGATGAGTTATATTAATTAGTAAATGGGCCTTCCTTATCTGAGAGCTCAGCCATTATAAGCGTCAGTATAATAAAAGGTACTTGATATTAAAGCACATGGATTTACCTGGCGCCTTTCCATCCAATATCAGCAACATCAATTAACTGCACTGTACTGATACCTCTAAAAGCACAACATGAAAGTTTAAATTCAGAATGTCACTAAAGATCATCCAGATTAAGAAAAATTCTGTTCTGCATTAAACTGCCATTGCATTTCCCCTGGGTGTCTTACCTCTTTCTTTTTTTGTTACAACACTAAAAAATGACACCACTTTGCTAGATAACTTTTCTATTAAACTGGAGTCTGAGAGCACCACCAGCCAAAATAAATGGGACTGCCATGCACAATTTAATTTAGTAAATCATGCAAATCTGTTTCAAGCTCTTTAACCTGGACATCAACACAGAAAACACCATCATTCACAGAAAACACTATGAACCAAAAACCTTAATTCAATATCCAGCTGCACTGTGTGTTAGTGACAGCCTTGACTTGCATAAATAAGGAAAAACATTGAGTGTAATAGCTCACATCACCTGTAATTGAAAAACCCAGTACTGGAAAACCCCAAAAGCTGTATAACAAGGATGAGCAATACTTGAAGATAATATCCTTAAGGAATAGAAAGAAGACAAGCGTTGAATTGAGAACTGGCAGAAGGCACAGGTGTCGTTGTCCATCAAATCAACAGTACAAAGGTCACTCTTGAAATCAGGACTTAAAGGATGTGTTACAGTAAGAATACCTCTGTTAAGAAAGGGGAACAAGAACTAGGCACTAAAATATGCACAAGAACACAGAAACTGGACCATGGAACAATGGTCAAAGGTGCTTTGGACTGTTGATGGATGGACAACACCACCTGTGCCTTCTGTTGTTGAAAATCAAGTGATGCAAGCTATTTCACTCAATGTTTTTCCTTCTTTATGCAAGTCAAGGTTGTTATAATAGTAGAAAACACTAGTGGAGGCTTTCTAAATTGTTGATGCTCACAATGCATCAGAGCAGAAAAATGCAACATGTCTACGACTTTTGCACAGCAGTGTGTATATATATTGTAGCTATCTCGGTTAACGCAGGCAGGCGCATCACAAAGGGCGAGGCAATCCACACACAGGCGAAGGGCGGGCGTGAACCCGGGACATCTTGCACTAAAGCATAGCGCCGATACCGCTGTACAAAAGAGCCGGCTCCTTTGCAAGGAGCGTATACAGGGCTCGTGTCTTCGTGTGTCACCTACCAGCCCTGCAGCTGCCTTCCCCCGTGCACCCTACACTAATAAATATATATATATATATATATATATATATTACACAGTATATATATATATGGGCAGCTGGCTCTTTGAGCTAATTTATATATATATATATATATATATATATATATATATATATATATATATATATATATATATATATATACACACTTATACATAGTAGGGCTGTCAATTAATAGCAGTTAACTTCTGTGATTAAAGCATACATTTTTTGGGAGATTAATTTTTTTAACACACATTAATCACACTCCTGTCTTGTCCCTCTTGGCATACCGTAATTAATTTCCTGCAGCACCATTTCAGTGCATGCCAGGACTGAACGAGTGTAGTCTTCGTTTGAAAATAAAATTAGTCAAGGAACCGCATTATGTAGCAAAGCACTCACACTGAAAGACTTGTATCTACTGTCAAAGTGAGTTCCAGTATCACAGAAGTGCATCTAGTCTGCTGTACCACCTGCATGCTAGACATGCTTTCACTTCTCAAAATACAGCAACAAATGAAACCCGTCAGTTTCTCACAGCACTCTTTTAGAAATTCAGGATCGCTGCAAACCCATGAATCAAGCTCAGTACTATAACCAGTGCTGTTGGAAAGCTACCGACTGCAGACCGTTAACATTGTTTATTTCAATAACCACATTTATTTTTAAACTATATTATTTACAATTATGGAAGATATAACCGTTATTATATTATTATTTAAACGGCAATGAAAAACATCCGTTTATGAGTAAAGGAAACTGATCATTGTAAATGCAGTAAGGTGAGCAATAAACTGACTCCATTGGGATCTAGCAGCTGGTTCAAACAATTTTAATTAAATATAAAACTATAACAAGAATCCAGAAATAGGAAAATAGGGTTTTTATGCTGGGTTGTTTTTTGGATGATAATAATAATAATAATAATAATAATAATAATAATAATAATAATAATAATAATAATAATAATAATGATAGTGTAGGTCGGTATAAGTTTGTGTGCGCTCTTCAGAGGAGCCGGCCGCGTTCATAAAGTGTATAAACAATGTCCAAACGAGATTTCTCTGTTCAATATTCTTTATTTCCTTGGCACAGGTTTGTTGGTTTCAGTTACAGCATTAGAATACAGAGCTCAAAGTAACCCTTGGTAACGATCTCTCCCCCTCGTCCCAAGACACCACCAAACTCCCCACAGTTCAGCAGCCACGTCACAGTGCGTAAGGACTTCCAGTTAAAGCTACAGTACCATTAGCTGAACAGTGCAAGTACTGTAACCTGTCCAAAACAATAGAAAATACATTCCAACATTACAACAGCATCAGTCATAAAACAAACTTAAATGAGATGGATGCATTAATTGTATCAATTAAATAGGCAATTAAAACCAAGATGAACTGGCATTCATTTTATAAAAATTTCAAATCGCAATTATTTTCTTTAATTCTTATCAGCCCTAATACCCAATATATATATATATATATATATATATATATATATATATATATATATATATATATATATATATATATATATATAGTGTCATCTCTCAAGTAATGAGCCCCCTCTAGTGTTTTGTTTGTGAAGTGGAATAGTGATGTGCAAATGCAATCTTTAAAACTGAAATTACTTACTTTCAAATATTTGTATTCCTGTTGACATTTCTTAGTTTTGAGAATTTCATTTTAATGAGTTAGAAGCATATTATTATTATTATTATTATTATTATTATTATTATTATTAACAATAATAATAATAATAATAATAATAATAATAATAATAATAATAATAATAATAATAATAATAATAATAATAATAAATAGTTAACCTTATCACTGCTTTTTGTGGACCATTTTCCCTGAGGTCCAGTTATTGCATTATAAATTTACTAGCAATGCTATACATGCAACACTTCCTGCTATTATTGCTCCTGTGTCTCTTCATGATAGCGTTGATCCTTGTGTGTGGTGCATTAATGTAGATTTGGAGTTCAGTAAGGCTTAGTGTGGAATGCATCATTCATTTGTGTTCATATGAAATACATTCTCATTACTTTAAGAAGCTGCCAAGTACTTATCGTTATTAATGGAACTTTACTATTACCATATTTATTTTAAAATAATTCAAACACAAATTCATCTTTAAATACTTCATGATTAAACATACGAAAGACATACAGCAAACGTCTCATTTGATATTGCATTTCTGTATTTATTATACAGACTTGTTTTCCTTGCACCCTCACTGATTTTAAGTTTCAGCCCGTGGTTCTGAATGGTTACATCCTGAATGTAACTGTCAGAAGAAAGGCTCCCATCCTACAGCAACACCCCAAGTCCTGTCTGTGTCAGTGAATAGGTTATTGAACCTTCTTGTTTCCCAGACACCAGCTGCATTCTGATGCTTTCTCCAGTTTAAAAAGCGCTGTAAAGAACCCTAGTTCTGTTCTGATAGCGATCTCTAATCATACCAGCAGAATAAAAAAAAGTACATTAGTCTGTCAGAATCCCATATTTTACTCTATCACAGAGAAACCAAATCATCTTTAAATGCCTCACACACACAGAGCTCCCCTTTTATACCACTGTAGCCGGAAGCCATAGTTAAGAGACTGTGCTGTTTGTGTTCTGCCTTATAACAGAGTTTAAAAGACTAATTCCTGTTTTCAAACACTCCTCATAATAAAATATAGTACTTTACAATAATGAAACAAACACTGGAAAAGGAGCGGCCATCTTGTTGGGCTTTTGTGATAAGGTAATTAATTATTTTCAGATATAACTTTTGAGCACAGCATTTTTAATTTTGTGATCTGTTTTGCAGGTTTAGATATAAAAGTCATTATTTTGATATTTGGTCAAAGGGCTTCAATATTTCATTATTTTTGACTGAACTTGACAGCACATAGTAGGGCTGTCAATTAATTGCAGTTAACTTCTGTGATTAAAGCATACATTTTTTGGGAGATTAATTTTTTTAACACACATTAATCACACTCCTGTCTTGTCCCTCTTGGCATACCGTAATTAATTTCCTGCAGCACCATTTTAGTGCATGCCAGGACTGAACGAGTGTAGTCTTCGTTTGAAAATAAAATTAGTCAAGGAACCGCATTATGTAGCAAAGCACTCACACTGAAAGACTTGTATCTACTGTCAAAGTGAGTTCCAGTATCACAGAAGTGCATCTAGTCTGCTGTACCACCTGCATGCTAGACATGCTTTCACTTCTCAAAATACAGCAACAAATGAAACCCGTCAGTTTCTCACAGCACTCTTTTAGAAATTCAGGATCGCTGCAAACCCATGAATCAAGCTCAGTACTATAACCAGTGCTGTTGGAAAGCTACCGACTGCAGACCGTTAACATTGTTTATTTCAATAACCACATTTATTTTTAAACTATATTATTTACAATTATGGAAGATATAACCGTTATTATATTATTATTTAAACGGCAATGAAAAACATCCGTTTATGAGTAAAGGAAACTGATCATTGTAAATGCAGTAAGGTGAGCAATAAACTGACTCCATTGGGATCTAGCAGCTGAATCAAACCATTTTAATTAAATATAAAACTATAAAGAAAATAGGAAAACAGGGTTTTTATGCTGGGTTGTTTTTTGGATGATAATAATAATAATAATAATAATAATAATAATAATAATAGTGTAGGTCGGTATAAGTTTATGTGTGCTCTTCAGAGGAGCCGGCTAGGTTCATAAAGTGTATAAACAATGTCCAAAACGAGATTTCTCTGTTCAATATTCTTTATTTCCTTGGCACAGGTTTGTTGGTTTCAGTTACAGCATTAGAATACAGAGCTCAAAGTAACCCTTGGTAACGATCTCTCCCCCTCGTCCCAAGACACCACCAAACTCCCCACAGTTCAGCAGCCAAGTCACAGTGCGGAAGGACTTCCAGTTAAAGCTACAGTACCATTAGCTGAACAGTGCAAGTACTGTAACCTGTCCAAAACAATAGAAAATACATTCCAACATTACAACAGCATCAGTCATAAAACAAACTTAAATGAGATGGATGCATTAATTGTATCAATTAAATAGGCAATTAAAACCAAGATGAACTGGCATTCATTTTTTTTAATTTCAAATCTCAATTATTTTCTTTAATTGCTTATCAGCCCTAATACCCAATATATATATATATATATATATATATATATATATATATATATATATATATATATATATATATATATATATATAGTGTCATCTCTCAAGTAATGAGCCCCCTCTAGTGTTTTGTTTGTGAAGTGGAATAGTGATGTGCAAATGCAATCTTTAAAACTGAAATTACTTACTTTCAAATATTTGTATTCCTGTTGACATTTCTTAGTTTTGAGAATTTCATTTTAATGAGTTAGAAGCATATTATTATTATTATTATTATTATTATTATTATTATTATTAATAATAATAATAATAATAATAATAATAATAATAATAATAATAATAATAATAATAATAATAATAATAATAAATAGTTAACCTTATCACTGCTTTTTGTGGACCATTTTCCCTGAGGTCCAGTTATTGCATTATAGATTTACTAGCAATGCTATACATGCAACACTTCCTGCCATTACTGCTCCTGTGTCTCTTCATGATAGCGCTGATCCTTGTGTGTGGTGCATTAATGTAGATTTGGAGTTCAGTAAGGCTTAGTGTGGAATGCATCATTCATTTGTGTTCATATGAAATACATTCTCATTACTTTAAGAAGCTGCCAAGTTATTAATGGAACTTTACTATTACCATATTTATTTTAAAATAATTAAAACACAAATTCATCTTTAAATACTTAATGATTAAACATACGAAAGACATACAGCAAACGTCTCATTTGATATTGCATTTCTGTATTTATTATACAGACTCGTTTTCCTTGCACCCTCACTGATTTTAAGTTTCAGCCCGTGGTTCTGAATGGTTACATCCTGAATGTAACTGTCAGAAGAAAGGCTCCCATCCTACAGCAACACCCCAAGTCCTGTCTGTGTCAGTGAATAGGTTATTGAACCTCCTTGTTTCCCAGACACCAGCTGCATTCTGATGCTTTCTCCAGTTTAAAAAGCGCTGTAAAGAACCCTAGTTCTGTTCTGATAGCGATCTCTAATCATACCAGCAGAATAAAAAAAAGTACATTAGTCTGTCACAATCCCATATTTTACTCTATCACAGAGAAACCAAATCATCTTTAAATGCCTCACACACACAGAGCTCCCCTTTTTATACCAGTGTAGCCGGAAGCCATAGTTAAGAGACTGTGCTGTTTGTGTTCTGCCTTATAACAGAGTTTAAAAGACTAATTCCTGTTTTCAAACACTCCTCATAATAAAATATAGTACTTTACAATAATGAAACAAACACTGGAAAAGGAGCGGCCATCTTGTTGGGCTTTTGTGATAAGGTAATTAATTATTTTCAGATATAACTTTTGTGCACAGCATTTTTAATTTTGGGATCTGTTTTGCAGGTTTAGATATAAAAGTCATTATTTTGAATTTGGTCAAAGGGCTTCAATATTTCTTTATTTTTGACTGAACTTCTGAATAAATCAAATTCAGCAGATGTGACTGGAAAGGTAACTTTGGTGGTGCAAACGACACTAAACCCTTGATTTTGCTCATTACGTTTTTAAAGTTAAATTCCACAGCCTGTTTGATCTGGGGAAAGGCTGCTACAGGAAACATGTTTGACATTTTTCTATTGATGATACTTACCATAGAAAAGGAACCCCTCTGTCATGGTGTGGTCATAGTACGTCTTATCAATGGTGAAGAAACATGTGTTCTTCCCACAGCCTCCTAACCTGCTGCCTTCACCAGTCAGAGGAGACCACCACACAAGAATGGGATACTGGTGACCTGGGTCAGACAGTCTTTCAATACCATTCAGCAGATTCTTAAAGAGATTAAGCTGGTCCACTTCTTGTTTGTTTCCACGCAGATCAGAGTGATGTGGCTTCTTTTTTTCAAACTGTCCCAATTCCACCAGAACCTAAAACACACACAAAGAAAGACCCTTTGACTTACATGTTCCTGCATAGATTTACATTAAGACACCACTAATATACACACAAGAGCTACTGGCTCGTGTTAAACAGGACATACTGGAATACTCATAGTATACCTTAGATTTTGAGAATGGGAATCTCAATTAAAATAGAAATTAGCTTGTAATATTGGACAATGTGAATTACTGCCTTTGATTGAGAGTACATTGCTGACATTTTGCCTATTGTTGGTCAGGGAGTTAGCGTGTACTACAAGAACAAATATGCAGTTCTGGAAGCAAATCCAAAAAAAGGTCATAATCCTTGACCTTGCACTAAAATCTGTACAAAATGAACTGCAAGAAATTCTTCAGAGTTCATGAGATATGGTCACAATGAATTATAATAATAATAATACTACAAAACCAGCATATCAGACAGCAATACACAGCCTAGTTGTTTTTAGAAGTTATTGTACATAGAAAGAAAAGAGGAAAAATTATCTATAGCCTATAGTGTAGGTTATCACAGTGAGTTTCACAAAACTACTAATGTAAATCATTTAAATACCAGGGTCTGTATTTTACACTTCTTCTAACATCAACACATTCACCTACATTAAAATCTTTAAGCATTAAAACAAAACAGAAAAGTAAACAAAAAATAAAAAAGAAGGTGGAAAGGACATTAAAACACACTGACTCGGGGGCAGGGATAGTTCAAAGTGGTTGTTAGGAAAGATAAGGAATGAAACAGGCTGAAATACCAGGAGAAAAGGAAGAGCAGAAGGGGTCAGTTTTTCATCAGGGAATGAAAGGAGGAGGAGCAGCAGCTGCAGGATTGAAGTCTCCCTGCAGAGGCAGATCAAGCCTGTAAACACGAAAGGAAAAGCCAGCAGAGATACTCTACAGTAATGGAAATTGCTTTGGTTAACCAGTTATTAAAACCTGTACAACACACAACACAACTATACCCCTGCCCCCCACAGCATCAAGCTGGTAAGACATATAAATGGAATTTACTCATATAACCAAATATTTTTAAGTTTAACTGCTTAGTCATAATTGCTGTCAAACATAATTATTTACTGTATTTTTTTTCTCTCATTTGAATTTGCTCTTACTGATTTTATTGTTTTTATAACTGCTCTTATCTGTAATGTAATATTCTATAATGTGATATTTTGTAATGTGATACTTTGTAACAACTGTAAGTTGCCCTGGATAAGGGTGTCTGCTAATAAATAAATAATAATATACTGCATTTTTATTAAACCATACCTTAACAGTAATTCAGAATGTTACCAATTTATAAATACGATTAATTTTAGGTGCCGTGAACTATAGCTTAAATATTCTCTTTATGACTTGATGAAGGTATGGCTGAATAATTACTGAACAACAATCTAATTCTCCAGGAGTCCAAATAACAAATACATGCAAACATAAAACATAAAGCTTGTATTTGCAAAGAACCCCTGTTCTAGAAAACGTTTTTATTATTAAGAAAAAACATTAAAAAAATAAATAAAATAAAACAAAAACATGTATTATTATTTTTGTTTTAAACTAAATAATTTAAAGCACCAAACCAGTATCCAGGGATTTGTAGATGTACTGGTTTTTTTCCCCGGTAAGCTCTCTGCTTAAAAAAAATAAAACAGTATATTTGCATGTATATAGTTACATCCAGTCAAGCGTGCACACACTTGGTTCTGTTTTCTTTCGAGTCACAGTACAGTTATACAGGATAACACAATGCTTCGCTAGCTACTCTTGTTGATTTTATCAATTGAATATTAACGGGAACTACTCGCTGTGAGTTTATCTTGTTTATATTTTAGTAAATAAATACAACTATTTTCAGAAAACTACACAGTCACGTGACTTACTAGGCACACTATAAACTGAAGTCTGATTATGTAGACAAATTACGGCGTGCTGTCTATTTAGTTTTAGTATTTTCTACTGTAGGCGTTAGTTTGTAAATTGAACAGGTTAACTGCTGTTCTGCGTTTAATATGAATGCAATATTGTGCATGCTTTACATTATAAAAAGTAAATAAATGTGCTTTGTTTGTACCTGGAGCGTAACAATGAGAAAAAACAACACGGCTGAAAAGCAAAAACAGTAAACCCAGAGTTTCTTCACACTCAATCTTGCCATTACTAGTTAGTCGAACTCCGGTGATTGTATTGTAGTTTTCTGTGAGGTCCGCTTAGTGGAAGTGCTATTTTAGACCGGTATTTTATTACATTATTGCATTTCAACACAAATACTCCTGTTCTAACTCCCACCTTCTGGAATTGGAAGGAATTTTCACCTATCGTCACTGTTACACCAACACCCTTGCATATTATTGTACAGTGAATCTGTCAATCAATGACATCTCCTGAAGCGGTTCACATAGCTGCCATGAGTCTAAATGCTCGTCACGTGACAGTAGATCATTCTGGTATGGTTGGAATTGATTGTGTAGAAAAAAAAAATCATTTATAGCACAATTGAATTTGTTTATTAAATTGTTTATTAAATAATTGAGATAATAAGAAATAGCTTAAATATAATCACATTTTATTTCAATTATTTAATAAACAATTTAATAAACAAATTAAATTGTGCTAGAAATGATTTGTCCAAAAAATATGTTTTAGTATAATCTCACAATATCTGTTTTTTTAAAATTGTAACTTTGAGTAAGGTAATAAATAAATTAGCACATGGAAGCTTTCATGCTGTCTTTTCTAGTATTTGAAAAAATATATAAATAAATCACACTATCCAAAGGGAAAATGTACTTGTTACTTGTAATCTAAACCATTCACTGCAGAAAATGCACTCCTGGATGGCATGTGGGAGAAACCATGCAACAGCTAAAGGAAAAGACAACACCAACACAGTGTCATCAAGGGGTTTGCACACACCAGTGAGCAGAGAGGGGTGGTTTTTCTCAAAATGGACACTATTTCAGACCTTACTATCACTGTTATCAAAGGAGACCAGAAAAGTACCCCTATAAGAAGAACTACTACCAAGTTATTCTTTTGAATTATGTTCAATCTTATTGTGTCAGGCAGTGTGTAATTAAATATTGTGGAATTCATTTGGTTGTATAGATTAACAAAGAGTGTGTATAAAAATCAATGAGATAAATGTTGCCCTTTATCAATATGCAAAATACATGTTTAATAAACTATCACAGTCATAACCAGATAATAATGTCCCATGTTGAAGAATGGAGCCTATCTGAAGATGCAATTCACTACAGCCTCTCATGCATTCATCCACCCACCAGAGGGAGTCTTTCAATTGAATAAAACACAATCATTCTGCAAGAAAAGGTTCCTTCATTTTGCTGTTTATCTCTGTGCACTGTGTTTTGCCCTTCTGTGCATTTCTGGTCTGTAATTACCTTGCTGTCTGTACTTTGGAATGCTTCTACTGTGCATCCGCATTGCGCCTTGTGAAAGATGTCAGGCATGACCTGGGAACGTCATTTCCTTCAAAATGAATATCTCCTTGACAAGTTCATACCAAAGGGTGTATTTCTATGTTTATCCAAATCAGAGGATGGGTCTGTTTTTAATTTACTTCCAACGCTAAAGGAAACAAGTCTGTGCCTACCTTTGGAACTGTGCAAAAGTGAATCCATATTAGCTCATTAGAATGTTGAAAATAGACGAATCGATTGTGTTTTAGGAAAAGGAAATCGTGTCTAACTAACCCGCTTGATTTTTTTGAGGATGCAACATCGACAATGGATAATTGCAAAGCCTGCAACATGGTTTATTTAGATTTCCAGAAAGCTTTTGACAAAGTCCCCCATACAAGATTAATTCTCAAACTGAACGCAGTAGGGATTCAAGGAAATGCATGCACATGGATTAGTGAGTGGTTAACATAGAAAACAGAAAGTACTGATTAGAGGAGAAACCTCAAAATGGAGCGAGGTAACCAGTGGTGTACCACAGGGATCAGTATTAGGTCCTCTGCTACTCCTAATCTACATTAATGATTTAGATTCTGGTATAGTAAGCAAACTTGTTAAATTTGCAGACAACACATAAATAGGAGGAGTAGCAAACACCTTTGCAGCAGCAAAGGTCAATCAAAATGCTATAGACAGCATTCAGAACTGGGCAGACACATGGCAGATTACATTTAATAGAGAAAAGTGTAAAGTACTGCATGCAGGCAATAACAATGTGCATTATAAATGGAATCTATGAAAAAGGAGTTTATGTTAACTCACAAATGTCTTCATCTAGACAATGTGGGGAAGCTATAAAAAAGGCCAACAAGATGCTCTGATATATAGTGAAAAGTGTTGAATTTAAATCAAGGGAAGTAATGTTAAAACTTTACAATGCATTAGTAAGACCTCATCTAGAATATTGTGTTCAGTTCTGGTCACCTCGTTACAAAAAGGATATTGCTGTTCTAGAAAGAGTGCAAAGGCGAGCGACCAGAATTATCCCGGGTTTAAAAGGCATGTCGTATGCAGACAGGCTAAAATAATTTAATCTATTCAGTCTTGAACAATGAAGACTACGCGGTGATCTGATTCAAGCATTCAAAATTCTAAAAGGTATTGACGATGTTAACCCAGGGGACTTTTTCGACCTGAAAAAAGAAAGGAGGACCAGGGGTCACAAATGGAGATTAGATAAAGGAGTAGTGGTTAGGGCTCTGGAGCAGCAGTGTGGAGTAGGGGTTAGGGCTCTGGACTCTTGACTGAAAGGTCATGGGTTCAATCCCAGGTGGGGGACACTGCTGCTGTACCCTTGAGCAAGGTACTTTACCTAGATTGCTCCAGTAAAAACCCAACTGTATAAATGGGTAATTGTATGTAACAATAATGTGTAAAAGAAACAAGGACCAGGGGTCACAAATGGAGATTAGATAAAGGGGCATTCAGAACAAAAATAGGAGGCACTTTTTTACACAGAGAATTGTGAAGGTCTGGAACCAACTCCCCAGTAATGTTGTCGAAGCTGACACCTTGGGATCCTTCAAGAAGCTGCTTGATGAGATTCTGGGATCAATAAGCTACTAACAACAACACGAGTAAGATGGGCCGAATGGCCTCCTCTCGTTTGTAAACTTTCTTATGTACTGTTGAAAAAGTGTGGCCCCCGTCCATATCTCAGCCTCAATCATCTGCCATTTTAGTAAGACGAAAACTAGCTAGATTTGACATTTCTGATACTTATAATAACCAATTGATTTCATGGGCTTGTTCAGATTCCAAATGATATCCTTTTTTATGCAAAACATAATAAATTTAACATCAACATTTAAAAACTTACTGGTTTGATGTGCAACAGGTAAAATTAATGAAGTCATAAATTATTAAAACCTTAAAATCAGTGAAGGGCAAGTCATTGATTTTTTTTTTGTTCGGTATTATTTACTCCTTTTTAGTCTTTGCTGACCTTTTCAACACCGATTATTTATAACTTCTCAGCTCGTTACTGTTAAGAAGTGCAGTTAATCAATGGCTTCAATTCAATTTGTTTCAGTGATCTGACATTCCTCAGTGAACACTGCTGACAAAAAAGAAAAATGCTATAATTAAAGAACATTCTGATTGCATCAGACCGTCTCCTTTCCATTGACAAAGCAGGCAATTTTGGACATGGATCCAACCCGCCTTCTATCTGTCTGCAGTATTTTATACTGTGGATCATTCTGTTCTGCTTCGTCGTCTTAAAGACTGTGTAGGCTTATGTGGTACTGTCTTAAACTGGTTTTCTTTGAAACAGGAAACAGCTTGTTCCATTAGGGGGTTCAATATCATCCATTTCTGAAGTTGCTTCTGGTGTTCCACGGGGCTCTAATTTTGGTCCCCTGCTCTTCTCTATTATATGTTGCCTCTGGGCAATATTATTCGGCACTGAACTTTCATTGTTATGTTGACGACACTTGTTGTACCTGTCTGTCAAACCTGTTTCCTCTTTGGCTGTGGCTGTGCTGTCTGCGTGTCTTTCTGACATAGAAAAATGGATACACCAAAATGTTATTTGTCCTGAATTCAGATAAAGCTAAGATAATGTTTCTGGGTTCCTGTCATCAGATTACAAATATTAATTTTACAGGCTTTGTCGTCGATAGTTTTGCGCTGGAACTAAAATTTAAAATGCAGAACCTGGGTGCTGTTTTTGATCCTGAGCTCTCTTTTGGGGCTCGTGTTCGTAACATCACTAAAGTATCCTTTTTTCATCTTAGAAATATAGCCAAGCTTAGGTCCTATTTATCTTTGCCTGATGCTGAGAGACTTATTCATGCTTTCATTTCTTCTAGGACTGATTATTGCAATGCTCTCTTTGCGGCCTACCTGAAAAAGCTTCATCACATATTCAGGTTGTTCAAAATGCCACTGCAAGGGCGTTAGCTAATTCTAGGAAATGTGATCTTATCACCCCGGTTTTAACCTCATTACATTGGCTTCCAGTACTATTTAGAGATGATTTTAAGATCCTCTTTTTACCTATAAGGGGTTACATGGTATTGCTCCATTATTTCTCGCTGAATTATTCTCTCCACACATGCCTGGCCGTACACTATGCTCACAGAATGCCAGGGTGCTGTGACTTCCACATTTTAAAATGCGTGCCAGGGGTGAAAGAACACCTTTGGAATTCCTTACCACCTTTGGTCAGACAAGTAGAGTCTTCCTGATTTTAAATCTCATTTAAACACGTATCTTTTTTCAAAAAGCATTTCCTGTTACATTGCCTTATGGCTATGAACTGATTTTAAATAGCTGACTAACAACTAAAATGTTTCTTATTCATTTTAAACTATTCATTTTTAATCATATCTACTCTGCTAAAAGTTGTTCAGTGCTTTGAGAGGACCTGGTCAGTCCTGCATAGAGGGTTCTAATTTGCCAGTTGGAGGTCAGTTAACCAATTACATACCCTCAATAGGTGTATGTGGATTTATTTTCCATGCATACTATATTGTCACCCTGCCACTGATACTGTATACTCACAGTTCTTTATGTGCTGTGTGCACAGTTAAGGGATAGTGCGTGCAGTTCAATGTCATCTTTTCCACATTGCCCTAAAAGCCTCAAGCCTGCCATGGGGGGCTTATGCGCAGTGCTAACGTGGAGGGCTTATACACAGTGCTAATGCGGAGGGCTTTGCACAGTGCTAACGTGGAGGGCTTATGCGCAGTGATAACGTGGAGGGTTTATGTGCAGTGCTAATGTGGAGGGGTTATGTGCAGTGCTAACGTGGAGGAGTTATGTGCAGTGCTAACGTAGGGTTATGAGCAGTGCTTACTGTGCAATGACTTTTAGCCCTGTGTTTCTTTCTGTCTCCTGAGGGCTTCATGAAGACCACCTGACCCATTCCACTCACTTGACTTCAGCCCATGAAACCCAAGCCTCTGGGGGAAATGCTGGCACAGTCTTTGCCAAGTATTTTTTTTCCCTGTAATTTAAAAAGCAAGTATATAAATATGAAGTATATACTTTTTTTCATGAATTTGCTCTTATTACATGCAGTAATACATTTTTATTAATGGATGCCCCACATCACTCAAGACAGAAAAATGCCTGTGTGTACAAAATGATGGTGCGTCTGCACTGATCAATACTTCCTTTAATAGATTGCCTGTCTGACCCTTTTTCAGCACTCTGATTCAACACACTGATTGTCTTCTTGCCCACTACAGAGGGAAGCTAATGGAGATAAATGGAATAATTTTAATCTAAATGGAATTTAGTATCCTTTTACACAAAATTAATTGTTCAGCAAACTGATGAGGAAACAATCTGAAGACATACCAGAAAAATAATCTTCTTGTAATTTGCGTTTGCAAACATGTTTTTTTTAATGTTACATCTAAAGTGTTGTGTATTGTTTCATAAATGTGGAGCTTTAGTGGAGCTTGACTGAGAGAATCCTAGAACACAGCTGTGTATAAAAATGAATGCAGAAACCTAGTAAAAAGTTACATGACCACAATATGGCAGCCAGCAGTAATTTTACACTAGTAAGAAACACATTCTGTGGACTTTAAGGGCCCATAACATTATAAAACTTTCTCACAAGTTTTGTAACATCACTGATTAATTTTCCTGTCACGCAAACAGCACATTGGATTAAGACTTTATTTTTAAGTTAAGCATTTTATTGATTAATACGTACTGTTTGTTCAGTGAATATCAAGTGATCAGCTTCATTGCACACTAACGCGTTTAACAGAGGTCAGAGGTCAGGTATAGCTGACAAGCAGTCGTCAAGCACTGCTGGGATACGTCTGGCAGCAGACTGACTAACAAGAACTGAGAAGGGTGACTGAATTCTCATTCTTTGTGACCTTCATTTTTCCTACAGGCTTTAGTGAGGATGAATTGAAGGGTCTGTTGTTTGCCAAAGATGAGATGGCAGGCGCACACAAAGCGAAGCGCATTGGTTTCCTTCTGTCACATCATCTGCTGTACCTCATCCGCAGAGATCATTTTCCATTGCTCTTGTCCAGATAACCACAGTGGTTTCTGTTCATTCCAAGTCTGCACTTATTACAGCAGCAAGCCGAGATGCCGAACTTTGTTTCCGTCACGGAGAATGTAAAATGTTTATTAATAAATCAGACACAAACATATTCAGGAACCAAACTATATGTAAGTATTCAAAACAACTGTAATAGAAACATTCATTAAGCAAGTTATGTATGAGTTAAGATGTGTGACTCTGTCCCACAGGGTTCAAATAATTAGTGAAGGGAACTTGGATTGTCGAGAAGAGGATAATTGTATTGGCTGCCACTTGGCATTGTTATCTTATCTAGACCATCTGTCTCACAGCATCCCGATTTATTACAAAGAAGTGATATATATATATATATATATATATATATATATATATATATATATATATATATATATATAGATACAGCAAAGTACATTTTATAGCCCTTTTATTTCCAGCCTTTTGTCTCCCTATGAAGAGGTTTTACATTAGGTCCTCCCTCTTTAATGACTTGAGCAGCTCATGAAATAGTCCCATAAATCTTACATGTCGTGCAGTTCTGTTCAATTCCATATTTTAATCATGTTAAAAATAAGAAAAGACATTTGGTTAACGCTTTAAAAATATGCCTCTATACAGTATATACAGGATAAATACTGACCCGATGTAAAAATATGTTTCAGTTATCCTCTACCAGTATTTAAAATTAATATTGTTCTGGAAGAAAAGCATCACACAGGGGGCATCACATTAGGTTGCTCAGAGTGGTGTAATATCAGACTAGCTAGATAAGCCAATTTGTACTAAGCTATGCATTCAGAATGATATCGCCTTTAGTGAAATCTGCCCAATTCAATTTCAGCTTGAAAGGCCCAGGTTGCCGATTCTGAATAGTGAGTCACAGTTGAATAATAACAGCAGTTGTAGGCTCCTCGGGATATATTACATTTGCTAATTTTGTTTTTTGGTGGCTTTCTGTTTTCAAGATATTAAGTGCTGTGTTTTATGATCTTTTCACGCATTTTAGTCATTTCTTTGCAGTTCTCTATCTCCTGGGTCCCAATACATTACTTATTGATGGGTGGTGTATATATTTTTAAATGTATATTTTTGAAAATATAGGGTTATAAAAATCTCATCATACTGTATTCAGTTTAAACAAACCCCTTTTTCTAACATCTCACACCGATATCGATACCATAGTAACCGTTAATAAAGCGTGGTTGTAATGTAATTCTTAGACACAGGCTGTATATGTTACAGCAGAAGCAGTTGCTAAGCTGTGTTTTCTCTTGAATCCTCTGCTTGACAAAATACAAAGAAAATATCATCCAGGTCACCTCAAAAATCACCCAATTCCATTTCCTTCTCTGAGCATTTATGGCATTTTTTGTAAGTGTGAGTTCAGTCTCTCTGACAAGACAGTTAGATAGCAGAGGGATGCAGCCAATGTGTTTTCCAGTTAGAGTAGTTTTAGGCAATTACATTTGGAGTGACCCTCTATAGGGTTAAGCAGTTACAGATAATGGATGGATGGATGGACATTTGGAGTGCTTTAATGAACATCAAAGCCTTCACTGACAAGGCTAATGGAAAGCTAATAAAAGTACTAAAACGTTGTACTAATAATTAAATATTTAGCGGCTACAAATTAAGAAAGTTATATTAATAAAAATATTTAACAGGTGATGGTGTACTTTTATTAATGATTGGATTTCAATCAATATGTCCAATTGAAGGACACATACAGTATTGCCAACTGCCAACTCCAATGAGTAGGAAACCACTGCCAACAAACAGGAGCCTGGTCACCGCTGCCAACAGCTAAAAGCTACATTTACTCCATCAATAAACTTTTTGAAAGGGAAACATTTAAAACCTGATACAAAAATATTGGGTCATTCTGTATATGCATAAAGATTGCCTGCATAGAATGATAAATGTAATGGAAACGATAAGGACTAAAAGGGTTATTACATCACCGTAATAGTTTGAATATTTAAAAACAAACTTTATTTTTCTATAATAGTAAAATGTATTCAATTACATAAAATAACAAGTAGGCTACTTCTAGTGTGTAAAAGGATACCAGGGACATATTTTGTACTTTGTATCAGTTACCAATAAACCTAGCATAAAGAAATCTGATATGGCTGCTATAGCAATAAATAAAGCAATTTAAAATGTAAAACTAAAATGATTTTCTAAGCTGTTTGAAAGACAAGGTTTAATATGTTAACGCATTACGAACAAACCCACCAAATTCAACCCAACATTTTAATAGAGCGAAACTGTCAAATTTAATGCAAACAGTCTTACATTTCCAGGTTTACTCCTCACTGAAATTCTGGAAAAGAATATAGATTAGGAGGTGTGGTCAGGGGTTCCCCAGTAACTCACCTAGTTAATGGATTGCAATGTGGATTGAGTCATGCAATTGGTACCCTGCAGGTTCTTCACTTAGTTTTGTACCATTTACTGTACAAATCCAGGAAAAGTTACATTTCCATGGTAACCCATTTATGTAAGACTTCAAAAATACTACCATACCTAAAATGCATTCATTTACTGGAGGTCCAGCCTCTGCCCATTTCTGCATAGCTATTATATTTTTGGTATTATAAATATTTTAAAAATACTACTACTGCAAAGCTTTGAGGTTTCATTGCATATTCCCCATGGGCCAGTTTAAGATTTCAAAGCAGCAAACAAGTTTTGAGATGCAGTATGTGATGCTTGGTAAAGCAGTGGAAGCTCGTAACAGCCTGTGCAATGGTGTGTGGAGAAGCAGACAGTTACAGATGACTATGAAGGAGAGGCTCTTCAATAGGTGTGGGCACTGCATTCCACTGTATGAGTCAGGCACCGAGCTGGATGCTTTCCAATACAGATGCTTATGCTGCAGCATCCCTCCAGTAAGGCATTCTCTCAGCAGCAGAGTACTGGAATGCTTTTGCTAGTTGGAGAGAGGCATGCAATGCCACTGCGTAGAGTAGCTTACCTAAAAAGAGAAACAAGAAATGAGCCAGTAATCCCTAATGAGCCACACAGACTCAATAATAAGTATACCTCCATGTGCAGTATTGGTAACATTACTTAGTGCCTTATGTGATGGTGCTCCACTATGAAAGGCGCTATATAAAATAAAGATTGATTGATTATGGAAGAACCAGAAAATCATCAAAAAATTAGTCAAATCTTGTCTTCATGACTGAAACTGACTAGCAGCCAGGGAGGCTGTTTGCACAACAGATTCATCAGCTACATTGCAGAGCACAGATGTTTCTAATTGTTTGTCCAATCCCTGTAATTATATACTCTGAACATGATTTCCTGGGGGATGTCACCAGCTGGCATTCTCGTCCTGCCCTCATTTCTACACAGATGACAGCATTATGCTCCAGGGAGTGAGACCTTACACCAAAGCCATGCTTACGCCTGCCATGGCTGTAATATCATCCTCCATTCCTGGCTGTTAACATACAATAAATGTTCTAGAGATATCAATTCATAAGACACATGTTCCACATGTTTTTAAAGTGAACTCTTTATTAAATAACCGTGTATCATGAACACCCAAGTAATACGATAGTGGCCTGCTACTGCAGATTAAAAGTACAACACATACAGAGGTAAGGAGTGGACAATAAACATACAAGTCCTGCAAGGTAATCGTCACTAAATCTCCCTAAAATGAAAGTAACCAGATTTTGTATATCTTTTTCTTATAAAAAAAATTGGCTATACATTAATAAAATAAAATGGATTCATTGTTAATTAGAAATTTAAAAGGAGCAAAATGTACCTTTAGCTGCATTTTAGTTAAGCAGCACTTCATTCAGTGAGGAATCATTGTGTTGACACTGGCATCCCTAATGCAGAGCAGCAGTGCCACCCTCTGTCTGTAGAGGTTATGCAATGTGTGTTTTTTTTTCTGTCTGTTATTTTGTCTGCCTTAACAAGAAGACCTTCAAAAACAAAAACAATGAGTCATTCTCTTTGTGTTAGTCGCTGTGCGTTCCATACCAACTGGAAATTACATTTGCCTTAATGTTTCAAGATATCAGAATACTAAGCTGAAAGACAGCAGTTTGTACTATATATATATATATATATATATATATATATAGAGAGAGAGAGAGAGAGAGAGAGAGAGAGAGAGAGAGAGAGAGAGAGAGAGAGAGAGACGGTTTACAGTTGTGTAATGTTCTGAAAACAAAAAACAAGTTGCTGTGTTATAATATTACAGCATAAAAACTGATTAACATACAATCACAAAACAAGTTGATTTCCCATAGAAACGCTTCAGTTTCTTAAACTAGAAGACCCCATGCACTGGGTCAAATGCAGCTTTTATTATTTTAAAATGAGTTTGGCTCAAATCTCTGTATATTTTTATATTTGAACACTTTGTGATGACACTGTTTATGTTGAGATGGCTTTATACTGCAGCTTGTGGGTTCTTGTTTCAGTAAATTGTTTTCCATTACTGAATCTTAACATAAAATCCCACTGCTTGAAAGTCAACATGAAAGTCCCTTATTACCACCTAGCACTCGTTTAGACTCGGGAGGCGGGACCGAGGATGTCACTCCACAGAGGGGCCTATCGGCAGCTTTGATATAAAATGCTCAGTAAATACCTGACAAGCAGGCATACCTGACAACCTGACAAGCAGGAAATCGTTTTCTATTTCCTTAGCAATGGTCTTAACAACCATGACAGGAACCTGTTTATGTGCAAAATGACAAGATGACTGCGTGTGTTAGAGAGGGGCTGCATGTATTGAAAATGAAATAAGTTTGTTATTGAATGACTCGAGTCAGATGGAGACTGTGGTGTGAGTCGAGTCACGGTCACGTCTTTTGAGCAGGGAGTCGAGTCGAGTCACGAAAATTGTGACTTGATTCCGAGTCGAGTCATTGACTCGAGTCACTACAACTCTGATTATTACAGATAGAGGCACAACTTATTTGACAAAAGATTTTTTACGATCTATAGGATAAGTCAGATGTTTCTGAATATGGAGGAAGAGGAGGTGGTTTAAATGCTGTTCAGTTATCGTAGGTATGTTTTCAACCATCAAAGGCACGAAACACTGCGCTCAGCAGTCGCTTTAAATATTGGCAGTAGCTTTAAACAAAGCCTCCCGGGCTTTGGTGCCCCTGATGCCTACCCCAAAGAAAACTGTATAATAAATGTGCCATGACTGAACTTAATCGAAAATATGCAATGTGGCCAGAGAAACTGACATTTAACATTTTGTTCTCAGATGCTGAAAATGCATTACTCAACACCAGTCCTGTAGCTTTTCACTTGGCCTTGGTTTAAGTTTGCCAACAAATCCTGCCGAGTGATGCAGGAAGTTTTAAGTGATGTTACATTTGTTTAAGTTTTATTGCAATACATTTTAAGACTGTAGATTTGGTATTTTAATTTTAATGATTAAAGCATTACAAATTAAACTGCCTTGGCTGTGAATTGCAATTGCGGTAATTGTATGAATATGACATGTTATATATTTTTTTACCTTATAAGAGTTTTATGCTTTTTAGAGTGTTTTCTTTTTATTTATTATACTGTGATGACCGTTTTTTAAATTATTTTTTATACAAATATTCTGTGCGTTGCTGCAGCACGGCATACTACTACCCATTTCGAACATGATTCATGGCACTGATTCATTTCAACCAATGGTAATAACACAATGACACGATTAGAAATTCAGGGCCATGTTTCCAAAGTGTTTTCTGTAATACAGAAACAGTGGTTTCAGGTGTCAACTTTACTTACCAAAGTGTACAACACATGGAAATAAGCAGTTAGATTTGTTTTGTTTTTCAAACTGCACTTAAAGATATTTTTTTTAATGATTCTGTAGTCAGCAGTAATACGTTTTTTCCAGCAAATTTGTAGCTTTAAAGACAAAGCATAGGAACTGTTTTGCACTGGGGGAAGGATAAATGACATACAATTTAATTTAGAGTTTAAATGTTATTGTTTTGTTTTGTTTTATTTGTTAGAAAATGATCATAGAGCCATGTTATAGTGCAATAACCCACTCCAGGGTTTGCTCTAAGACATATCGTACTGCACTTCTGGGTTGCTGAAGGCACTCAGCCCCAGGCCTGTCGTGGGTTACTGCTGACTAAACTAACTGTGACTTACTTTTTTCTTATTTGTTAATACTCATTAACACTATTTTTCCTTAAAAAGTAATTGCTGAGAAAACACATTTTTCTCCTTGCAGATTTTAGGAAATTAAAGACTGGAGTAAGTGCTTTGAAAGTCCGGCCCAGAAGATATTAAGTATACAGTTTACTGGAGGTTATAAATCATTTGGGGTTGAATTTTTTCACATGTATTACCCATTCAAAAAAAAAAATGGGAGACTTTTTCTTGCTCAATTATTTATGCAATAAGTATAGCCAGTCAAAGCTGGAAATAAGTACTGCATTTAAAATGAGGATTTACATGAGTGCAGAAAAAAAAAAAAACATGTCGGCAGACTTTGTGGGGCGTTTTCTGTTTTTATCATTTTGAGGAAGTCAATGCAGTATTAAAAAGGCAATACAAGCTGGTTCAGAGGCACTTGAGAGGTTCCTAACCATGGGCACAAGCTTGTCCTGCTGCTGTATGCTTCTGATTTTGAACATTATCTTCTAGACTGATTGAAAGGAGACAGGTGATATGCCTGTATGGATTTCAATCACACAGTTTCAGTTCAGTTTTCTTAAAATGTATTTTTGCATTTCAGTATTTATTACTTCTAAAGGGTTATTGCTTATTCCTACGCAGTCTTCCTACTCATTGTTCATAATAATTTTCAAACCTGACTGCAAGCAGGTAACCAGGCAACAGACACAATGTCGAGGGATCAAAAGGAGAAGTATGATTAAAATCAAAACAATGAAATAAGACCTTCAATATCCGCTTTAAAACCATAAAATGGTAGGAACATAACACAGGTTAATAAGATCCAGCATCTGTCTAGAGGCCAGCTGGCCAAGTCTCTATGACAACCAGAGAGATAAGGAGTGGTGACCCTGTTCTTTTGAGTTACACTTATTTATAATCGCACTGCAACTTCACAAATTGTAAACAGAAAATGAAAAAGGGAGTGAGACTGACTCGGTAACTATAGCAACATAAAGTTTGAAGCCATGCTCGACCAAGCCGCTAGCTCAATCCAGCTATTGTGAGCAATGAGTTATATTGTAAGTCTGAAAAAACTTTAAGGTCAGAAAAAGAAGAGGCTGCCTTTGTTTCAGTTAGTTTGTATAGTCAGTGAGAGAGAGGAAAGGCAGCATGTAACATCTTGAACTGCCAGATGCTAATAACATCCAGCAAATACCCATATACATGACTCCTGTCATAAAAGGGAAAGGCAGGCACTTGAATTGGCCTCTGCTAACAACATCCAGAAAACCCACAACAACTGCAAATTGTTGCAACTGGAGAAATAAACAGCAACGTATTGTAGCGTTCTGGGGAAAACTAAAGGGAGGCAGACCACAACACAGCCCACAGCATTGTGCAAGCTTCCCCTTTATACCCCAAAACCCAGTGAAAACATATAACATTTAGACATAACAAGACATGTTATTGGACAACATTCACAAGCACATTGGGACTCGATCATAACAATAGTGAGGCTGTGTGGTCCAGTGGTTAAAGAAAAGGGCTTGTAACCAAGAGGTCCCCGGTTCAAATTCCACCTCAGCCACTGACTCATTGTGTGACCTGCGCAAGTCACTTAACCTCCTTGTGCTCCGTCTTTCGGGTGAGACGTATTTGTAAGTGACTCTGCAGCTGATGCATAGTTCACACACCCTAGTCTCTGTAAGTCGCCTTGGATAAAGGCGTCTGCTAAATAAACAAATAATAATAATAATAACACAAATAGTCCAGATCTTTACAGTATGAATAACTGGAACTGTCAGCTACACAGAACATCAAGCAAGCACCCTGAGTGATTCAATTGGAAGAAAGCTCAAAGATTGTCTGGAGGATTTCAATTACAAAAAGCGCCACTTGCTAGGATCATCATTGAAGAAAAGGACAACTAATAATTAAAGACTTCATTAATGGACTGAACTGACCTACTGGGGATCGGTCAATTGTACTGGAAGAATATCTGTTGTTGTTGCACAAAGCCGGGAAGGGACACCGCCCTGCCAGGTCTCACGCTGTATCAACCCTGCAATCTGAATGAAGTATCTTCTCAAATTGAAATAAAGAATAGAGAATCACAGAAACTACATTTGGGGAATGTAATACGTGTATATTTGATGTTGTGAAATGTAATAGGGGGGGTCATATATTTTTTTTTTTATAAAAAGGGCTAGTTTAACTCTTAGAATAATTACAAGGCGATCTATGAACTTGAATAAGGGGTGCTGGATTTTATTTTCATTAAAGAACAAATTAATCGGTGTTAAAAATAGTTTATACAGTGATTCTAATTAAAGGATATATATATATATATATGTGTGTGTGTATATATATATAGATAAAGAATTAAGTGTGGTTTTGTAATATCCTATTAATTGTAATTCACTGAATTTATATTAATTTATTTACTATATAATTATTCTAATCATTATCCTGCTTGCATATTCATATTATTATATGTACTGACTTACGAATAATGTTAGTTCTTATAGAAAGACACATTATAAACAATTAATGTATTCTAGTTTACACACGTAGTTAATATTTACACTGAAGACCGTTATTGCTAACTGAGATTAATGTGCTGATTTATGTTATTTTGAGATTAATATTCTTTTCTAACTTTGTACCATATTTTATTTACAGACGTTTGATAAAATGCATGAACTATAACAGTGGTGCGTGTTTTACTGTGAAATTGTTTCCTCGCCATCTTGAGCTCCACTGGGAGAAATTTGTAACTAAGAGTGCTAACTGAATTAAACGATTTACACGCATGAATGAATGGTTTTTAATTGCGTATGCGAAGCACCAATTCTCCCTACAAAATACAAGTTGAACCATTTACTGCAAGTCATCTTGGGTAGTAATGATCTACTTTGTGTTTTTTAAAAAATAAACCTTTTAGTCATACTTTGGCCAAAGATTTTTGAACAGACCTCGCCGAGAACCTGCTTTCAGTTTGTTGATGAAGGCAAAGTCATGCTATTCTCTTCAAAATTACATTTTTTAAAAAAATCCCACGAAAGAACTGTTAGACAGAAAGTTTGTTGCATCATTTCAGATGGTTTTAGTTCTCCCACCTCAGCACTTAATTAATTCATACACACAAACCTCTGATTGCATTCCATGTTACTTGCATCATAAAAGCCATTTTAGTTAACACTTCCAAAAAGATGAGCGTACCTTTAGAAGAAATACAACTGAGGTAGTCTTGATTGTGAGAAAAACAAGTACTCTCAACACTTTATTAACTCTTTATCTTAAATCAGTGACTGTTCATTTCAGGAAAGGTCATTACTAGCCCTTATACTAGATACTCCCTTGCATCTCCTTGATTGGTTCTCTCTAATCAAGCTAAAGAGCCCTTAACATCAGAGCCCCACGTCTTGTCACTACAATACCACACCGGTAACACTTCCATTGTTCATAGGTCACAACAGACGGGGATTATATTGTACACTTGTGAATCACATACTTGCAAACACAATAATAATGCTGGTTCATGCTGCAAATATATATATCTAAAAAAAAAAAAGAACTGTATTTTAACCTGAGTAGTATTTAATATATTTTTCATAATTAAAATAGTTTGCCAATGAAAATTACATTAAGTGTCTCTAATTACGGTGTATTTATATTGTAGTTACTTTGTAAATATGTGTGTACTTACATATAATTACAATTGTATTATGCAGTTACATTTAATGTGTCTTTTGGCACAATATAACCCTAACCTTAACCCTATCCCTAACTATTACCCTAATCCTAACCCTATCGCTTTTTAAAGAGAAGTCTCTTCCAGTGAGAAATCCCATCGAAGGAGAAATTAAGACAGCATCTCCAGTTTCAATTAACTCCAAAGCCCCAAGGAATTCTCAATAAAAGCAATGGTCTTTATTTAAACATATTTAAAACCATGATAAACATAGTAATGGCTTGCCTTGGGTGTTTGGACTTAATTGAAAGAGGGGTTTCTGTCTTAATTTCTCCTTTGATGGGATTTCTCCCTGGAGGAGACTTCTATTTATCTATATCCCGGGACGAGGCACTCCGGATTTTAAAAGCTGTTCCTGAACACTTTTGTAGTGCTGGCATCCACATTTTTTACATATATAAAGATTTACATATTAAGTACATTGTTACTATGCATAATAACATTGCAATTATGTGTAAGAATACATGTATTTACTTAGTAACTACTATGTACATGCACTGTAATTAGAGACACAATGTAAAGTGTGACCTTTATTTTTGTTTTACATTTTTTATTAACCTAATGTTCTATGACATTCTAAGGTCATAAAAAAAACATCATATAATATTTTGCCTATTATAGATCAAAGTAAGGGCCTGGTCAATAAAGACAATCCATGCAGTATATCTCATGTATTTATTATGGAATGGCATTCTAATATGTCTTTGCAACAAACCCCTGATTATCAGGCATTGTCTTGGTAACTGACTTTGTCTGTTCCTGATGCGGTCCACTACCAAACAGCAATGCCCTCTAATCAGGGCTCCATTGCTCAATTAGACATTTCCAGAATTCATATTGGATATACCTGTGTATTTCTGTTTGAAATGTGTACAACAAGCTGTTACCATTTTTGTCACGTTGGGATGTGATCATGCAGACATTCCAAGGGTTTTTCATTAGAGGATATAGAGGTACACTGTTGCCTGAAGGGTTACAAAAGGGCCCCCAGTTCATTCTACTGTATGAATGCACTGAAGCAGGTACAGCTCTGCTGGGAGAACTCTTATCTGTTTTACTTGTGAGGGCCTGTAGGAACAATAGCTTTATGACTATTGACTGTTAAGTGATGTCAGGGGTCAATAGTTCTTTCAATATTGGATTCTGAGTGGCTATTTGTAGAGCAATTTGTTTAGTTTTCCTTCAAGAACTGTCCACGGGTAATTACCTCAAATCCTTATGAACCCTAAAACTGCAATGTATTAATACCTATGTATGCCTCCTAAAAGAATATTTAGAAATGTACTGTTATTGTGTTATATAAATTGAAAACATTCTCTACTGTGAACACCAACAGTGTTTATGCCTTGCATAGAACCCCCAGCACCAAAAGACATTATACTCTCAGTAGTGAAATTATACATTATTGGGTTCCCTTGGGGCATCTGAAGGTACAGTCTGTGCTCATTATACCATTTACATTTGTTTTCTTGCGGGTTTCATCACATTTACCTTGTAGTAAAAGTCACTGGGGCTACGTCCTGTTGTACTGTATTCCTCCCCAGAGAGCCGTTTACCTTGCGACACTCAGCTGATATTCAGCCACTGAGAAATGAAAGACGTTTCTAGGGGGAAAAAAAAAAAGTTTTCTGTTTAATAGCAGCCATTCACCCAGCAGCCTCTCCACAATTATATCCCAAAGTGTGTCCTTCCATCTCAGTCTCAGTGAGAATGGGTAACAAATTGCATAACATCGGAACAGAAAGTAGGCAAGACATAGATAAGATATAGTGCAGGTAGCTGTAAAACATATTGATGCAAAGATGACTACAAAGGACAGTGGCTTTCTAAAGCAGGGATGGAAATAAGGCCCTATTGCACAGCAGTTTGATCCATTCCTGGTTTTACAAGGAGTTTAATAAGACACCTGAGCTTGTTACCTATACACTGTGGCTAATCAAGCTTATTTTAAAACCTGGAATGGGTGAAACTGCTATGGATCAGGTAATGACCGCAATAACCAAAACATTGAATCCAGGTAGTATGGTAGTATCTGCAGAGGAAATGACACAGTATACACTTAGCAAGCAACAAGCATCTCTTCCCATGGACACTCAGTACTGTATTCACTTAAACTCTAGTACAAACACATAAATATACAGGGGAATAGGCATGGTACCAATCTGAGTAATCCAAATTGATTTTAGATGGGATTAATAAGATATATTTGAAATTGTGAAGCATTTTGTAACTACAGAGTTTATAGTACAGAATGAGAAATGGCTTTTGAAAGATTGGAGAATGCAAATAACTTTCAATATTGCGAAGGTCTGTGTAATTAATCAATAATAACTACTAAAGCTTTTTTTTTTTATTAATTTTGTAAAGCGCCCTTCCATGGGTAATTACAATAATTGAATGCTCCTTTTCAGCTTTATAAAATATCCAATAAATCAGGCTGGAAATCATGTTGATAGTTATTCATGCATTTTAATAAATGCTCTGCTCTATTGGTATCTGTTGGTATTGTATTAACATTACAGCTCACTCTGTTAAATGACTTTTTCTACTGTGCCTGGCATTAGATGCCTTTTTCAGGGAGTGTAGAAGCTAAGGCAAGAACACCCATAATTATAGAAACATGTGAGCAGAAGAAATGAAAACCTCTTGCTGTTTAAGTGCGACATTTCCCCGGGGGGAGGGGGGGCATTTAATTACTCCTTGAATGACCTCAGTGTCTTAGGTCCCATGACCTCACAATGCAGACTATTTACAATGCCCACGTACTATTACCTGAGTAGAAACAGCAGGGCATCCCAGCTTCTGTTTTCATTGTTTGTATGTTCCATTAATGGCCCCTGGTATTGCTCATGTTTACTGAAACTAATTAATGTTGTATAAAATAGTCACATAGCTAAGTTTTTCAGAGCGGCCAATCCTAACAAGATGAAATAAACAGATACAGTTATGCAAATATATTTTAATAAATTAGTGACAAATCTGGTCTGAAAGTGCTTTCCTAAATCTCACCTGTTGTCAATTTGCTATCTAGGCTCAGTTTGTTCAGTTTTGAACTAAGTTAAACACATCTTTGCAGGTTTAACCTCTATGAAAAAGAGCGAGACTTGTCTCCATTTGTGGTTACAGATCTTTAAATCTCGCCTCACACACAGCGGTCAGAACTTTCTGTAATTAACCAATCAGTTGCATTGTCCCATGTTCTGAGTAAACGGTATTGCCAGACTGAATGTCTGTTTATAGAATAACAATCTCGTCATTTTTTTGCCTTTTAGAGTCCCTTTTTATATATGTCAAATGTTAACAACCTAGCCAGTGACCCCTGCAGGACCCCACCCAATATTGTCTCACAATGAGACATGTCTAACAGGCACTTTCTGTTACCTTTATCAATTCTTTATTCAACCGTATGCTTTACCTCTGATTTCTGGCTGCTTTAGAAACAGTCTGTCATGTATACTTATTCAAAAAGCATTTGGACAATCCAGACAGATTTTGTCAAGTGTCCTGCTGTTGTCTGCTTTATCAGCAACACCCTGAAGTCCTGGAGGTGAGTGAGGCAGTGTTTCAGGAACCTGAAACCCATCAAATCTATGCTGATATACAGTACATGCTGGTCTGGCTAACATCTTTAATATCTTTGCTTTATCTCACTGCTGGTTTTATAATCATTGTTTCTGCATTGAAGTAATGCACTGTGTTCACATGCTGTCAACATAATGGCTCTGTAATTTGACTTACCCGTTGCTATTATTTGCTTCCTAGTTCTTTGTTCAGTTTATCTAGCTACTGTTAACTCTCTTTTACTTGGGTGCCATTCATCTAACTTTTGTTATGCATATAAAGGTGAATCGAAAGGGCTTAAAAAAATGAGTATTCTCCAATTTTTGCCTCGGTTCTGTTCTTCATGAAATAATTGAAACTTGTTTTTAATGTTTAATCTCAGCAAGGTTCATAGCCACTGCCCAGCTGCTGAAGGTCATTTCAACTCGCCTGTTCAATATTCCACAAGGGCTTCTTGCATCATCACTGTGAGACTCCAGGTGAGAGTGAGGCTAATTGCATTATTAGTCTCACCTTCTACACCATTGTGAGTGTCCCTGCTGTCAATGAACTCAACCAAGCACAATTGTAAGCAGGGGAACCAAATAACATGAATGACACGAGGATAAGAGAACAATCCATTTTCCAAGGCCTTTCCGTTCTACCGTTGCACTGCATACACAACAGTTGCATACTTCGTATTCTTTGTCCTTCATCGCTAAAACAGATAGGGTTGGATATAAAATGGTTTACTGCATACCATGACTAAATATACAGAGAATCTAAAAACAGGCTAGGAGAAAATAATTTAATACACACACACAGTACGTACTGGTGGTAAAGCTAAAGCAATCAGTGGCTTATGTAGTTTTATTGTTTTAAAAAGTCTTTTTTTAATGTAAATGTTGTTTCAATTGCATTTCAGGACATATATTGTGTCACTTTGACTGAGAATCAATATCCTGGGTATGTCAGAACAAAAACAAATGTTTCCAGTATTTCCAGATCATCTGCACTCGGTACCTACTGTGTTTTCACTAGCCACTTTTAAATGTGCCTCACAAAGTGCACCACGCCAATCTGTAACCTGGCAGATAAGGACTCCTCTTACTCAGTTCACTGCCACTACTGTTTGACAGGGGGCAAGGAAAATGACTTTGAATGGGAGCTCATACTTGACAGTGTGCATGACAGATCATTCTGTTAGGCACTCCTGTACCATTTTTCATGCAGATATTCAGTTAACATTAGCCAGACTGGTATACATTAGTCTTACAAATGAGTCAGAGGCAGATCGAAGGGCTTGCATTGTGTACAGAAGATCAAATCACTCAGCTAATAATACAGCAATGTGAATATAATGTGAGTGTACAGCTTGATTCATCAGTACTAGTCAATAAAATGGCTATATATTTTTCAAATTATATTTTTATTATCTACCTTGCCCAGCTTTTGTATACAACGGCTGATAACTGTTGTAGCTTCTTTTCATCTACCCTTTACACCTTTATTTTGATAACATAAGCAACCATGATATGGCTGTTTTTTTATTGAATGAATAGCAAATAGAATGCAAGTCCTAATTAGAGTATGCTAATTCAAGTATTAAATCAGTGATTACTTTGTTTCCTACTGTTGTTTTTCCCAAACAGTGACAATCTAAACACCATTCAGAAACAAACTATTAATCCTGACACTGTAAAATTGGCAAATTGCCCATTGCATTGTATTACATTTAAACCAAAATAAATGTAACACGGTTAAAATATAGGCGGTTGCATCTTTTGAGCGCCACTGTTTATAATGATCAGAATAGATCACTGTTTGCAAGGCCGAGACGGTTCATCTTCCAGGAAATCATTTGTTACATCAAAACAGGCAAACGGTATGACTGCTTTGGATTTTTTTTTCTTTTAAAATGTAGTGTTACATTTATAGTCACTGACAGGCAGTGTAGCTTTCCCTTTGGGGTGAAATAATTTGGCACCTTTCTGTATTATAATGACCTTCTAATTACCATTTTTCTATGGGTTCATCTGGCTTTTTGAGGGTTTCAATACCTAGATCTCCTGAGGGTTACCTAAATGAATAGGCTGCAACATTTTTCATATTGTATGTTGGTTGTATTGGTGAGATAATTCAACGTCTAAAAAGCAAATAGGTATTGCTGTATTCCAGAGAACTGTATAACGTTATTATTGTTACTATTATAATATTTAAACGTTCAGTTGACTAGCTGGTACAGTACAGTAGGGGTCTACATTGCATTTACAGACATGAATCAATTTTACAAATCTGACTTTAAATTGTTGAAATCTTCTGACTTCAGCATTAGACCTCCACAAACATCTGAGTATGTACTGATTCCCCACATGCAACATGGTTGTAACTGAAAGTAATACACTTTTGAATGAATAAATGAATAAATACATAAATAAACAAACATATCCCATTTGTAGCAAGGACAGGTCCCCGCCCCGTTACACATTCATATTTTGCAATCGTGCTAGGTTCTTAACAACTCTGACTTTAAATTCTAATGACTTTAGATTCTAAATACTTACTTCTGTAGCCTCCAATGTACTCAATGTTGCAAATGTATATTAAATCAATTTCATGATTGTATTTTAATATTGTTTTTCAGTGTCAAAAGCTACAACCTTCCTACAATTATTAGTTTTCGGCATATTATGTAGAAATAATGGTGTTTGTATATAAACCCGCAAAACACATTCTAATATTGAAAACGCTGTATACAAAAGTTAGGTCTGGAAAGAATGAATCAACTTCCTACAAAAAGACCGTCAAGATGGTCTCTGCTTTTTCTTGCAAATTGCTACTAGTTTCATTATTGTAAAGTAGGTTGTCAATATAGTTTGAGGGCCCCTAGGGGTTGAAAACGGTAATTACAATCTGAAATCTGACAAATACACAGTAATTAACCACATAAAGAAGATTATACTGTATTTTGGTAAATATGGCAAATAGACCACCCCCACCCCAAATATCTACCAAATTTCAAAATGAATCCATAGCTGGTCGTTGATGGATAAGTGGTTTTAGTTCTTAGTCAATGGTACTTTAAGAAAAGCTATTTCACAAGCTATTTTACCTACTTACAATACAGACTTAGTTTAAATGCAATAGGAACCAAGTTCGTATCCAAGTATTTAATTCTACAAAAACAGATCCAAATCAGATCAGATACTACTAGTCTGAGAAGGTCAGAAACAGAGAATTGGATTAGAATTATGTGACCTTGAACTGGAGGTCAAGTCAAATGTCTTGGTCTATCTGTGCGACAATGACCTCCATAACCTACTTAGTTTGTGAGTTATCGAGTGTGAAAGATGGACAGACAGACCTCCTCCTTTAGGAAATGAAGTAGACGTAAATAATTGAGGAACAAAAATATTAAGATGAAATACAATATTTTATTTGAGTCCTTCTGAATTGTATATATTATCTGAAACTTCAACGTTGTTTTATTTTTCTTGACATAAAAAATAACCATTTCCAATGCCAATAGTATTACTAACAACCAACAATACAGCCTGTAACTATAACAAAACAGAGTGACAGTTATATTCAACAACATTTACACAGTTAAGGATTGTACAATATCACAGTTTTCAGAAATGTTCCAATGCATATGTGTGTGTGTTTAGATTAATAGAGCCATTCTGGGACTAAATGTGCATACTGATATGTAGGGTAAAAGCACTCATAAGCACATGTGTAAATATATTTGGATGCTTCCATGTCTATAGTGGATATATTTAAATACAATTAACAATACCCTATTTTGTTATCCTTCACAGATTAGACTTATTAAAACACGTTTCTTCAACCGTTCTAGAAAATACATGTTGATTTCATTAAAGGGAGTGTGTTTTGTCTCAGTAGAATAACAATCAGAAATGTAATGACCAAAACGACCATGATAAGATAAAAAGGAACAATCACAGTTCAACATCACCAGCTGACGTCTACCAGAACTTACTTTAAATGTATTCTTGCTTAGCAAAGCTAACAAATTTAAACCATTACATCTTTCACAATCAAAAAGATACTATAAAAACAGCAGAAGAATATTTGAACATTAAATAGATCCAGATTTGTATTTGTCAGGTATAGTTTATAGTGCAGTGCATCCAAAATTACACCAAGAATCGCACCTAACATTGTCTTTTTAAACAGCAGTTAGGAAATCGTACAGCTAGTTTTGAAATTGTCTTCGATTAACTCCAACTGTAGTAGTAACAGTTTGAAAAGTTAGTTACCAGCATTTGAGCCGTTAGATTTTAAGATATTACAAATAAACCTAGCACTGTAAAAATGTACCCTTTTATTGTCCTGTACAGTATCTTGTACATATCGGTTCCAATACTCTACATAACACAATGTATGATATGCAGCTTCAGTTTAGCCAATATGGGACTTGGTTTAAGCTGATGCTATTCAATAAGATATTTCAATCCTTCACAAAATGTCGTAATAATATATTATTGCTACAAAATGTATTCAGAATGTATTTTATGTGGGTATAACAAGTTACATTTTATAGTAAATCAATGCCATTTGAGTGGAAAAAATCTATTATAGTTTTCAATTGCAATCTGAACAGTAATTGTAAGTTGAATCTGTTAAAGTATGTGTTTATTGTTACCACTTGTAATATGAGGACTCAACTCTTAATTTTTTTGTTCTAGTGCAGTCTTTTATAACAATCTGATCACCATCTTTTCCAACTTGTTTAACAACAAAATCAATCAGGATGACACATGGGATTTCAGTAAATTACTATGGCATATTTGTACCTTGTAAGAATGTGAATATTAAAATTAGCTTTATATACCTGCAAGTACCATAAGTGAAATCGAGGGATAGCCTCTAAAAAGACACATTTCTATTGAAGCTAAAATTGATATTTAAATAGACAGTATGCTTGTAGTGGGGCCATCAAACTCACAACTTGTAGTTTCTCCTTTAAGTTCAAGATCTTGCTTAGACTTTAAATAAAACCGCTCCGTCAAAACTTAACGGCAATAGAGATGAAAGCAAACCTGCAGTTTGTTATGTGTGCCTCCCACCCCCTTCTCTACTGCACAACTGATCTGAATGATCCAAGAGCCATGAAAGATGAAAAAACAAGTAGGTAAGCAGATACTGCTAGAATTTCCATTCCGAAAGTGACTTCTACGTGTAACACTAATGATACCCATCTAGAAAAGTGCACACACTGTCATGCTGTCTTCTGCATTGAGGTATTAACACAAGCTAAGTATCAGTCTACCCCTTATAAAATGTTTGAAACAGATTTAAAACTAATTTATAAAGTGCACTATAAATACTAGTTCTGTCTTTACAATATAACATATATCAAATTAGAGTTCAAAAATCCACATAGAAGATTATAAAAGACACACATTAGGATAGCTGGCATTTACACTACTTAAAGAAACAGATATATTCTTTTTTTAAACAGATTGGATAAAATAAAACGGCTCAGCTATAGAAATGGAAAACTCTGGTTCCTACATTAACCTTCGATGTTCATACTTGAGTCTAGAGATTAACATTTGACGACATACACACTTAAACAATATAAATGGTTGTAATGACTAGTTAAAAATCAATGCATACCTTACAGATAATAATGTACAGCTCTAATCTACAATGCGGTTTTTAAGCCTGTGTGGATGATGGAACAGCACATTTATTGTGGTAATCGGCTAAGCCATAAAACTTTGGATTAACAACCAAGGTTTATTTTATTTTATTTTTTAAATAAAGATTTTCTTTCACTTTAAAAGCAAAGCAAAAGTTTGTACACCTTTAATACTTTTCAGTAGTGAAAAATGAATCGCAGTCATTATTTACACCCTGATATTTAATTCTTAATTTTAAACTAAACTCATTTTAACACTTTAAAAAAGGGACCCCATTTAGAGTCTCCTCTCATAACATGTTGAAGTGTGCCCTTTTATTTGTCATCTACGTGAAAACTACAAATACCTTAAACAGGTTAACTACCAATCAAGTCTGTCCGCACTGGCATTTTCTTTTAATACTTTTTATACACAGATGTTGGTTGGGTATGTTTCACTAAACTGAAGGATAGTACAATACTTTTTTTTTTTTTGTACTGAAAAGGCAGAGAAATGATTGTTCTGAAACATACCTGACAGTTGAGCAAGGACAAGGAAAGTGTCACTTATCTGAAAGCTTCAGAGCAAAATAAAATCTACAACAATTTATACAACAAGCAACAAAAAAAATATACAATATAAATTGCCACACAGGCACCAGTCAGTCAAGGACTATTATATTATTTGTCCATCACTGTTCATTTATAACAGTTGCCAGATAAATAAATTACTTAAAACATATTTCACAAACATCTGTATCTGATGGGCTTGTTTTGTTGCATTCCTTCCGTTTCCTAGGTGACCTTTTCCTTAGAGCTGGGTGTTTCAGGCCGGTAGTCCTTCCTTTCTGAGACATTGCGCTTGACCTTTGCGCTGGCTGGCGATGACTCCTGGTTTAGTGATGGACTTGACTGGGATTTCTTCAGTCCACTGCTGTCACTTTCTTTGCCGCTAAGTATCTCTTTTACTCCCTCCTTCAGAAGTTTAACATACATCTCATAGCGGTTCTCCTGTCGGGGAGGAAAATGATAACAAATGAGCTACAAAACACAAACACACTTACCAAGATGACATCTACATTGTTTAAATGTATCCGTTGAACAGTAAAACGTGATTCATTACCAAGGAGCTTTAGGTAAATGGGGTAAACTGGACGAAATAAAACACCACACAGAAGAGTACAATGCACATTATGATGGGCTTGCCTAATGTTTTTTATTAGACTAGGGACAGTCAAGAGGCTGTAAATTAACATTAAACATTGTTATTTATTCCCTTAATAAGAAATGTTGTGTTACCATATTTAATTAGTTCAACACATCAAGAATGTTTGGCACAGTTAAACAGGGAGTTTCTTGCTTTTCAGATATTTTCATATTATGACAACAAGGACTTTCAAGATTGTACGTCCTGTTGAATTTAAGAGTACTAGAAAACTAGGCCTGCTCTACACTTTGAGGATTACTCCTTAATAAGCTATGCAAAATCATTCCTCATACTTTCACAGACTGCCACAGCCAATCATGTTCTAAATAGAGCTGCCATTATCCAATGGTAGACGCTCGCTATGCAAGCAGGGATTAGGCAAATGATGGTGGCATGATGAACAGGTTTCTATTGACAAGTCACTATAAGATTGTGTCTATTGTTACAAACATGTATCCCTAATGTTACTTTGTCTAAAGGCAAGTAGGCTACCTACAGACAAATACACACTTTGCCAGGCTACAGTACCTGCATACATTTTTTAAAATATTTTTTTAGATAATGCTGAGGAATACCACACAGGAACAATTATCCTTTATCAAAAATACATGATGAAAATGCAACTAAAACCATGTGGTACCAATATGGTTAGAGCCACTGCCAAGAATTGTGCGTTCAACCTGTTTGTGTCACTCAAGATTATATTGGTCAGTCTCTTCTGATTTTCAGATGCAAACACCAGAAGCGACTTTTAAAGTGTTTGTATATAACAGTTAATTCTTCATAAGATTCCGTGTACAGCGAGATAAGTACATTTTTCCTAGACTAGGATTCTGAATAGTAATATTAACATGCTGGGTAGCATACATGCTTGATTTTCAGGGCTTAATGTTTTAAACATGAGCTCAGAGAGTTTACTAGCACATACCACTACCATACTGTAGGAGGGTGCCCCACCCCAAACTATCAATTTGGGTTGGAAATGTTTATTTATCAAAAGGATACTCAAACATTTCTTGGATACAATTTTCTTAACCCTACTGTACATACTCCATGTTCTACATACATTAAAAACCAGACAACAGCAGTTTTATTATATACATGTACCCATTTAGAACCAGAGAACACAAACAGAATACAAGTCTGGAAGGAATACATGAGAAATAAATGGAGTTTATAAAGCCAAATAAAAAGAACTGTTATTGAATTCAAAGTCAATTTGTGTGCAGCTCACTAGTATTCCACCACATCTTACGTGGTTTCTCCCACTGCCAGGAAATGTGGGAGAAAGAAACAAAACTTGAACACGCCTGCACAGAAATACACATTTACATCTACTAAAAACATATTACTTTCAAATCGACTTTCAATAGGTCCTTAACATCATTGAGATAATTTTTTCCAAGATGAGATATTTCAATCTCTACAAATCTGTTGAAGTTCAGCTTTTGGACATCCTGTTGATGCTTGCTCATGGGAACAGGAAGTCACTTGTGGTATGGCACTAAACTGCTCAGAAAGTTTTGAATTACATGGTCTCATTTCTCATACTTGTGTTCAATACCTACTACAAAATTGAATTCCTAAATGATTTCCAACTTGTCTGTCATTCCACACACACACAGAAACACATTAAAAGGTCATCAGAAGAGTGAAGAATGGAATCGATAGATACTGCTTTTCTGTTATTCATCTGACATGACTGCAACAGAGTTCAGTATTCCTCTGTACACTCAAGACACTTTTTCTTTAAATGCACAGGATGGATAACAAATCACTGGGATTGGCGAGATAAATATAATTTAAAAACAGGAATCATATATATATACATATATACATATATACACACACACACACACACCAGTACTGTGCAAAAGTTTTAGGCAGGTGTGAAAAAATGCTGTAAAGTAAGAATGCTTTCAAAAATAGACATGTTAATAGTTTATATTTATCAATTAACAAAATGCAAAGTGAGTGAACAGAAGAAAAATCTACATCAAATCAATATTTGGTGTGACCACCCTTTGCCTTCAAAACAGCATCAATTCTTCTAGGTACACTTGCACACAGTTTTTGAAGGAACTCGGCAGGTAAGTTGGCCCAAACATCTTGGAGAACTAACCACAGTTCTTCTGTGGATTTAGGCAGCCTCGGTTGCTTCTCTCCCTTCATGTAATCCCAGACAGACTCGATGATGTTGAGATCAGGGCTCTGTGGGGGCCATACCATCACTTCCAGGACTCCTTGTTCTTCTTTACGCTGAAAATAGTTCTTAATGACTTTCGCTGTATGTTTGGGGTCGTTGTCATGCTGCAGAATAAATTTGGGGCCAATCAGATTCCTCCCTGATGGTATTGCATGATGGATAAGTATCTGCCTGTACTTCTCAGCATTGAGGAGACCATTAATTCTGACTAAATCCCCAACTCCATTTGCAGAAATGCAGCCCCAAACTTGCAAGGAACCTCCACCATGCTTCACTGTTGCCTGCAGACACTCATTCGTGTACCGCTCTCCAGCCCTTCGGCGAACAAACTGCCTTCTGCTACAGCCAAATATTTTAAATTTTGACTCATCAGTCCAGAGCACCTGCTGTCATTTTTCTGCACCCCAGTTCCTGTGTTTTCGTGCATATTTGAGTCGCTTGGCCTTGTTTCCACGTCGGAGGTATGGCTTTTTGGCCGCAAGTCTTCCATGAAGGCCACTTCTGACCAGACTTCTCCGGACAGTAGATGGGTGTACCAGGGTCCCACTGTTTTCTGCCAATTCTGAGCTGATGGCACTGCTGGACATCTTCCGATTGCGAAGGGAAGTAAGCATGATGTGTCTTTCATCTGCTGCAGTAAGTTTCCTTGGCTGACCACTGCGTCTACAGTCCTCAACGTTGCCCGTTTCTTTGTGCTTCTTCAAAAGAGCTTGGACAGCACATCTGGAAACCCCTGTCTGCCTTGAAATTTCTGCCTGGGAGAGACCTTGCTGATGCAGTATAACTACCTTGTGTCTTGTTGCTGTGCTCAGTCTTGCCATGGTGTATGACTTTTGACAGTAAACTGTCTTCAGCAACCTCACCTTGTTAGCTGAGTTTGGCTGTTCCTCACCCAGTTTTATTCCTCCTACACAGCTGTTTCTGTTTCAGTTAATGATTGTGTTTCAACCTACATATTGAATTGATGATCATTAGCATCTGTTTGGTATAATTGTTTAATCATACACCTGACTATATGCCTACAAAATCCCTGACTTTGTGCAAGTGTACCTAGAAGAATTGATGCTGTTTTGAAGGCAAAGGGTGGTCACACCAAATATGGATTTGATTTAGATTTTTCTTCTGTTCACTCACTTTGCATTTAGTTAATTGATAAATATAATCTATTAACATGTCTATTTTTGAAAGCATTCTTACTTTACAGCATTTTTTCACACCTACCTAAAACTTTTGCACAGTACTGTATATATATATTTTTTTCAGGTATCTGCAACAATTCCCTAAATAAGACAACATCACATTTAACAGATCTCCTTGTAAATGATTAGAAAACAAGTTCATACTTAACTACCTTATAAACTGATATCCAAATACTCCTATATTCTGTGGTAAAATAGATAGAAAAAGATCAATAATTGCAATAACTGTGGTCAAAGTCATTGCAGGCTGCTGCCCTGGAGTGTCAGACAGTAATCAAAAACTATCTGGGACAATCATCAGGTTCTAAATAGTTGGAATAAATTGCTTGGAAGCATTCAGTGAACATGGGAATTGCATGCCTTCTTCATGTCAGCTTGTGTTTGTGCTGACTTACCTCAAACTCCAGATAGTGCTCTTTGAGTCTGTACTCCTCAATCTCCTTTGTTTTGACCTTCTTATCAGGTGGGTAGGATCGGTGTTCAGCCAGTTCAGTGGTGATGTGCTTCAGCTTGGCCTCATGAGATTTTAGCTGTTCTTCCTGCACAGGAGACAATGTCATTCTAATGATGCACTTAATTGCTTATTTTAAGCAGAAAATAAAATAACTAAAACTAAACAAGCAAAACACGGGCAAATCAGAAAACACAATAATAACTAAACTACAGTACACCAGTCTTGGTATTTTAACCTGGAAGTAGAACGGTTTAGTAAGTGTGATATCAATATTTAATATTTAGCATAAATAAAGAACTAACAAAAGGTACTATCAACTAGAAATGATCTACTTCCTGCACATTATTGTTATCAGCAAAGAAATATCTGCTACCCAAAAGTTAATGCTTTTAAGCATTTCTATATAATTGCATTTTAACAAATGCATTTAATGCAGTTGTAGTTTCTCTTCTCTTTTACAAACACCTCCTTCAAAAGACAGCTTCAGATCCCCATTCTGTACCAGCAATTTAAATGCATTTATTATTTTAACCTGGTTAAAATCTCCATCCATTTCAGCTGTAAAAAGTTACTCCGCTCCTGACTGCTTTCCAATATTTAATGTCTTTTCAAACCATTTTTCATATTAAAATGAAATATTTTATACTGATTAGGGCACAATTAACCAAAGGCTTTGTGCATATAAAACAACAGGCTCTGTCTACTGGGTTTGCACAGTAATGTGTCTTGAAGATTTCCCTGCGAAGCAAACAAATCCCCTGTGGTGCAAAAATCCTGTGTGCTGCTGAATTTTAATAGCTTTTTAAACCCAGCTCTTGACTTGTAAAATCCACTTTTAACAGACTTGCTTGCCTACTGAATGTTGGGAATACAAATGACTGTGTTTTACATGCGCCGTGACATTTTCTATTAGCATCAACAGAGACAACCATTTACTAAAGTCTTTACTGCCTGACGGACAGCAAACTACTAAATGTGAAGTAGTTGTTTCCTTGAAAAGCATCAACATTAACCAGTTAATGTAGAGAAACAAGACCAGTTTCCAGGCAGATTAATAATTCTACCCAATACACCAAAACAGTGTATTTCGGTTTATCGATAACATTAACCAAAATGGTTACAGATCAGACACATGAAACAGGAGTACAACACCATTGCCTTACTTGTGACATCCTTGTTGTAGTTGCAGGTAAAAGAGGGCGGCTGAACTTTTTCTGTGAGCCAATCGCAGAGGGAAATGATGGTGCGGAAAACATGGCTGCCACTGAATTGATCTTTCTTATCCAAGATTCCATTTCTTCAGGAGTCCTTGGGGTTAAAAGAGAAATACGCTGTACACTTCTGCTATACTCGCATACAAAGCACACACACACACACACATTGTGAACAGGTTTGATTGTGTGTGAAGGAGGGATTTGAAATTCAAATTTGTTTCAAGAGAAATTAATTTTGATTACAAATATGAGACGATAATGAAGGACATTTAATGGGCTAGACAGATTATATTCCACTTTTATTTTTAAGCCACACTATTGAATAAATTACAAGTTGTCAAATAATGTCAATATTCTAAATGAAATTTCTCATTGGCTTTTAGTCTTGAATTACTTATGCCCTCCTGCCAAAGTAGTAATACTAGGAGATGGAAGATTTAAAAAATCTGAATACTTTTAAAGTGCAAACCCTACATTACAATAGATTGTCTGGGGAAAGTAGGGGGCATTGTTTTAGTTCACAAAGCCTTAGTGGAATGTGTTATCTAAGTCTGTTTCATTGATAAGCACTTATATTACTTTTTCTTTCAGTAATAAAATAACACTGTAGAATAACACTTGCAGTCTCACAGTACTAACAGTGAAGATAAATGTGTTTTCATTTTATATTCCAACTAGAGCATGAAATTAGATTTCCTTCAAGTAAAGCTCCTTATATTCCCAAAATATCCATACACCCTTCAAGCCCAGGGAGCAAAACATATTCTACAAACTGGAATTGTATAATGCAGGACAACAGCACACATACTGAGCTTGGAAAAGGAAGACTCTCCAATCAGCTGTTTTAAGCTTCAAGACGTTGGGTTTCTTCTCATAGTCTGTTGCCTTTATAGCCATAGCATGATGTACACTGACTGCATTTTTCAAATCGTCTTCTGACAAGGCTTTCTCTGGTTTGTATTCATCCTAGGAGGAATAAAAAGACACCATATAAAATCCAATATCAGTAAACTGGTAAAACACTTTCTCTAGACAAATGTATGGGTAACCACTAGTCTCATTTAAATGCAAAGTACTTATTAAATGCTCATGTCAAGACAACAGAGAACAGTAAGCACAGTGTGTTCATGACATCATCCATGTTCCTGCTGTTTTACTAAAAAGTCAACAGGTGGGAGTCAGCTACGCCAGCAGAAGAAATGACAAGATGGTGTGGCATTTCATTTACGTATATACTGTATGTGTGTAGCACAGCTGCATATTCACACTCCTTCATGGGTTTTATACATTCATAAAAAAAGTTTAATAAAAAGATAAACCAATCCACCTAGCCCTGGTTTCAGTATGAGATTAGACTGAACAAGGAGCTTGCAAGGAAGACATGTGTACCAAACTACAAAACACTGACAGTTTGTTAAATTATTTTCACTAAAGCAAACTATCATAGAAACATAAAAATACATCACAGTAACCTAATAAAGCAGTTCAATTATTTGCCCAATCATATTTCAAATGAGAAATTAAAAGCATCGCTAGGCTTAACAAAATGCCAAATCGATGGGTCAATGTTTATTTTTAGCCCCTACATCAAATTAGTGGCTTTTCAGAAGGTCAAAACAATCTTCCATAATCTTTGTGTATTTGCAATCACAGGTTTCATCTGACAACCACTACATCAAAAAGCAAGCAAGGGGACACAAAGCAGGGGGCGGATGAACATCAACATCAACGTCAACATCCTGAGGCCTAGTTACTGGAACGGCTCCATCACCCATTAATAAATAATATTCCTGTATCATCAAAAATCTTTTTAAAAAACACAAACTGCTTTACCATACCAATCTCTTCCAATATACCCACCTGTAAATACAGGTTGGGTTTTTATAAATCAGCGTGTCTCAAAAAAATGCTAGAATAAGGCAGCAAGCTTTATACAGAGGTAATAGTGGACAGTTGGTTGCAAAATGTACAGATGCATCAGAAGGAGGGCTCCAAAAGCTCTGATAGCTCTCATTTTGGAGAACAGATTTTGCTGTAGACTTTCACCACTAACTAGAGGTGATTTATCTTTGAGGAACCCAACAGGAGGAATTGTTGCAATGTCAAACCAGTCCTGTCCTGGCTTCCCATTTCGGGCCGACACTAACCGCAAAATTCCACAAGCAACACCTTTGACAATAACAGTAAAATGACAAACCACCATCCCTAATCCCTGACAGGTTTTAAGTTGCTAAAAAATACCAGACATGATATACAATACCCATAACAAAGCACAAACACCAGCCCAAAGAATGTGGCTCAACACAAGTAGCTTTACCATCATTAATCAAACTCGATAAAGGTCCTTTGTATGCGCCTTAACCAGGCTATAACTTTAATTAACAGTTATCTTAAAATAGAAATGAATACATTTTAAACCAGGGCTTCTCATTAGAGATATTAAAGATGCCACTGACATCTTAAATGTCAAGCTGAATGACAGGTGATAGAACATCCTGCATCAGTTAATGCAGCATAAATGTACTGACATAAACAACAATGTCCATTGTACAAGTACATTTTATATCTTGGCATATCATTTTAAAACTAGAGATGGGAGTTTTTATGAACAAAAACAAAGCATATCTAAGGTTTTGAAAACATGAAGTATCAAGTATGATGCGGCATGGCAGTGAAACGTTTAATGGAACCTACTGTAACTAAGAAAATGAAAGAATACAGCTTTGTACCAAACATTAATACAATAACTCGGAGTATTGTCTTTATACAGTAGAAACAATGTAGTCTGCCCCCAGCCTGATAAGGACCAAGCACCATTTGCAAAGTACCTGTTACCTGTTCCAAGTATCTGTTAACACCTTTGAATTTCATGCTGTCCGACTAACCTCTCCCTGTCAACTCCTGCTAATTGTACTGTACCGCCCCCCTGGACCTCTCGCTCACTTTCTCGATGAACTCGACTATCTATTCTCCTCCCTCCCCTCTCTGTCTACCTCAACTGTCCTGTTAGGTGACTTCAATATCCATCTCTCCAACCCCAGCCACTCTGCCGGATTCCTCCCTTTCCTTCACTCCTTCGACTTCTGTCTCTCTCCACACCCCCCCCCCCTACCCACAAAGCTGGCCGTCAACTGGACCTCACCTTCTCCAGGGCCTGCTGCCCCTCCACCCTCTCTGTTATCCCTCTGGACCTCTCTGATCACTATTTCATCTCTTTTTCTCTGTCTCTCCCCTCTCCCTGCTCCTCCTACCACCACTGTCACCTCTCGCCGTAACCTTCGCTCTCTCTCCCCCTATGTCCTTGCCTCCACTGCTCTCTCTCACCTCCTGATGTAACTTAAAAAAAAGGATGGTGAGTAAGTAGATTCAAGAAAATGCACAGAGTCCTTTTCTTCACTCAGTTGTTAGGTTTATTGAAATATGCAGGGAGTCTGGTCCCAGGTACAGGACAAACAGAATACTCGTTCTTACAATTGTTGCATGACATTAAATACCCTTCTGCATAGGTGTCTCTCTCCTCCTCTTTCTCTGACACTTAACCAATAGAAAAGGTACAACTCATTATCCTGTTACCATATATTTCATTTAGTGTGAGTGTGTGTATGTGTGTGTGTGATCTAGTGTGAAGACCTCTGAACTCAGTGTATTCTTCAGACCCCTGGTGCCACAAAGGTCCATACATCTGGTTTTTGTCATCTTCTTGAGACCCTTTGATTCCAGTGGCATTATCTCTTTGGATCTCTCTGAAGTCTTAGAGCCTGGCTCCTTCTGGTCCCCTTGAAAACTAGCTTTATGACCCCCTCATAAACCAGCTGTATTTTCTAAGCAAAAACCTGTTTAACTAGTTTTATACCCCAGTGGACTCCCCAAACGTCTTTCATGTCAGGGCTGGAGGTCAAAGGACTTGTTTGTACAGCCTTGTGCTGCTATTATTTCTTGCTTGCTCAGAGTCAATGCAGTGCAAGTATCTATATGCCCAGAGTATATAGCCAGCCTTCATCTATTACAGCAGTGCTTGCATTTTTGGAACTAACAGTTTCTTCTATCCAATGTTAAATCACTTTTCAGAAAAATAACATGAATACAGCCGTCATTCCTCATGTGTAGCAAACTGCTATTCAATACTTGTTCCATGTTTTCCAACACCTCCCTATCGACTCCTTCTCACAACTCTCTGTAGACTCTGCTACCTCCACCCTCTTTTCCTCCCTCGACTCCCTCTGTCCTCTCACCTCCCGACCTGCTCGCCCCTCCCCTCCCCAACCCTGGCTCTCATCTGTGCTCCGCTCAGCAAGAACCACACTGCGATCTGCTGAAAAGAAATGGAAGAGAACCAAACTCCCTGCTGCCCTAGACCTCTACCACACTCCCCTCTCCTCCTTCTCCTCTACTCTCTCCTCTGCTAAATGTACTTATTTCCAATCTGTAATCCAAGCCTCCACTAACAACCCACGTAAACTATTCTCTACCTCTTCCTCCCTCCTCTATCTCCTCTGATGACTTTGCCTTTCTTCTCTTCTAAAATCTCAGATATCCGCAAACTCTTTAACACCTCTCCCTCCCCCGCACCTCCTCCTGCTCCAACCCCTTCACCCACTGCATCCCCTACTAACTCACCCTCCTTCTCCACCTTCTCTCCCCTGTCAGACTCTGACCTCTCCTCCCTGCTCCAGGGTCACAAACCCACCACGTGTGCCCTGGACCCCCTCCCCACTCACCTCTTTCAAGCTGCTGCTCCTGCTCTACTTCCCTTCATCTCCTCCCTTCTCAACACCTCTCTCCTTTCTGGTCTCTTTCCCTCTGCCTTCAAACAAGCCTCTAGCACTCCCCTCCTCAAAAAACCTACCCTCGACCCCAGAGCTACCGTCCTGTCTCCCTCCTACCCTTCCTCTCCAAAACCCTCGAGCGGGCTGTACACCGCCAGCTCCCTGCTTGACCTTCTCCAATCTGGCTTCCGCTCTGCTCACTCCACTAAAACCGCCCTCCTGTCTGTCACCAACTCACTAAACCATGCCCGAGCTGCCTCGACCTCTCTGCTGCCTTTGACACTGTCAATCACTCTATTCTACTATCCTCTCTCGCTGACATGGGCATCTCTGGCACTGCTCCGGCCTGGTTCTTATCCTACCTCTCCAACCGCACTTACCAGGTAACCTGGCGTGGAGCAACCGCCACACTTCACCATCTCTCAACAGGAGTCCCCCAAGGGTCAGTCTTGGGTCCCCCCCTGTTCTCTCTCTACACCCACTCCCTGGGCCCCCTCATCGCATCCTATGGTTTCTCATACCATTTATATGCTGATGATGCTCAGATTTTCCTCTCCTTCCCCACTCCACCATCCCCTCCCGTATCTCTACCTGTCTGTCTGCTATCTCCTCCTGGATGCACTCGCATCACCTCAAACTCAACCTCTCTAAATCTGACCTCCTGTTCTTTCTCTCCTCCCCCTCCTCTGATTCCTCTATCTTCGTTCCTCTGGAATCTACCACACTCTCTCCCTCCTCCTCAGCTAAGAACCTCGGAGTCACCCTGGACCCCTGCCTCTCTTATTCCCAGCACATCTCCACTCTGGCACGCACTTGCCGATTCTTCCTGAGCAACATCCGAAGAATCCGACCCTTCCTCACCAACTATGCTACCCAGCTCCTGGTCCAGGCTCTGGTACTCTCCCGCCTAGACTACTGCAACTCCCTCCTGGCTGGCCTCCCTGCGTCCGCCACCCGTCCGCTCCAGCTCATCCAGAACTCCGCTGCTCCCCTGGTGTTCTCTCTGCCTCGTTTCTCCCACGCAACTCCACTGCTCCCCTCACTCCACTGGCTCCCGATCACCGCTCGCATCCAGTTCGACTCTTGTACTAGCCTACAGATGCCTTGACCAGACTGCACCCAGCTACCTCCAGACCCCTCATCTCTCCCTACACCCCCACTCGACCTCTCCGCTCCTCCTGCACTGGAAGACTGGCTCTATCTCCTCTATGCTCCCCTGCCTCCAGAGCCCGCTCATTCTCCACCCTCGCCCCGCAGTGGTGGAATGACCTTCCTACAGATGTCAGGACTGCCAAGTCCCTGACCACCTTCCGGCACCTCCTCAAGACTCACCTCTTCAGACAGCACCTGTAGAACTCCTCTTTTTTTCCCTATGGACACTTTGCGGTCCGTTGTCGGACAGGGTCCGACATTGCAATTATTCCTCACAGGTCCTTTGTCAGACTGGGTCCGACATCATTATAGCAACGCAATAAACGGGTGTCTAGTCGTTTTTTCGCCGGAAAAAGCCGAGAAAACCATTCAATTGTCGAGTGGGAGTGACAGGAGCCGAGACAAGTCGAAAAAAAAAAAAAAAAAAAAAAAGGCGTATCTCATGAATAGTCATACATGGTATCAGGTATCAGATAACGGGGGCGGTCTGAAGTAAACAAGTTGGCTGACTGAATCAGCGCACAGAAAACACGGACATTTGCAGAGCTTTTTTGAGATGTTATGGTAATAAAATAATGACTTGTATCACATTATTGAGGAGTTTGGTGATAAAACGAGTGATCCGGAGATGATCGATCGGTATGTACGACTATTATTATTATTATTATTTATTTCTTACATAGGTGAACGCTATAGCAAACGAAAGGGTGGGGCGGGGCTGGAGATGCCTAGTGAGTGCTTTGTTGATATGGAGGGCCATTTAAACCCGTTTGACAGTGAAAAAAAATATTTTTTAACAGCGCGTCTAAAATTAACTGCGCGTGTGAAAATTAATTAGACCTGGCGTGCCTGACGCGCAATTAATAAATGGACCGCAAAGGGTTAAATGCGCTTTACTTGCTCTTATCTGCCCCCTATTTTACTGCATTTTATCCTGTACTTTAGAGTACTGTAATCTGTGAAATGTTATTTAATCTGTAGTATTTTGTATTTAATTATATCCTGATGTAACTATCACTGACACTGTTATCTGCTCCGTTACTGAATCGTATTTTGTCATACTTGTACCTGCTAGAAGTCATTGTATTTATCTTGCTCTTAATTGTATTATTACTTGTACTGTGATTCTTGAAATGTATTTTTGTTTATGACTGTAAGTCACCCTGGACAAGGGCGTCTGCTAATTAATAAATAAATAAATAAATAAATAAATACATACAAATAAAAATAATACAAATAAAAATACAAATAAAAATAATAATAATAATAATAATAATAATAACAATAATAATAATAATACCTACATACTGTAAGAAAATGAGGACTCGTGCTAGAAGCCGAAATAAGTACTGTGCTCCTGACAGGATCTAATGAATTTGCCAGTACATGAAGAAGCAGCCTTGAGGGGCTTGAACACTGATGTATTCTTGAGGCATAAACCTCTGTCTTATGTGAAAAAGGGAGAACCTTCAGAAACAAAATCTATAAGTATATATAAAATCGGTCTTGAAGCCCTATAAAACTGGAGGGACGCAAGAAGGCTGGCCTCCAGGCGGCAATTCTAGCTGCAAGCATAGCACTATATAAAAGCAATACTTCCCAACTGTACTGAGAGAGTAAAGGAATCCCAGGTAATGAGCTACTGTAATTTCTAGGATTACAGAAGATAGCTTCTTTTCTTTTTTTTAATCTTATAAGGGCACTTCCTAGATGACCCTGAACACTTACTGGCAGCTGTCACCAAGGGTGGCTGAGAAGCTACAGCTCTTTGCTATTATTACACACCAGGCACTGCCAGTCAGCTTTTGTATTAGTTGAAATGGCAAGATTTCCCCACAGGGCCGTCTTGGTTTCCTCCAAATTGAGATGCACAGCGGACGGTGACACCCGAGTCCTGCTCATTCCTGAATGCAGACTGGTTAAAACCCCCACGCTTAACAGCAACTTTACAGTTTTAATCATCTTCACAGAAAACATATTTGCATCTGTTTTTAAGAACCCAAGTCAGCCTTGGCAGGGAGTATTTGTAGCCAAGATCACAAAGGTGCTGGCTTAACAAACTAAAATGTGGTGATTTGAAATGTATACAATGAGGGAAGTGTCAATGTTAAGTGTCAATATGAATAACAAATAGAGAATCCATGCCCCCCCACCCCACACAGACAATATAAATGGGTGAAAAAGAACACCAGATGTAGGAAAATATGTACAGAAATAGAAGAACATGACAAGAAAAAAAACAACACACAACAATGGTCAACTGAGCGGATTAGAGCAATGGCCTTGTCAGTCAGTAGATACCACTCTTACAACAGCTCAAATGAAAACATGTGCTACATGTAGTGCCAGTGGGGTAACAAGGGTCAGACTAGCAAACAGTCCTGGCAACAACAGATGTTTTCATAAAACAAACAAAAGAGAAAAGGGGGAATATATGGCTCTATTGGAGAAGTAATTACGATTCTTAGTTACAAGTGATTTCACAATGCTTAACTGATTATAAAAGTACCGGTAAATCAAAGTCACTCAATGCACAATATAATGTTTATAGCAAAATAGTGTCTGAGTTAATGCATCTGACACACCTTTACATCTTTACAGAGATTTTACAGATGGGGTGATAGTAAAGTAGCATTGCACAGGAATCCTTGTGGTGAAAATATGAACATTATACAACTAAGAACAAAATAAAATGAATCATGTTAATAAAATGAATCATGTTAATCAAAAGAAAATGAGTTAGTTTGCCTAATTCAATGTTTTAATGTTTAATAAGAATTGCATTTAGGATACTGCAATTCTGTTCTGGATTCATTTGAGACCGTCAGGTTTTGGAATAATTGTATTAATGCATGTATTACTTCACATGGCTCAACTATTCTGTATATGTAGTATTCTTTATTTGGCAGATAGATACATTTTATAAAACTTATTACTTTACTAGAACAGAAACTACAAAAATACCAAAATGCCTACAAGTATATCCTAACCATTATGATTTATTTTTCTGATACACATTACTTTGGTTATCTAAATTCTTTTCCCCTTTCTTATGCTTTAAAGAAGATCATTTCAAAGCCCTGTAATAAAGTAAACTTTAATTAAAATGCAATGGATTTAACCAACACAATCTCAGTGTGCTTTGCTGTCTGCTTTATACGTAATGTTTAACCTTATATATATATATAGAGAGAGAGAGAGAGAGAGAGAGCTAAATGTTACATCCCTGCTTGCCAAGCCATTACTGTAATGGAGTACTCACATCCGATTTCCTATTACCTAGAAAGATCGATGTGATTTTTAAGTTAACCTGCAGAGCTAGTTGGATTAAATCAAATTAATTTCTTGTCACTCAGGCTCATTTAATTTAATAGGGTCATTATTTAAAGAACCACATGCAAATTAAACAGATGCCTCTCTCTTTTGGCACCAGTAACTGTGGCCTAATCATGATTTTTTAGTTCTATAAAACATTCCTGCTTTATTTCTCTTTATGATGTGTATTTTGTACACTGAAAGTCACTAAAGCATTTCTGTAAATTTGACACAACCAGTTTCTTATACCATACTTTAAAAAGCGACCACACATTCCTAATTACAGGTTACTCTACAATTATTTTCACATACATAAATTCAATGTAGAGTAAACAGTTATGAAACTATAATACTGCTAGTATTATCTACCTAAGAATTGGCTTTACCAGCTATTCTCTGTCAGATATTAAAGTAATGCACCTACAATTATTAATGCCCGATTTACATTATTTCTGCAAAATATTCAAAATTTGGACAATACATAATTTCTTTCAAAAGCTGTGTTTCAGGACATGATTCACAGACAATCATTTTACAGACACATACTGTGTACATTGATCAACAACAAGCTTTTCACTAGCACTTAGTAAACTGACTTACCTTTTGCAAATAAAGGATCATTCCCTTGAGAACAGCATAAAAGGTTTTCCACCCTCTTTTGCCTCGAGGAGCTGAAACATAAATTAAAGAATAATCCTGGTCTTCACTGTACAAAGGTTGTGGTGGAAACAAAATAATTAGGAGTTACAGTGGTAAAGAACAAATTACAGCTGTTGATCAGAAGCTAGAAAAGGTCAAACCAGTCATAAGGCTAATTGCATTTCTCTTGTAGTGGACAAAACCAGCAGAATATAAATGAGAACAAAATATATAAAGGTCTATTTTCTAGGCATCTCATTAAAATGTAATTTAAAATAAAATCTAAAACGTTACCGAGATTTTATATTTATTTATATATATATATATATATATATATATATATATATATATATATATATATATATATATATATATATATATATATATATATATATAAAAATCTTTTTTTGCATGTACAAAATGTTTCAATTATTAAAAAATCATTTATTTCACGACTTTTTGGACTAAAGCCCTTTCTTAGCTATGAATTTTTTGAAAAATAATAGTTTACTGTACTGTGTATTTGTGTATAAAAAAAACAACGTAATTTTTGTACACTGCAGTTATACCTCCTATATATCAAACCTACATTAAAAATCACACTTGGATATAATTATCTTATTTGAGATTGACGGCATTAAAAGAAATATTAGAAAGTTGATAAAAGGATATTATCGTACTGGAGCATTAATCTGTATTTAATCAAATTTGTACTGAACACAGACAGACACAGTCTATTGTATTGTTGGTAGCATCACATACTTGCCAATATTTAGAAATTGTTTAGTGGGACATATTAAACTGGCATCTGACATGAACAAGAAATGGACCAGGTAAAATGAATGAAGACTATAAAACAAACAAAAAAAATCATAATGGAGCACCAGAAGTGAAACAATATAGCGTACATGAGAACTGGTCCTGAAAACCAGACAAGCACGTCTGTGCACAGACAGTTGAGATCGCCTCTTTTCTACAACTTAATGAAGGAGAAACAGCAGCGCACATGAAAGCTGTGGTGCACAGGGACACGGGACAACATTTGGTGGGAAATCAGGACTTTCTTGACTATGTTGGCATGTATTTCATACTGTGTTGTTCTTTTGCAAGCACGTGGAATGGATTGGTGAGCATTTAAAACTGTTGTAATTTGGTATTTTTGTTTTTCTAGATTTTAAAATGTCCATTGTACATCTATTAAATCACATGAACCTAACCTTGCAACTTACTTTTCTTTCCATCCATGTCTGCATGTATTTTACGGGCGAGAAAGCCAGATTTATAAACTGCAGCATTTGGGTCATGGGAAATATCAATGAAAGGGTTACTGCCACTGCCAATTCTACTGATGCCTTTGAAATGGGCATTATCAGATTTGTCTGCAAGCTCAGACAGCGACTTCTTCAGCTCATCATCATCTCTACAATGGAAAGAAGAAAAAGAATGTTAGTCAGAAGAAAAGAAAAAAACGTAACATCAGGGTCTATCCAATTGACCTAAAGTTTGTTAGATCTAAATACCAAAGTCCTTTATATTATTACATTGGACCCCCTGGCACATGACATTTTTTACAGACAGAAAATGCACTACAGATGCTGACATGCATGGTTAGAGGTTTGATTTTTGTAGCCCTGGTATACAACTTCAAATGACCTCTGGGGCAGTGTGGCAGGGTGCAAGCCAGCATGGGTAAATAGTGTGGGAGTGTTTTTATTTTGTTTGGCAAGGATGGGGCTGTGGAATGTGGCTGGGTCTTGATTGAATGATTGATCATCAATCAGGTCTCAGCCACATGGTATAAAAGCAGGAGAAATCCTTTGTTAGCGAGAGGTAGTAGGGAGGTAAAGGCTATGAGTAGCGGGGTGTGCTCACAGCTAAAGTACTCTCCTCCCTGCTGCCAAACTCAGCACAGGCATAGCAGATGGGAGACCCTTCTTTTTCCAACCACCGTTGCTGGTCATGCCAGTCTTCCATTTTTACTGCAGTCCTGTTCACCAGGCGGCGCTATCCCACTATTTACCCATGCAGGCTTCCACCACTTCATTTGATTGGATTGTTGCAGCTTCTAGAAGACCAGGAAAACAACTGATGGACCCAATACTTTGCAATATTCACTTTCATTATATTTGTTTTCATATTCCTCTTGGTCCTCTTCACCAATGTGCAGTAGCAAATAATCAGGAGCCAGTTACCTTGTTAGTAATAGTGAACTATACTAACGGATTACACGATAATGCTTAGCAGTTCTGCACTGTGCTGCTGAAAACCTTAACTGGAATGTACAGTATAGACTGGCCATTACCTTCTACAGCAGGGATGTCAAACAAAAGGTTGCACAAAGTTACTGATTTGCTTGGCTCCTGCTTACACTGTCTGTATAATTAGTGTTTGGTTAAAATTAACTCGACAACCCTGCTCTACAGGAAAAGCAGTTGCTAAAATAAAAAATATATAAAATATATCATTAGCGCTACAAGAAAATCAATAGCCCAAAACAGAATGGGAGATTGGGTGATAATGATACAATTCTAGACTCACAATAAGATCGCGTCAAGTAAATAATGGTGTTGAATTCCAATAACACATATTAGTTTGTTTTGCCCCTTGTCTCCCTCCCCCCAAACAAAAGTGAATCTGGCTTGCTCATGTTATCATGATCTACAAAATAAGATGCACAATTATATGAAAACAATCACTAGCTCACCTGCTGTACTAGTACTAATCAAAAACACATGTTTTTAATGAGGAATAAATTACCGACCGGCATCATTTTCTTTCCAGACACAAGCACGAGAAATGACTTAAACTGTAGAGAAAGAACTGCTGTGCTGACTGTGAACTACATGACTCGCATAGTAATCACATTGGAGGACTCAAGCATGCAGTCTATGTCAACACTTTTAAATTTGCACTACTGACTAGTTATGCTGTACTGCAATAGGATTTTGTGCTCACATTATACTGCTTCACTCTTTGGTTCTATTTCTTGGGATGTATGCAATATATAGTAGATTGGCCAGTCTGGTAGGAGGATCAGGATTTATGCTTGCAATATACAGTAAATTGGCCAGTCTGGTAGGAGTATCAGCCTACAAATTATATTCTTAAGTTTAGTTTTTTTTTCTGTGTTATATCTGAAAGTCACTGCTATAAGATATGAAGAGTGCTTTTAATGTCTGGTAACAGGTACCAGTACGATATTCTTAAACTTCCATCTTCATAGACATTTCTAGCAATGAACTGCATTCAATTCTTAATGCATTATCATCCTCATGGAAATATTAATTGAGTATAGATTTTTGTCATCCTCGTGGAAATGACTTGCTTGCCACCAGACAGATTCTTCTATAAGGGTTCTTCTATAGTTAAAATAATTTGGGTTACAAAATCAGTCATTCTTTTAAGTCCTTACTGTGTAGATCTATATACTGCAGCTTGTTAACAGAATTTACAAGAACAATTTTCCCCACATCATAAATGTTGTGTATGTTTGAATTCTACCAGCACTTTGGAATACAACTTGTGGTATACTCGTTATAAAGATTCATTTTCAGTGCTGAATACCACTAATGAGCAGCTTAGCATAATACCGTTTGAATGGATAGTCGTAAAAAATGGACAGCACAGTTTTACTATGGTACATTTTTCAATAATTTATTCAAAATGTTACTGGTGTTTTAAGCCTCAGACAGGACCTTTAGTACTAAATGTAAGCAATGATACATTTAGTTAGAACCTAAAATTATTTAGTACCTAAATTGAGGCAAGATCATAATTAAAATGTTGTACTCAAGTGTCCAGCTTAGCAAGAAATGGTGGAATTTGATCTCTTTTGGAATTAGGTGACCGGTATCAACTGCGTTGTATTGTTTTTTCCCCCAATCTATTTTTGTTTTTTTAAAACTTTATTAACATTAAAATGAAGTTGCTTCAAGTAATAAAGTATACACAGACTCGGAAGGACTATATTAAAATAAACATTATTACTTTTGTAATGCATCTCATCACGTAGCACATGGCGTGGTTGAATCTGGAATCTGAAATGGGGCCGTGGCAGGTCTTTGCCTGGCTGACAGACTGAAATATCCGCCATTCAATCATAGGTGCCTGTCAGTAGAGAACATGGGGCCTTACCAAAACATCTGAATACTGGTATTTATGTTTTACAGAATAACTACTAAATTACTAAATCATTTACATCTAGCACATTTGGTCCCCTTTAAAAAGTTATTACCCTTTTGCTATACCATTTTGTGTGGTATTTTGTGTAAAATTATTTTAAAATGCATCTGTATTTTATTAAAAAGCTCAACAGAACATTTTTAATGTCTATATTATATTAATAGCACATAAATGAAACTAATTTGTACCAAAATCATGCATTTAAGAAGACTTCATCAAACTGTATATTAGGTTTTATCAGTTTAACACAAGTGGGGGACTTGTGATGACTGGATGTGTTCCAAAGTTTTTACAGTACTATTTCTTACAATATGCCTATTTGCGGTCTGTGAATATCAGACTATGTAAATATAACAGGTTTTGAATGATGCCGTACTAAGAATATATTGTGTGTTGCGATATGCAACATAGAAATGTTGTTTTATGAACAGAATACCCCGTTTCAAGAATGCTTTCTAAAACTGATTTTAAAAATGGATCTTGACCCAACTCTTAAGGTTCATCTTTCTTGAGGAGGAAGAAAAAAACCACTTAGGATAGTCATTAAAAGGAAAGCAGCTGTTTCAAATGGCACAGTTCCATAAACTGTCATCCATAAACTGATATCGACTCCTTCCTCTGGGCCATGCAGAGGTCACAAGCACCCTAGTGCTACAGTATAGTCATTCCCCCTCAGACAAAAAGAGTGATAAAGTATGTGAACTATTCCAATTCAGAAAACGATTCAGTACCGTCAGCCAATCAGCTGGGGCCTAATGTCTTCTGCTTCTTATTCCAATAACTTATATGTTATGCTGCCCCCTTCTACAACGATCTTTCTCTCTTTCTTCAAGTCTGCTACAACACCATTCTGTCAGCCCATCTTTTTTTCAGACTCCAACAGCTGATCTCGACTGGAGCAGACCGTTAGGTCTCAAAACACTCCCAAGTCACGCGTAGATGACAACCATGTCATATTGACAATAGTAAGAAATCAGAGACTTTTAAAAGTTGTTTTTTTTTCTTTAAATCTTATCTCGTCCTGTCTTATTGTACCACAGACCACCGATACTACAGAGGGTGATCAGCTGAGCTGCTATAATCTTTTTAAAAGTATTTTTATAATTAGATGCGATAATGAAAGTCAGTACTGACCTTCATGTTGCCTCTTTGTATAAATGTCACAGTTGTTTCAAAAGACTGGTACACATCCAGTCTAATGAATTTTTTAATGTATTCTATAAGAATGATGTAATGACAACAGCCAAACCACCCAGAATCACTGGCTGTTATGACATCCAAGGGACTGGTGTAGGTGAGAATTCATTTTAGTTTTATTAAAACTGAAACTTTAAAAGGAAGGGAAATATCAAAAAAAGAGCAGCATATTTGAGACGAAGTAATCCACGATTTTGTAAACGTGCAAATACAATTCTTTCACCTTGCCAAGTTTAATATAATTATGAAGAATGCATATATATATATATATATATATATATATATATATATATATATATATATATATATATAAATAAATAAATGACAAGTTGTTATTGGTCAGGGGCAGTTTTTAAAAAAAAATAACTTCCTACAACAAATATCCATGCAATCTTTAAACACATTTTAATTGAAACCATTTCCAATATATAACCTTCATCAGCAAATCCAAATCTCCAGTCAGGAGTGTTGCATAAGTAAGTCACTATGAGCTGACTCAAGACTTGGTGGTAAAGGATGTCAACACCAAACTGCATTTTGAACCGATTATTGAATTGTAATGGAAATGTGACAGTTTTATCACATTTTATCACTGTTCTTGTACCCCATTTTAAACTTTGCCTCACCACTGCTTACCGATCAGTCTGACAAAAGATCAACAGATGTCTTGTGAGGCCTGATCAGTATATTAACACTTTAAATCACAACACCATCAGTATATTTTATTAACCACAGGGATTTTATCTATGAGGTTTATCTACAAGTTTACCTTGTATAAATCATACTTCAGTTTAGTTTTATCCCCAACACAATGTGATTCACTTCAGCTTTTCCAGCACATGCAGGAAAATCAATTGTGTTCTAATATCAAAATAAATCAGTAATGGCAGCCTATGTCTGGGCCGCCTGTTTCAGAAAGCACAAGACCACATTTACTTGTGACGGCACTGACAGCAGGCATCATTTTCCAGATTACCAAGTCCACAACTGGACAGCCTTCCACATTATAAATCATCATCTGTGGTTTTTTTGGTGATGCAGAATTATAACATTTCTCACCTGCAGTAATTATTCTACTATTAATCTAATAATAATAATAATAATAATAATAATAATAATAATCTTAAATTAGGAATTAGAAAGTATTTTCTGTACGGAATATTTAAAAACACAACATAAGGCTTCAATCAAATCATAAGAAAGTCACTCGGTACTTTTGCTGAACCTTTATCTACCTGGCATTAAAACGAACAAATTAAAAAGGGATACATTTTACCATCTACATTTTTGTAATTTTAATTTCTTAAAATAGTTCTCTATTGTTGTTCCTGCTTATACCATTATTTAGCAGCTGAATACCATAGTAGTCATTTTTCAACCAGAAACCCTGTCATTTCAGTAGCAGAATCAGTGGTTGAAATGTTTGCTGAATAGTTAGGAATCAACATAAGCAATGACCTTAGCAGAAATGACAGAGAACACACGGTAACACACGGTAAGAAATTACATTTTTAAAATGTAGATTGTAAAAATAAGTATCAATCTGGTTTTACTACAGTACATGCCACTCAACACAAACTGAATAAACATGTTATTGCAATCATAATACAATTAAAAAATAATAAAAACAATAAATAATAACATCAATAACATAGATATTCCAGTGATGCATTTGCATAACAAAATAAGTCATCACTTAAAGTACCATCATTTTCAAAGTTTTCGTTTCCATTTTCAATATCTTAGAATATACATTACAATTTTGTTAAAATAATGTTTCTTGTAAATGAACAGCAAAATATATCTATACTTACATAGCCCATTCCAGCTTTTCATTTTTGATTGAATTGTACAGGGCCTAAAAAATAAGAGAAATAACTTATTAATAATAATAATAATAATAATAATAATAATAATAATAATAATAATACATACAATACTGCTACATTGGTTCTAAATATACACTATGTTATTAATGTAAACTTATATACTCCTTTCACTTAAGATATCTGATTTAGCCACACCCTCCATAGTCAGGCCCTTTGCCTCCAGTCATTTTCACCAATATGGTCTAGTGAAGGTGCAAATTAAGAGTTTGTAAGCTGGTATCCAGACATGTCTAATGTGCACAATACTAATGGGACAAATGTACACAGGTGTAACTATAATTCAAATTTGAGTTAGATCCAATAATTTTGCACTTTCAGGCCTGGGTTTAAAGCGCATCCATGAAGACACGTGTTTCCAGTATTCTTTAAGTTATTTAAACGCCCATGGAACATATGCACGGTTAAAAAAAGATTTTCCACATTATATGGATCTATTAAAACACCTGCATAAGTTTAATGCAGAACTTTTAAATACAACTATACCACATTATTAATGTAGGTTGTAGAACGTATACACCTCCACCCTGGTGACCAGCAACCCCCTGCCAGGCCTCCCCTGCCCCTCCCCGGTTTGTTTTTACAGATTAAAGATTATTCACCAGGACTCAGGACAAAGGAGGTTACATAATGGTTTAATAAGTATGACAGCAATGTGAGCCTTTCAGTAGCATCCCAGTCCCCAAGACATTAAACCATCCTGGCTTTAGTAATAGCATTTGGAGCCTCATTACGCCAGCTGGACAAAGCTTTCCTGTGTGGGGAGGGACACTGTTGCAACAGATTTGATTCTAAGACACATATCTGCAGGGTTATCTACTGAACACTAGAGCACATACTGTACACGGAGAGCGTGCATAATACAAACTAAATGTGTATCGACATTGATTTATTTAAATAAATAAATAAAACAAACATATATCTATTTATCGATATTAGGGCTGTCAATTAATCACAGTTAAGTTTCTGGTATAGTACAAATTTAACTTGTTAAATTTGCAGACAACACAAAAATAGGAGGAGTGGCAAACACCGTTGCAGCAGCAAAGGTCATTCAGAAATGACCAGACACCACATGGCAAATGCATTTAATATAGAAAAGTGTAAGGTACTGCATGCAGGCAATAAAAATGTCCATTATAAATACCGTATGGGAGACGATGAAATTGAAGGAGGAATCTATGAAAATGATCTAGGAGTTTATGTTGACTCAGAAATGTCTTAATCTAGACAATGTGGGGAAGCTATAAAAAGAGGCCAACAAAATGCTCGGATATATAGTAAAAGTGTCAAGGGAAGTAATGTTAAAGCTTTACAATGCATTAATAAGACCTCATTTAGAATATTGTGTTTAGTTCTGGTCACCTCACTACAAAAAGGATATCGCTAGATTAATCAGACCAATTAATCAACCAAAGAGTTGATCACAGATTCATCTTTTTTTTTCTAATTTAAACCGTGCAGTTCTATTTTTGTATATAAAATAAAATCAACCAATAGAAGAGCTGCATTTTCTCCACAGCAGTCCAGTCATAAGTAAGTGGAGGCAGGACATAAACAGTTGAAGGTCTTTAGTAGGTTTAACCAATGGGAGAGTCAATATCTGCCCCATGTTATACAGGTGTCCAATCATGAGAGCGCAGAGGCGGGACATACATATGTTACGGTTGGGTGTAAGCATAGCTAAATTTCGTGCAATACTGCTTATTATAGCAACAGTTGCTGAGAATTATATTGAGAACTTCAAAGTAATATTTCAAATGGCTTTTTCCAAAAAAAAAAAAAAAGTCATGACAACGGAGACATTATAGTCAATTTGGTTACGAATCCATTTTCAAGAACTTTCTCAGAAATAATGGAGATATACACCAGAAATACCTGAACTGATGAAAACACAAATTCTTCAAATAGAGGTAATTATGTGGAATTACTTTCTCTGACTTCTGACTACAACAGCATGTTAAGCAATCACTTGTCAATAGCCACTGTATTCTCGGGTACCTGTAACAAGATTCTGAACGGCTTAAATCTCTTCGGTGCCTCAAGTTCTGCTAGATTCAGAAGTACAAGGAAGTCAAGTACATAGCTATGTAAACAACCAATGTTCTGTGAATGGGAAAGGGAGGCAGACATGCATATTCGTGGTACTCTATTACACTGCAGCAAAATGACCGTAAAATACTTGCTTGTTTAAAAAACTGTTCTGCAATATAACAGCCTTGATTAAGGTACACTCCAGTTCTGTAGGTGGCAGCAATAAGCCTCATATTTGGCTTACTCAGCAATATTAAGAAGGATATTTATTTTTAAGCCATATCCACACCAGCAGCGAGTCACGTCGCTTTGAGAATTTCAAAACCGCTAAAATAGAACCTGTTTCTATTTATTTATTTCGTCGTGCAACTGGAACGAAACTGACCAATCAGAAGCAAGGTTAACAGCCTTGACACACATAACACACACCCTCAAAACATTTCACGCCTCAAAACAATTTAATCATGGACAACGAAAAGTGCAGCAGTATCCATTATTATATGATTGTAAATTGAGCGACTACAGAGACATCCAGAAGAAAGACAATGTCTGGGTGGCTTGCAGGTGGTGCATTTAGAAGCACGGAGACATTTTTCTTTCCGATTTATGGTTTATTAATAAGCAAAAATAAACAGGACCATACATGCAGTACACATATCCGGCATTTAAATGAAAAATGTCCACTTTTGCTGGCTTTTAAAAATGACACAAAAAAGGTCCTGCATTCACACAACTTGAACATGTGACCTCATTTTAAAAAAGTTTTTATGATAAGTAACGTTTTGATCACTAAATTGTTTTCTGGCACAAATCTGTGACAAGAAGGTCTATAAATATGCATAAGGTGAAGTTTTGTGGAGATTCACCAAACAAACAAAAATATTAGAGGTCCTACTATTCTATACGTTGTAAAACAAAGCCAGCAACACGTTTGTATTCTATGTGACACATCCCAACATCACCAAGCTCATACATAGTTTTGAAAGAGACATATTTATAAAGCATTTCCTGTCAAGTTCACCGGACTGTTTTAAAAGGAAAAACGAAATAAAAGTAAATAATAATACATGGTAAGTGGTGATCTGCGCGTAATAACACAGAGGATAATAATAATAATAATAATAATAATAATAATAATAATAATAATAATGGTGCACTTTAAAATAATTAAAGTTAATAAACAAAAGGCTCAAAGAAGGAATTTGTAAAGAAACACAATTGAGATTGCAGTTGAATATATAAATATATCAACTATACTACTATTGTCCAGATGTTTTCTGGAGATGTACCAGGTTTCAAATCAGACTATTACTACTACTGGTACCACAAAAAAAAATACTACAAATACAACTGTACAATTACTACTACTAATAATGATAACAATAAAGCTGATGGATGTATAGGGAGGTTCAATCTGATCATAGATTTTACAAGTCCAGCCTTTATTTTACAACGGAGGTCAGGGTGGTAACCTTTTATCAAAACAAGCCCTGTTTTGTAATGAGACAGCCCATCTCTAGTATGTCCAATAGGAATGCATGGGCGGGGTCATGTATTTATTTCCAGTCTTTTGGATCGTTTCCCAGTCGTGTGTGGTGTTGACTGACATTCGGTGACTTCGCTCACGTCGCTCTGTCCAGTGTGGATGCAGCTTCAGACGTTTCTGGTGCCAGACCAGTGTCTGTGACAATATGGCAAAGCAGTTGTCAAATCGGAAGTTTTTTTGCCAAGCAGTCAGCATCTGACTGTACAAGTACAGTAGTCTCCACGGAACACTTGAGAACACTTCGCCTAAGGAAACACACTTTGGGTGAAACAGATTTCTCATTATAAATGCTCCGGCTAAAAGAAACAGGAACTTCGCTTAAAAGAACACCTTCTTGACACCTATAGTGATTCGTTCACAACGGATACAGCACTGTTTTGTAACCTAATAACTCATTATCAAACTTAAATTAAAATGGTTTATTCAGTCTTTTCAAAAGTGACTTGTCATCGCGGCAGTGTCTTGAGGCACACTGACTGGTATATTAAATCTTTCCAGAACTGCCTTCATATCATTGACTCATTTTGTATTTTGATTTCTACGAGTGCACCTCATTGCTACAAAATAGCATGTAAACAAAACGGCGAAATGCGCTGCTGTTTCTCTTGCTACAAAAAGTTGGAAATTGTTCGAGTTCTTGAAAAAAAACTTGAAATCGGACACAAGTCGCCGAGCTATTTGGTGCTTCCCGTTCTGGTGAATTGCTTCACCATTCTGTTAAATAATGAACATGTCTTGTACAGTGCTGCTACATTTTGTAACGTGTGTAGGGGGGCTGTGTTCATTTAGTTTGACAGTTTATTAACGTTAGTTTGTCTGTTACTTTATTATTATAGTTTATTAACATATACTTGTCAATTGCTTTTCTTTTACTTATTCAGTTCATTTCATATTTTGATGCACGTGCGTCATGACAAGTAATACATATTTATTGATTCATAGTGTGTCTGGTGGTCAATTCTGAGAGAACACTTTGCTTGCTTCCCGAGGGGGTTTCTCTTAGGTTGAGACTGTACTATACTACAGTGACCAAAGTAGTTGCAAGCAGTAGTAATGCAGAAAAATGCAAACAAAAAATACGTTCTTATAATTTTGAAAGGGCGATGAATTATCCGTGGCTTGTTTATCGAGACGACAAGATGTACTATAGTGTGAAAGTTGCTGGGCAAAAATGCATACACACAGTACAGATTTTCAAGAATCTTTGCTTAAAAGACACAGCCACGGAAATGCTGTTGCTGTTATTGGAATGCAGAATAAGAACACCCGTCGATGAAGACAACAAACACTGCTTAGAATCCCGTCTCGTTGTCATGGGAACGGTCTACTGTTAGTATATACCAGCATTAAGAAAAGTGTGTCTGTACTCATATGTATATCTATACACAGACCCAGATTGTTTAAACTATGATATAGCACAGAGTTTAAACATTCATAAAAAATTACCAAAATGCACACCCCTGGAGTTTATTAGACTTTGTGTTAACAACTGATCGTTTAGTATCTGATGGATGGGATGCAAAATTTTGGGAATGTGCGTTTCAGGAATGCACGAACAGAAAAGCTAGCGTGACCTCTCTCTCTCTCTCTCTCTCTGTGTGTGTGTGTGTGTGTGTGTGTGTGTGTGTGTGTGTGTGTATATATATGACAGTTGGTTTGGTTTGACAAAAAAATGTGTTTACTTGAATGATTTCTTACATGATGATACTGATTGTCCCATTACAATTCTCTAACTCATGAGCACATAGTTTCTACTTAGTATTTGGGAAGGACACCATACAGTTGAAAAAAATAAAAAAAGAATAAGTATCTGCCACTTGGGGCAGGAAAATGGTTTTCAAAAACTGTATGCCTTTAAAAAATATAAAACAAGATCTGTGGATACGTATGTGCACATGTTCCCTTTATTTTTTACTGGAATAAAAAAAATTGTGGATCTCTGGTAAATAAATAACACACCTAATGTAATCTTAGAACTAGTATCAAAATGATTTCAACCTGCCAGGTGTACCAGGTTATAATATGGGGGAGCTGAGTAATTAATTGACAAAAAATGTATAGAGGAACTTAATACGTTTAATTTCACTAGCTGAATATATACAAAGCTTTGACTTGAGAGCTGTTTACTGAAGTTAGTAATACAGTAAGCAAGGTTTCTAATCAAGAGCTAATTACAGTTTTTAAAAACAAAGGAACTCATTATTTATTTACATACGCTATAGGAATGATTTTTTTTTTTCTTGTCTCTAATTCATGAATTATGTTTGTATTACCATGCTGCCACATCTGCTAAACTACCCAATATGTAACACGATCAGCATTTAACTTAGTAATGCGTTACAGTATACACCAGGGGATTCATAACAATGGAAACATTACATTACCCTCCTTCACAAACATCTTTAAAGCCTTTTTACACACTCATATTTGACCTGTTCTCACGTCAGCATATGCTTTCTTCATTGTAGAGTATAACTGGTACATATATATATATATATATATATATATATATATATATATATATATATATATATATATATATATATATATATATATATATACATATATATATATATATATATATATACATATATATATATATATATATATATATATATATATATATATATATATATATAAAAGGAACATTAACACTGCCTAGAAATATAAGGTTTCAATGCAGAATGAATCACACAGAAAAAAAATAAATAAAAACAAAACTGCAAATGACTGCTGCAAAGGACTAGCTCAGTTTTCAATAAAACCTTGCAGATCCACTGCAGCACACAAAACCAGGCTATTTTTTAGATTATAAATTAATCACTGGTGCTGCCGTTGTTTATACCAGTATTATTACGTTCTAAAAAAAGTGCATTTTAACAAATCTTGTGATTTTTGACATTTGCGTAATCTCACTAGCTCTAGACAGTGCATAATCTTCTGTTCAAATTGACTTGAATACTTTGTGGTATACAACACATTAAATTATCTTTTATTTCAGACATTTGTACAAATTAAATTATTATTGTGTTACTGATATTAATCATAACCACTTTAAAAAAGAGAAACAAAACTGACAACCACAGGCTGCGAGGCAGTACTATTGATGTTTCAAATATAAAGCATTATACACGCTGCCAACCATTATTGCCTACCTCAGGAAAACAAAGAAGAAAAGTATAAAAGCAATACATCAAATCTAAAAACCCAATTAATCTTCTCTGGTTTGCAAAGTGAAATTAACAGAAACGCAGTGTTTCTCTACTGTAAAGAATACACAATGCATATTGCAGAAAAACTATCATCATACACAAGCATGTTACAAATAGGTATTCAGATTGTACCCTAAGCCAACAAGTGGTTATTTTGCAGTCATAAATATGCATGCTATAAAATCACCTTACAGGAAAATAACCTTCTAGCTTGATAGATTTTCAAAATAGGTTTTCACATAATATTTAAATAATTACAAATATCAGTCTGCCTACATAACTGACCTCATTCATTTTGATGGTATTCCATTTTTAAATTGTGCAGTGTTTTACAAAAACAAGCACAACAGTTAGTGTTTCTTGTAAGTATGTTAGAAAGCAGCCACATTCACAGTAGGTACTTTTTTTTTTTTTTTTTTTTTTACCTTGCTCTGTTTGTGGTGTCCGGCAGAAAACTCTGAAGAACTGGACACTTTCAAAGACTTGGAACGAAGAGACTGTCGACGGACAGCCTCATCCCTGGCATACTTGACTGAGCCTGGGGGTCGCACCCGCATCTTGCTGCTACCCTGGACGCTGTTCACACCAATCATTTCCACAAAACAATTCCAAAGGCTATTGTACAGTCAACTCAATGGAATGCAAAAATATGTATATATATATATATATATATATATACGTGAGGCTTGTGAGTTTTATGTGCTGCGTCAAACAGCACTCCCTTGTGTGCACTGGACGAGAGGGAAGTCCTCAGCTTCAATGCACTGTCGCTGTCTCAGCTAGCATCTTCCACTAGTGTTTTGATTCAGTCTGATAGTTCCAAGGGAAGGCACACGTCAGTGACTGGGAGTTAAAGAAAAAAATAAATCACCCCCTCATATGCACTGAGCCAATGGCAAAGGGCCAGGCAAGCAATTCATTTATATTCTAAATAGCAACACTTTTGCTCGTGATGCCGAGCTGCAAGCCCATTAATGTCCGCAGCAAGATGACACAAATAAAAGCTTCGAGTAGCCTGTCACCCACCGTAAAGCAGCCAGGCTGAAGCTGAATTATCAAACAGCAGGTGCTGATGGCCTCAGGAGTTACAGGGTCTTCTAGTGTGTAGCTCAGCTTAAAACAATCTGTTCAGTTACAATGTCATGCGACTAAAATTATCATGACATGAGAACAAATTCCACACTAGCTTCTGTAACTATGTTAACCAATACTGCACTGTCATTTATGTAAAATGATGCATTTTCCGTTACCTTCCTTATTTTTCTTTAAGTAAGCAAGCTATGTGAAAAGCTATGTGTTATTTGTCAAGTTATCACTAAACCGGTACCTTAGGAGCCAAGCATCCCGTATAGTGACCAAACTACTTATTGAAGAAATGTAATATTGATAGGAACTAGGATGATGCTGGTACACTGAGAATACTATTTCAGAGTCAAACCATTCCAATGATCCAACAATTACAGTATCTATCGAAAGCTGCATTCTAGGGTCGTCTTACTGTAGCCACATTTAATTGAATGTCAAACATCCTTATTGGTTGTTGTACAGAAATCTTAAAAGCCAGCTAGAAGGTTAAGAACGCTGAATTAAAAAATACAGACATGCCCTTTCCAATGAACTTTAATCCTTGGTATATTGGAGGTCTCCACTGTGAGAAACAAACAATTTCCTTTTCACATACACCCGGTTGACATAGGAACTGTTTGGGATACACAAATATTTTTTTGGTGACAAGAAATGTCTGTCTTTAAATGAGGTCTGTACATTAAACAGATAGGTATAAATAAATCATGCTTGATTGATATCTGCACTGAAAATGCAGTGTGGGAAGAAAACTATAGGTTATTATCATAACCCTGGTTCCCTGAAATAGAAGCGTAGCCATTACTGTATCGGTAAACACGCAATTTGTAATAGTTAAAGTTCGTACTTGAAAGGGAATCAATAACATCCACCTCGGGACCTCTCAAGCGGCCCCTGCTAAATTAAACATCTATCCCAGGCACTTCTCGTGATCTATTTTGCCATGTTATGGAAATGTGTTAAAATGATAAACAGCAGCAGCTCAGCATTTACAGAAAGGTGAGAGAAGTAGAGCATGTCATCAACACACTTGAGATTATTTTATTAATTTGCATATAATACCAAGATGTTAAGTACCTAGGATTTAATGAGTCTTTAGGTTAAAAAGTCAACTCGCCGAAGCACAAAAAAAAAAAAAAAAGAGCTGACAACAACTTTTAAAAGAACTACAGTTTACAATGACGGGTTGAGGGGTTAAGTCATACTTCTGTCCACCAAATGGTATTCTGTGTAAAAATGTAGAATCTCTGTTGGATTGTTCTTGTTTAAGCCCTATACTATACTTATATTGTCCTTTGTTTAATCATTAAAAGAAGCTAGTAACATTCTTTGACTAGAAGTCTTTAATACTGTCCTCTTAGGGTATAATGTGGTTTATGAGGATTCTTGTACATTAGGAGTTTGGTGTTGACTTTGGTGTTGTAGGCACAGAACAGGTTAATACGATTCAGCATATAGGTCTGGAGGCAGCTTGCCTAGTCTCTATGACAACTACATAGATAAGGAGTGTAGACTTTTATTCTTTGAGCTTTAAAATTATTTTTAAATTCTATTGAGTCTGCAAAATTGTTATAGAAGAGCTAAAAGGGAGTGAGCCTAGCTTGGTAACCATAGCTACACTGATAAGTGAGGCCCACAGGCTCGACAGAGTTTGACTCCCTAGAATTGCCAGGTGTTGCAGCTAATTCAATATAGTTATTGTGACCAATGGGAGATATTGTAAATTTGGAAATCTTCAAGGGCAACCAAGAGGCTGTCTTTGTTTTAAAGGGAGTTTTGTAAAGTTAGTCAGAGAAAGGAAACAGCAGAGGTAACATCTTGAACGGCAACACTGCTTTCAACATCAAGCAACCAAAGTCAGGAAAAAAGGAGCTTGCATGTAATATCTTTAAACAACAGCTCCAAACATGAATGAATAAGTCAGAAAAAAGGAGATATTTTAATAACTGGACTGCAAGCTCTGAATAACATCTAAACTTAATAAACTTGAAGAAGACTCAAAAGATTGTTTAAAGGACATTAACATACAAATAACTGCCAGGGATCATCATTAAAAGAAGAGGACAACTAATGATTTAAAGACTCAATTAAATGGACTGAACTGACCTACAGGGAATGGTCAATTTTAATGGAAGAATTTATATTTTGTTATAAACAAAGGCTGAAAGGGGACATTGTTCTACAAGACGTCACGTACGCTCAACACTGCATCAACTCTGCGGAACAAACCGAGTATTCCCAATTAAACTAAAGAATAGAAAGGGTTACAGAAACTATACTTGGGGAATTAAATACATGTATATTTGAAGAAAAGTTGATAGTGGTGTAATGTAAAAAGGGTGTGTGTTATATTTTGTTTTCTTACAAAAAGAAAGGCTAGTTTTTATCTTCCATAAAAGTGAATTAAGCCAACAGCTACAATAATTGCAAGGTGATCCACAAACTTGAATAAGTGGTGTAGAATCTTATTTTCCTTAAAAGAACCGATGAATGGGTCTTAAAATGTTTTTGTGCCGTGATTCTAATTAAAAGGATACAGTGGCTCTCAAAAGTATTCACCCCCCTTGGACTTTTCCACATTTTATTGTGTTACAACATGGAATCAAAATGGATTGAATTAGGAGTTTTTGCCACTGATCAACACAAAAAAAGTGAAAAATAAAATCTACCAATTGTTCTAAATTATTTACAAATACAAAACAGAAAATAATTGATTGCGTAAGTATTCACCCCCTTGAGTCAATATTTGGTAGAGGCACCTTTGGCAGCAATTACAGCCATGAGGCTATTTGGATAAGTCTCTACCAGCTTTGCACATCTGGACACTGCAATTTTTGCCCATTCTTCTTTGCAAAATTGCTCAAGCTCCGACAAGTTGGATGGGGACCTTTGGTGAACAGCAATTTTCAACTCTTTCCACATATTCTCAATTGGATTGAGGTCCGGGCTTTGACTGGGCCACTCCAGGACATTGACCTTTTTGTTTTTAAGCCACTCCAGTGTGGCTTTGGCTGTATGTTTGGGGTCATTGTCCTGCTGGAAGATGAATCTTCTCCCAAGTCCCAGGTCTCTTGCAGACTTCAGCAGATTTTCCTCCAGGATTTCTCTTTACTTTGCTGCATCCATTTTTGCACTCTATCTTCACAAGCTTTCCAGGCCCTGACGCAGAGAAGCATCCCCATAGCATAATGCTGCCACCACCATGCTTCACGGTAGGGATGGTGTTCTCAGGATGATGTGCGGTGTTAGGCTTGCGCCAAACATAGCGCTTAGCGTTGAGGCCAAAAAGCTCTATTTTGGTCTCATCAGACCATAGACTCTTCTTTCACTGGGTCTCAGAGTCTCCCACATGCCTTCAGGCAAACTCTAGCCGAGATATGATGCGAGTTTTTTTCAACAATGGCTTTCTTTTTGCCACTCTCCCATAAAAGGCCAGTTTTGTGAAGCACCCAGGCTATTGTTGCCGTATGCAGTGTCTCCCAGCTCAGCTGTGGAAGACTCTAACTCCTTTAGAGTTGCCATAGGCCTCTTGGTGGCCTCCCTGACTAGTGCCCTTCTCGCCCGGATACTCAGTTTTTGAGGACGGCCTGTTCTAGACAGATTCACAGTTGTGCCATATTCTCTCCATTTCTTAATAATGGACTTTACTGTGCTTCGAGGGATATTCAATGCCTTGGAAATGTTCTTGTATCCTACCCCTGATTGGTGCTTTTGAAGAACCTTATTCTGGATTTGCTTTGAATGTTCCTTCATCTTCATGATGTAGTTTTTGTTAGGAAATGTACTAACCAACTGTGGGACCTCCCAGAGACAGGTGTATTTAACCTGAAATCATGTGAAAAACCTTAATTGCACACAGGTGGACTCCATTCAACGAATTGTGACTTCTAAAGACAATTGGTTGCACCAGAGCTTATTTAGGTGTGTCTTAGCAAAGATTTTATTTTTCACTTTGACATTGTGTTGATCAGTGGCAAAAACTCCTAATTAAATCCATTTTGATTCCATGTTGTAACAATAAAATGTGGAAAAGTCCAAGGGGGGTGAATACTTTTGAGAGCCACTGTATATGTTTGACAACGGATCGATAAAGAATTAAGAACAATTTTGTAATATCCTAATAATTAGAATTCACTGAATTTATATTTATTTATTTACTGACTCATATTTACAATTATCCTGCTTGCATATTCATATTATTACATTTATTGGCTTAAAATAATTAGTTCTTACAGAATAGACAAATTACAGATAGCCTAATTAATGTATTGCTTTCACTTGTTATTGACATTTACACTGAGATTTTGCCTAACCGTTATTCCTTACTGAGATTGATGTGCATTTTATTTACAAACTTCTGATAAAATGTATAAAAGATACAACAGTGTTGTGTGTGTTTTACTGTGCAATTGTTTCCTCGCAATCTTGAGCTTGAGAGTTTGAGAGAAAATTGTAACTAAGAGTGCTAAATTAATTGAAACCATTACACATGGGTATTTATAACCAATCTCCCCTACAGTGTGACATCATATACAATGGCTAATGGTCTTCAAAACTGGGAATAAGGCATTTAGGAGGTTTAGAAATATCAGCTCTAATTTACCTAATTTCTAGGCACACCATGGTAAATTACAACAGTACAACCCTGGAAACACTTCACTCTAAAATGTACTACTTGTTGCCTTTAGTTTGTTTAGTATTTTTGTAAACTTTCTCAAGTGCAATATTTACATGCTGAACTCACGTATACAGACACTTTTCTATTCCATGTATTTAGGTACACAACAAGTTGCTTCACGTTACAGTAGAAGCTGCCAAAATGCATATTGTTATTCACTTTTTTTTTTTAAATGTATTTACTGCATTTACTTTATACACAACAGAAATCCAGTTGACATTTATACAAGCTACAATACGTTTGTTGGGCAATGGAATCTGCTATCTAATGGGCCACTTGGGGATGATCCCAGGCTGGCTGCATATAAAGTATGCAATATTACAGTTACAGGTATGTTTAAATCTTTACAGCGATCAACACAGCCAGATTGTTAGGATTTAATTTAGACTGAGACAGCAGGACTGAAGGCAGCCCTGCTGTCTGGCTGAGCGACTGCTGTGCCTTCCATATGTACACTATATAACACTACCAGGCCTCACTTGCACAACAACCTTTTCAACATATGTCCAAAGATACTCAGTACGGATAAGGTGGTTTACAGCAATACTAAGTTAATTAAATCTAGTAGTTATAAACCTAACTGACACCTGATCTTTCTTTTTTTTAAATGTTAAAACTATTGAAGGAATATTTTCTAATGTTAAAATTGGTACATTTATGGTGGTGCAGTGCTTACTAGCATAAACATTATTTGATTTTCACCTCCGGAGACCTAGGTCCAAATACAGCAGGTTACATGCAACATGAGATTGATGATCCCAGCTTAGTCATTATTACAAAACCACCATGCCAGTCAACACTTTTAGCATACTCTTATTGTGAGAGAGGGATGGGACTGAATAGCAAGGGGGTATTCAAGCCATCATTGTCAACCCTATAGCTGAGTATTGCCAGGTCCACTGTGCATCACCATTCAAGGGCACTAAATTCAAAACATGCTGCAGGGCGACAGAGTCCCTCCTTGGATATTAGTGCATATGTACATGCTAAAGCCAGTAAAGCTGCCTTGCCTAACATTAAAGCCAGTATTTGGAGGGTTCAAAACCTTGTTTAACACTTCTGAAATTTCTACAGCAAATAACTAAAATGCAAAAACATAGAGGCTAAAAGGTTCAACAAAGCACTTACTTTTGTTGTTTCTTATGCAGTTAATATGCCCTCGCCTTTCCTTGCTGTTGACTTGTGCAGTCATTCAAAAAACAGTGCAATCCTCCATTGAAATGAGCAATTACCTCTAGCTATTTGTATAATGAATAGAATATTCAATCTCTGGCCCTGTGTCTAAATAATACTTCTTGGCTCCAGATCAGAACATTAATAAAACTGTAAGACAAGTACAGTAATGAAATGACAAGTTTAGTGCCCTTGCCAATATGCTACATTTTGCTACCATGGAGCACAATCAGGTGCTTCAGCATGTCTTGAAACATGAAATTCACAGCAAGACAAAATGTAGCTATTTCTAAATATATATCCTAATATATTGTATACATATTTGTTAAACTAAGCCCTTCATTGAGAAATAGCACAAACTTTAACAGAAGTAAATAAATATTTTAGCATAGACTATAAGAATCATTTAACTTGCTTTTAAAAATAAACCAGAGAGGCTCTATATTGAGGAATGCAACAGATTTATGTGGATATACTACATCCATGTCCCATCTCCCATACTAATCCACTGCAAATGGAAACAGTGTAATCCAGATCAAGTGATTGCAAAAGATCAAGTGATTGCAAATGCTAAATGTTTAGTACAGTACAGAAACAATCTGTTAAGAATCAAGAATAATTTAACCTTGCTAGTGGATTTTCTTTCAAGAAACTATGACGCTTCTATGACACTACGCGGTTAAATGTAACCCTGTCTATCTAGCTTTGATTTCTGATTAACCCCTTAAGGTACACAAGGAATAGAGCGGTTGTTCAAATGGTTTCTTCTTAAAATACATTTGACAGTGACTCAAGTATCACGAGGAAACTGACAACTTAGATAACCATATCCAACCTTTCAGTAAATGTTAAACCCTGTTTCGTGCACCTCACTGCAAAAATAAGAAAGTCACCATTGTTTTATTTGTGGGACACTTGTCCCTTGTACCTTAAAAGGTTAAGGTGTTTTAAATGTAACGTTGATTTACATGCAACAAATCTTTTTCAGCACCCCTGCAGCAGGTAGATGTGAAAATAGCAGTACAATGGCCCACAAAAAAACAAACATTCTGTGATTGACACTGACTGAATACATGAAGGGAACTAAATTAGATTAAACAAGTCGGTCTAACGAATCTATTTAGCCACCAATACATGTTAGTCAAAAGAGTGACTATTTAGATGGCTGTTACCAGACTGACGTTGCCACCAGAAGCTAAAAAGATAGAAAAGTGGCTAACAAGTTGTGTTCACAACATATTACATATTTGTGAACTTTCATTATTCTTGTTACTCCTTACGTTCCTTTACTGTTATTTGACTTAAACAAAAATCTGTCGCTTGGGACACCCTCTTACATTAACCACATAAATGTCATGGCAAGCTGATGGATACTTCAAATAAATTAGGAAGGTCATTTCACATTTAACACATCTTCAAATATTTCAGGAGGAGTGATGCATTAGAAAACACAAACAGTTGGAGTTCCATGCATTCAACAAACCTGTCGTTACATACAATCTGAATGGTTCATTCAGACTGAAATATTGAGGGTTATATTGTAGATTTGCTCAGCAATATACATGTACATTATATAGACCCTCAAACAGCTTAATTCATTACAAAAGAACAAAGAGCAGAGTTGGTGTCTGTCAGAAGCCTGAATTTAATCAACTTTTATATGTTAAAGCTAAAGCTATCACCAGGAGAAAGTCCGAAGCTCAACCAAGCATTTTCAAAGACATACTACTAAATATCAAATGGGTTATTTGCTGCTTGAGTCTTCTATGGTATACCCTGCTTGAAAAGAAGTATTAACAGAATCTGCATTATGGTACATTTTAATTAACATCATTTGTTGATTGAACAAGATCTGATTAAAAAACAGTAAACAATTTGTTTACATTTTGCATAAATGTACATGTGTCTATTTCCCTGAAAATGCTACACACGTGTTCTGTATAATACTTACAGGTGTGTAACGTTTTGACAAAGCCCAGGCCTAACAACTTATTTAGTAAATACATAAATAAATCAGGTTAGTGATCATTTGTCATACAACGCAGCCTGGGGCTGACACATCCAGGAGAAAGAATCAAGCCCCCCATATTGTTGGCACTATGAACTGCAAATGGATTATGAAAGGCGTCCAGCATTGTCATTACCAAATAAAATAAACAAAACTATTTCATTTCATAATGAATCCATTTCTCTGATAGGCATTTTCTTACAGCCAGCCATGACCATATTATCTTACAACTAATACCCCTATGATGTGGGTTTTGGCCTTGATTTGATATTCATTTTATTTTACCTTATACCAATTAATTAGTTTCACTTTTTGTAATGAACTTTAAATGCTAAAGTTATGCTTAAAAGTAATCTAAACCAAAATATTATTGTGATTACCGGTATATCTTATGGTATATTCTTCTTATAAATGGACTTAAGGTAAGAACATAAGAAAGTTTACAAAACGAGAGGAGGCCATTCAGCCCATCTTGCTCGTTTGGTTGTTAGTAGCTTATTGATCCCAGAATCTCATCAAGCAGCTTCTTGAAGGATCCCAGGGTTTCAGCTTCAACAACATTACTGGGGAGTTGGTTCCAGACCCTCACAATTCTCTGTGTAAAAAAGCGCCTCCTATTTTCTGTTCTGAATGCCCCTTTATCTAATCTCCATTTGTGACACATGGTCCTTGTTTCTTTTTTCAGGTCAAAGAAGTCCCCTGGGTCGACATTGTCTATACCTTTTAGGAATTTGAATGTTTGAATTAGATCGCCGTGTAGTCTTCTTTGTTCAAGACTGAATAGATTCAATTCTTTTAGCCTGTCTGCATACAACATGCCTTTTAAACCCGGGATAATTCTGGTTGCTCTTCTTTGCACTCTTTCTAGAGCAGCAATATCCTTTTTGTAACGAGGTGACCAGAACTGAACACAATATTCTAGGTGAGGTCTTACTAAGCATTGTAGAGTTTTAACATTACTTCCCTTGATTTAAATTCAACACTTCTCACAATATATCCAAGCATCTTGTTGGCCTTTTTTATAGCTTCCCCACATTGTCTAGATGAAGACATTTCTGAGTCAACATAAACTCCTAGGTCTTTTTCATAATTCCCTTCTTCAATTTCAGTATCTCCCATATGATATTTATAATGCACATTTTCATTGCCTGCATGCAATACTTTACACTTTTCTCTATTAAATTTCATTTGCCATGTGTCTGCCCAGTTCTGAATGCTGTCTAGATCATTTTGAATGACCTTTGCTGCTGCAACAGTGTTTGCCACTCCTCCTATTTTTGTGTCGTCTGCAAATTTAACGAGTTTGTTTACTATACCAGAATCTAAATCATTAATGTAGATCAGGAATAGCAGAGGACCTGATACTGATCCCTGTGGTACACCACTGGTTACCTCACTCCATTTTGAGGTTTCTCCTCTAATCAATACTTTGTTTTCTACATGTTAACCACTCCCTAATCCATGTGCATGCATTTCCTTGAATCCCTACTGCGCTCAGTTTGAGAATTAATATTTTATGCGGGACTTTGTCAAAAGCTTTCTGGAAATCTAAATAAACCATGTTGTATGCTTTGCAATTAAGTCAAGTAGGTTAGTTAGACACGAGCTCCCTTTCCTAAAACCATGCTGACTGTCTCCCAGGATATTGTTACCATATAGATAATTTTCCATTTTGGATCTTATTATAGTTTCCATAAGTTTACATATAATAGAAGTCAGGCTTATTGGTCTGTAGTTACCTGGTTTGGTTTTGTCTCCCTTTTTGTGGATCGGTATTAGGTACTACTACTACTACTACACAACAACAACAGCATAATTTCTCAGTGGCTGTATATATTTCTATATTAGTAAGACAGCTAATTCTCTAGCTGTCGGCTCAGTGAGCAGTGCAGTGAGTTAGTGACAGCCTTTGCGTCATGTTGTACGTCATGTTGGGCATTGCTCACCTACACGCTGCTTACGCTTCTCACACATCCCTTGCCTGTTGGCTAAGAGTCCTCTACTTTTTATTGAACAACATCAACAACACAGTCTGTTAAAGTACAACTGCAGTTCCAGACAACTACCTTTAAAATGGGATAGTTGTGAAAACCAACCTCTGTAATTAAACACTTTGACATTTTCTATTTGTATTCAACAGATGTATTTAGCTTTACACTATTCACTTTACAAAGCCATTACTGCTACAACATCTATGTTATTCCTTGTAGATATTCTACCAACTTGTATTAACAGAAAGTCAAAGGGGATCAAATGATGCCTGGGCCTCGAGATCGGTTTCCAGCTTCAATGTGTTTAAGTGATAAGGACCAGGAGCCCACTGAATAGTCAAGGCATTTGATTACAGCAGAGGTTTTTTTTCTTGTAGGTTATAGTTTGATGTTCATTATAGTTACAGTAGGATCGGCCATAAATTTAGCAAAGTAATAAGAAATAAATAATAATAATAATAATAATAATAATAAAGTATATACAGATGAACCTGTTTTATATCACTTTGCTTAATATCACACCCTGTTTATTTTTCACAATTTTTCAAAAACAACTCACCATGCACCACATGTTCTTTGAGAAATTACCTCTCTTAACATTATCTCACAAACCCTCTTATTGTCACGTTTTGTGCAGCCTGTCAGACGCTGCTTGGCTGGACTTTACTAAGTAACCACAGGATATAATTAATTTCCAACACAGCTAACAACAAATAATCATCTCGGCTGATAAACTGACATTTTGTGCAGCCTGTCAAATGCTGCGTGGGCGGTCATGGGATACAGACTCGATTACAAAACACCAACGTCACCAAATGTTTCTTCTTTAAGAGTCAGTCTTATACATCTGCACACAATTCATGCCTTTTTAGATAATGACACAAACTGTTTAGTTCCAGTTAATGATACACAATGTATTTGTCCTGTAGTAAACTATATGCTCTTTAGTTCACCGTTCGTTTTCTTTCTTTTTTTCCTCGCACTCGTAATGTGCTGTCATAGGCAAACGTGAAACTCTGTTTATATCACGACCCGCTTTACATGCACAAATTCTGCCTGCACAGCAAATCATGATATAAAGCGGGTTCATATGGCACTGTGTGACAGGACAGCGTTATGGCCAAGGCTGGTGAGTGGCAGGAAGCAGGCCCCGAGTCGGAAAGCTGCAGTTTTAGCGCTGATGCGCACTTTTAATTAATACAGGAACACAAAAGGGTTCAACAAAAACAACACAGCAAAAACAGCAATCAAGCTGAGCTATCATGGTGCTTGGACTGCTCACCCTGCTGCACTTTGCCTCTCCCTCAACTAACCAAACAAAGGACCCGACTCCCTTTATATAGCATGTGGCTGGTCTTAATTGATCCTCAATTAAGCAATTAAGCTCCAGCCACATTCTGCACACAGACTTGCAATTAACCCCATCCCTACCAAACTTAAATACAAATAATAAAACACACACACAATTTACACGGGCAGGGCTTCCGTCCTGCCACAGGCACAGAGTAGTCTTCTGTATACTTGGGGTAGGCAATCTCCAAACACCTAGATTGGCTTTTATTAAAAAGAAAAAATCTGGCCTAGATGACCAACTGAACGGAACATCTGTAGTTGTAGATGAATTCTGGTGGTCAGCAGCTGTCAGTTTTCATTTCTCATTTAAAATGTTCTGTTCAATCTTTTCAAATGCATTCCTGCAACCTTTGTAGTTTTCATAGTTCTATTTACCGAAACATTGCAAGTACAAAAGCTAACCAGCTGTAGAAAATGGTTTTACTCTCAGAAAACATGCCTTTGCAATTTCTCTCTCTCTCTCTCTCTCTCTCTCTCTCTCTCTCTCTCTCTCTCTCTCTCTCTCTCTCTCTCTCTCTCTCTCTCTCTCTCTCTCTCTCTCTCTCTCTCTCTCTCTCTCTCTCTCTCTCTCTCTCTCTCTCTCTCTCTCTCTCTCTCTCTCTCTCTCTCTCTCTCTCTCTCTCTCTCTCTCTCTCTCTCTCTCCAAAAAAAATGGAGGGACACCAAGTATATTGAAAGCAAGGTGTGGCTCATGCGTTAATTAAGCAAATAACATCCCAGCATGCTTAGGGTCATGTATAAAAATGCTGGACAGGCCTGGTTGCCTATAATTATGGCTAGCATGGCTGCAAGAGGAGACCTTAGTGACTTTGAAAGAGGGGTGATACCCAACGTCCTATTAAGTGACTTTACATTGGTGTTTCGATTTTTCTGTACACTACCTGTGATATATATTATACACACACACACACGGTAGATACACAGTATATAAAGACACTATACTGAAGTATATACTTTCAAGGTGCAGTTTTTGAAAGCTGTTTGTAAAAATTGGTCAGCACGGTACTGAAAGTAATTGCAAACTGAATACATTAACAAAACCAGAAGATATGTAAGTTGCTGTTTCTGAGCCTTTATTTATAATTGAGGAAAAACCCAATTAAATCCAAATACTTTATATTGCGATTGTACAGTTCATGCTTATTTTTTACATTGATAATATAGAATACAGGAACACAGTTTAAAGTATGAATTATCCTACAACAGTAAGCATTATTCATTGCTTTACAACTCTGCTTTTAGCGTACCAGATGAGCGTATTTTTTTTTTTTTTTTTTTAACTGCTCAGTTATGTGCACAATGCATGGGATGCGTGTTATACTCTAAACCAGGGGTCTCCAACCCTGGTCCTGGAGAGCTACAGGGTCTTCTGGTTTCATTTCAAAAGGACTAGGGCTGGAGATCCCTGCTCTAAACATTACAGGAAATATTAAAGTTGCATGTAAAACTGCCATCTTTAACGCTCAAAGATGCTTCATCTGCCAGCCTTCATCTTATAACATGAAAGTTTTACAATTGGTTTGGGGTGAGCTATTCCAGTGCCACAGTATAAAATCGAACCACGTTAAACCTCAGGACTTGTTCTGATACGACAACGGCTACCACTACAACTAATAAATGAGCTTACAGATGAGGTTAAAGATATACCCATTAAGTGATTGATACTTAATTTCCCATGCAGAAATTAACATTTACTGGCTAACATGCTGTACAACCCCAACCACTACATGGCTAGCAAATTACAGTTTGTAACTCGATCAGATCTCCAAATGGGATATGTGATACAACCTCCTCATAGTTACTGTTGAATATTTAACAGCGGTAACATTTTTTTCCATGCATACCACAGTTTGGCAAACGCTTTCAAAACCTGACCCCAATGATTTTGAATGTGATCTTTTGTCTCACTCATAGTGGTTCAAGCCTTGATGTGTGGAATCAGATTGTATCTGTTTAGACTAAAACAGTCTTTGCACTTAGGGTAACATTTAGGAAGCCATATGAAAAGAAATCCCAAAGCAATGACCAGACCAGTATTTGGACAGTTTTTGGTCAACAACCTACACGGTCAATTCACTGAAATATCACAAATTAACATTTTAAACCCGTCAGCTCGGGAAGTAGAATTACATACTGTATTTGCAGTGTTTATTAGTTCATTCACCCCCAGTTTTGCAAAGCCCCTCTTATGGATTAATGAGCTAGATAAAATGGGTTGATCATCAAGCTGGAATTGATGTGGTAACAATTGTATAGTAAATATACAGCCTACTAACGTTTCTGAAAAATAAACAAATCTCCACTTCCCTGATGAATGGAGCTTCAAACTATGCTTTATTTAAGCAGCTCACAAGTTCCAGAAGGCAGTAAGGATTTTTTTCATGACAGAAATATTTTAGGTAACAATTTTAATATTTTCTACATGAAGCCTTCCCATAATGGCAATATATGCTACTTTTAAAATATATAAATTGGGAAAAAAATATAATTTATATATGTAATATATTTTTTTTATAAATCTAATTTCATATATGAAGTTCAGAAAAATGAGAACATCGCATAGTTTACAGGAATCATGCCAAAACTGTGTGTCGGAAGTGGAATTGATCTTTTAACACACTCCCAGAGCCAGGCTTCCAAATACTGTACAGAAGACTAAAAACATTTCACTTGTAGAAAAACAGCCAAGGGATGAGTTATATAGACACACAAAGTATAAAGCCAAGTGAAGAAAAATACAATAAGATAATTGTGGCTAACTGGCCGCTGTGATTTTGAGTGCAACAGGAACCACTAGCACCACGGTCGCTTTTCCATTTTGCAGATACCGCATCTTTACATGGCCGATCCCTTTAATATTACTTGGCAGGAGAAGTCATGACTCTCAATATCCAGCCCTCTGAACAAATCTGCCAATCCACAGTGTCTTGGTGTGTGATGCACACAGTATACACAAAGTTCAGACATATTTATTACCATGTATTTATTTTCTCAGATTTCTACTGCAAACATTCTTGATCTCCTTTATATCAGGTGGCAACAACAGAGTACTGCCACAGGTTCCCTCTCAAGTATGCATTAATGCTGAAAACAACCCTGAAGAGCGGGAGCAGGGAGCTGGCTTGGGAAATACAATCTGCAGGGCCATGGCAAAAATAAATAAATTAATGCATCCCTGGGAGCATTATCTAAGAGGAATGACAAATCAGATTGAATGGTCTGTAAACATGAAATGTGAAAATTTCTTCACTTATGTCCAGAATGGCCCTAATGCAGGGCCAAGGTTTTCATCATCTGAAAATGGAAAAGTACAGCTGCCGTATTAGGTCAAGTTCAAGGTCACCTTGATCAAGCAGATTTACACACTGAAATATAAACCAAGGAGAGTTGGATAAGCTGGTTATGGAAAAAGGTCCACTTTTTTATGTGTATACATTCAAATGTTTTATTTAGTTGTTTATTTTCGCACTGAAGACCTTTATTCCCTAACCAGCTGGCTGCTAGCACCCAACAGGGTTGTTTTCCGGGCTCCTGTAATTTCTGAGCAGCTTTCAGCTGTACCCTGCTATTGCCACTTGATATACACAAAAAGAGAGACCAAGGACAGATTAACGAGTGAAAACTGCCAATTTAATACTGTTTGAATGCACAATTGTTCACACAGCGGCCTTCTGCAATATCATCTCCTCCCACATACTTTCAGTGGCATTATCAGCTAGAAACAAACAACTCTGTTATTCATCCTTGAGAGCAATGAGACATCTTTTGACGCGCAAGACTAAAATGAAGGTTAGCACTGTACTGTACAGTGCATGACTGCAACAGAATACCTACAGAAAGGAGAGAAATACTCTTATGGAAGAGTCTAGATTGCATATAGATTGTATTAAAACTGGAACTTTGTCAAACAAGTCAACTTCTTTACAAATGTTTGCATAATCAATATTAACTTACGGTTGCCCCACCATGTAGTTGAGCAAGAAGCTATTATCTTAATGAAACCGTCAACAAAAGCGGATCCTACAGTGACATTTCATGAATAATGTGTATTAGTACTATGAGCAATTAATTTGCTCTAAACAAAAGTAAATCGGTGGACAGGAACAAAGTGTTTTTATTACCACAAAAGGGCAGTTATTTTAAAAACTACTTATTAAACTACACACTTTTATATTGTTTCTCCACTTTCCCTTGGAAGATGATCAACAAATACAGTACAGTTTCAAATCTTTATATAGTTCATTCACTTCACATTTAAGGTATCTAGCAAAATGTAAATAAAAACTGCAAACACTAGAGAAATCTACCAGTCTTTATGAAAGTAGAGATTTACATACTAAGTAGACGATTGAGAATAAAATAGCAAGTTATGCTACAGTAGTTAATACAAATATCCTCTACTAAAGAAGGCATGTAGAATTACTATTAATACTGTAACCGTCATTACCAGGGACCCACCTTAAGGAGGTCTCTGGGGAAATCCTGCCCTCCATTCAGCCCATCCAGGTTGGTGATGAACTCCTGGCAGGTCATCTTCTTTCCAATATTCTGAAATAATGCAGGAACACGTGTCACTTAGTTTGGCAAGGAGTGGGGTGTCGTATAAATACAAAATACTGTGGTACAGCAGAATATGCTTTGTAAATTGTGAAAAAGAATCTAAAAGTAATAAACACATCTGTTACACATATACTGAATCTATACTAAAATAGCATATGCCAAAAAAGTAATTCCTATTATAATTTTCCAACTTCTTCATTTTACTTGGACCATCATAATAGGGTAACATGTCATTAGTAAAACCAAAACCTTCGCAATGTGTTGAATGAATGAATGAATGCCTAATCAACACAGGCAGCCCAAAGTATATCTGTCTTATTAAATCCTGCAGTAGAAAAAATAATAAAAAGAAATAAGCAATATAATCCTACAGGACCAACATTTGAACCCAGTCTATTACAGTATGTAACTAGCTAAAGTCTTAAATATGAACACAGCATGTGGGATGTCCAGTAATGCACTGCCCTGCCTGTTTAGAATCATTCCTGCATCACCATCATCTATTTCCTGAGAGGCGTCTTGTGCGTGTTTGAGAACACTGGGTTAAGTACGCAAGCTTGGTTTTGTAAAAAGCGTTCAAAATTCATTAGAATGAATATCCAAACACAATGAATACTGATCCCTGAAATAAACATTGTATACACAATTTTAGCTGGCTAACTGTTCTTCCAGGTGTAAGTCTTGTGCAAGTTACCATGTCAGGTCAATGTCAGAGCTCAATTCAAACATGGACTGAAATAATGTTTTCTTCACCACCCTGTAGAAAACCCCTATGTAAAATTTGGTGGAAATCTTAGATGGACAAATTGAGTTTATTGGTCCATATGATACGGAATGTCTCATCTGCACATATAGTAGTCAAGAAATCAGTAACATGCAGCAAAAGCTGAAACACGTTGCTTGTTTTTTTTTTTCCAAACAAGGAAAAAAAAACTGATTTGCAAGGTATTTGCTAATGTCCTCTCTGTGTTTTAATAAAATGAATTTGTGGGTTAAATCATTTTTAAATTTGTATGTGTTTAATTTGTAATCCAAATAGGACTGCAAGCACCAAGGCAAATTTGATGATACATGTTTCATTTTGTAGGTAGAGTATCTGACATTTGGGCTGACATGGTTTGTTCTTCAATGTTTTGTGAAAGCGATGGTGCTGCCAACATAAACAGGGATTGTAGGTGGGTGTTAACACATGTTCTATCTGGCAAGACATATCAGAACAAGCTACATAGCAATGGTGTTAGAACAGGACTGTATATGTAACGGTAAAAGTCAGAATCTGGTCCATCTTAAGTTGTACCAGTAAATGTCAACATGTCTGAAATTATGAAGAAACCAATTCATCTTATGATTTACAGAAGCATATTGGTAAATGCAGGGATATAATCAAGGAATGTATTTATTCCTGCATATAAATTGTCAATTAACAAAATAATCATTAATGAGCTTACAGTAATGCACAATTGAGCAATTCAACATGGTACTGAACAACATTGTTATCCACGTATGAAGAACAACCAACGTTCTGGTAAATTTCACAATGGTGTTGAAGAATATTGTACTCCAATTATGTAGTAGTTTAATGAAAAATTACATTGTGTTAATGCAAATTAAATCATTTAGGACCTTTGTTTTTTCAACAGAAAATCACACTTTGGTTACGACACAAAACGTGACAAATACAGGCAATGAATAGATATATTTACTCATTGCAGCATGGTAGACTCTTGTGGCACTTGGAGTTACACAGGACTCCTGAAACGTTACAATGCACGAAAGTGAGATATTCTGTCATTATCCAAAGCCACTTGGTTATTCTTGAGATTTACCGGTAAATGTCCAAAGTAAAGCATTATTGTGTTTATTTTGTAAAGACATTCGGTCATTAGCCAAAGCCACGTTGTTATTCTTGGTAAATGTGGACATTTAAAAGTAAATCTTAAGATTTGCTAATATTCTGATTTTTACTGTGACATAGATCCACAGCCTCGGCCAGTGAAAAAAATATTGCATTGTAAGAATATGTCTTTGCAATAAAAGGGGTGTTAGCAAACGCCATAAAACTGATAAAGAAAAAATAAAAAATAAAACTTACCACCTATTGAGAAAAACAAAGTACAGGAAGGAGATCCAGTGAAGTGAAAAGAAATTGTGAAGAGGAAATATGTGAAAGATTTGGTTAGTAATCATCCCCAGAATATTCTTTCTAAAATAAGTGTGCCAATATATTTTAAGGAAGCTTATTGATCTTTATATAAAATCATGATATAAAAAGGACCCTAAGATTCCTCTTTCTGGCCTGTGGTACAAGATGCTGCTGCAAAGAAAGAAGTGCGTTTTGGGGGGAGAGACAACTTCAGACTTTAAGGCAAGTCCCGGATAGAATTAGTTGAAAAAGAAAGAAAGTGAAACGAAAATGTAAAAGGGTTTCGACACGTTATATTGCCTCTGCACAGAAATAGCAAATAAAATGTCAAAATATTACTGAGAATACATGAAACCCTTCAATATCTAAAACATGCCAGGAGTAGAGAGCCACTTATTCAGTTTGGGAGCTCATCTGGGATGTTCAATATCAGAAAGGGATACAGTATTAAAAATGAAGCATAGCTGGTCTTTGCAATACAGATATAGTACCTTACCTTGAATTATACTTGCTATGAAAAAAAGGTCACACACATAAAACAATAATTCAAGTGAGTTACACCAATGCCCGTGCTGATTCTTTAAATGTTTTAAACGTTGATTGTTCCTTTAAGTTTTGGTAATTGTAATGTTTATGACCAAAAAAGTGCATCTTTTCACAAAGCCTGTGAACATATTGTATTGTATATGGTTTTAATCTTGCTCCCTCTGCTTCTATGTAAATACTGTATGTGTGCGTAAAGCACATGAATACATCCACAACCAAATTAGAGAGAATAATGACTGAACAAACCATGCCATCTGGTGGCACACACCTTGTACTGTAAATGGTAACAGTTGGAGAGAGAAAAAAAAATAAAACATTAACAGCATGTTTGGTTTTCTGTTGCTTTGTACTGATAATGCATTTGTATATTTTGAATGTCATGTTGTATTGCATGCAATATTGGGTTTTAAAAGATTTGTACTACTTACATGGCCATGAAGGTCAGTATTTAGCAGCATCAAAGCACAAGTAAGGCAATGAACTCCATCTGCAAAATTAGATCATTTCAAAGGTCAAGCCAATCCATGTACTGACAGGTTTGCTTACCAATTCTTGCCACAATGCATTTGAAAGACTTTTTTGTTTTGTTTTTCATCTCCCTTATGCTATGACGTTTGAATTCTGACTGGTAGTTTTTAGAGCAGGTTTAATAATTGTTCTCTTTACAGTAGCTAACTAACTGAGCTTGCCTCAAGCAGGCCTTGTTTGACCTTTTGCCTATACTATGTCTATAGTAAATTGTGCAATACTGTAACTTTAGCTCAATACATATTACATTGATTGAAACATCATAAAAGGAAAAAGGGTACAAAAATATAATTGACAACAATTTACATTTTCTCTGCATAACGATTTACTATTTAGACAACTGATATATTGCTTAACAGCTGCACACTTTAATGTGAATGTGGTGTTTCACACATGTTGCAGTTTATGTATTCCCACAGAGAATGTGAATATTAGCAATTCAAAACACATTTTACAAAGTAATTGTAAACTACTGTACACATGTATTCTAGTATCTGCAGTCATTGCCTCACCCAGACACAGAGGGAGTCATAAATCAACAAGCTTGTGGAAAATAGAACGCCTGGCCGACAAGACCCTTTTCTATTCTATTGCAAATGACTAAATCCGGATTTTGTGAAATACTTCTCACAGTTTCGTATTTATTTTGAGGTTGCCTACAACAGGTTAGCTGTACTTCACTGAAAAACTGTTAGATTGTAACTCTGAATTCATTCAGTAGTCAAATACAAATAAAACATTTTTCACCCGTTCCACATTCTGAAAGACCCCCAGCAGTGGATAGTAACTGTGAAAACACCCTGTGTAGTCAGGTACAAGCACAAGGAATGAGGCGGGAGGAAAATATTCGACTGAGGGAGGCAGCACAGACTGATTAAATTTTCAACCTGTACTCTAGTGTATTGTTTAAAGCACACAGAACTAACAAAATAATTGTGTAATAATGTATTGAAATCTCATTTTCCTCTATGAAGATGCACAAATTATGTTAAACAACTATTCTTTTTTATGGTATATATATATTTTTATAGCATTTGTAAACAACAAAATTGACAAATGTCTTTTTTCACTCTTTTCCATGCTGCACGAAACATTCTAAATGTATTCCATTTATTTAATTTAAAAGGAACTCAAAATCCTTAAGCTTCATGCATTGGCTCACATCTGAGTACCAATCAGTGCTTTTCCTAGGACTGAAATGTTTTAAATGTCAGCTTTCTCCAGGCAACCTCTTGAAGTGGACCGGAAGAGCACTTTCATCACTAACAGCTTCAAATAAATTACCATCAAAAAATCTAAATTCCACAATGTGTGCATTTTTCATAGAAAAGCAAGAGGCTAGGGTACCATGTACATTAATAAGACAATTCAGAGGAAATGTTGCTTCAAGTAGATCAAACAAACACTCACTCTGGAGTACTGATAACTTAAAGACGACATGTTATGCAAGTTCATTACCTTGTGAAGAAATTGAGCCAGGGTTACAATGATAGTATCTATTGGAATACTGGATTAAAACCCGCTCTCTCTCCTGGGTTTCACCCATTAGTGCAAATGCTTTCAAGAAGCGTCTGTGAAAATAGAATAACCAAGTTATTTAGTCAATTCTGTATATCATCTTACCATTTATCCTACACATTGTGAAACAGGTACATCCCTTATCTACTTTAAATCAGGTGACAAAATGATTTAAAACAATGTTAACGTAAAAACAGTAACACAAAATACTATTTGGTTGATCCTCTTAGACAGACTGGCATGGTAATACATGAAATAAAAGCAAATAATATAAGAATGTGTAGAACTAAATAAATCATTATTTACTATTGATTATTTACCTAAGAGACTGGTCCAATGTCATTCCAGTGAAGTCAAAAAATGAGAGGTACTGTTCAGCTACAAGCTTGCTGAAGTCATTGCTGTTGGCAAATGAAATACATAGGATTTATTATCTTAACATAATTAAGCAGCAAGAGAAATACAAAAGCTTTAGCAAAGCAAAAAGTCAGTCTCAAGTAAAAGAAAACAGAAACAAAGGTCAATGTTACATATTGAAAGTCTCTGGCTTTTGTTCCCCAAATTTGTATTACAGCAATGCAATGTATTACTAAACATGAAAGAAATGTGATAGCTTTATTAACAAACAAAAAAAAAACACAAACACACAGATCAATAATGCAGTGTTTATCCTGCCAGTTACCAGTGTAGTGTGCTCCTAATGTTAACACCAAGTTTCATGACAGCTGTCTAAGCAGGGAAGTGTGACATGTGTACAGTACATACAGACGCCCGCCTCCACTTAAATCCCTGTTGCAGGGAATTACATCCTTATTATTAGACTACATGATGTAACTAAACTTTTCAGACTTGTACAGCAAAAAAAAAAAGTGTGTATATATGTATAAAACAGCTCCTGGTCTGCAGTGATCATGATGTACTGTCAACCCAGCTCCATACAGACTTTACTTCTCTGCAAAACTCCGACCATTATGCTTACTTATTACTGTACCTTATATCACATCTCATTATTGGGTCTGTGAGTAAAACAGATGCGCCATTGTGTGAATCCATGGAACAGGAATACAAAAAAACAGAAGTGTTGTATTTTCACTCTCAAATATGTGTTAATGAATGAACTGGTATGGGAACCTATCATCAGATACATTTAGACCAAATCATACAATTACTGTATTAGATAATAGGACAGTTGTGTGATCCTTCAACTTTCCAGTATGTATTCCAAAATGTACATGATTATCCACTTAACATGTATAAACAAATGGTATTATTATGTTCTTGTTTTGGAAAGCAAATGGGAGTACAGCATCTCAGGTTAGGGTGGAACATTAAGGAATAACAACACAAGAACTGATCTGGTAATAAAGCCAGAAAAGTGTATATGTTTAAACTGTATTAAGGAAAATATAACTAAAAAAAACACATTACATTTAAACACAATTAAAGTTGCACTTACTTTTTTCCTAAGTGCTTAGCTACATCCGAGCGCTTGAACCCCTCCAAGTTGTACAGCCGCTTAGCCAGTCTCCTTGCTGCCTCCAGGTCGCACTTGTTGCTATTGCTGAGAGTGTCAGTGCTGCCTTTCAGTCGCTCAGTGCTGCCCATCTCAGAGTCAAAGTCCGAAAACGTTTCCTTCAGTCCAGCATCACTACAGCAAGAAGAGAAAGGTTCTCATAAAATATTCCTCAGTTTAAAGTATCATGGACAGTAAAATATATCTTCTTCTCTCTTAGTTATTATTATTATTATTATTATTATTATTATTATTATTATTATTATTATTATTATAATACTCCTTGTGAACTGTAATTCAAAGTCCATTAAAAATCCAAACCAACTTTACAAAAAGACAAGAGGAAAGACATGATTCCACAGAACCTCTCCCGAGTTACCATGATGAAAAAGGTAATGGCACAGATCAACAGTACAAAATACTATAGAAGACAAATTAGCCATGAACTGTTTAATTACCATTTAATAAGCAACAAACAACAACAAACAACAATGATAAAACCAAGTTTCAAGACAACTGGATAAGCAGTTCTCCACATATATATGAACATGTAAATGTGACGTACAGATGGACAGACATACCCCAATATACAGGTTACAATATACATAAATAATGTTAATAGCACATTTCATGGCAACGGGATAAACAGTCTTCAGATACATACATGTGTGAAGCGTGATGTACGTCCACCCTCACCATATCCCCTTTGTAGGGGATTTCACCCCCAGAGGGGAATAATTCATGTCCAACAGCATTAAGCACCCAAAAGTGTGGCAATTTAACCAAACAGAAGCACTTCTGATATTTTTGGGATGATCACAAAAACATAAATGCATAATGAGCAAGCATTATTTGAAATCTAGCTGCAACACTGTTGTGCAGAAATATGGCATAATTCCAGTGCTCCGTCTTTATTTCACTATATGGCTTACACATCAGAAATTGTGACATGATGAAAATAGTGAATTAGTGAAAGACACTTCTAATACACAGCACAATCGGGCAGCAGTGTGGAGTAGTGGTTAGGGCTCTGGACTCTTGACCGGAGGGTTGTGGGTTCAATCCCCAGCGGGGGACACTGCTGCTGTACCCTTGAGCAAGGTACTTTACCAAGATTGCTCCAGTTAAAACCCAACTGTATAAATGGGTAATAGTATGTAAAATAATGTGATATCTGTATAATGTGAAATAATGTATAATGTGATATCTTGTAACAATTGTAAGTCGCTCTGGATAAGGGCGTCTGCTAAGAAATAAATAATAATAATAATAATAATAATAATTTACTATCAATGTGGCATAACTGTCAATGACCAAATTCCTGAAAATGTGAAATTGAGGGAGCACTGTATGTACTATTTGGTGCAATATAAAGTATTTTAAAGTAACACCTCAGTACAGCAATTAATAAAGAAATGAACATGTTCTCAGTATTCCCAATCTTTTTTGTATAAAATAAACTAAAATACTGAGCTATGCAGAAGTGAAAACTATTTACTCACGACTGTACTCACTACAAACGACATGGTAGCAGACTGATGCCTGTGTGTTAACCCCAGCAGAATGATGATACGCAACTCAAGAACTACATTACCATCACAACAGTGGAACTGTAGAGGTGGAGGGCGAATTCATTACAAATGCTAGACTTCTATTGTCCCTATTCGATTTTTCTAAAAGCATTTTTAATGGGATTTGAGTGCCATCTGTGTCCTTTTGCAGGAATTACAGTTTAAAATCAAAATTGCCTCATTAATCATCAACCACTGCCACTGTTTCAAAGCTCTTCATAATTTCTAAATGCCACATCTTGAAATATAAAAGTCATTTTAGACACTAGATTTAATCAAAAGGTTTGTGTACTGTATAGTACATTAATAGACTCAAGTCACAATAGAGTGTACATTGATATATCAGACTAGATGGACACTGGGTTACTTATAGTAAACCATAATATTGGTTCATGGTCCTTTGCTGTATATTTTCAGTTTTTAATCCAATAGAGCATTGAGGTTTTAACAGAAGAAAGTTGAGGATAGTGAAAAAATATATCCCCCAGACATGTACTAATAAAGTTTATATTACGCTACTGTAGGTAGAAGTTGTGATAAATCCAAATGAAGGTCAAAGTCTAAATCAGACCATTTATTAGGCCAACAAAAATGTTATGGTCAATTGATAGTATATATATGCCATAAATAAAACAATAATCATGAATCATTAACTAGATTCTTGTCTACAGCTCTTTTCAGAGCAGAAGGCACAGTAGCAGTAACCTGGACCTTGTTGAATTCATGTGGGGGCTATTGTTTCATATCTCATACGTTCTCCAATTCCTAGTAATGTGCACTTGAGAACATGGAGAATGAATGGGAGCTCCACACTGTACTTGTGAATCTCAATGTTTGGAGTCAGAACACCATCTTTCCCACTTTGTCTCTGGGAATAATCATTGAGCTTATACATGTAGCAAGCAATGAGTTTGTTTTTCTTGATGTTTACAAAGAATCAGCACAATACAAGCTTTGGAAGTACAAAGACAAAGGCACAATGTTAACCAATATAGTAATGATAATATCCAGCTTGCCATCCTGAACCATGTTTGTAAAACACACTAATTATGAAGCCTCTATCCTCAGACAGCTGGCCACCATACAATACTGCCAAATGTGGATTAAAAAGGGTTTGTGGAAAACAATATATTCTCCATATAGTTGTTTATGTTTGTTATAGCCTACTAGTTATAGCATAGCATAGCATAGCATAAATAGCCCTGAGGCTGCCTTTGGTTTTTTTTTTTTTTTTTTTGCTTTTCAAAAGATGGGAGTTAGTTTATTCTCACCCTCCCTTGACATTTCTTCTACTCAGCAAATATCAGTGATCCAAGTTATGTTAATGCCAAGTTTACAAATAACCGCACCCAACTAAAAAAAAACAAACCTTCACATTCTACTTTCAAAATGACATACTGGAAAGATGATTTTACAAACTTCTTATTAGCTGTACATGGTATCATTTCCATGTATAGTCTTCTCCCTAGACCACACATCAGGGAAACGCAGGGCTCCACTGACAGTTCAACAGCCCAATTCCAGGGGTCTGATTGTGCACCAAAAACCAAAGAACCAAGTCTGAGTGCTAACTCTCTAATGAGTGATTTAAAAATATATATATTTCAAGCTGAAGTTGGGCAGAGCTATAATATGAACTGTGAGGACTGTGACGGACTATTGTGCACATCATTTTATTATCTTCCCAGCATTTTCGAAAGGAAACCACAATTTGTAAGGAGAGCAAATTTAACTACCATTTACTAATTATGCCTGTAATGCTGTATTTCTATTTGCCACTGAGACTGACTTGAAAGGATTTTGAAATCATACTTTTTCATTTCCAGCAGCAGCAGCAGATCAAGATCAAACTGATTTCAATTGGGACAGTCAGCCCCAGTAAGGACTCCAGGCTGGCAGAACTTGATCTCGCCAATTCACATGGACAGTGGGAGTTACTTAATGACTTTCTAATATGAAGGATGCGAGAGGTGGGCTTTAAATCTCAGACTGCTTAAAAAAATAAATATGTAGGCGGAAAATGGGGGCTGTGTATAAATTATTGGAGGTTAGGGAATTAATTTATACCTGACCTGTGTACTGTCTAGTTGCAGGTTGGATTGTAGACCACAGAAGGCACCGGAAGCAGACCCAGTTTGATATTGAAAACGAGTTGAGTTTCAGTTTTACAGACTAGTTTCATGGTGCAGAGATGGAAATGTGGCATTTAAGGTACAGCCCATAATCAAATATTTGGGCATAATCATTATTGTATTACAACTGAAAAGGTAACAACAATTAAACTTAAAAAAAAAAAAAAAAAAAAAACTCCCTAAAGACATTACTCAACTGCTTGTTAATTCCTCCAATTACTACAGTCTCTTAAATTAGAAAAAAATAAACTATACTGCTTGTGCCAAACACTGACAGATCAAAACTTAAAAATGTACTACAGCATTGAGTCAGCTGCTGAAAAATATTTTCTTTAAACTTCTCTCTCATAGGCTTGATGAATTCAGACAGCTGGCTGTGGTTAAAAAAGTCACAGGCCTTTATTTTTTTTCTTTTCACCTATGTACTGCTCCTTTAGAAAGGACAATCAACTAACCATATAGAATAATTACTGTAAGTAATAGAAACCCATCCCCGAATGGCTGTAAAACAATTACAATTTTAAATAACATTAAATCAAAACCAAGTTACACAAAATGGTTCAATAAATCACTAAGACACACATGTTGTCTACATGACTTTAAAGTTTGATATCTTAAGAAAAAATTAACTACCTTTTCATACAAACTTAACCAACCAACCCAAATTAGTGAGGTTTACTATAAAAAGTACCCTAAACTTTTAAAAAGGCAAGCACTAGAAGCGGGTCATCAAACTTCAAATGTGTTTTCAGTTCATTCTGCAGCAGAAAACACGTTTAACAAACGTAGTGTGAATGCAAGTAGTTAAACATTCATCTGTCTGACAAAAGCAGCTCTCAATAAATGCAGCGCTGTTCCTAAGGTTTTAGGTTCGCTATCTGTTGGTACAGTCACATCACATTATTACGATTTTTTTTAAAACTACAACACAGTAAAAAAGGAACACAGGTATTCGAACATAAAAAACAAACTCTCATTTATAATCTACATGCGTTATAAAAATGTGACCTTAGCACTAAAATATTGCCGGTTCCTTTTTTTTTTACGAGAAACTTGGCAGCCTTTCCTCAGCCAAAGTAAAAACTGAACAGCACAGCATGCAATAGTTGTAATTCCCTGATGCCCTTTTCAATAAAATACTTTAAAAACGTGTTTTGCATTATTACATGCAAACGTTTACCTGTGTTTTTAAGGATATTCCAAGCCATACAGTACGTCTTCATCAAACATACATTCCAGTACGTTAATACACCACACTGCTTTCTACTTCGTGGTTTGTTTGTTTTTTGTTGCTGCTGCTGCTGTTATTTATTTATTTCTGGTTAGTCAAACAAATTAGCTTCGTATTTAAAAACATACTTATACGCCCTCAGTAAGAGGCGTTTACCCCATCAGATTCCAGAGAATACAGTTTATTTCCATTTGGTTGCAAACTTCCTCTTCTGTGAGGGAACGTCTCAGCTGCTTCTCTCGTAATGTGAAGGCATTTCCCACAAG